>NC_090696.1:16877500-17502500 GCF_040954835.1 Lepisosteus oculatus
TCCAGAACTGACAATTAGAGCAATATGAGAGGATTCTCTGTTCTGCTGTATGGCAGTGTGGGGGTAAGAGAGGTCAGACCTTGTGTCAAGAAAGTGGATAGAGGGTTAGGAGAATTGGTCAGAGCTGGATTTGATAGCTCAAGAGCTGTCAATCTATGGTGTAGAACAGTTCGGTCAGCATGTGGAAACCTGAAGAATTTTTCCAATGGGGAATTTTTCTCCAAGCTGTTAGCTGGATCAGCTGTCGTGCAGAAAGCAGTAGCAACAAACAGGTCACTCACACAAGCTTTAAAAATAGCAGGCTTGTATTTAATGCAAATATTGACAATAACAGGACCTTTTCTAATCTACAGACAACAGGGAAATACTATCACCAGGGTAAGGTTTGATAGACTACTGAAAAGCCCTGAGTCAATATTGAGCTACACCTCCAGATCTTAAGTAGGTAATTCTTTGTTTGGCACTTAAAGGTGTGAGTCAGTTCCTGCACCAATAAAGAATATATATATATATCAGCTTCCATCACCCTGGGCCAAAGTTCTTATGTTCTGCACTGGCTACCAACTCCATTTAGCAGCTGAAATATTTTAGAATATGATCCGTGCTGTTGACCTGTCATTCCTACAGCTCTTTGCCTCATCAGAGGTGCAGATCAACATAGAAAATCACTCTCTTGGAAACTGGAGTACAGCCAGATTTTTTTCTGGCAGTGGTGGCTCTTTTCAGAGTTCAGCTGGTATTAGCTAGAGCGCGGAGAGCCAGCCTGCAGTCTCACTGAGCGCTGTTGTACAGCTTGTACAGCCTTGTTTGTCATTAGACTGGGGTCATTACAGTAGCATCTGGCTCACACAATGAGAAAACAAGTTTAGCACAGTATTGCGTTAAAAACATAACAATGTGTTTGCCAAATTGTCTTCTTCCTTTAATGAGGTTAAGCACGATTAGCTGCAGCTCCATCCAGCAATAGCCTATACCGTAGGTGTCTGGGAATAGAATTATAATTATAGCCATTTTCAGCTGAGCCAGCCAACTACAGGCATAAAATACTCAAGATTTTACTACCAGTGCCACTATTAAAAAAGAACATTGTTTAAAAGGCAGATTGCACATAATGTCTATTACTGCCTTAAATGACCTTTCAAGACAAAAATCAAATGAATTGATTTCAGCGATTCTGTGTTAGCTGACCATTTGCATAGCAAGGGCCGGGCCCATGTGGCTTCAGTTTTGGGTTGACACCTTGCTCTCAGTCCCTCTTCACAGCCACATGTGTGGGAATTCCTGTGTGTGAGTGCATGTCAGCTCTGCTTCCTTTTCCACTTTTTCCTTCAGAACGGTTCAAGAGCTTTCGGAGAGCATGTGGTAGCAGTTACCATAGGTTCAACACACTTTTGAGTGCCTTATTGTACAAGTCTGCAGGGGTCATTGCAGAAAGACATGTGGAGACTTTCTTTAAAAAACATCCACGGTTCAATTGCCTCCATTCCCCTCACCTTGGAGAGAATGATGAAGGAATTGCTGTTCCTGCAGGATCTCGTGGAATAGAAAACAGGACTCTGATTTCATGGCTCTCTTGATTGGCAGGTGCTGTGGCCAGTACAGCTGTCAAACAGAAACTACAGGAAGTGATCCTCAAGAAACAGCAGGCTGCCTTGGAGCGTACCAACTCCAACCCCTTGAGCAACCCCCCTGTAGCCTACAGGTGAGCCAACCCACACTTGTTCTCCTTCTGAGCTGGTGTCGTCTGTTTGCGAGCCAGCCAGAGCCATACACGCAAATTAACAGCCATGCTTTTCTCAATGAGCGTGTCCCCACAATAAGAGCCTTGAACACTAGGCATGCAGTTTTAGTCAACTGAACCCCAATAGGATTGCTATCTGTTTAATATGGGTGCCAGGTTCAGTCTAACTGTTTTTGGACGGTGTAAAAGTGTAAGGTTTTTGGAAAAGTATGTGAGTCCTTTCAAAAATGATCAGAATGTTTTACTTTAAATGCTTTGAATAAATTGTAGCATTGACAAATGTGAGGCCATTTGGCCAATTCACCTCATTTGGTAGTTAGTAGATGTTTGGTCCACAATCTCATGAAGCTGTTTTCTTAAAAGAAAACAGGGTTTCAACTACAGCAGCATTGTGCAGCAGCTTGTTCCAGACTCCCACAACTCTTTGTGTAAAGAAAGTGCCTCTCAGTTTGAAATGCACTTCCCTGCAGTTTCTCCACATGTGTGCCCTCTTGTTCATGGTTCACTGGGTTGGGTGTGTCAAGGCCCTTGAGGATTTTGAGTACTTTTACTGTGTCACAGTCTTCCTTATTCAAGACTAGTAAATGTATCGAGTGAAACCTCCATGATTTTAATGGCTGCAGAAAATAAAGATCAGATACAAATTTAAACTAAATCAACAAACAGGCCGGCTGTACAAAGACACTGGTTTAATGCTGTGGGCTGTATATCTGCAGGGCGCTGGCTCCGGACCCCGATGTCCCCCCTCCCTCTCTGATGGTGCCCCCCCCACCGCAGCCACCCAGCGACTCCCCAGAAGACATTCCGCTGCGCCGGACAGGTTGGTCCATCGCCACTGCATTCGGGAAGTTGCCAGTTCAGTCCGAGTCAGTTTCCTTCATCCTCTTGCCTGTCCTGGGAGGAGAATGAAGACTCCTGGCTTGCGGCAGGACGAGCCGGGTGCTAAGGTGACACTAGGAGATGAATGTGGGAGGCTTCACAGGAGGCAACAGAGCTGGTCGCCTTAGTCCCTAAACAAAAACAAAACTTCTCATCCAACCCAGCGCTCGTCCATCTTAACACATTATTTCTCCAGACCGTTATTCAGCAGATCCACACAGATTTTGGGTGAGGCTGTTCAGTTCAGAGAGATCATCTGTATACAGAATCCAATCTCAGACATGCCTTACAGAAGCCTAACAAAATGCACACATCACTGTGAGATGGCGCCTTGTGTTTGGATATGGCACATGAATATTCACCAGCCAGCTCCACAGAAACACAAATTCACGTTTTGGAAATTGATAAAGCGCTAATTATGCATTTCATAAAGGGCTGTGATATCTTGAAATGAATCTGTGCCCATATGGCGAAGTAGTTTAACATGTCTTCAGCCTCACAAGGAATCATTCCCCCAAAAAAACAGGGACGGGTTCTCAGAAATGAGCGCTGTGTGTGATGCCAGCTCGTGTCAAAATGGGCCCTGCAGTGTGGCCTCATTGACTAAATGGGATGAACTTCTGCTCTACTCCTACATGAGACAGTGAATGAAGAGCCTAGCAGATGAGTCGAACTGTCCGCTTCTCTTCCAGTAACACATGGTGAAATCCGGGAAAACAGCAATTACATTAAAACTGGAGTCACCAATCTGGCAATTTAGCAGACGCAGCACAGTGGGCCGGCCAGCCAGTGAGACAGCACCCCTGTGTGGGAGGAGCCACCCAGGGCTGTAGTCTAACTGTCATCTCTGCATTAATAATTAGTTGGCAAAATTTTGAACACTACAGCAGCACCTGTTCTGAAAGAGCAAGGGTGGGATTCCCTCCAGGAGGGGTGGTTAACCTGTGTAACAGGGCATCGTCCTGTTGTTTCAGCCTCCGAGCCCAACCTGAAGGTGAAGAACAAACTGAAGAAGCACCTGGGCACCAGGAAGAGCCCCCTGACCCGCAAGGAGAGCGCCCCTCCGACTGTGAAGCAGAGAGCCCCCGAGACTATGGGTGGGTATCGTGGTCGCTCCTCAACATCGGCCTGTGATGCCAACACCCCAGTGACGCTAAGGCTGCCTGGCTTCACATTAAGTCCTATCACTGTTTTGAATGTCTAGATTCAATGACGTGAATTATTTCCCTTTGCCCAGCGATGCATTACTAGGCATTCAGGCCCTAAAAATGCACCTTCAGGCACCTTGTCCAGCGGTATCTTCAAGGAAGCTGGGTACTGACTTCAGCAACATGTCTGGTCAGCTTATTCTTGACTTCAGCAACATGTCTGGCCAGCTTATTCTGTACTCCCACTTACCTCCTGCCCTCTGGTTTTATTACATTCCAGAAAGTGGGACAATTAAAAATGAGTCTTTCCTCGCGAGAATGTAATGTGTGGTCACACCATGCGCAAATCGGTGACCTCAGCGCCTGTACTGTAGTACACCAGATAAATGCCTGATTGATAACTTCAGTAGAAGCCAAGTGCAAAACAACAAACCTTGAAACTAGCCAATTACACATTCCACATGGGTCTGTTTCGTTTTGTATTATTGGTATACTGTTGGCCAACATCGTTTTTCACCTTTTCAGTTTTTAACAGGCCTGCTCCTTTCAAGTTTTATGGATGCAGATGTCCTTAAACATGTGTGTGCTCAAAACTGTTTTAAAGAGTCTGAATCATGAATGGAAGTCTAAATATGTTTTTTTTTTTGCGTTAGTCTGGGATTCCAGTGTCTGTGGGTTGAGCAGCTTCAGTGCTTTAAGTCTCCTTACAGGAACCTGAAATTCAGATTGAAAGCAGGGTGCTGCCTTCTTCCGCCCTGGGACTTTTTTTTTCTTTTCTGATTAAGGTTTGACGTCCAATTTGCATTATAAACCCTCCTGACGTAATCAGTGCTGAAGTGTTTTTAAATGGTTTTCAGCTGTAGTCATTTCCTTTGAGAAAAGGCAGGACTGGGTTGTGCAACAAGTCTCGCTGAGGTGTGCTTGTTCACCAGTGAGGTCTGGAGGTGATTAATACTCTGCCAGGTGGGAGATTTCCAGGCAGGTCATTTATCCAGTTCTTGCTGGTATTGCTCTTCCAGAGCCTCTCACGTAGCTTCCCATGTGAAGGGAGTTGTTTTGAAACACGATAAGAATGGACTGATTCAAGAGCCATGATGGGGCTATTAGCTCAAGGTTTCTTAGAATATCTTTTCCATTCCGGTTCAATTTTTCTGTTTTACTGACAGGCTGTGAATAAGGTTCCCGTGTGCCACTGTTTTTTTTTATTATTTCTTTCTTTAACATCTGATCGGATCCCTGTTTTGCTGGCACCCGACGGCAGCCGAGAAGCAAAAACACGGAATCTTCTCGCTGATTGGTTGATTGTTCGATGAGAAGAGCATGTTTCAGCCTCTGTCCTGTGATGCCTCTGGTGAAGACAGATGTTGAAACAGCTGTGCTTATTTCTCTCCCCACCAGACTCCTCTCCCAGCAGCAGCAGTACCCCCGTCTCCGGCTGCAGCTCCCCCAACGACAGCCTGCCCACGGAGAATGGAGTGCTGCCCCCGACCGCTGGAGTGTCCCATGAGGTGAGCCCCCAATTTTCCTCTTCCCCTCGGCCCTGGTTCTTCAGCCTCTCGGGCTCAGCCGCTGCCTGAACGAGACAAGGGATCCCTGACTTCATTTATCATGTCTGCTCGCTTTCTTAACCATGTACACCAGTAAATAGGGTCAGGCTACTGTCATAACCAACAGTGTTCCTACCTTGCCAACGCAGCGCTCTGTCAGGAGAAGAAAGCGGGTGTTTGTCTGGACATCGATAATAAATCAGAAGGTTTTTTACATGTAAAATAATAGATATCTCATCATTGGTACCATCTATTGACCTGACCTTTTGAGGAACACATTACATTCATTCAATTTTTCAGTCGGGGGAAGGGGTTGTATGTAATGTGTATGTATAAGTGGCATTTGTGTTAATAAAACCAATGTTGTCTTGCTGCACAACCACCTCCACCGCACAGAGCTAAGCACTTTTTTACGTCCTAGTAAGTCTTCTTATAAAGGGAGTCTGTTGTAGTAAAGAGCCCACGTGTGCTGTAGTTTGCCCTTGTCGGTCTCTGAAGTAGTGTTTTGGAGGGGATTTACGGAGCCTGTCTTTGAGGAAAGCGAATGGTCCATTCAGAAAAGTGTGGGTCCGGTTCACACGCTCTGCTGGGGCAGAGGTCACAACCGGGGTCACCGCCAGGGCAAATAGAAATAGGATGGAGACCAATCGCAAAGCAGAGGTCACCATTCCTGTTTTCCTGATTGGTCACCAGAACAAAAGGCCGTCTGCATCACCAGAGTCTTTCTGCTCCCCTCGTCTGGTTCTTGCTGGCTCCTTTTTCTGTTTCTTTTTAGGTCCCCTCGTGTGCTTTCCTCAGCTCCTCCCATTTTAATTATTTCTTCCTTTTTTTTGTTTTGCAAATCTCATTAGCTGCCAGGCCGTTAGTTTTGGAAATCTGAGCTGTGAGTTCTTGGAAACCTTGTAGGTACAGAACGCAGGGTGTGCAGGACTCTCTGGCAACGGAGTAATCGAATGTTTTAAACAATGGCCCTGGAGACAGGCTTTTACAGCAGCGGCAGACTCTGCCCATGACACTTGATCTCTTCGTGCATTAATTAAACCTTTTAACCCAGGTCTGTTCTGATTAATTCATTTAGAGGCTGCATTGATGAATTGAATATGCTTCCCACACACATGCTCTCTCATGGTGGCTTAACAACTCTTCCTCTGCAGGAGTGCAGAATTTAATGAGATCTATTGAAATGAAAGATTTAAGCTGCTTAGAGAATCCTAAATATGGGGAAAAGATTCAGTAAATTTAAACTTTAAATAGTATCCATTCTAGATCATTAGCCCTTTAATTTTTTACACAACGAGAACAAGCCTTCTCATTGCAGAAATGAGGTTGTCCTTTGCCCCCTTTGTCCTTTTATTTCTCTACCCCTGTGAATGTTGAGCAAGAGCTGGGTGGTTTGATGAGACGTGTGTATGGATCCCCCACCTGTCTCTCTCCTGCCCATTCTCCTCCTCTGAGTCTCATGCACTCATTTTTCCCCCTGTTCAGTTGAGTCGTTTCCCCACATTCGCTCCCTCCCTTGTTTGCTCTCGTCTCTCCAGGCGCCTGGTTCCTGCCAGGTGATGCCATCATTCCCCTGTCTGTTTCGCTGCCTGACTGCCTCTGTCTTCCTCCCTCCAGGCACAGAGGCTGCTGCTCCAGGATGGCATGCTGGCACACTTCACTGTGCAGAACCCCTCCGCTCTTCCCACCATCACACTGGGCCTGCCAGCCAACGCCAAGGTGTGTGTCAGACAGCGCTCGTGCAGAGTCCCAGCACCACATTGACTGGCACAGCCAGGACAAGACTTGCCTCTGGGAATCCAAGTGCTTTTCCTTAGAAACGCCGGCTTCCACCGTGACCTCTGATAGGTTAAAGAATGGATACTGAAATCGTGCTTCATGCAGTGACTGAACATGTGGCTGCGAGCACCTCTGTTACCTGTTGCTCAGTGCGTTGACAAAAGACAGGATCATCATCTCGTTCATTTGGCTGACTGTAGTTTATTAATCAGCGTGTCTTGTCCTGCCTTGTCCGCAAAGATCCCAGCTTCAGCATCATGACTGGGTATTATGGGCCCCTCTCTTCCAGAGTGGATTGTCTTCCTCTTAACTTCCACTGGCGTGTCCAAGTCCTTGTTTGTTTGTTTGTTTGTTTGTTTGTTTGTTTGTTTGTTTGTTTGTTTGCTGACCTCTGAACCTTTCAGAATTGTCAGCGCTTGAGTCACCCAAACCCCTGTGCAAAAATAAAGAAACCATGTGCCCTCGCCCAGCCTTCAAGCGTGGCTTTGAGAACAGGCCTCCTCTCGTTGTTCGAAAACCCCTGTTGGTCCAGTGGCAGTCTGTTTCTCCTCGGCGCAGCAGTGGCGTGGACGGGGTCTGATCCTGCTTGTTCTCCTCCTGCAGGGCGATGCAGAAATGGGCTCCCTGAAAGCAGCCCGGCTGCCCGTGCTGACGGGGGCGGCCCCCCAGGTGTACATGCCCGTGGGGCTGGAGGACACGACTGGGCACCTGTCGCCTCGCCTGCAGCCGGTGGTCATCCTGGAGCCCTCAGGTCTGATTTCCACCCCCTTGGTCACCGGTGAGCGCACAACATGGGTTAGAGACAGCTGTACCAGTCTATGCCGTTTGTTCCAGGTCCGCTGCGCGCTCCTGTTTGAGGAGCGGTCTGTGACAGTAGCATAAGTATTTTTTTACAGTAACATGCTGGTTCAAGCTTGGATTATGCTTGCTTACTGCAACCAGTATTCGCCAAGCCAAAGTATACAGTCGGCCAAGTGGCCCTATGATTGTTGTGTCAGTGAGTAGCACAGAACTCCACTTATCAGAGATAACACTCCTGTAAGGCTCATCAAATGACAAAGATCCGACAGGTGCACATTTCAGGGGAGTATGTTCAGAGGACTGTTCTCACATGCAGCACAGGGGTTGTAAATGTAAGCCATCGGCCAAGTTGATCACTGTCCATCAACGATCTCCAACCAGCTTCGTGGATCTTGTTTAAATCTGCAAAGAAGAATGCGTGAAAAGTACATTTTTCTGGTTTGCAAAGTTCGTAAAGACCCATCCAAAAACACAGCTGCAATTAATGCTGCTTCACACACATACAATACAATACAAGTCCAGTTTGTATTTGCAGATGTTGATGAAAATATTCTCTTGAAAACACATTATACATCATTTGTACAACAAAATATGGAAATCACTGGAAGGGACTGAATACTTTTGCAGAAGGGACTGTCCATTTGTGGAATTTGTAGCTTCTGCAAATCACAATCTCAAATTATTCATAGGAATTTTTCCTAATGTAAGAATGTAGTATTTTGTGTGGGGCTATGACAAACCGTGTAGTGGGTTCGCTTTGCTTGACCACATATTTCCCAGTAAGCATTTATATGGGATCAATCATGTGCACAGACAAATAGAATCATGCTTACCCAGCACAGGCTCTGGCAAGATGACCAGGGTGCAGCACTCTCTCACTTGCAGATAAGTCCCATATGAACAGTTTTATTGGAACAATACAGAGCACACACACCCAGATACAGCTCTTAGCCAAACTGCTCCCTAACTCCAACACACCCTTATTAATGTTTGCTGGGGCGAATGTGAATGCATTTTTCTTTTCAGTTTCTGATGTATAGTGAGGTTAATCATAGTTTTTGTTGGGCCGCAGTGTACAACCTATCCTGGTGTCATTCTGCATTTTACACAAAAAGGTTTACAAGGTTATTGCTCTTGTCAAGTACTCAGCTGATCTCTGAAGCCTAATCCTTCTCTTGCAATAAATTCAGTGTTAAGGAAACTGAGTTTGGTGGTAAACATACTGACAAGCAGCACACTCAATGCACTTGAGCTCTCCCAAACTCCTTGCGTTGTAGGATGAAAGTGAAAATGTCCTTTGAGAAGCCTGTTCATGCCTCATGCCTGATAAGAGCTCACTGTGTTGTAAGCGAAGTGTGGTGGTAAAGCACAAGGAAGTCATGAGAAGACAAGAGAAAGCACAGAGGTGTGACGAGGCTTGAGGCAATGAATGAGCTTTTTGAAAACCTTGAGAAACTTTGAAACTATGTTGTGCTAAATTTGTGCAAAATCGCACTAGATGGTTTTTTAATTTCAAAAGCTAATGGTGCTCACGTTCTTCAATAACCTCAATAAGTTGTACGTTGTTGGTTTTAAAACAGCACTGGGGTATATTTTAATGTGGGGCATGCTGTGAAAATCAGACTTTCAGCAGTCTAGTTAGAGAAGCGCCCTGGGTTTCGATTTGCTTGAAAATGCCTGATTTATTTATGTAAGGGTGTTTTCTAGTGGGCTTGCCTCAAATGGTGTGGTGAACTCACAAAAAACATAGGCTCTTCTGTCAGCTGGAGCATGATAATATCCAGATGGCAAATGTGACTCAGAAAGGTGAGCACTGCCATCTAGTGGTGAACGTTTGCATTTTATAACAGACAGTCCTTGCAAGGCTGATAAAAGCTGACATTTGCTTTCATTTTCACCACAGTAACATATATCCTGATAGTAATCTAGAATGTCACGCATGCAGTCTTGGCATGTATGCTAAGCGTATATCAGAATAAACAAGTTCGAGTAGGGAGCTGCATCCGCATGATTGGGCTGCAAAGGAACGGGAAAAGGTTTATTCCACGCTGGAAGAAAAAGAGAAGACACCTGAAGAAGGCTCTGGAGCTGAAAGGATGTGTCTGTTTTCTTTTACTTTCAGAATGGAATAAACCTTTTCCTGTTCCTTTATCAGAATAAACACAGTGCTAAGTATGAATCGGGAACAAGGCATTTAAGCAATGAGTTGCCAGTCTTAACTCGCTAACATGTGGTTTGCAGTCAAGTGTGAAAGGACCGTGGCTTGTCTGCATCGGTGAGCTGTCTGAACCGTGTGAACCGGGCTCCGTCAGCACCCTGTGTTGTGATGCGCGTGACATGGGGTTGTTTGTTCGCCAGTTCCAGGGCTGGGTCCCATGCCCCTGCAGTTCGCCCCCCAGCTCGACAGGGTGGCCGCCCTGGGTCCCCACAAGCCCCTGAGCCGCACTCGCTCGGAGCCGCTGCCCCAGAGCCCCCGGCCCCTCCACCAGCAGCTGCTGCAGCAGCACCAGCACAGCCAGCTGCTGGAGAGGCTCAAGCAGCAGACGCACCTGGGCAAGGTAAGGCTCTTCCCTGGGCTGATGAGAAACTCTTCCAGCACGTTTCCAGGCGTGACTCCAGTGCGGGGAAGGAGCCGTGGTCAAATTTAACCTGGATTTCAATTGCTGTGATACAGATAGAACAGATGAAAGAGATGCCACATTGCATTTGCATGTGTGTATATGCATATTTCTAATTCTGACGTGTCTGCTCAGAGGGTAACGTCATGGTTAGTTGCCGCTGCCTCACTGCCCTTGGGGAAAATGGGCTCCATTCCCACCTGAGACACATGTTCTGCATGTGTCCACGTAGAGTTTCACCAGGTGCTCTAGTTTCTTCCCACCTCCAGAGATATGTTGGCGGGATTAATTGGTGCCTCTAAATTATCCCTGTGTGCTTGTGTGCCTTCCCCGTGATGGACCAGTGTCCCACCAATTGTGTAGTCCTGTCTTGTGCCTTGAGCTTCTAGGTAGGCTGTGGGTTGCCAGGACTCTCACTAGAAATAAGCAGCTTTCTGATAAGGAATGAATTGTGCGGATCTAAATAATATAAGGTAACTAACATGAAATACTACTTAAGCAACACAGTCTCGTGGCATGGCAGCAGAATGGCAAGATGGAGGAAGGGCTGCCCCCAGCCAGTATTGCCTTCAGGCTTCATTGTGTGGGTGGGTGATATTGTGCATGTCTGTGTGCCAGCTGATGTCCAAGCCCAGTGAGAAGCCTCGGCTCAGGCAGATCCCCTCAGAGGACATGGATTCTGAGGAGGCGGGTTTGACCGACACCCACCAGCGACGCCCCAGGGCGGAGTCACTACGGGAGGCGGAGTCTAGTGGAGCAGAGGGGGCGGGTGAACAGGAGCAGCACCAGCAGATAAACATCCAGCATGCGCTTATTCTCAATCAGGTAATGTCACATGCTCTCTTGCTCAGCATTCACAACTACACACGGAGAAAGGGAAATGTCTGAGAAACACTATCTGGGAAACACATTAATACCATCTTTGTTACTTGCCTAGTCCATTCTAAATAATTTCATTTTGACAATCGCAATGATTCAGCAGCACACATGAGTAAATGCAAAAATATTACTTCTTGTGAATAAAAAGGTATAATTCGCTGCACAGATAGCCAACAATGGTTAGGAACACTTATGCACTGTAGGTTCAATTTTTTATTGAATGAATCTTTTCTATAGTGGTCTTCTCAACAGTTTGCTGCAGAATGCTATACTGGATTATACAGAAGCTCACAGTGTTGTACAGCAACAATAGACGATTTGTGCACAGAGGGGAGGAACTCGAAAACTCCCAGTAGGTGAAAATAAACCTTTTGGGGTCTGGGGGTCTCAGGCCTGATGGGTGCTCTGTCTCCAGGCAAGAAGTATGCAGTGGACTAATTATTTTATTACACGGGTCAAATAAACTATACACACAAATAAACTATAGAGTTACTCAAATAAGGTAGGCAGAACGCAGGCAGATGGTGTGACCTCCCTTTTAAGGTTCTGGTTTTGGATTTTAAGATGTCGCATAACTGGAGATGACAGGATGGCAGTATCCATGTGTTATTCTTTGTATGAGCATTCTAAACTTTTTGTGCATTCACTAAGTGTTAAATCTTCAATTACATGTCACAGGAAGCTTTCATCTACAGTATGTCATTTATCGCTGTGGAACCATAGTGAGGTTTCCCTTTCTCCTCTTTAAAAACAGCCCAAGCTGCTTTGATCAACCCTATTTAGCAGATTTCTACCCATGTGCTTGCAAGGTTTCAGGAACTGTAGACAAAAGTGCTCTCGGAGTGATCCCGTGTCATAGTCATGTGATTGCTTCACTGCACCCAGTGAAGTGCGAGTGGTGTAATATCCCCCTGAGCCACAATAGGGCAGTAGAGAGCTATACATCAGTCATGCCTTGCAGTTACCACAGGAGGGCACCATAGTACTGCACTTTGTGAAAATGGGTATTAAAAAAAGGAGTGCACTAGTTTCTGATCCTGGTCAAACTAAAAGCTCAATAAGTGTCTTAGTGTTTTATTCCTGTGCAGAGGTGTTGGTGGTTTTACACCATGGAAGGCCAGTCCTTAAATTATGCATTCAGGGTACCATCTGCTGAGCACACCAACTAACTTTAGAAGCAGCTCATGCTGTGACAGTCCCAGTATGTCAGTATGCTGTCCGTACAACATGGGTTATATCCTGCTGCCCTGGCTCTGCTCTCACCTTCCCCTCTGTCCCTCTTTCTCTCTTTGCACAGCAGTCGTTACTCTGGGAGAAGCAGAAACAGCTCCAGCAGCTCCGCCGGCACACGGCCCAGATGGAGACGCTGGCGGTTCCCATGGTGCTCAGCGCTCACCGCCCTCTGTCCCGCACCCAGTCCTCCCCGGCCTCCGCCACCATCACGATCCCGGACAAGAGCCTCGCGCTGCCTGTCCAGGAATCGCCCACCAAGCCTCGCTTCACCACAGGTAGACACCAGGAGGCCAGGAGGGCGGGGTGTTCAGCGTTTCAACCGACCAACCTGCTCAGGATAAGGCTGAGGAATTTATCAGACTGGCACTGCAATCCGTTCCAGCACGGGGAAGCCATTGGGCTAGCTGCTTTCCTGTCCTCTGGCAGTGTGGTGACGGTGGTGTCCTGTTTGTCTGTCCACCCCTCCTCCTGCAGGCCTTGTGTACGACTCACAGATGCTGAAGCACCAGTGCACCTGCGGCGACAACAGCACTCACCCGGAGCATGCTGGGAGAATCCAGAGCATCTGGTCCAGACTACAGGAGAGAGGGCTGAGGAACCAGTGTGAGGTAAAGACACCCCAACCCCTCTCCTCGTTCGTCACGAGGCACTTCTCTTGGACCAGGTGGCCAGTCCTCCTCTGTCGGCAGCTCTTGCTCCTTTTTATTAAAAATGTTTGTACAAAACAGAACAAATTAGAGCAAACATCTCATGGACCAGTTCAATACTTTATTGCCTTAACTAGTTTAATGGAATTTGGTTTGGTGAGCTCATACAATTAAAGACATACAATACAAATATACAACATAAAGCCGATAACACAGTGCATCCCCCCAACACATTCAGAAGCCATTCTACTTACTAACCATCATCCCTTAAACCACTTCCATATCTTTAGGCAAAGGTCTGCTATATTGTCTTACTGTCTGTCTGTTACTTCTGTCTATAAGTAAAGACTTATTCCATGCTGAAAAGAGAAGAAAGGAAACACAGTGTTTCTTCGGGTGGGAGATCCTCTGGGGCCCTCTAATATTCCAGCAGTGGCTGTTATGTCAGTGGGTTACTCATTGCATCGCTGTCAGACAGTAGTCTACTGGCACCAACATGTGGCACAACTCACAGACACACAACTCCCATAAACACGGTTAGTCTCAAGAGTGCAGGGCCTTCCAGCGGGCTCTGCCCGGCGAGGCTGCCAGGTGTCTAGCGATGTGACGGTGTGGCTGTGCCTGTCTCCTTCAGAGCATCCGGGGCAGGAAGGCCACGCTGGAGGAGCTGCAGTCCGTCCACTCGGAGCGCCACGTCCTGCTGTACGGCACCAACCCCCTCAACCGGCTCAAGCTGGACAACCGCAAGCTGGCCGGTAAGTGGCCGGGCACGCCGCCAGCCCGTCACAGAGACACTGCCAGCTCGGGGCCAGCCTGTCCCAGCACTACAGCACAAAGCCACCCTATACTGTACATCAGGGCTCTCTCAGGCTCGGGTCCTGGGCATCCCCCGTCTCCTGGTGGGTGCTCCCCCCTAGCTTGCACTTGCATACTTGGTCTAGTTATTTTATTAACTGCGTAATTGTAGCACTTCTAACCTGCCTCCGAGTGTGATTTATAGATAACTATACCTTTAATGAAGTCTGTGTCTTGTTTCATCATATAAAAGACTACTTTAATAATTAGGTTAATTGTTTAATTGACTACTTAGATTTGGGGGGAAAAAACAGCAAGCAGGAGACTAAGTTTGATTTTCTGCTTTACGTGTAGCTGTGTAAAAGAGAGTGCACCCCTGATGCCCTGTGTGGTGATTCTGACACACCAGGCACACCTAGAGGCAATGTTGTTCCGTGCCGTGACGTGAGGGTATCGTGAGAATTTTCTCGGCCGAAATGAAATCTCGATGGCACAGCTGTCACGGTTCTGACAGGACCCAAGTTATGGGGCCACCATGAGGAGGAAGGCCTTATCAGAGCCGGACTTACCTTCACTCCTTGAACAAAGCGTTAAGTTTGTCTTTAAGACTGTTTAACCTTGTCATCGATTCTCTCCTTCCCTCAGGAATCCTGTCCCAGAGGATGTTTGTGATGCTGCCCTGTGGGGGTGTTGGGGTAAGTTGGAGACCTGGACATTTTCCTAACCATTCCTTCCGGTCTTTAACCCTCTGTCACTACTACCCCAGTCAAGTACTTTTGTCAGCCGGGCCCTCATGCCAAGTTTCTAAACCCCTTCACTTGAAAAGAGCCATAGTGGGGGGCACTATGTTGGGCTTTGCTTATCTGGGCTCCACAGGCAGGAGCACAGGAAGGGGGTGAGGGGGTTTGCAGAACATTTGGAAAAGCTGCTCAGTGCTGGAGGAATAAGCCTATTTTTCTTAGTCCCTCATCTTTTTCAAATCAATCCCCGCATTTCAGAACTGACCTGAAATTCCAGTTCAAGAACATGGAACTGGAATTTGTCATAGGAAAATACGAGGAGAGACGGAGAAGTGTGTGTGTGTGTGTTCACAGAGAGTTTTTTTCGTTGTTGATTTGATTTATCCTTGAGAACATGTCGGTCTCGGCAGAGTCGGCACGCGTCCCACCTCCTCATGTATCCTGATTTTCCTACCCTGTTTCCACCGGCCTCCCCGGAGAGGGAATTTTTGTGGAGGTCTGCCTGAGTCACCCGGCTTTCTCAACCTGGAGATTTATAGCGTCTCTGCTGGCAGATAGGCAAGAATGGCGTCTATTTTTTTGTTGCTCTTTTTCCCCCCTTTAATTGTCCTGTCATATCCTAGCACGAGAGATCAGATTTGATGCATCACAGTTATGCTTCTCCACAAATCTGATTGTGATTTTCCACAGAGCAGGAAACCACAGAAATAAAATAAGAAAATGGTCCTCCTGCCACACAAAGTTCAATGTATGCCAAGAGCCATGTGCCCAGGGTTGGCCTTGCTAGGCAGGGCTGGGCTGGAGAGTATGTTTATTATCACATTAGACCTCACTGCCTTCTGTCATAAACCTGAACCACTAAATACAGTACATGTTGACAGTCTTCTGGGAGATTCGAAGTAGATGCACAGCAGATCCTGGAGAGTACCCTGACCTGCTTAATTGTCTAATAAGCCATTGCTGGACTGCCAGTGTTTGAAATATAGTTGTTGTTGTTATCATTGCACTGTATTATCCTTGGCCTTGCTTAGTGACATTTGCAGTAAATCTTACCGTGCCTGCCACAAAGAGTTTTAAGAACAGATGAGACTAGAAACTGCAAGAGGAGCTTTGGACTATGAACCTTTCTTAACCTCAGTGCTAATTATATCACCCGATAGCACAGATAATCGAGGTACCTGGACTCCCACATGGAGCAAGTCAAAAGACTGAGCTTGGTTATGAATCATGAACTAAAGGAAAACATTATATTTGAGAGACCAGCTGAAGGGGCTTTGGGTTCAACGCGTATAGTGAATGACTGGAGCCGCAAAAAGAGTATTACACCTTGAGTTGTGTGCCAGACTAAACACGCCTTTCATAAAACAAACATGCCCGTATGCGTTAATTGCTGCTTTGCGTGTCCTAGGCATGTAGTACGTTGTGCGAGGTGCTCTGAACAGATGGAAATCCGCACACTGCTCTGGTATTCCTGCAGCTGGGTTTCCATGTTTGGCACCAGCTCTTAACTTTTCTGTCAAGGTTCATCCCATGAGCAATCCAGGCTCTGAGGGAAACTGGATCATGATAAAACGACACTCTCTTTTTCTACGTTGTGCAATGTGTCGTTTGCAGAATTCAAAAATCGGCATTCCACTCCTTGACCTCTACGCCAAGCACAGTGTGTGTTCTAGGGAATCGAAAGATTTATTGGCTGGGGTGATGGGACTGGACAGATTCCATCACAGATTCAGTTCTGGTCCTGCTGGGGTGCTGTCTGCATGGAGTTTGTATGTTCTCCAGGTGCACCAGTTTCCTACCATTATCCAGAGACATACAGGCGGATTCTGTGGCTTCTAGTGTGTGTGTGTGTGCCCTGTGATGAACTGGCGACTCATGCAGGCTGTACCCTGCCTTGCGCCCGTTGCTTGCCGGGATAGGCTCTGGCTTCCCAACCACTCTGAATCAGATGAAGTGGTTGGAAGATGGATGGATAAAGCACAACAGGATTCTTGTTGTTGTTTGCAGTTTCCAGAGCCCCTGGCGGTTGGCTCTTCCGAGGGTGGGGCTGGCAATCACAGGCTCCCTTTGATGGGGCCTGTCTGTGGCACGAGTCTTGTATGCTATGGTCGGAGTTCAGCAATTTACAGTTGAGAGGGGATTATCGGGGTGGGGGGAAAGCTGCATGCATGATGTTGATAAGGCCTTAATCCATGTAGATTTCCGGACTCTGCTTCCCTGGTGATGTGAGCTGATTGAAACAATATGTTGATGACAATGATAAAAGAAATTCCTCTGATTTCATTGTTCCGTGGTGCCAAACCTCTAAAAAATGTGAGTTTCGTAAGGGAAAACAAAGTCACACGGGAACACGGCGGCCTTTTGAGCTGGCGCTGTTGTCGAAATCTTGTCTCCGTACGGTAGGAGCGCTTCCTCTGGGAATCCTGGGAGGACGGGACGCCCTAGCCCAGAAGGGGCGCACTGCACGGCCAGCCACAGCAGCGACCATCATTCAGCTGCAAAACCTGTAGAAACGCGTGGAGCCTGCTTTCTTTCTCCCGTTAAACCCAGCCATCTTTCCTTACAGATTTCTACTGTTTCAAAAGTAGAGTTGTGGCCTTGACTCAGACCTCACCAATTACATAGTCCAGTTCCCTTGCAGTACAGTAAACCACAACACACAGCCCGCATTGCCAAGTGTGTACATGGATTGTTGTAAGACAGAGCTAACAAGTGAGTTCTAGAGATACAGACTGTGCAGCGCTCATCTTCTTCTAATAGGCTAAAATCACAAGTGTTTGTGAAAGTGAAGGCAGTGTATTTTGCTTTGTCATGCAGTGGGGGGGTCACTTGTTTTCTGAATTTGATGATGATGATGATGATGATGGAAGCGAGCCTGCACATGGTTGTTTGTGACACTGGGAGACACTGGGAGATGGCCTTGGGTCTGGAGAAGAAAAGTAGATGAAATCCTGTGATTGGAGCAGAAAGGAATTTCGCATTGGGGGTGATGTCGAAGTCCGCAGAGGGGGGCCTGTATTAGTCCTCTTGTTTTGCAACCCGATGTTTGCAGGGAGATTGTTGTGGCTTGTGTGGAATTCGAGCTTGGAAAATGGTTTGCGATTCCCCGATAACTTATGAGCCGGATAAATGCTAGAAGGAGAGAAGTAAAGAATGAATCTCTCGTGTTCTCACCCTTTTATCCCCGGCAGCAGCTGCTGAAGTTTGCTTTGGAGTCATGCTCGCTGTTCCAACAGAATGGATTTCATTAGGGTCACATCTGGCTCCAGCAGCACTGTCACACCAAAGGGCTGGTATCCAGGGCTGGTAGCACTGGGCGGAGAGCAAAGTGATGCCCATCTAGGGGTCGCAGGCTCTGCGGCAGTCCCCTTGGCGCTTCTTGCCTGCTTCCGTGATGCTGTTCCTGTGTCTCTCTTTGTCTGCTGATCGGCTGGGTGTGTCCTTGTGCAGGTGGATAACGACACCATCTGGAACGAGCTTCACACATCCACAGCCTCCCGCATGGCGGCTGGCAGTGTGACCGAGTTGGCGTTCCGAGTGGCCAAGGGAGAGCTGAAGGTGAGGCTCCAGGAGATGCCCAGGACTGTCACGCACATCCTTGACAAGCACGCGCCACATCATAAGGACCCTGTTAATTCAGTTCAGTTTAATTCAAAATATTTTATTCATCCCCAGGGGGGCAATTTAAAATTTAATTACCAGACCCCTCTTAAGGCTTGCCTAAAATGTTTTTCCCTATGGTCTCAGGAGATTCTTCTAGGTTGTCATCATTTCATTTGGCAGATTGACAAAGGATGCAATCTCAGTTCCAATGCATGTGCCATTTTCGTACTGCTGAGTGCCTTTCACAGTGTATCCCCACCCGAGATTCGAACTCTGACAAACATCAGTGTTGCGCAACACAGGAGAAAACCGTGCACAAAGACCACACACTCCTGTTTCTCCCTAATCCGTTACAAGAGCAGGCCACCTTCATCAGGTCAGCGGCACAGAGCTATCCCTATTGGGTTGTGCTTAAAGAGCTTTCAAGGGTTTTTTTACATGTTGTGTTTTTTTCACTTCCTAGGATCACATCCATATGAATGCTTAACGCTCTGCTTCATCCTCCTCCTCATGTCTAAATGGGCCAGAGTGTATTAATAAGCACTTTCTCTCCCCCTCCCCAACAGAACGGTTTTGCAGTCGTCAGACCACCAGGACACCACGCGGACCACTCAAGCCCCATGTGAGTCATCTACTCGCTTCCAGCCATACATGCAGAGGTCAAAGTGCGCTGGGGACACAGCACCAAGAACAATTAAAATCTATCAAATCCCTGGTGTCTTACCTGGAGCATCGATTGATGTGTGTAGCTGCAGTGCTTGAACTTTGGGGACTTAACTTTCCCAGGCCCATTTTACAAGAAGCACTAGGGGGAGCAGGCCTTGGGCCTCAGCCTAGCCTGGTGTGCGTGGCGCTCAGTGAACAGAGAGCACATGACGCCCCCTTCCCTAGTCGGGATGTCAGTGTACCACAGAGCCCACCCCCAGCAAATTCATACAGATTAGGGCTAGAGCAACTGGGGTGAAGTATCTCACTCAGGGTTCAACAGCAGTGTCTGCTGCAAGGACTCAAACCCACAGCCTATTAATTATAAGTCCAGAGACTTGCCCAGTATGCTACAGTGCCCCACAACCAGGGTTATAGGATATGCAGCTGCTTAGCCAACACCTAGCTCTCATTAAAGCAGGCAGCCTCAAGGCACAGTGAGCAGCTTACTGCCAAGATGCACAGGGAGTTGCTGACCTTCACACCACAGCTCTCTCACACAGACCTTACTGCAGGAGCACTCTCTAAGGCAAGGTCATGTTATTCCTGATGCACAGCCATGGCGTCAACTGGTAGCTCTCCCTCTGTCTGGTAGGACTAGCCCCTGCCTCAGGAGGAGGGAGACAGGGCTCAGGAATGGGTGGGGGAGGCTGCTACCAGTTTTTTATAGGAGCTTGTTGATCACCTGTCTCTGAACACGAGGTCCTTAATCTGGATCATCTGCATGTTTCAAGTCCTAACCAGGACCAGATGTGCTGTAATGATGTCAGTCTCACTCTGCTTTAAATGGATATTTATGGGATGGTAATGAAGGTGGTTGGGGAGTGGGGGCAGCAGTTGATTTATGTCTCCCTTGTGTTTTGTTTTGCTGACTGTGCTGTCCTTTTTCTCCCCCCCCCCCCACCACCCCATCCTCTCTCTCTTATTGTGTCTCTATTCCCCAGGGGATTCTGCTTCTTCAACTCAGTGGCCATCGCCGCCAAACAGCTCCAGCAGAAACTGAGTGCCAGCAAGATTCTCATCGTGGACTGGGTGAGACGGTCGTACTTGTGTCCGCATGCTCATGCAAACACACACTCTTGTCTGCACACTCGTGCAAACACACACTCGTAACCTCCTATTTGTGTAAACACACAACCGAGTCCACAGACTTGTGCAAACAAACATTTCAAACTTCCTATTCATTTTAAAACTCACTTGTGTCCATGTACTGAAGAAAACATACACTCATGTCCACGTACTCGACATATGCACACCCATATCTGTGTACTCATGCAAACGCACACTTGTGTCTGTGCACTTGTGTAAACACTCATGTCTGCGTACTCGTGCAAACACACACTCCTGTCCATTACCTATTTACTACTTTTCCAGTGCAGGTCTGGATCAAAGCTTTCCAATTTTTAGCTATTTTATTTCCACTTTTAACACATCTCAGCCTACACAGCACAGTCCAGGAGGTTCGGCGCCGATGAATGGAGGGGCACGTTCTTCGCCAACAACATGGGAAAACTCAAACCTGTGTCGCCTGGTTCATACAACTCAGGGCTGGAAACCTTACTGGTCGAGCCACTGGGAAACCCCCAACATAGTTGTTCACGTTTCGTAGCAGCCTTTTTCCAACCTCCAACCTTTCCTACCATTTCCAGCTCTTCTAATCCTCCGGTGCATGCTCCGGGCTTGATTTATTAACTCCAAACCCATATCTGAATTACAGAAAAATGCAGCAGGTGCGTTGGGACATCTTCAAACTTATTGTGAGTCACCGTGCATCAGCAGGGAGAAGCTGTTTATGCTGCAGTCGCACTCCACTCTTGATGCTAATGCCAGATACCGGATTTAATCGCTCTGGTTTCTGCTATTTGTTTTTGATGACTGTCCACTTCACTCACAGATACCTCTGGAGAGTTTTGGAGAGTATAGCCCAGGCTGCTTCCCGGTGATGAGGAAAGGCCAGACGCCAAACAGAGGGGTTGTTCATTCATTCTTTTTTCATCTCTGATGTGTCCAGGATGTGCACCATGGCAACGGTACCCAGGAGGTCTTTTACAACGACCCCAGCGTGCTGTACATCTCGCTCCATCGCTATGACGATGGGAACTTCTTCCCCGGGAGTGGGGGCCCAACTGAGGTGAGACCCCCCCCACCACCACCTTTGACTTCATCCTGTATGGGTTTTTGTAACATCCAGTGCTGCAGAGCTGATGCTTCTTTCACAATGTGGTTCCACTTCTCTAAGACTTCTGGGGGGGTGGGGAGAAAAAAAGGAATGTCAGTGTCTCGGGGAGTTGGCTGCACGGAGCAGGGATCATGTGCTTTCTGTTTGTGTCTGCATCCTGCCCATGTGGAATATCAAAAAGCTGGAAAAGGTTGCCTGTAATATCCCCCAGCCCTTTCGGGGCACGGCTGGATTTGAAGGCATCCGTTAAAGGAGCCACGAGTCTCGTTCATTGTTTCACCTCCGGCTGTGGTGGGGAGAGGCGGGTGGCGCTGTGATGCTTTGAAGCGCCTCTAGGGAGCCTTGAGGCCTTCTGTGGTCAAACCCAGGACCCTGTCTGCAGCCCACGTCCGTGAGAGAGAGGTCACCTCTGGGGGCCTCTCTGCGTTTGCTCCCAGGCAGTGCCATGCTTTTTTTAGCCAACCTCTGCTGGCAGTTCCCATCCAGAAAGCAGAAATATTCTCATGAAAATTCATTTAATCAGCAGCTCACACGTAGTACACAAAAAAAGCTCACACCAACACCAGATTGTTTTTTTCACTGTTTGTAATAGTAAAGAACATGCATGGAGTGCTCTTGCTCACTTTAATTATATACTGCATGTGTATTTAGATAGAAAGGAAGTTCTGTATGTTTTCTAAGAAAAACACATGTTGTACATCAGATTGCCCCCCCTAATAATGGGTAATAATCTAATCTAGTAAAGATATAATGAAATATCCCTTCCAGGAAAGAGCTTGGTGAGAAACACTAATGTAACACAAGGAACTTGAGCTCTTCCCTGACCTTCACCAGCTTATGATATTTTTCAGTTTACAAAGCTGTTTTGCTGAAATGATGAGATCAGGCACATTTCTCCTGGTGAGTCAAGTGTCTGGACATTCTTGCCCACACTGTCTACCCTCGTCAGGGGGAAGAGCCGTGGGCAAGATGGACAGCATAAAAAGAATGGGTGAGAAAAATAAAACGTCGAGCTGTCCTACTATAAGACTAGGGTTTCAAGAGGGGGCTGTCATTCCTGCAGTGTTGCTTATACAGTACATCTCCTCCGTCTCTCAGACTCTAAATCACCTGTACAGTCTGCTAGCCAGGTCTGTCCTGTTGGAGTGAGAGAGGCCAGCGGTTTGTCCTGCACAGTGCTCAATTCCAAAAGATCCAAAACAAATTAATCAGCGGAGTCCCTGCGTTGTGGATCAGTACGTTCCCAGTTTCCTTCTCTGATGAGGGCATCACCAATCCGGATTCGTGTGTGTTTTTCAGGTGGGCACTGGTCCTGGGGTGGGCTTCAATGTCAACGTGGCATGGACAGGCGGTCTGGACCCTCCCATGGGGGACGCGGAGTACCTGGCTGCTTTCAGGTGAGCTGCAGCTGGCGCAGAGGGTGGGGTCACAACGATGGTGCACACAGCCTGCCGAACACAGCACGCAGAACTGGGGTTTGTAGGTTCTGAGTGTTCTGCGCAAGGCCTTCATCTTAGACACAGCAAAACATTACAGGAGTGGCTGGAAGAGCTCCCTTCCCAAACCCTTCACAGTGTTTCAGTGATTCACAGAGCTCATGTCTCCTCTGCATACTTTTTTTTATAATCGTTTTGTATTCCTGGAGTTTCTGTTCTATCCTTTCCATTCAGCTTTGTGCTGTATGTCATTGAAATTGGAGTTTTATATTTTGTTTCTCTTTAAATTCCACCTTCTTTCCATTTTGCAAGTTTTTTGTTTTGTCAGATCGGTAGCAAATAGTACTTGTGTGCAGCGCTAGAGTCACTGATTGATCTCACAGGTTATTAAAAGCAACTATATGAATCTACAGTATATATTCTATATAGAAATATCTGTATATTCTCTGTCGAATTATTGACCTGCTGCTATTCCAAGTGTCGCTCTCCAGTGGAGTTATTTGTGCTCGGTGCTGTGGAAGCTTGGAGACTCGGCATTTTGAGTTTGCGTCTATAATCTCAGGGGACTCATGGCTTCAGATGTGGGGTCTCCAGCGTCCCAAGTCGGCCGCAGGATCGGCAGCACAGCTGCAGTCCCTAGGAAAGAGTGCCGAGCTCTCGGAGAACAATGGCAGGCAGTTGGCAGGACCCACTTCCCTTTCTTTACCACCCAAGGGACAACGCATGAAAGAATAGCATGGCAAGGGACCCAGGACATCTGTAAACAATAACAGTTTCGGCTCTAACCCCCCCCCCCCCCCCCTCAGCCCCCAAGTGATCTGTAATGAGCTCTCCTTCCCCGTGCTCACTTGCAGCTATTGAGCTATTCCAGTCAATGTGGGTTGGTTTATTGGTCTAGAAGGGGGGTGGGGAGGTTTAAGATGGAATGGGGGGGGGGGGAGGGTGTTTGGCTTAGAGAATCCAAAGCAGGATAATTAAGCCTAATAGATTTCAGATGGGGTTCTATGGAACTGACAATGACGTGAGAAGACGGCAAGCTCTAAATAGGAACCAGACGGAGGCGGAGAGCTTTGAACTCGGCGCTTGGAGGAAATCAAACGGAGCGCTCTGTAAATCACTGGCAGGCTCGCCCGTCGCCGCAGGAGCAGGCCCGAAAACAGCAGGGAGGGCATCACCCCACAACCCGGGTCTAGGCGGTGGCAGAGCTGGGGGTGGGTGGGGATGTTGATCTCGATCTAGATCTCGAACTGAGTGTAAAGATCTTGTGTTACGTGTGTCTAAACTAAATTCCGAGAGAGAAAACAACTTGCAGAGGGTGGATCACGCCTCCTGATCGGGATATCCGCTTCTGTGGGCTCGATATACAGTAGGACTTCGGTTGCACACAGTGCCCCTCGGTGGTCAAAACAAAAGCTGCAGCCCAGGGTTTTTTAACTTTGAACTGTTTTTTTTTTAGTTGTGCATTACAAAGGTTCCCCTTCTTTCTTGGTCAAATAAAGCAGTCATTCAGGCATGCCTGAGTGCCTTCACTGTCACAGCCCATTAGAAACCTCATAAGCCGTCTTGGCTGAGGGTCTTTGCCCTGTGATTCAATGATAATAAGCATTAAAGGATGGGAAACAGGCCCTGACTGCAAAGATGCTTCCCGTTTCTTTTGCCTTCAATAATCTTTTTTCCCCAGGTCAGGATGGATTTGAGTGGAGCTGGGAGCTGACGTGTTCTCAGCTTGACCGGTTTCTCTGCTGTCCTGTTTGCAGGACTGTGGTGATGCCCATTGCCCAGGAGTTCTCCCCTGACGTGGTCCTTGTGTCGTCCGGGTTTGATGCTGCCGAAGGTCACCCCCCGCCTCTTGGAGGTTACCAGGTGTCTGCAAAATGTCAGTACATTCAGCACGTTCCGAACGTTTCCCTTAGTGTGTACGATTTATATTGGAGAACGCTTGTATGCAGTAGGAAACGTGATCTATAAGGAGGGAGTTTTACAGCACGGGTTCAGTTTTTCATGACGGAAAACTATTTCACCATTTAGTAAGCAGTAGACTGTCATCTAGAATGTAATGCTAGTCCATGAAATTGCACAGATTAAAGTACTGCCATTCAAAAAAACTCCATAAACAAACTGACATTCATAAATAGCAATATTTCCTTTTAATAGACATCCTACTAACATTCATACATCAGAAGCCATATATTCTCTTGAATTGCTGTAATTACATGAACACATTGAACTCATTAGCAGTGAGTGGGTTAGCGGATTCACTGGTCCTCCCCAGCAAGGGGGGGTCTGTCTCTGTGGCTGTGCATCCCAGAGCAGTGTGGGAGTGGGTGTGGGCCTGTATGCCTCCCCATGGTAGTGGACACCTGTTGGTCAAACACTTAGATGGACAGTCCTTCTTAGTTGCACAAGTAATTATGTGGATATGCAACCAGCATGCATAACTGTCAACAGTTAAATATAAAACAATAATAATAATAATAATAATAATAATTTCTTACGCTTATATAGCACTTTTCTGGACACTCCACTCAAAGCACTTTACAGGTAATGGGGACGCCCCTCCACCACTACTGGTGTGCAGCCACCTGGACAGCAGCCATAGTTTACCAGTACTCCATACATCAGCTATCAGCGGGCAGGAGAACAGAGTGATGAAGCCAGTTCAGAGATGGGGATTGTTAGGAGGCCATGATCAGTAAAGGCCAAAGGGAAATGTGGCCAGGACGCCAAGTGACACCTCTACTCTTTTCAAGAAACACCCTGGGAGTTTTAATGACCACAGAGAGTCCGGATGGTGCCTTTTTTACAGTAAAGTGTCCCCGTCACTGGGGCATTAGGACCCACATGGACCACAGGGTGAGCACCCCCTGCTGGCCCCACTAACACCTCTTCCAGCAGCAACCTTAGTTTTTCCCAGGAGGTCTCCCATCCAGGTACTGACCAGGCTCACACCTGCTGAGCTTCAGCGGGTTGCCATTTGGGAGCTGCATGATGATATGGCTTGCAGCCATGGTCCTCTGGCACACCCACCTGTCAGAGCCATTGAGTGTTTCAGACAGCTGTGAACGCCACAGCTCCCTGCAGGAGAGCAGGCCCTAGTCTGACATCACTGCAAACCTGAAAGGCATGAACACCTCTACAAATGTCACAGAAAACTGTTTCAGATAGAAATGTAAACGAACTCTTCAAATGCACTAAACTGCGTGTCACTTTCCAGCGTACAAGATCAGAGCATTCCCAAAAATGTGTTCGGTCAACGCGAGCACCTACCCCTTCATTATAACGTTTCGCCATCTGTAGACATTGGCCTGTCTTCAAGCTCATTCTGAGCTTCTGCACTGGTGCACAGCAGCAGGCAGGCTGCCTAGGGGTTCCCAGGCTGGGGTTGGGGTTGGGGTGTTCTGGATTGGTTCCCAGGTTGGGGTTGGGGTGTTACTGGGTCAGTTCCCAGGCTGGGGTTGGGGTGTTACTGGGTCAGTTCCCAGGCTGGGGTTGGTTGGGATGTTCTGGGTCGGTTCCCAGGCTGGGGTTGGTTGGGGTGTTCTGGGTTGGGGTTTCCCAGGCTGGGGTTGGGGTGTTCTGGGTCGGTTCCCGGGCCGTGTGGTGACCTTACCTGTGCACGCAGGTTTCGGATTCCTGACGCGGCAGCTGATGCGGCTGGCCGGGGGGAGGCTGGTGCTCGCGCTGGAGGGGGGCCACGACCTGACGGCCATCTGCGACGCCTCGGAGGCCTGCGTCAACGCGTTGCTGGGCAATGAGGTGAGTGGGGGAGCGCGGTGGGAGGAAGGGTGGTTGTCTCAGGGTGTCCATGAGATGGGGCCCCCTTTGCTTTAAAGCAGACCATCTTCCACACAGCGTTGCTGCACCATAAAGAGAGGACCAAACCACAGGAACATTCGAAGATGTGGTCTTGTACACCAGGCAGGCCCTGATGCAGGCACAGTGAAAACTGCTGTGAGCGCTCACTGTGTTTGGAGGTGCTTATTTTAATCTGACTCCATCTGAAGTGCCTCTTTCTGTAGTTGGCGTGAGTGGTACTCTGGATTGTTTTTCTTTTTTTCTTTAAATTTAAAAATCACTCCCAGGCTGCCAGCTTGAAATCTAACACTGTTTGAAAAACAAAACATCATTCTCCACATCTATTTACACAGCAGCCACATTCAAAATCATTTATTAAGTATCTCGGTAGGTTTTTTAGTAGTTGAAGTTCTCACTTTGTACCACTGGAATGTCTTTGTAGTGCAGTCCGACTGGCTGTTCTATTAAAGATCCCAAATGTGCTCCAGTATGTGACTTCCTAACAGTACACCCAGATTCAAGTTAATTCCCTGGTTGTCCAACACAGAGCACTAACACAGAACTTTAAATATGATAAAAACTGTATAGTAATAAAAATTTCATTAAATAATATTACTGCTACTGCAAGGAGTCATGGGTTTAATTCTGTCTGTCTGTATGGAGTTTGCAAGTTGCCTCCAGACATCCGTGTGCATTGCACGACTCCCTTCCAGAGGGAGAGGAATTGTGTTTGTTCAATTCTCCGTTGCACCCCTTATGGGTTAGGGTTAGGGTAAATAAGTCTTTTATTCAAAGTTAGATAAATGAGAACGAATTCTCCTTTGCAATGACAGCCCACCTTTTCAGCAGGACGATTACTGGAGCAGTTTGAGTTGCGTACCTTGCTTCAGGGTATATCAGCCACATCCCACCCAGGCCTTGAACCCACAGCCCTTTGGGTGGGACTCCAAAGTTTAACCACTAGAGAGATGCACTACTACATTCATAAAAAATGAGAACAGAGCAGCAGCCAAGAATTTTGGGGGGTTTGCTTTGTAGTAAAAAGCAGTTGGAGAAGGCTCTTGATGTAGGCTGGAGATAGTAGCTTTTGAAACTTGATGAAGGTGAGAGGGCCGTTTCCACTTCAGTTAGACCGTTAGCCGTGCTCGTACCCATTGGAGAGAGCGCTGTCCAGGAGTGCTGGGTCTGAGCCCTGTTCTGTGCCGCAGGGGGAGCCCCTGTCCCAGGAGGTGCTGCGGAAGAGGCCCAGCGCTAACGGGGTGCGCTCGCTGGAGAGAGTGCTGCAAGTACAGGGTGAGTCGTCGTCCCCCAACCCCCCCCCCCACACACACACACCGGCGCGCACACTCTCCGCCTACAGCAGCTCGCCTGACTCCAATTAACTTCAAAGGCACGCTGGCGCGGTGGCGAAGATCCCATCTGATTGCACTCAAATGTTTCTGAAATGTTTAATTAAAACTGCGGCCACAAGTATTCAGTCCTTAATGGAGAAAAATGAGCTTGCATGTGTGCTTTTATATCCGTCATGAACACACACACACACTTACATACGTGGAGATGTGAATTGAGAAGGCTGTGCTGGGGTGAGAGAGGCAGGGCTGGCTGTGAGGCTTGTCTGCTCCAGTGCCCTCTGCGGGAGGGTTCTTTGCCAGCCCTGTCTGACAGGGTGAAGGGCTGCCTTTTCCTAGGCACCAGGCCATCATTTCTTTTAATTTGTTTAAAGTTAAATACATTAGCTCACGTTCACCTGCTCAGCTCACAGTAGCTGGTCTGCGAGAAGGTGGCTATGCTTTTGGGCATGTAGTGGTCCGCTCTCACAAGGTTTAAGCTAGCGGAGGGGTCGCTTTGAACGGGTGGCTGGAAAGACAGAGGAGCCTCCCTGGTTCTGTCATCCGGCACTCATCCTTCTGTTTTCAGTCACCACTTTGTGGGGCGCTCAGTGGGGCGCGGTGAGCTGGAGCACGCCCTGGACTGGACGCCAGTGCATCACCAAGAGCTCTCGCTCACGTGGACACGCAGTTCCCTGCACAGTGTTCCAAAAGTGGATACAAGTGTTCCTTATTCATCTTGTATGTGCTGTAAACCAGGGGCTCCCTGCTTTGTTCCCGAGTGACTCCTGTGTCTGCTGGTTTTGTTCCAGCTGAGCGCTAAGGCTACAGCGCTACTTCTATCAACTGCTTGCTGGTTTATAGACCTTCTTTTACTGGTATCTGCACTTAGCCTTTTTTGTCTAAACAAGCTTACAATAGAAAAACTTGCCAAAGCCTTACACAGAAACAAATTGCTATATGTATGGAAATGCTCTTGTATGAGTCTTCGCAGTTTCAATATTTCAACAGAATCATAACCAAGGAATGTTTTCCATATTGAAGCTTTCAAAAATAGAAACAATTCCTACAGTGTCTCTGACACAACTGAACACATTTAATAATTACAGTCTTTGAACATTTTAAAAGGAACAGACTGATTCATGTCTTGACTCATCTTCTAAAGAACAGAAACTGCTACTCCAGTCATGCGTTTGGAGTCCATGCTGTGTCTGTCTACAAGAATGTGTGCGCGTGTGTGTGCTTATGTTTATGTGCATCTGTGAGCATGTGGGTGCGTGTGCATGTGAAATGTGGGTGTGTGACCGTGTCTGCCAGTGTGTGTACCGTGCTGCGTTGTTCCTAAGCCCGGTGTTTGTCTCTCCCTCTCTCAGGTCAGTACTGGAAGTCCGTCCTGCGGTTCGCCTCTACAGTGGGTCTGTCCTTCCTGGAGGCTCAGAAACACGACACGGAGGAGAACGACACAGTCACTGCTCTGGCCTCGCTCTCGGTGGGGGTCAACCCCGCACTGGTCATCACAGACAAGAGGTCAGCCCCTCGTCCGGCCATGACCGTCAGAGCAGCTGTACTGTTCCACCCCAAGAGGCAATTAGTCCCTTATTCACAGGTCTTCCACTGCCCCGCTGAATTACTTTCCCTGTATTCCCAGTGAGAAAAATGACAGTGGAACTGCAGTGTCAGAGAGAAGGTGCTCATGCCTGATAACATCAGGTGTTTCTCTTCTCTGAGGACCTGGCACTGGCACTGAGTGTTCTGTGGATGGGAGTTCTGTCCACCCTGTTCCTGGAGGCCTGTGTGTCTGCAGGTTTTCTAAAGCAGCAGAACCAGCAGAGCACAGAGAAGGTGTTAAATTGCTTAAATCACCAGCCGATTTAGGTCATTCAGCACTGACAAGACTGAACGCTTTCAGACGCGCCGGCCCTCCATGACCTGGATTAGATAGCACTGGGTTAGACCCTTCTGCCAGATGAGAAACCTTTCAATATTGCCTGCAGCAACAAACTCAAAAGCCAGAATGTGTACTACCGGAGGGTCTTTTTCAGTTTTTAACAAATCAGATGTGTAAGTGTTTTAAGATGTAGGTGCAGTGATGTACCATACAGTAGGGCATCAGGGCAAATCTGTTGGAACATTTTACTTTATTTTCTGTTTTAATTGGTCCACTGAAAACAGAAGAAAACAGCAGGAAGAAGATCTAGACTAATCCAATCCAGAAAGTGACCCTCCTATCAGAGCTGCAGTGTCTTGACAGTGCAGTTTAATAACATTGTAGCCTTATTATCTCCTGAGCACCTGTACCTGTGTGGGAGACATTACTATCCAATGATGAAGCACTTTGGGATTTCATGATAATAAGAGGTCATCAGATCCTGGTTCTCTATCTGTCTGAAATCTCACAGTGGCTCTCTATCACTCCCTGCCTCCCACAGGCCTCCAGATGACCCCATGGAAGAAGACGATGATGATGATGACTCTTTGTAGGGAGCACTGACCCTCAGCCTTTGAACTCCGTGTGGCAGAAAGCCATTCCCCTCTGAGCTCTGGTACTATGCAACATCCCAACAGGTTGTACTCTGGGTCCTGCCTCACAATCTCCACACCAACTGTGCCTCACACAGCAAAATACAGCATTGCCTTAATGCACCCAAGAAACCATTCCAAGAGTACAGACCAAGGACGTGGCTCTGTGGCCTACGCATTTTCCAAATATATGTGTTCTTTTTCTGATTCGTTTGATCAGGCACAACTTTTTGAGCCATGGAGGTGGAATAAACATTAATGTGTATATATATATATTAAAAAGGATTTTACACACCAACAAGCCTGTACCACGATGTCAAGAATTGTTGTTTTTTCTTCTGAAGAGACCAATGCTGTTTTTTGAGCATTCCAGACTTTTGGGAATTCCGCAGACTCTTGTCTCCCTGTCCCGGGGAGCCCTGAGTCCCATGTTTGGGCAGGATTAAGTACTGCTGCAAGCCTGGCACTGCAGTAGCCAGATCCTACAGGTCCAGCATATCCAAAGTCCTCTGCTTCAGCCACGGACCACATTCAAAAGGTTCTTTTGAAGTGTTGGGTTTCAGTCAAGCCTTATAATCACCAGCTGTCATGCAATCCGGGTGCTACTGAAGACTGTCGGTGAGCCCCCACCTGTGGAAAAGCCTTGTTTTCTAGGATAAGAAAGAGACATGCGTTTCACAACGAGGAGGGGGGGGGGGCAGGATCCGGGAGACGACAGAACCTTTTGATATTCACTTGCAGCCACTGTGGAATTTTGTGGTTCATTTTTTTAAATTAATTATTGTAGTAATTTAACCACTAAAAAACAAAAGAGGAAGAAACGAAAAAGCGGCACCGCAATCTGTGGTCTGTGACTTTGCACTGTTCATTCCAAAATGTGAACAATTAAGCTTTCCAGCTTTGGAAACATCTAGGTTATTTAATTCTTCATAAGACTTGTACTTAAAAATAGTAGGCTTTTTATTTTAAAAGTAACTTTGACATTCTTCTTTTATATATAAAAAGGCATTTCTTTTTGGCCAGACCGAGGTCAAAGTGAAGACCAAAGACTTTTTGTGTTTCATTCCAGTATGGTTTGAGGATCATCCAGTACTTGTACCATCTCTTTGCCAGTTGCCTTCCACGCCTACATGCATTGACCCTGGATTGCGTATGATGGCCAGTCCATATTTCTGATACATTAGGCTGAGATCCAGCTTGGCAGGGGTCAGACCCAGCATGTAGATCTGAAAGCCTCAATCCCTTTTCACAGACTGTGGGACCAGTGGGCCACCTTGATCTTAAGGAGGAAGAAAACGCGTTCGACTGATTTATACAAGTTGGCTTTGGAAGGCGACGCATAATCGGTCTTCGCCTTGAAGCCTGTGACTGTGTGGGCTGCTGGTGCCACAAACACGCTAGCCTAGGGCTTGACAGAATGGTAATGCACTTAGCACAAGTCTTAGATGAGCAACAAAAGAAAGTGGGATTGCATTGCTTGCAATCCAACACTCCCTTATGCTTAAAAAAATCATTCCTATTTGCTATTGATTGTATTAAAAAAAGACCAGTATTTTAACCTGTGGATAAATGAACCTACTGTATTGTATATTTGTTTTTAATTTCTCTACTTCAAAGCAAATGAAAAATGTTAAAGTGTAGTATTTGGTGGGATCACAACTCAACTAAGAAAAAACTGTATAAAAAAAACTAAGGGTATTTTACCTGTACAAAGCCACCTCATACTATAAAAATGTCATCAGGAAAAGTTCATATACTCTCTGACTCTATTGGTTTATCTTGAGCGTTTGATACAGAATGCATTGTTCTCTTGTCAAGCCAGTTGAAAAACCCAACCTGAACCAGGTTAGATATTGTTACAGTAAGACTGTGAGCCTGAAAAGGCCGGAGGTCTGCGTTTGTACCGCGCTGCGGAGTCCGTTACAGAGTGGATCAGAAGCACCTCGCGAGTTTTCTGCTCCTGCAACTTAGAAACACTGGAGCCAAGGAGAGACTAATGCACCCGGTGGAGCCTAGCCTGATGTGGCAGTGCTGCTCTCACTGAGCTCTTCGCCTTTTAATCTTGTTATCACAGTGTGCATCCGCAAGATCCACTTCTGTTGTGGGGTCCTTCTATAGGAGTGCTCAGTGAGATATTTTAAAAAAAATAGGTTATGGATTACTATTAGTTTAGGAAACAGACTTGCCAGGGCAGCATGGTGAGAAACTGTATTGTTGAAAGGGTATGTGACATTGCCAGATTTACACGGGGTAGAGAGCTGACAAAGCCTGCAGATCCATGTCCCTGCTCTGTTGAAATGCTGTTTGTTTCATGTGTTTCCTCTAAGCAGGTCTGGCCAATGGCCAGCACTATCTGAAAGTGTAACACTGTCCCGTGTGTAGATTGCTTTCCCCCCATGAACTGCAGATTAGTACTTTCTCTGGCTGCAGTCTGACTCGCCCCGGCTTACCAGTGTAGAACACCATGTGCAGGCGAGAGCAGGCCCATCTAGTTCATTTGGGTTGGAGTAGCTAATTGAACTGAGGCTCTCTCGCCCAGCCAGTTTTTGCCTTTGAAATCTAGGATTTCACCTTGAGCATCATGGGTGGGCAGCTTGTTCCAGACACCTACGGCCCTGTGCATAACAGAAGTATTTCCTGCTTTCAGTTTTAATTTCACTTCTGTGTGGTTTCTGTCCTCTGGTTTGTGTTCCTGTGTCTTTAAGGCTATCATCCGATTAGTAGTTTTACACCCACTGTCCAGTCAGGTCTGAGCAACATCGGGTGCAATTCAGGACCCTGGGCAGCCTTTGCCCACCAGATTCCATAGGACTGTATCAAAGCATCTAATCACTCGAGTCTCACAGCTGCACTGGTGATGGCCATTGGTGTTCTCCCTCTCTTTTCCATTCCTGCGCGCTGCAAAGGGGCAGACTGGAGACGTAAGGATGTAGAATGTGCTCTATGCAATACATCTCTCGTGCCCTGCTCCCTGCACTCCAGAGGGCCCCTTCGGTCTTAATCAGCGAGGTATTTAGTGCTCTTTGTACATAGCTATATAGCTCTCAAGACCAAAACCCTTCACCAATGTGCCTTGAATTGTTTAATAGACTTTCTGTAGATCTAGCCTCCATAAACTGGATTTTTCAAAAAAAAATCTTCTAATTTTTTTCCTCTATGTACAGATGAGAATGACAATGTTTATTTTGTACTGTGGTTTCTCGCCTTTATTAAAAGGGAAAAAAACTCTGTATTTGCTCCGTGTCAGTTCTTCGCTTGTGGCGTCTCTGTCGTTCCAGGTGCTGGTCATATTCCCGTGCGGCAGGCCAGTTTTCTTCGGCACAAACAGTGTTAGGAAGTGAGCAAGTGGGGATCCGTTCCCACTGTCCAACACCCCAGAGCCAGACTGGCCGTATTACAGCTTCTGCAACGTCCACTGTCATCTACTGCACGGCACCCCGACACCCGACTGCTGCAATCCAGTCGATTTCTCAATGCTTTTGTGCAGCTAGGGCCTTAATCGGCATATTGGTCCTGCTAATTAGGAATAAGGACTGAAATCTGGCTGTTGCAAAGCTTTGCTATATAGTACGTTGGAAGGACAGCCTGCTGTGTAGCCCTGGCCCACTTGGGTGTGGAATTCAGATCTCAGATCTCATTTTAACGTTGGCTTTAGCAGTGTCAAGACCCAAGCTCACAGGCTCACTGAAAAATCAATCACCTGTTGTAATGTAATGCCCATTCATGCTATGATAATGGAAACAATTGCAAATAGATGCAGAACAAGGGTCGAAAAATCTACCTGACATGCTACTGGGAAAGAGTCTGCGTTCAGTTTACCCTGTATTTTGTCAAAAGCTCAGCATGAATTTGTCTGGTGTTACATTTTATTAATTTTACTAAAAATAAACGTAGCAACGTAGGGGGGCTGATGCTGAGGAACACGTTTGCTTTTTCTGCCCAGACGGCCAATAAATATTTGTAAGCATTCTAGTTTTTATTTGCAATTAAGCGGTCTCCTGCCTAAGGAGACGCATGGTTAATGAAATAATTATGTATGTCTGGATATTCCAAAACTGGCACCGACTCACAGCAAGAGTGTAGGGTAATGCTTTATTTTAAGCATTGCTCATTAGGCCTGTATTAGTCAGTTGTGACAATCGCATTTGAAAAATGAGGGATCGGCTCTGTAAACTCCTTTGCCTGACAAGGCTGTTGCCTTGTTAGCAGGTAATTTTCCTTTTGTGTTCATCATAGTGAGGGTCGATCTCCATTCATGAGCGAATGACGGACATGCTGTTAGGTTAAAGAAAGTGAATGATTCGTTGTGCTGGCGATTGGGGAAACGTCCACTCTTTGCACACAGATTTACAAGGCAGGAAAAAAAAGCCTTTTCTTGTACTCACTGCGGGCCCCGTTACACCCCGTATCTCGTAACATCTTGCTCATCGTACTCGCCTTCCAGATTCCCTTCTCGTTGCTGATGACCTCGAACCCACCGCCTGCCTGGGAGGTGCTCGTGTCCGGGCCGCGCCCTGGACCGCACTACCTCCTCCTCCTCCCAGCGGCCCAGCCACCGCGCGCGGGGTTTGCCGTTTGGGAAAATGGAGGATTGTTGTGCTGATCAACTTCAGGCCAGGATCCGATCTGCAGCTCGGCCTTACAGTGTATAGATGTGTATTAAACTCTTGCAAGTGTAAAGGGCTGCCTGTTGGAGTCAAGAGAGGACTACAATCCTCGAAATCTGAAAACCCAGATGGGAGATCTACAAGACCCATAATACTAGATTGCCACCATTGAGCATTAGCAGATATTTCTGGGGTCCCCCTCCATCCCCTAGATCAGTGGTTCTCAAACTGTGGTACACGTACGGGCGTGCCGTCAGGTGGTACGCCAAATGACCCTGGAACTGTGTTGTGTGCGCTGAAAAAATCGGGTCGGGTTTTCATATTTTGTATTTTTATACGTGTTGAATACGCAGCCTACGTACTATGATACAGTGCGCACTAATACTTCAGTGGACACAAGAGATACTCTGTACTTCTATACAACTCTATAGGAATGCGTGCTTCGGACGCAAGTGACCAACTATTTAAAAAAAGCTCCTGTATCTCCAGCAAATAGGGAGAAAGGAGAATGTGCGTGATTTTGGAACAATGCCAACGTTGTAAACACAGGAATGCATAGAAATGCGTGCTACGAACGCTGGTAATCTTGTGAGCACAGGAAAGCGTGAAAAATATCAGAAAAATATTTAAGAACTGTTCTAAGTTAATTTGAGAAAAATACACCGAGCGTCTCTGTGTTTCTCTCCCATGCGCATAAAATAAAAACTTAAAATAAACACTGAAATAAAAACGGAAACGTGGAAAAATGCAAGCTTGCGGATTGCTAAAGCAGGTAAGCCCCACACTATTATGTGTGGAGAAAAAGCTGCTGAACAGCTCGACCTGCTGCCCCCCCCTGAAAGACACAGTCATTCACAGAGTTATTGAAATGAAGGATTATATCAAAAGTACGCTGACAGAACGCGTTAAGATGAGCAGATGTTTTTCACTGCAATTAGATGAGTCTGTAGTCGATTTGGCCAATTTGCTCCTTTACGTTAGATACGAGTTTGAGGGTACGTCCCGTGAGGACTTTCTGTTCTGTAAGCCGGTACCAACAGGAACTACAGGAGAGCACGTATTTCATCTTCTGAATGAATTTATCGAAGAGAATGGCCTCGACTGGATAAAATGTGTCGGAGTTTGTACAGACGGTGCTAGAGCAATGACAAGCCGACACAGCGATGTAGTTGCACGAATTAGAGAGGTTGCTCCAGAAATTAATGGTTTCATTGCAACATCCACCGCGAGACCTTTGCCTTGAAAATGCCTGACTATTTAAAATCTGTTAAGACTGTTGTGAATTGTATCAAGGCTCGAAAAATTAATTCACATCTGCTTTGCTCGACTAAAAAGGCTCACGCCTCTCACTGAAATGGTGCTTTTTTATTTTTATTTGTTGTTTTTTTTCTGTAAAACACTTGAAGCCACATTTCTTAATATCACACAATGTTTATTATTATAATATTTATCATATGTGTGTGTGTACACATGCGCTCATGAGAATGTCTGGGGTTCCTATGAGATGATGACTTGTAAGTGGTACTTGGATGGTGCTTTGGTTGGATTAGGGGTGGTACTTGGTCTTTGGAGAACCACTGCCCTAGATGGATCATTACCTGATGCCTCTTGCTCCCATTCCAACAACACAAATACTGCCCAGAACTGAACCTCAAAAATCATGACACCTTCAAGTGACTAGCTAGAAGGAAAAGCTTGGAAAGCAAGGAAAGGGTGGGTTCTCTTGTTAAAGCCAGATGTTTTAAGAAACGGACAAATGTAATGATCATGTCTCCAAGCACAGCAACCCTTGATACAATACAGCACAGGACACCATACATATAAGGCAATACTATTTTCCTGAAGAACTTGTTTAATGTAATATTTGCATGTATCGTTCTCATTGGAAAACGTTGAGGATTACTTGTTTGCAGGCAGTGTTAGGGGCTCCACCTTGTTCGGTGATGACAGGTCTTCCTCACCTGGTCAACAATGAAGGGAGTGGCAGTCGTTTTGTGCGTATAGTCACAAATAAATGGATGGATGTGTAACAAATGAGAGAAGGCTTCAAATTCTTTAGGGGTTCCTCTCTTAATTCACACGGTGGAGGTAAAATATTTGTAATCGCTAGAAAACATGAAATACGCAAAACAACGGCGCACCTTTTTATTCTTGTCGTAAATTAGCGAAGGTAGAAACGCATATAGTCCCAGCCTGATATGTGATTGCGGTTTAGCTGTTTTTTTTTCAGTGAGAACACAATTAATTCATTACATATAACGAATTTTAATATGCACATAAAATAATATCACCGCCACAGCGCTCAGAAACAGGATCCACCCCGCGCGAGCCCCGTCGAATCCCGGCAGGTTTGGAAGAGCGCATGCGCGTAGAGGAGAGCGCAGATGGCGGGGGGTCAGAACTTGTGCCACCCGGTATCAGCATATTAGACGGCTAACGCCTCGAGAGAGAGGTGCTACAAAATCGTTAAGTTTGAAAACGGGTTAAACGTTGAAAAGGGTAGCAATGAAGTGCCGGAAATATACCGCTTACACCTGACTGCGAGCGGGGCCGCAGGACAGCGTGGCAGCAGTGCCTAACCACTGCGGCACCGTGCCGCGGTAATCGACCGTTTCCGCGAGTTCCCAGCCGCGAAGAAATAAGGAGCTGATGCGTTTTTAGCCGCTTTGTAGCAACAGTGGGCTTCCCGGTGGTTCCTCACGACGCCGAGCTCTGTAACATTTAACAGCCAGTCAACAGAAGGTGTTGTTGAAGATAATTGCATTGTGAATAGCATCAAACTTGTTCACACTCTGTGATACAGTACTTCCTGATGAGAGTTTAGAGCTACTGTCAAATTTAGCATAATTATACTGTTCATTGTGTATACTTATAATAATTTATCATGCAGTTGGAAGATAATCTGATCCTTTGCTTTTTGTCACAAAGCAACTTTATCTGTATAAGCTATGGCGGTATTTTCCCCGTAAGAATTAGATGAATTAAGAGTCTGAATCTCCCTGAAGATGAAGTTAAAGGTACATTTGAGATTATGATCAAATCGTGTTCTCCTATGACGCCTCTTTTGATTTTGGCGGTGTTTCTGAACGACGAGGAGCGCTGGTGTTCGGGAAGAGCGAACAGCCCGGCGGGAGACCGCGCTCACTGCGGCGCCCTGCGCTCCGGGAAGTGGGGCTGTGGCGAGACAGCTCCCGTGATCCGTTCAAGCCCACGGCTGAGCTGGCGGGTTTTATCTGGTCGCCGCTTTCTCTTTAGAGGGAAGCGGTGAGCCAGAGCCTAACCCAGGAGGCAGGGGGGCTGAGGTGAACGGGACGCCAGTCTGTGGTCGGACATGCATACCTGCACACAGGGAGCAACTTGCACCGCATATGTTCTCACCTGGGACATAGATAGATAGACAATACTTTATTAATCCCGTAGTGAAATTGATGGATATGCTGAGAGGGCGGGATGGTGGGGCAGTGGTGAGCACTGCTGCCTCACAGTGCTGGGGTCCTGGGTTTACCTGGACCTAGAATGCTATCTGTGTCGAGTTTGTATGGTCTGCCCAATCATGTGAGCTTCCTTCTCTTTTCATTTCAAAATGTGTGCATTTTTTTTTCCTTTTCATGCGTCTGCACATTTTAACCTCTGTGGCACTCTGTGCTAGAGGTCACATGACACTGCTGAGCTACACGCTAAAGGTCATGTGACCTCCGGGGCACCACATGCTAGGGATTGCAACCTCTACAGTGCCTCCTACAGTCGCATGAACTCCATTTTGTCCCAGAAACGTCTAATGCTGGCTCTAAAAATAGATGTCTAAAAGTAATGTCGCAGTGTTTGTGCTTAGTATTTCAGCTCAGAACAATTAAGTGTGCGGTTTGTGAGTGGAAACTGAAGTGGTTTTAAAAAGATATAACAAGATAGTTTGACAGTAGCTTCAAAGCTGTGTGATTAGGGGATTATGAATAATTAATTTGACTACTTGGGCAGTCTTGCATAGTTTTAATCAAATGCCTGGAACCTGATTTCCTGCCTTCTACCAATTTGCTAATGGAGAGCCAGCGCCATTTATATAACAAGAGCCACAGCTTCGCACGGGTGGGTCGCTGTTGGCGTGTGGATCAGGCATGTTGTTGAGCCTGCCTTCGGCGAGAGACGTGCTGCTCTGGTGCTTGTGGTGTGGGTAGAGATGAATAGCACTGACAAGGGGGAGGGCTGGATGATGCATTCCTGCTCTTCCTCGTTCTTCCTGTGCTGGTACAGGAGTAGCCTCTGGAAGTCTCAGGCGTATCATTGCAAATGGAACAGGAATATAAAATAACTGGAGACATTTCTTAATGACAACAACGAGACTGCAAGCAAATGTGACATTTTATTATCACAAGCAGAGTGCAGGGACAACAGACACAGCACAAAGCCTACGGTACTACAGACAGCATGTTTGCCATTGGAAACTAAAGGAAACCTGTAGGGAGCTAGTATTCCAAGTTCCTTCTGCATCTCCTGAGTACACTAAGACAGAAGTTGACACACTGAATATGTACCCTGCTAGCCTACTACTATTTTGAATGTATGAAGTTATGTACAGGCTTGGTCTCTAATGGCATGCTTTTAGTTCTATGTGACATTTATATACTGTCTGTCATTCCTATCAGGTGTCTGAAGCCACATTAAGACATTTTGTTTACCAGCTCCCAGGATATTGCATGGCTACACTAAACATTTCATTCATATACTTTACATTTTTGTGCAATATTTATTCTTATTATTCCACAGGTTAGCCAAGGCAACAGAACACCACAGTGGGAATCCAGTCTGTAATTCGGCGCCACTGCCTTGTCTTGAAGCTGGTGTTTTAACATGTTCTCTCTCCTCATGTTGTCTGAAAGGTAAAGATGCCTCTCTCAATAGCTTAACAGCACCTTTGGCTTTACAAATTCTTTTTGTAAACAGTGATGTATAGTTACATCTTTTTCCATGGAAAGTTTAAAAGCAATATAAAATCTCCCATTATTATGGCTGATTACTCTTAAGTCGCTCAGCTGTGACTGAATCTGTAATTTTTCAGAAAATGTCGCAAAGTGGGTTCCATGGCCTTTCTGTGCTTCCTTTCCAGGACATGGGCCAGTTGCCACAGTGCTCTTTGGAATGAGAGGCTCATCAGAAGGGATTCCTTTCTCACCCCTCCACCATGACTGCAGTAGTGGGGGGAAGAAATTGCGCTTCTTGCTTGTCCAGGAATTTTTCCATAGATGCAAAATCCTCAGTGCAGTTCCTGAGATTGGGGTTCATGGTTCAATATTTAGGGTCACGGTATGTTTCAGTCTCAGAGGGTTAAGCCACTTCCAACCTGATAACTGGTCATTCGTTTGAGGTGGAGGCAAGTGGGGAGGAGGGAAGGTTGCAGACTTGCAAACATTAGAAATGCAGTGCCAGACTACATTAAAACCACTACTGTACAGCACTATGTACAGTTTTGCATTTATGTTGTGCCTCTGTCATTGACGAGAAAGGTCCAGCTACCATTAACCAGAACCTAGGAGCAAGAGAGAAAAAAAAATCAGTATTGCAGTTCCAACTGCGAAGAGCATACAGGATATTTAATATTTGCTTGTGAAAGTTGAGATTTACTTCTTTGCTCTAAAGCTGTAGTTTGACTGGACTATGTCTGTAAAGCAGCAATCACCAACCCTGGTCCTGGAGAGCCCCAATCCAGCAGGTGTTGTATGTCATTAATAAAATTGCAAGTTTCTAAAAGTATGGAACAACAGTGCTGCAGTAAACAGGTGATATGTTAAGTTAAAGACAGAAATCAGAAATCATTTCGGACTGAAATCCAAGTATGTTTTAGCTATCATGAATTACAGTTCTCTTAACCGAAGAGATTACTTGCTATTCATCAATAGCTTACAGGTATTGCCTTCATCTTTAAAACATACAACCTGTAAAACAAACCGGATTAGGGCTCTCCAGGACCAGGGTTGGAGACCCCTGTTCTGGACCAATCCTGCAGCACCAGGTTATATGTTTGCACTGTCTGTGTGGAACAGCTAAAACTACTACAAACTGGTGACTGAGAAGAGCTTGTATCCTTCTAGTGAATACTACAGGAGACCTCACAAGCAAATAAAAAAAAATAGCTAAGATGTTTTCTTTTTGAAAATAAAAAAACAACAGGGTTCAACTGTAAAGTACAAGGAATGTCGACAGCAGTCTGTTTGTCTCCTTTTTAAAGCAGACCCAAAACACTTGGTGCCAAGTCACAAGGGTTAATAAAAAGCAACCAGGAACTTACTGGATAAAAGGCTGCTAAATTACAATTGTCCTCAAACAGAAACCCTAAATAAATACACTGTGTATTCATATAAAATATCCATAACTGCAGGTGAAATTAAAAACTTATAAATTCCTAAAGGAGGGTAACGAGAAATGATTTGGTTTTTTTTTTAACGAGCAAATATTCCTGCCCCTTCCTCTAGTTTGTGTGTAATTAAGCGCCAGCTTTTCCATGCCGAAGGAGAGCAGCTCAGTAAATATGTGTGTGGTTTTGAAAATCAGATGGATGCAATTACTCTATAATCCACAAATTGCAAGGAATTGCTTGCTTCTCTTGTGCAGTCTAGGTCTGCTAATAGGGAGAACCTACTACTCTCTCCCATCAGCTTATTAATAAAATAGCAGAAGAAAGCACTGTGGTATTTCCCTGACAACCCCACGGACCTAAGCACTCAGTTATTCAACCTGTAGCCAGACACCATTCAGGCTACAGTAGTTTTTCACCTTTTGCTTTTACAGAGGTAAAAGTCTTTGCCTTCTCTATACTCATACATGGTTCCTGTTCAAAGAGGTTACAGAGACCACAAAAACATTGTTGCTTCTATGGAGGGCTCAGATTTTTACTCAGAAATAAGGAAAAGACTCTGCCGGGACACAAGTTCCCAACAGAAGTTTAGCTTGATGTCTTTTCAAGACATACCTCTCCATTAACCTCCTCTCTTATGGATCCCTGGACTTTATGGACACATTATCTCCATGCCTCAAATAAACCCTAACATTGGTTTCAAATATAACTGCACTTTAATTATGAAATACTAAAAAAAGAACCAATAGATCCACTGGAATGGGAATCACTGTATGAAACAGATTTTCTACACTAATTGAGAGGTGAAAACCATCCTTTTCTTTTTGGGAATCCCTTAGCCAGGGGATGCTAAAACACTGTCTTGAAAACTGGTGGTACAGGGTATAAGAACCACGATTAAGGCCTAACTGACAACAGATATACTATAGAAGCTGTAGCTGAGGGACAATTCTACCAACTTTTCTTGTTACACAAAGATTTCAACATTTTTTTTTTACACATTTGATCTACCTGCATATGCTTCAGCTGTGTTCTATATTCTGTGAACTGGCTATGTCATTCCATAACAGTCTGTCATTTCCACAGGCTTTCGTGTCATGTCAGGCTTAACATGATCTGCTGTTCTCCTGTGATTCTATGCAGGAACGTGCATGGGGGAAAATGTTGGCAACACCAGTGTTTTCACTGGGGACTGTGGGAGACTACACCTAGGAAAATTAACTGGAAAAAATATTCCACAATGCAGCTGCTTGGAGCGCAGCACCGATCAACAAATGCAAACCCACTTAAAACTGACAGTTTCAAAACTGCTCAGCTTTTATGAACAAATGCACCAAGCTAGATGAAATATCACTGGTGGAACTCGCGCACTTTGGCTGACTTGACTGGTGTAAACAGATAGGTCCCTACATTAAAAATACTTCGGTGCATAAATCCCCATAGGAGCTCAGATCTCCACTGCACTCTTTATTGTTTTGAATTTAGGACCCATATTGTTTAAGGACATTTCAGGTTCTTTTAAATTAAAAGGGCATTTTCTGACAGAAAGCTCAGAACTTAAGACTTTCATATTTAGACTATACGTCTACTTGGAGAACACAGATTTACAGAAGACGTATTTAGACTGTAAGTGTACCTATTATTTAATGTGCTTCGAATACCAGTAAGAACTTATTGCTGTGCATAATTATTTTCATTACATGATTTTGGAATACACCCATCAATCATCAGAATGCCACCTATTTCTGGTAAGGGACTGCAATCTGAACAGGATGCTGGTCCATTACAGGGCTAACACACACACAGAAGAGACATCAGTTAACCCTCTTTAGAAGGAATGAGGAAACTGGATCGCCTGCTGGCACACCAGAATGGACATGGAGAGAACAGGAAATGTGACACAGCTTTTTAAATGAAGGCAATATTCAACTGCTAATTAAATTTAGGGTTCTCATATTGAACTTTTGTCCAAAAGCACTCTACCAATTTCACCATATGGATCCTGTGGAATCACTTCAAGTATTTGCAAAAGAAACCTACAAGCAGTTGCCTTAAGAATTATTTTCATTAAAAGAATAATTCCAACAACAAAATGGATCGTGGGCCTATGCCTATGGTACTGTAGAACCTGCAGAAGTCTGATCTGACCATGAAGATGGTCAATGAGCAGAGATCAGGCAAATACAGTATGTTTCAATGGGTAAGTTAAGCGAATGACCAAGGCTCAGTTTCCCTTTCTGGCCTGGCAGACACACACAGAAATTCCCAGCTCAGCTCCCCTGGGGTCTAAAACCCAGCAGGTTCTCCAAGTTATTAACAGCCCAGTGTCAGGGAGAATGGTTAAGTGGGTCAGTTATCCCTTTGCCATCAGGCTTTTCATGATTTACACAGAGTCTGCTGAGGTCCAAATCCCCAGGACCAGAGTAGGGAATCTGACCTACAATATTCCACTACAAAATACAGTTCAAATGTTCAGCTAAAAACTGACAAATTCTGCAATGCAGACCACAAACCACTTAAGAAGCCTCTTTTGTTTTTTATAAGGACACAATGTGCTTTTTTCTGGAAGCTTGTTCTTTTCAGGCCTGTCTCCTGTTCTTTCCCAGAGCTGTCACATCTGGCTGATAGCACAGCAGTCAGGAGCTCCAGCACAGGGGACACATGGAAACGCCTTGCTCTTTGAGTTTCTACCCTCACATTTCTAATAAAGCTTCCAAACCGCCCTTTAAAATAAGGCTGTACAGAGAACTGAAAAAAAGTCTATCTGGAGATTAAACAGCATAACAAAACAAAGCTTTGAAAACTACTGTCCAACAATTTAACAATGTCTGCTGACAGAAAAGTCACCACAGCTAGCAAGAGAGGTGTGAGTCTCATCAGAAATCAGTTCACTTGTTCATTTTGAGAGGGAGGGGTTATTTACATTTACTGTGGCACAGGAGGAAAAAGTGCAGTAAAGGATGATGCCATCAGGATTAAAACTAGTTTAGAGCAGTCCGATTGTGGCAGAAATAGTCAAGTGTACTACAGCCCAGGACAATCATGATAAAAGCATGAGAGAATGGCATGATGTAAACTGTGGAAAACCATGAAAAAGCAAGTGAATCAGTGAAAGCTTCTATTGCCATGATACAACCACAGGAAGATTAATATTGCAGATTTTATACAGTGAAACTTTGGGAAGAGGGGACACGGGTCCACTTCTTCAAGTTCTATGCTCTACGCCGCTGCTGCATGAACTGGGTCATTGTTCTAAAAATGTGAAGCATTGCTTAAATATCTGAAAATTCAAGAATAAGTAACTTTTTCACTGCTGATAAATGGTTCTCTTCAGGTTAGCAAACACCATGGAGCTTTTAGAAAGATGAGTCTTGGTTAAGTTGTGCCTACAACTGCCATCTGCACTGCAATGATATCATACTGTAATAGTAATGTCCCCATGAAATGACACACAGAAAGATAATATATGAACTTCTGCGACCGTTTTGTTTTATTCAGTCAGAACTTCTATTAAGAATAAACCTGCAAGTGCTTAATGTTGCTGATGACAACTACCAATTTCTACATTTCTATTTAAAACAACTGTGACATTTCGCCATAGCCTGCCGTTCACCTCCCGATAGCGTGATCCCGTCTTCAAGCGCATTCCTGTCACGCAGGTTTTTCACAATGTCAGTCGGGTCACAAGTGTTTAGTTCTTACTTTTCAAAACCATACCTTTCCAATCAATAATGCTGTTCTTTGATCTCTTCCTTCCATGCTGACTGTACCAGAAATCCACCCAAAGATGCTAAAACTAAGAAAGCACTGAAAAAAACACCTCTGGCAAAGTTACAATTTTCCCAATCCTGAGTCAAACAAAGGATACTTTTACCTTCATAACAGATGGTATTCACGTTGTAACAAAATGATGTTCATGCATTTAAAATGTATATACAGTACAGTATTTCGCAATTGAACTCAATACAGACCAATTCAATACAGAATAGGCAAAGCTGAAACCAAGGCTATTTTAGATGAAATAGGTTAGTAGTGTTAGAAACACCTTCTGCAATTCTATATGCACAACCTCAACTTTAATAATTTCACTTCAGAAACAGTTGACATCAGATCAGGAGAATTTACTAACCTGATGATGTGGATATGAACACAGGGACAGGGTTGTTAATCTTAAACCCAGGGGAATACCAGCACCCAGATAGGGGGCAACAGCCAAAGGACTATGAAGGTGATTATTTCTGTAACTATTGTGATCTGCCTGTAAACTAGGTACCAGGATGATTAATGTGGTTGCTCGTTGGACAGCCTTCAAAGTGTTAGGCTCCAAAGTTAAATTCACTCCACATTTCCTGGACAGACAAAAATCTGCTATGAGTTGTGAAAATAAACTTGCAGGACCAATAATACTAGTTCAATAACAACCCCATCTCACATGTAATGTATTATAACTATTCTTATTTTAAATGACTGATTGAGCACAGCCTTTCTTTCATTCTGAAAGTTAGGACATACTTTTCATGGGAAGAAAAATAATTCTTCTGTAATATTCTTCATATAACTGTATAAATATAGATATACAGTCACAGAATTAAGTTTGTCCCTTATTTCAAAACAATGAAAATTGTAACAAAAGATCCAGGTGAATGGAGATGAGAATTCAGGTGTGCCATAAGTGTAAGCCAAATCATGCCTCTGTCAGATCAGTGCTTTAATTCATTAATTTCTGTTTTTTTAAATATCACAAGATGAGAGAGCTAAATCATTTTAGTCTCGGACTGAGAAGACTGAGTTAAACCTGTCAGAGTTCTGATGAAACACACAAGTGGAAATTACATGGAAACGCATTTAAAACTTAGAAAACATGGCGCTTCTTTACTCAAAGAGTTCTGGGAGTCAGGAAAAAAAGCCATCAGATCAATTATTAAACAAGTTAGATGGGCTGAATGGCCATACTTGGGCTAATAACTTCATGTTCTTATGTTTGATTTTTAGTGCCTATTTTTGTATTGTTTTAATATGAGATAGATATTTGCTGATGGTTATTGGCATATGTTGTCCTGATCAAGGCTGTGTGTAGATGCTGGTGTGTTGTCCTTTTATGTGATCAATAAGGATGTACACATTTTTAATCCATTGTTGCTTTGTCCCGGTTTTGTTCTGCACATAATCCTACAGGCACACAGCACAAGCTGTACAAGTCTGGAAGGTACTAGCCAGAGCTAGTCTCTGTGCTGAAACCAAAACCGAACCCAACTGAGTAACAGAGACGGGCTGTCAGGATCCTCAGCTCCGAAAACTACAGTGTCTAAAGTGTATTTTCCAAGTGTATAAAACAAGACAAGGGCAGTCGAGGGACTAAAGGAAAAGCTCAGTACTCTTGCCAGGCCATAAATCTGCACTCAGTCACTCACAGTGGATTTGATCACTTTCTAGAAGCCTCAAGGCTCCAAAGGCATATCTTCTAGATTAAAGCAGTTAGAAAAAGAACTCCAAACGATTTCAGAAAGCAACAAGGAGAGATGGAAAACGCTACGCGGTGACCTCCACCGTGTGCGCGCCTGGGTTGGAGCAGCACACCAGACGAGGAACTGAACGCGGCCGGCCCAACGAGAGCCACAACCACCACCAGCCGCGGCAGCGCTCTGGAAAACAAACAGAAACGGTAACACATTGTTGCCTCTCTGCCAGACCAAACACATCCAAAACCCAATAAATCAGAGGAAGGCGGGATGTCTCCTCAGACACGCAAGTGTTGCAGCCGACGGAAAAAAAAAGACATTGTTTTTAACGGCAACAAAGAGCCAGACTTCCTCAGCTCAGATAAAAGATTCTTGCAAGCTCCCTCCAAAAGCTGTGATCAACTTTTTCCAGATCCTTAGAGGGGAATTTTGCTGTTATAACGAAATTCGGAGAGTGAGCTACTTATACTTATTTCAGTCTCTGAAAAAACTGCAAGATCAATAAACACAAATAGAAGATGCATCTATATACCATATGCATACATAACAGTACGCTAACAGCTTCAATAGAATGCTTTTCCAAGTGTGTCACTGAATCTTTTCATGCACTTTTTAAAACATTCTCTGGTGCTGTTTGCTACAGATGTTAGATAGTAAGACATCAAATGCTACAGTATGAATGCCGATGAAGTTTTGGAACGATCTTAAGAAAATCATAAGAAAGCAGAAGCTGGTATTTCTGGTATCTCTGCAGTTCTGTTTGCCTTAATGAGTGCAAAGTCCTAACGAGTAAATCTCTCCAAAACTGCTGTGCTATTTCCAGTGGTGTGCTCAAAGCCAAGACGGGATCAGTTCTAGGTGTAGTTACGGGGTTCCCTGCTCTCTGACAGGCCAGCCTTCTGGAACTGCTGCTGGCAGTGCTAGTTCACAGGTGAGAATATGCGACACTTATCTCAGAGAACACAGATGCCTTGCTTTACAATATAAAATAATAAAATCAAAGTTCTCTTAGTTCTTTTAGGTCCTCCTTAACTTGCATTGTTAGCTCCTCTACTTGTCTGGAACCATATTTTGAGACAAAAATATTAAACTGTTACAGTTAGTTATTTTTGATTCTATTCCTGCTAATATTGAAAATCACCAGCATTAATGTTTATATTCTGTATCTACTACACAGAATAAAATGCTCACTCTTTTGCAGATGATATGGTAGAGTAATTAAAGATGACGACTGGGGAACAAACATTTCCAAAAGAGCCTGCCTAATGTATAATAAATTATCTAAATCTACAAAGTTGGGCAACAGTTTAAAAATGCAGTGAGTACTTGAACTCACGTCTAAAAATGAAAAATGTTCAGTAAAGTCTCCATAACATCTCCCTTCTTTCTATTTAAATGCAGCTAGGTCTTTAAGTGGTTTCAAATCTCACGTTTCCCTTCTACAGTATATACTGTACACTTAAAAAATGTGAAATGTTGCAAAACCTAACTTGTCCTGAATAAGGACATCTGCTAAGCAGGTACTAGCAACAAAAACAACAACACAGAATAATACAAGAATTGTCACTAAAGAAAATTACTCATTTCTGAATGTTTGTTGATCGGAATTATTTTTCCGTCCCTTCTAGTTTGCCTAGTTTTACTGTCAGCTAAGGCAGCAGCAGAAAAAACATTCTAAATGAACTGACTAAAGATTCAGGGTGTTTATCCCTATCTGCTACCTTACCCAACACCTTCCAGTGTCCTGGAGAACAGAACAAACTCCACTCTCAGCCCTGGGTGCCTGAGTCTTTCAGGGATGTTTTACTGCTTTCTGCTGAATACATAATATTACTGTAGCTGCTCTGCAATGAAAACCTGTGACGATACATGTAAACATATATGTGTATACATAGTGCCTACTGGCTTGGCTTGGTGTAAATCAAAGTACCTTAACTTGTTACCAGCTGCAAATATAGTACTCAACAGGCTTGTTAGAAGAAGCTTCTGGATAACAGGCCACGTTTCTGCTTAACAACCAGTTGCTGAGTTTTCATTTAATCTGACCATATCTATTATCTTTCAGCAAAAAAAAAAAAGAATTATAGGAGCGATGTACATTATGTTCCCTGATACAGTATATATATATATTTATTTCACAATATTAGAAACAGAAGATGTTTAATCTTTCTGTGGTATTATGATACAGTCACACCAATGAATCTGACTTATTTCCCCATAATTCAGACATTGCTTGTTCTTACACACATTTCAAAGCGCAGGGTAGGGATGGTAGTCTGGAAATGTAACGTTACATGCCCACATGATAAATGCGAACCGCTGCTTATGAGACCCCTGGTTTCAGAGTATTTAGACTAATGAGTGTGAAACTAAGTAACAATTCAGACTTCTCGACTTTAACTACCTGACCAATCCTGTTAACACTATGATCCACAATCCTACGATACACTTCAGAAATAAACAGCTGTGACAAAACGTGACAAGCGGACAGTTTCATAGGAGAAGGGAAGATAAAAAGTGTGTTTAGTGACTCCGGTCATTATCCGTACCTCTAAAACTGAATGATCCCGACTGGGTCTTGTCAAGCACCTCCAGTGACAACCAGCTGTACTAATTTCTGCTGATTGTCCCGCAAGAGAGAAATCAATCGCTCATGTAATTCCTCCAAGCCCTTGAGCTAATGAGAGGCGAGGAATTTTAATTAGAACAACATTGCAAAGATTAGCCATATTGTTTGATCTATTGAAAGTTTGGATGATATTAATTTAGAAACATATTTTCCCCCCTATTCGAGTTAGACCTGGCTAGTTTCTCTTTGTTTTCTCAAAGATAGACGTAATCTCTCCTAAAAGAACGTGATTCACAAGTTTTAACGTTATGCTTTGTGGATTGCACACAGGAATGTCAACTGCTGTGGTCTTTTAAATGAAGGGAACAATTTTTTAAGGCAGGACAAAAACATTCACTCTCAGCCATGTTAATTAATCCATTTACAATTCCACAAGACTACAAAATTTAATGAATGGTTTATTGTACAATTCTGAATAAAATAATGTAAATCCAAAGACATGAAACAAATAGTAAAATACAAGAAAGAAAGATCAATCTTTGATTAATTTTACATTTCTGTCCCTTCCTGTACACACCCTCAAATCGCTAAGTAATTGTTGAGGATAATATAGAGTGTCAGAATATCCAGAGTTATCAGTGGACTTGATGTTGAAAGAGAAAACAAACATTTAAATTGCAAATCCCATCTTAGAGAGCCACACTCTCCCACCTTACTGCACTTTTATTTTTTTAGACTTATAATGAATTGACCTTTCCAGCGTCTCTGCTTTATTTCAAATGACCTGCATGAATGAAAACCACCTCTTTAAGAAACCGATGATTTAAGGGCAATCCACTATACCCTCCGCACAGAGGCCTAACAGAACTTGGGACAGTCGCCTTTGGGGACACACATCTAAGAAAATACACTGAAGCATATCACAGTCCACTATGGAATTCCCTATGCGATTCTCTGTGTAATATTATGTTATGACTTACCATTGTTCCACTGAATTACTATATTACTATATATAATTAGTATATTGAGCAAGTGCTTTTCTGAACAAAGGCTGGCAACAAGCTATGCAACTTTGTAAATTTAAAATCCAGGTGCCTTACATGTTTGTCGCAGGCCATGATAATAAAAGCAGTATATAGAAATCATCCAGAAATCACTGTCAGACTGAGGGAGCAATAGCTCCAGGCACAATATAACAGTTACTCATTTAGCTCTTGCACAAATGTGTTGGAAAGTAAGAGTAAATGCCTTAGTTACAAGCTCCCCCCGGCAGTCCTCTGCCCCTCCGCTGCGGTTTAAGCTTTTCAACGAATCCTCATGCTGCAGCTTGTAACTTATTGCCGCCACTTCCACATCTAATCTTCATGGCCCTGTATTCTCCTGTGCTGCACAGGCAGAGATCATCTGCAAAACTCTCTTCCTCTGAGAGATGGCGGAGGGGGATGTTAATCAAAGCTGGCTGGTGGAGAAACAGCGGATCCACTGGTCTGATACTCAGGGCCCAGACTGATAGAGGATAAGGACACACACTTGCAGGCATGTACACACAAACCTGCAGCCATGCCCTGGCACACACCTACCTAATGCCTCACAACTGTTTCCAATCTAAAGATTCCTGGATGTCTGCGTTCTGTAGTCTTTGATTGCACGACACTGGATACTAGATCCTCCAGCAAGGACACCGCTTGGGGGGCGAAAAGGGGAGCTTTAATTTTTTTTGCCCCCACAGAAAATTGCCCGAGTTCAAAAGGACTTCCTATACCTGCTCTGGCCCCACCAGACCTCCTGCTATCCCGCTCAGAGTTAATTCAATACGTAAGGATGTACTGGGTAAACACGATTTAGAAAAGAAAAGCTCAATCACTTCTACACATCTCTAAAGTGAGCGTTTTCTACATGAGACAAAACCACAGCAAAAAGCAAGCAATCTGGTACTTCCCATTACATTCTTACATTTGTATTATTTCAACCGAAATTCTGACTATTCCAGCTGCAGAGACAATGTAACTTTAAATCTCATTCCCTAAAAGAACATCAAATTAACACGCTAATGAGGGACCTGGGATCTAAGACACTTTTCTGATTGCTAAACCCACTCTAAAAGAGCAGCACAGCTAAAGGAAAATATTAGCATTTGCACTTTTTAATAATGCCTTCACTGGTTTATGCTCTGGTCTGCAATTCACAGGAAAACCAATACGAAAGTACCTGGCAGCAAGTTCTTAGACTTGTGATTCTGACACCGAAGAGGGAAATGGAAAACATTACAGGACAGAAGCCATTTGGTAGGTATAGTGTGTAAGAGATTAAGTCTTTCACGACCTTACTAAACAAAATCTGTGTATATTGACAGCCAGTCTCATAATTGCATCTTCATTTCAGGATGAAACTGCAGTGCCTTTGTTAGGGAAAACTTTGTACAGTGTTGAATCTTTTGAGAAGGTTATCTATATGTTGGTTGGACTGAAATGCAGCTCAATGAAAAACCAGTAGTCAACTAGTTCAACTTATTTTTGATTACTTAAAAATTGTACAATGATTTCTAGCAAAACAATTATGTGAAATGGGGAAGATATTGCAAAATAAAATGAAAACTGTTTTTCAAATGTGGTTTAAAAAGGATAGAGCACCCGAGTGAATCCGAGTAAAACTAATATGGTTTTAACATTGATCCACACGATACCGGGGAAAGTTCTGCAGAACAAAAGAGTTTTCAGTTTTTTTTAACAAAAACAAAATAATTGGCAAGCCATTAAAAAATTTCAATTTAATCTTTACCACCAATCCAGCTGTAATGAGGGCTGCACATTTAGGGTTGAATTTAAATATTTAATGCAACTATTTAAAAACTTTTTCCTAAGCAGGTAATTTTTTTTGCTATAACTGTGACATGACAATGCTCAATGAACTATATCTGATAAATGTTTTTTTCACATTCTCAGTCTTGTACATCACAGATTTGAACAACCTGTAGTATTAGTGTTGTGAAAGTACAATCAGTCAAGTTGTGAGATGTAAATATATTTAGTAAAATCTGACAACCAAGTGGCAAAAGCTTGTCTAAAGATACAGCAAACATCTGTATGTTAGATACTTATTATTAGTCTTAGCATATGAATTTCTATATAATTTTGCCAGGGTGTGCCCCCTGAAAACGTAAACAACATATAGAGACCAGTTGGAGGCATTTTTGTGTTTGTGTAGAAGATGTTTTTTAAAACTTCAAAAACTGTTTCAAAATGTTTGGTGAACATTTCTTAAGTTTTTAGCTTTGGAAAACGCAGAACAGGAATAAAGGAGATTGCTTAAATCTGCTCCCTAATACAATACAAAAAGAAGCATAGACCAAATGACCTGATTTTATCCGAGATTAAAATTCAGTTTTGCAGTGTGTGATGTGAAGCAGTCTGTATTTTTTCTAAGCAGCTGTGTCTATTGCAGCATATGGCAATAGGTGCCCAATTATTTATTCTTCACTCTGGAAAAAATGAGTCACGAGCTAAACTATCAACATTTCTGTTGTGTCTAATGCACATTAAACCTGTGTGACATTAACATCACAGCCTGTTTTAGTCACAACTAATACATTCTAGCATAACTGCTTGATCTAAGTTACATATTAACTAGGGAGACACAAACTCTTGCTGAATCGATCAGAACCTGTATTGGATCAACATGGTGCAATGGTGGGGTCAATTTTCTTTTGATTTAACCATCACATGTCTCATCAAAGAACAACAAAGAACATCAGAATAGTTACACATGAAAGGAGGCCATTCAAGCCCATCTGGCCCATTTGGTAGTTAGTAGCTTATTGATTAGAGGATTCCAGCTGCACTTGGCTTGGAAGAAACCAGGGTATCGGCTTCAACCACATGGCTGGCTAGCTTGTTCCATACTCCCACAACTCTTTAGATAAAGAAGCACCTCCTGTTCTCAGTTTTAAACACCCTTGCAACTTTCAATTTAATGCATCTAGACGTAAAAAAAATATTTTCAGATATTATATCTTTTGCGGAAAAAGAGAGACTTTATTCAACAACGCATGTGTGTGGACCAAACAGCACCATATTGCGCACGGCCTGCCCTGCACAGATAGGCACAGAATTCCTTAAGCATCTTTTAAACATCCTTCCAAGAAAGGTATTTCTATAGTCTACAATAAATAGAAAAAGAGATGTCAATACAATCTGCTGTGTGATATCAATGGTCAATACGATCTGAGCCGCAGCAGAGATGGGCAATGTATAACTTACATTACAGGGAGAAATTAGTAAGTTAAAGACAGTGCCAAAGTGTACATTAAGTATTTGCATAATTTCTTTTGTAACTTATAATTTATCAAGAATATTGCCAAAAAAAAATGGTACTCAAACTATCACCTGAATATTTTAAGAGAGGTAGAAAATAACATTTTTAAAATAAATATGGGAAAATACAAAGACCAAATAAAAGAGGAAACTACAGAAACATTTGGAAATCTACTTGAGAATATTTCTGAGATTTCAAAAATATCCCCATGATCTAAAGAAATGTATCAGTTTTTGGGATGTGGAAACTAACGTTCAGAAATAAAAACAGTGTAACTGCCCAGGAAAGCCACAGGATCTCTGTGGAATAGAAAAGCAAGAATAGAACAGAGATGCATCTTAGAATGTGAAAAATAGAGAACGCTGTGCTTGAGAAACTACAGAATTAACTCCCTCCACAGCCACAGTGGTGTCTCAGTACTAACAGTCTGCACAGAACTCCGCTCGGATTTTAACTAAAAGTAAAACACACGAGCATATGTCGCTTGTTTTAGGTTCCTTGCGCTGGCTCCCTGTAGAATATTTTTGTAGATTCAAAACACCGCTGCTCACCTTTAAGGGTTCGAATGGTTTGGCTTCTGACTACATCATTGCACAGCTAACCCCCTACATACTTATAAATCTTCTTTCAGTTCCAAAGGCTCAAAAGAATAGGAGACCAGGCTGGATTAAATTGATTACTGTAGTTCCTAGTAAAAAGTACACTGATTCTACTGCACTGCTAAGAAAATGATCAGTTTTTAATGTAGCTAAAATCTATTACATTAGAAGCAAAAAAGAAAAGTTAATTCAGATTGAAAAACAACTATGTGAAACAAATACAAAACGGATCCTTCTTTTATTAAATGTATTATTTGACTGTGTGGTTACAAATGACTTCATGCCAGTACATTTACTAGAATCAAACCAATCGGTGCACTTTTTTCATCTAATAAATACTGGTTTTACATGGTCTGCTTAACCAAACATACGTCAAATTGTCAGAGATGTGCCAAATATCATAAGAAACAGATTTTGTTTCCAAGGCATTGCATATGCCCTAGAAATAACACTAACTGCCAAGAAGTACATTATGGTTTGCAACGTTAAAAAGTCCTTTTTTGTTGCTGAAATCCTAGGACATGAAACTGCATACGATGTGCCTTTGAGACTTCACAGTGTGTTCTGGGACCATTGTAAAGTTCTAATATGTTTCTTGTGCTCAGAAGCATGCAACAAAAGAGCTAGATTTTGGAGCAGTGCAAGTCCTGTCCCCCTTAGGTTACTGGTCAGCACAGAAAAGCTCCATGACCCATGCAATCTGGCCTGTTTGGCAACACATCTTCAAATGCCAGGAGCAGTGCCAGCCAAGATAAGAGATGTTCCAGGAGCATCTGCAAGATATACACTAATAATACATTTCTACTGAACTCTACATCATGGGTGAAAACGACATGTGCAACCAGGTAGAGTTCTCTTTCTTAATTGCTGATCTGATTTTGCACTTACAGTGTTGGGCATGACTTGTTAATAATTTCATTCTGAAAGTAAACTGGAATGCATGTATACTGGAAACATGAAATCAAAGCGATGTATAAGGAATAGTGGTCCTTCGTGAAACCTGGCATCCTTCTGAACCTGACTTGACAAAATTAAAAAAGTGAAATATGTCACCTACAGTACAAAACTAGAACAAAAGTTCTGTAAGAAACTAGGCTGTTAACATTCTTTAACGATTCTGTTCTTCCACCAACGGTAAAGTAAGCACTGTTGCCTGATTCAATTAAGAAAAATAAAATGTCAAATAAAATTGATAAATTGGAACAAAAAAGTTGGTCCAGCCTGTTGGATCCAACAACAGATTGCTTTATGTCACTGTGCACCTGCTCACAAATCATACCTGTCCATGGCTAAGAGTCAAATTCACCCTGCAAATCTCAGCAACCAGGTTTTTGTTTTTTAAATCACACCTTTCTACACACAGGTTTTGCTGTCGTTTCAAAAAAGAGAAATACAGGAGAAAAAGAAAGAGAGGAAAGCAGGTGTCTCAGAATGTGGGGGTCGAAAGAACAGAGGTACATGTGGGGTACCTGGTGCGGAGTGGACTAGTGGGTGGCGGACATTGACCAAGCTCCCTCCATCCTCCACACGGAGAAGGCATAGCTGAGCCGCTCGTGGGCCAGGTAGTTGCAGCTGGCCAGCTTGCTGTCCATCTCATCGCTCTGCAGCACCTGGTAGAGGAAGTCAATGTAGCGGGAGGCCAGCTTCAGGATCTGGATCTTGCTGAGCTTGTCCGAGGGCAGGGTGGGGATGATCTTGCGCAGCGAGGCGAAGGCGTCATTCAGCGACTGGGTGCGCTGGCGCTCGCGCACGTTGGCAATCACGCGCTGGGTGTGCAGGTCCTCGAAGGACTGGCCCGGGACCAGTGGGCTCTTTTTAGGGCGCTTAGGCCCAGAAGGGACCAAACTCTGGGGGCTCCCCGCTCCCCTCTCTTCAGTCTCCTTCTTGGCGTACGGCACCCGTTTCCTGCTGCCACACTTCTTCTGGATGCGATCCAGCTCCTCTTCGCTGGTCGTTGGCCCGCCCTCGGGGGAATCAGGGCAAGACAGCTCCTCTCTCATGGTCGTATTAACCTCTGCTCCCTTTATATAGGCACGGCACTAGCAAACAGAATGCTTAAAAAGAGTTCTCAGATGATAAACAGGAAAACACAGCTAGAAAATCCATGCATCACTTATACAAAAGGTCGATTTTCCCTATGATTATTTCTCCCTTTTTTCCAATCTCCCATCTCACACAGCTGGATATAACTTCCACAGCCTCTGGACCCCTATTGCCCAAATCATGAGCTCTTATTAGGCAAGAGGGCAGGGCTTCAGCATCAGTTTATCTCTGCACGCCCATTGGCTAAGCCCTGGTGAGAGGCGTGGTCATCCTAGGAGCAGGGAGGGTGAGGGGAGGGGAAGGATGCTGGAGAGATGGCCAATCAGTGAGACCGGAGCTGAAGTTTTTACAGAAGTTGACTGAACTTTATAGGTTCCAGATTTATCCTGTCACCCACCCCCACCCCAACCATCTCCACCAACGACTTTGCTTAGGGGAAAAAAAAAATAGTTTTGGAAGTTTTAAAAAAGACGTTTTGAAGTAGGTTCCCCTTTTCTCTGGGTGATTAACCCCCTCGAGCCTTTGCTCACTGAAGTTACAGCCATGCCATTTTTTCCACTTCGCCCGAACAGGAAGCCCTGAGGTTTGTGAACATAGCCTTGTTTTTTAGACATCAGCAATGGGACCTTCACCACTCTTCTTCCTTTCAAAAGACCCCAGGAAAGAAGAGTTAACCACAGTGAAAGCACAGAAAGGCACTGACAGGGAACAGGCAGGAATTGCCCAGTGAAGACAGATGGAGAGGATACAGAGCCACAACAAGCCAGTGTCTGAGCACACAGTGGACAGGGGGAGAACGAAATAGCAATGTCCCGAATGACAGCAGAGCAAAAGAGCAAAAGGATGGCAGCTGCAGAGTAGGACTGATAAGATCACAAAAAGGAGGCATGTATTTACTCAAAGAGTTGTGGGAGTGTAGAACAAGCTACCCAGCTATGTTGTCAAAGCCACTATTTTGATAAGATACCTTTTGATAAGATAAGATCACTTTATTGGCCATATACAATTTCTTCAGTTAGGAATTTGTGTTTTCGCAGACCCCAGCTTGCTCTCCACGAGACACACAGACGGGGAGAGCAGCTGGGGGTCAGAGCGCAGGGTCAGCCGTTTATACAGCACCCCTGGAGCAGTTGGGGTTAAGGGCCTTGCTCAGGGGCCCAACGGAGTAGGGTTCCTCTGCCAGCTGCGGGATATGAACCAGCAACCTTACAGCCACAAGCGCAGATCCTTAGCCACAGAGATAAGATCCTTGGCTAAATAAAGTACTAACGACCCAGCAGGCTAGATTGGTGCAATGGCTTCCTTTAATTTTTAATAATATATTCTTACAACTAAAAATACACTAGACATTGGTTAAAAAGGAAAAATGCTAAGTTCTTTTGTTCTTATACATTAAAGAAAAATCACAAATGGGACAAGTTTTAAGACTTCCCAAAAGAAATATCCTAGTAACAACCCAGAGAACTTTCCAACAGTCAATACTAAATAATAGATGATGGGGAGCTTAGAGATCAGTCTCACCCTTTTATTTGACATTTCATTTTTAAAGTAGCTGTTTCATAGCAGTATAACAGTATTCAAACACTGAACACTTAAGTTTGGCCATTAATAACGCTCCTTACTGCTCTGATACTCTTGACATTGTAACTAACAATTTGGAGTCAAAACAGAATGAGTATGTCCCCACCCAAAGGAAAGTGATTTAATTGCTTACGATTTTTGAATAAAGTTCCTCAGGGTGCCACAGGGTAATCTGTATGGTACACAGACATAAGATGGGATATGCGGCATATAAGTATGTATGGAACCCAATGCTAACTAAAACAGCTAAAATGTCAAAGATGCAATCAATAAATGTCCAAAGGAAGAGACTTACAGGTGCCAGATTCAAGGCACAGCTCTGCTCAAACAACTCTTACAGACATGCAGCACAGCTCCACCTGGGAGACTCCCTGCCCCTCACCCAGAGAGGTGAGAGAGCTACTCATCGTGCCATCCATGTCCCACAGTGCTGAAGGCTCATCTGCCCCTTCCTTTGGTGAAAGCAAACATGACAACTGAAGAAAGCAGTAATTTAGAGCCTCATGGAAAGGTCTGGGACGAGATTGTGCTGAAATAAAAACAGCAGCCAACCTGCCGCTGCATGGGACACAGAGCTCAGATTTTACAAGATGAATGCATTCAAATCTAGGGATGATTTTTTTTAGAATTATATCACTTTTATAAAAAACTGAAAGACTGTACAGACCCGCGTGCTGCATGCAACAGCTTTTTCCATATATGTTTCTTATCTTTCCTATAGTTCTAGTGCTCAGTTCTGGACAAGGAAACTGCCAATTCAGAGAATCAGCCATGTTTAAGGGCAACGTTACCTGTGTATTTGTCTAAAAAACAAATTAGCTTTGAAAACATGCAATATCATGGCTGAAGAAAAACTACCAAAAATAGTTGGCATTTTAAAACAGAAATCACAAGATGAGTGCCGACTGTGCAGAATGTGTACTGCCTCAGCGAATGCAGTTCCTAAACTAAGCACTGGCACTTTCTCACTCACAGTGCCAGCCAGAGCACAATGGACACACCAGCCTATTACTTAGTAGAAACTCACTTGACTCCAGTTCTTGAAAGCAATCTTTCAGAAAGGGACTGAGGCTAGAATATAATATTTTATACAGGATATGAAAACATATGGAATATGACAACCAAGTATTATTACTGAAACAATTTTGCACAGTATTAACTTCTGATTTTGAAAGCTCAAGGATGGATCTTGCTAAGTTCTAGAAAAACGTCCGGAAGAGGGCTGCTTGCTCTTTCTGCTTAATCTAAATTTCCTCTTTTTTTCTCTTGCAAAGAAAGTACAGGTCAAGTCCAGAAAATGACAGAACCCCAAAAAAGTAGATACTGACTACCTTAATACAATCTAAATGTGGCAGGACTCAAACTGTCCAATATCTCTGTTATGGCGATGCGTTAAGAGTTTTCATTGTCATCAGGGGAACAGTCATTAGGTGTAGACGGCTTGGCGTTCATTCAGGCTGCCTGGTACGCATGCACTGAGCTTTTCCTGAAGGTCGAAGTAGTACAGGTGGGTAGCTGTGTCAGCATGACTAGGCTGCAGAGGAACAAGTAAGGGTTTATTCAATGCTGAAAAGAGAAAAGGGAAAACACAACGTTTCGGCTGTGGAGCCTTCTTCGGGTGTGTCAAACTTTTGTGCAATATTAGCAGGGCAGGAGCGACTATACTGGAGTGTTCTGCTAATCTACTTGAAGCAGTTACAGGCTGGAGTAATATTTTACTTGTCATGCTTCGGTTTGGATCCTAACCCCTTTCCTGGATAACATTTTGGTGTGGGTGTGGCAGTGGAATCTGTTCAAATATCTCAGTCTCAAATACCTTTGCTGCTCCGCCATAGCAACAAAGCTTCTAGCCAAGGCCTAGATCAACCTCGACACATTTACAAGCCTCTCCCTAGTACCAAAACCATAAGAGCCAAGGCAGAAGTCACCAACTTAAGATAAAAAACATTTAGCAAATAAGCAAATTTCTGGGGCCACTTTTGCCCTAGCACCTCATTTTCTGGTGTGAACATGACATTAATTGTGAAGAACTGCCGCACATTCCTGCACAAGAAACCCTTTGTCAACAAAACCATAGCAGACAGAAAGACTTCTTGTGGTCTGGCTTTCCCAATTCAAATGTCCGACTGAGAGCAGTGGAGTGTGCATTTTTCAGTACAAACATGTCACACTATGTGGGACATAGTAACTAAGCTCTTCTAATCTGGGGTCACCTTTTGTCAATCAACCTAGCCCTTTGCTGTGACCCTTTATGCATATACACCATACTGTATGTCAATTAAACACACACTATAATTTTGTATTAAACAAGGGGATAAATAAGGGAGTGCCTTATTAAGGGAGTCTCAATATATCCTGTGTGTGCTGTGCAAATCTGGTGGTTGATTGCCTCCGATTTCCAGCCTGGCCTAGCCCACATTATTTTTGGCTCGGTTCTGCCCATTGCCGAGGTGGGGAAAAGGCAACAGATCAGCATAGCTGAGGCAGAACAAGGAACCACAGGGCTGGCCAGCCAGAACCATGCTACCCTAACAGCTACACCGACTGCCATTACAATGGAAAACTGCAGACTTATCATCTGTGCTAACACAGATGTGTCATGATGACAAAACAAGTACCCACACATAATCTTCTGCGCAACAAAAGAGATGCATGCATACCTCGTATTGTGTAAAGGTTTGATGCCCTTCAGGATTTATCTCAGCTACAGATTCAGGTGCCAGTATGTCAAGACTATTAACTTACTATTTTGAAGTCCGCACAGAAAGATGTTAAAACAAGTTAACTTTGGTACAGCTCAAGAGCATGCAAGAGCATGAAACTTGCACAGCTGTGAACAGATCTCTGAGATGTGCAGGGGTGATTATTTCATGCTCTTCTTCAGTGTTTCCTAGACTCTAGACAACAACGCATGCAAGACAGCTCTGCATGCTCTGGTTTACAATGACGATCACATCCCCTTACCTGCTTATGACCAAAGAGGGTGTGAGGCTCAGGAGTGTGGAGATTGTGTTAAAACAAACCCTGGTACTTTCTCTCTTCTCTCCCTTGCACCTTTTATACCTAACAGCACACAATCTGTACATTAAATAATCACCAACACTCTTCCAGAATGTATTTAAACAGATCTGGCTAATTTTGTTGGTTTCAACTGTACATTTACCTAAAAGTAAGAGTCTTCTCTATTTTTAGTTTGTTTTTTTTAAATGGACCTTTCAAAATTAATATGTCTATTGCATCTCAGTAGTGATGATGGCTTCTGCAGTGCCCTGTATGAACACATATATAATTGATTTTCAGGGAGAACCGCACTGCGGCCCACTGGGAACCCAGTGTTGAAAGAGGCCCAGAGACGCTGTACTCCTGTATTGTGCAGAAAAGGGCCTCCTGTTCTTTGAACTGCACTGCACGCTCAACCTAGGGCCCAGTCTAAATATTTCCATCAGCCGGAACCCTGTGGAATGTACTTGCATGTGGCTGTTATATATATACAGTATGCACACACACAAGGATTGGACCTCTTTCAATGTCTCTTCAGCTCAGCTGCATAAGCAATGAGTTAAAGCCCATAATCTCTTCCATAAGAGAGATGAAGGAAGAGCACCATGCAATGACATCAAGGCCTGAGGAGAAACGGGGCCGAGGGGAGAAGTGCAAGTATGAGCGCAAGGTGTCGGGGTGGGAGGTGTCGGCAGACGGGTCTGCACGCCTGTCTTGCCGCTTCCCCCTGCTTGGAGTCGGTTAAAAGAGATCTTTTCGCTAGAGAGGTGCGGCCGGCACTCACCTAGCGTGCCATTGTCATGGAAACGTGCAGGAATGCCTAACAGGAAAAACATGGAGGGCCCTCTCTCCGAGAAGAAGAAGAAGAAAAAAAAATCCCTACAAGCAGAACCAGATGCCGGAGTGTCGAGATCCTTTTGATCTCCCGAATGGAGCCTGATTGATGTTGCACATTTCATTTCCTTGTCAAAGAAGTGACATAATGTTTCGGTAACATACTGATTTTTCTGAAGTAACCCTTTCCCTTCTGCAACCAGACAAAACAACAATGGAATCATACAAGCACCCCACAGATCAATTAGCAGTTCTAGTAAGGGATAGACCTCGGAGTCCTTATGTCTCATGTACAGAGCCACAGTACAGAACTGTACTAAACCAAACTGAATGGCAGGTTTGGTGACATAGACTGAAAGTTTATCTCTTCCTCATTGCGATGATTATATATTTAAAATTCAAAGCATTCCCATTTTTATAACAGCCTGTGTATACTTCAACAATATACTGTCCCTATATAAGACTTATAGGTTCTCAAATATAGCTGCTCTGATCAGTAGTTCACCAATGCACTTTATAACTTATTTTTTACTATACTGTAGTTTGTGTTTAAATTTGTATTTTACAGTAGCTCTTAAGAATTCCTAATGTAAAAGACTGCAAAGAGGAGCTGCCAAGCAGCTCAACTACTCCAGTGAAGAGTGTCCTGTCCAAACTGCAATCTGGCTCTTGTATTTACAAAACCAGGGTGAGCCAGTGTATTTTCAGCTTGCGTGTGACAGCAATACTTGTGGCGTGCCAGGAGTCTGTGTGTTACTAGTTTAAGCCACATCTGTACAACTCCAGTCCTCTCGAGCCACAAGGTTACCATTCCATTTCTGATCTTAATAGGCTAAAGGGATATATTGTTTTTGATAAGAAGAGAAATCACCTGCCCTTTAAGGATTTAACCAGTTGCTAACTGGGTGTTCCCATATATTCTGCAGATATCTGACCCTCCAGGACTGCAGTTGTCCATCCTTTGCTTAAATGCAAGTAACTAATTACATCGCCTACATAAATAATATATCTCATGCATCTAACCTGTCTTGTCCTATTTTCAAGTTTTTTTAGTAATGATCTTGTCAGTAACAGAAGTTGATTCAATAGGAAATACAAAACACAATCTCAGGAGCTGAATCAATTAATTAACACTTTTCAAACACTTTGGAGATTCTGTTAGTGTTTGTTTCTTTTTTGCTGCAGTGCTAGGAAAACTTCAAGGTTGTAACTGACTGAACTTGTAGATGGCAACAAAATTTATATTCCCCCCCCCCCCACCAATGAAAACACATTCCAAAAGCACATTGTAATTAACAGCTTAAGGATATTTCAGATGACCACACCGCGTGTGAAAAGCAGATAATAACATATAAAAAGTGAAATTTTGTAAGCTGTTTAATAAATGACTCATTTAAAAATCAAGAAATCCCCCCAAAATCCTTAAGCTTTTCCCTTAAGTAAGACTTATGGAGGCAGCTTTTAAAACTGTATATTTCCTATTATCTAATGAAAAGCACTGAATGCTATTACAGCGTTGCAGCTTGCTCTTTTCGGGCCAAGGGACTGTCCACATACAAACTGTAACTGTGAAAAGGCTGATTTTCAACATGTTTTCACTCTGTGAATATCTGCCTTGAAGAACCTCATCCACAGGTTAAACACTAGATGAAACCTGCAGCCTCTTCTATGCAGGCAAACACAGCTTGGGTTTGTAAAGGAGCCTGGAGTGATTAAGTTTTCCACGTTGGCTTCAATGAACCTTCCACCCCAGCAGTGCAGGTTATCAGCTTTCCTTTCACAAGCCTGGTGCAAATTGGTTTCCAGAGATTTGTCTACCTCAAAATCGGCTCACCCCCCACCCCACCAACCTGAAACTCTGCTTCCCAGAGTACAGGGAAGTCACAGCACATCTGGGATCCATTTCCCCTGGTGGAACTGCACTTCCTGCTGGGATATTTATTCAAAGGGGCAGGCGAGGGAGGTGGGGGGGAGGTTTTTGAGATTGCAGGAGGGAGGGGTTGTGACAACCTGACAGGGATCAGGATCAGGGGCGCAGCAACCAGAGCCCTACACCACGATTTTCATTCATGGTTAGAAGGACGCCAAGCTCACATGGGACGAGTGCTCAGGCAATCAGACTTTTTCTGCTGTGCCTTTGAGGTGGCAGGGAACATTTTCTTTGCCAAAATACATCCATCACCTCGTCATATTCTGAACCAGTTCAACTGGCCTGTAGGATGTTAATTTTAACAAACTGACAGCATATTTGTATATTGCTTTTCAGCACAAACAGATCTACCCAATCACACACCTTTCAGTAAGATTGCAGTTAAACCAAGGATATTAAAACACACTGTGAAAAGTGCACTATGTTAGCTGAACAGCCACACAACAGACAATGAAAGAGATAGGCCTGGGATTAAAGGAGAATGCTTTTGTTCAGAGTCCCTCCACCTTCCTAGGCACTGGTTTGAAATTCCAAATGTCTTTCACACAATGAAGACAGGTGTGACAGTGCAGAGCCACTTCTATTCACCAAACAAATCATATTTATATCGCCAGCAGTCATATCACCCTGCAACTTACAACTGGCAGCCCACTGAAGCTAAGCAGGTGTGAGCCTGGTCAGTATCTGGATAGGAGACCTCCTGGGAAAAACTAAGGTTGCTGCTGGAAGAGGTGTTAGTGGGGCCAGCAGGGGGCGCTCACCCTGCGGTCTCTGTGGGTCCTAATGCTCCAGTATAGCGACGGGGACACTATACTGTAAACAAGTGCTGTCCTTTGGATGAGATGTAAAACCGAGGTCCTGACTCTCTGTGGTCATTAAAAATCCCAGGGCGTTTCTCGAAAAGAGTAGGGGTGTAACCCTGGCGTCCTGTCCACATTTCTCATTGGCCCTTACCAATCATGGCCTCTTAATAATCCCTCATTACTCTGCTCTCCTCCCCACTGATACCTGGTGGGTATCATCCAGGTGATGCTACACACTGGTGGGGGTGGAGGGGAGTCCCCATTACCTGTAAAGCGCTTTGAGTGGAGCAATTATTATTATTATATTTTCCCTGGTGACACCAATTGTTGCAGCAAGCCCTAAGCCCTTCTTCCATGTCTGCACTTCTGTGAAGTGCAGACTTGGACTTCAAGTGTGAGAATTCAAGGGTAAACCACCATAAAATGGGACGGTAATGGGACACTGTCGCGTGACGTCATTCGCTGGTTACACGGCTCAGGATCAAAATGCTTTATGTTGATGCTGCTTCCCCAATGGCTAAGTGCATGTTGGCAGTGAGCTCAAAGCCCATTCATTACCCATAAGAAAACACCTATGTGAAAGCTTCCCAGCCAAGACTGGAAACTTGTTGTAACCATGGTACCAATCCAGTCTCCACAACAAAATGTGAAACCTTGAAAGAATAAAGGACAGTTACAGAACAACATACACACAAAGAAGGCTCCACAGCCGAAACGTTGTGCTTCCTTTCTTCTCTTTTCAGCATGGAATAAACCTTTACTTGTTCCAGAACAATATACTGTCATTATACAGCAGTTGTGCAATTCCGACTACAAAAGTATCCCATGTTTAGTGATAAATTAAACAAAACCCCAAATTCCAGCAGAGGCCTTTGCCCACAAGGCAGGCTTACACACAGACTTCTCAAAGTGGGCCATCCTTCTCAAAGTGGGACAAAGGAAAGGCAGTACTTGAGGAATACTGTATGCAAAGTTACCAAGAGTCATGTTCTTGTGCTTCTTCATTGTTATGGATTATGGTCATTCCTGAGGTGGGTAAACATGTCTGAGTCATGGGAAAAAGATGAAGTCATCAACAGATCACCTTTTCCAGACCTCCAAGAAATATCACAAAAAAAGTGATTTAAAAAAAAAATACTTAGCAAAAAAAAAAGAGGTTCACCAGTGCTAAACCAACACAACACAGAAAGAGACAGTTAAGCGAAGCCCGTTAAAGAAGACATCTTGTAACCTAATCTGTTGTTCCATCAAAAGAAATTAACAATCACAACAGTCCCAGCTCCCTTCTCTTCTTTATAACCATTGTTATGTTTTCATTTAAAATGTTCACACAGCAGTACAGAACCCTTGGCCGTAGACACACATGGATAAGAGTGCTTTCACATCACAATTCCAAAAACACCCTTAAATTCCCAAGAGAAAAGAAAATAAGAACACAGTCCTGACAGCTCTCTGGGCAAAGCTGTTCCTCAGGAACTTAAAATGGGAAGCACACAGTCAAGTCAAGGGCTTCTGGAACCAACTAATCAAGCATGTTTTTTTCTATTTTTTCAAGATGACTCACTGGGATCTTTCAAGACACAGCTGGAAGAGGATTCTCGGGTGGATTAGTTGCTGCGCACCAAACCAGATATGCAGAGTAGCCTGCCGTTGTTTTTAACATTTCTTGTTATATTAGTAAAAAAAAAGACATTCTGATCAAAGCTGGTCATGGATATCAGAGAAACAGTGACAAGGGGAAAGGCTTCACCTTTAAGACAATTATTTGAAAGCTGCCCTTTCAATTACTCCTCGCGTTGAACAAAGGGGGAGGAACTGAGCCCCTGAAAATGCTCCTGACTTGAAACTCAAGCTCCACACTCTTCCTCCAATTAAGCCTCAACCTAAGGATGAGGCAAAACTGTTCTTTTTCCTTTTGTAAAGACAGCTGCAATGCTAAATTGACACTATGAAATGCTCAGCAAACATCCACGTTGTGGAAAACTGTCCAGAAGGAACTGTGGGAGTTGATTAAATGTAGTTTTGCTGCAAATAAGCTACAGTTGTTGCAGCTTTTTTTGCGTGCTAACCTGTATTATTTCTGTTCCCACACTTATCTGCCTATATTAGTCTGTAATTTATAATAATATTTGGTATGCAAGCTTCCCCCAGATTTCACTGCTTTCATGTGTAATTTAGCCGATATCCTGGGAAGGCTCTTGTTACACCGTTGTAAGCTCAGGACTTGCACTGCAGTCCGCCTGCAGTACCAGAGGCATTAGCAGCCAAACAGCCCTGCAAAAGCACACCAGAAGACCCGTTAACTCCTCCAGCACTGCCTGCACTGTGCTGACAAGCTGCATCACTTCCCAGGAGAACTGCTTTCACTGGAATACAAATGGTTTTAGCAAGAAAACATTAATGGATTTCAGGCACAAATGAAGGTTTTTTAAATGTTCTGAGCCTTATATACAATACAAATGAACACCAGAGAACATTCCTTTTGCAGCTACTTACAGATTGTAAAGACTTTGAAAAAAGTCAGGTCCCTAGTCTTCTGGTATCCGTTCCCAATGAGCTCTTAGTCAATTATTAATAATTTCAGCTAATTTATCTGTAGCCAAGACCATTTTTATTTCATAAAACGCTGGGTGAGCTTAGCGATATTCTACCAACCCTTAGCAGACCTCTGCATTTAACACCTCCACTCCTTCAGATGTATAGAAACAAACTGAGCCTCTGATGAACAGAATATTGCATTTTCAGTGGGTTTTTGATATAGTCTGTGTTGTTCCTGTTTTTAACAACCTCAATCAGCTGATTATTAGCTGAATTTGACCATTTCAATTTCTTCCAGCTTTAAAGGGGCTGTAGAAAGTCCTAGAAAACCTGCTGACACATCAGGCATCCAGTACAGACCTGGCTTATATGCTTAATGGCTTATTCACTGCAAATACAATCACACACTATTTAAGCAACATGCATAATATCCAAACATTGCTTTTCATAATACAGTTAACCACAATTATGGCTGAACTGGCGTCTCAATGAGTCAGCTTGAATAAGAACATCAGGATTCACCTATAACATTTTTAAATACAAAGGAAGTCAAAAGTGTTTAACAGAAAGACAAGATCTAACATTTTAACGTTTAATGTATTTAACCCATATTAATCTGAAATAATAACAATGACAGAAAGTAAGGAAGAAACAAATACATTTTTTTTCTCACTACAATTCCTAACAGACTGGTGTTGATATGGGATAAGTATTCATTTACAAATTAATTGCTATTTTTGTTCCTTTATGTTAAGCCAAGAACACCCAGCAGATATGGCTCTGCTTCTTTTAATTCAGGGTCACAGGAGAGCCAGAGCCTATCCCAGCAAGCAATGGGCACAATGCAGGTACACTTTGGACAGGACGCCTGTCCATCCCAGGCCAGTTACACAAACACAAACACAAACACAAACACGCACTGAGGACCAGTTTTCCCAAAAGTCAATTAACCAACCAGTATGTTTTTGGACTGTGGGAGGAAGCAGGAGCACCAGGAATGAAAACCCATGTGAACATGATGAGAACATACAAACTCCACATAGATGGCATTCCAGGGCCAGAACTGAACTCAGGGCCACAGCGCTGCATGGCAGCAATGCTGACCACTGTGTCATTGTGCTATCTGTTTAATTAACACACGAAAAGGATTTAGGTGAGCATGTCCCCCAGGAACAAAGTGCTATTAGTAGGGGGCCTTTGAAAATCCCAGACTCAAATATCCATCTCTTGGCACCGACACAACAGAACTGGTTAATAAAAGATGATTCCTTTTCTTTATAAGCAAAAAAAAAATGGAGCAGTTAAAAAAAGGGGAAAAAATGGTCAGACACATGTGTTTCAGTTTGTAAATAAAACAGAAAATTGCAATGGATGTTGGTTAAATATCTGTGGGCTTTATTGTGCGTTTGTGGAAGTTCTTCGGAAATCATTTTGAAGCTGCTTTTTCAAAGCCTTTTTCATGTTGAAGCGAGCATCTGTTTCTCTACTGATTCAAGATGTTTTGCCTTTGCCTTTTGTTGAGGGGGGGGGATAAGGGTTAAATTCTTATAAACCAAAAAGCTATGAGGCTGAACGAGGCTTTTCTTTGTTTCCTTCCCCATAAACAGAGCCCTTCAGCACCATTTTAACCTCCAGCAATAGGCCCGGTATATCGAAAACCACATTCTCCAGAGTCCTGACATGCACAGCATATAGCAAATATGATCGTAGTAACATCTCAGAATGCACAAAACTGCCTATGTGTCTACTGCTTTGTGTTTATCTCATACGAGACATTCCAGCTAAACTAATAAACTGATTTATAGAACTATAATCCTGGACTACGACATAGCCCTGTTTTGTTTAGTTCCAGTTTTGTTTTTTGAGTTAATAAGGCACTCTGCTATTCCTGAACCTGTGCCATATTCTAACGTGTTGCACTTTAACTTCTTTAGAAAACAGACTGGAAGCATCCAGGAAAGTGAGTATATAGGAGATGTGATTAGGATGGGCCAAGAACATGCATTAGGATTCATTCGAACCCTCGAGCAGTGTACAAGCAGATGAGTTTTATCGCAATAAACATGGGACCTCAATTAAATGAACCTACTTACAAGCTTAAATCATTAAGATGCATAAAAGATTACCATCATAACCCGGAACTGCGTCTCTGATAAAACCAAATGTCTATTAAGAAAACCAATGTGCTCAGCTAGCACTATGGTAAGAGTTTCATTACCTCCAATTGTCAATATTGAAGTGCTTCTCTGGCTTGATTTCATCAATCTTCTGATGCTCATTTCCAGTATGACTTTCTAATGAATACAGATGTGTGTATGTGCTTGTGTTTGCTTTGGTGCTTAAGGGAATTTCCTGTACTGACAGGCTGAAGGAACTAAACCTTTTTAGTTTTAGGCACAGAAGGCTACATGAGGACCTAATGCAAGTATTCAAAAACCTCAAAGGCACTGACAGAGTAAACACAGCAGTCTTCTTCAGAATAAACAGTGAAACGAGAAGCTTTCAAGTGGAATTTATTACCAAAGACAGGAGGCACTTCCTTACATAAAGGGTTGTGGGAGTACGGAACAAGCTATCCAGCCACGTTGTTGAAGCCAATACAGTGGCTTCTTGAAATAAACTTATGGATATGAACCTCAGATAAATTAGCTAAGAAACAGACTACATGGGTCAGATGGCTCGTTTGTATCCTTTATAATGTTCTTATGTAAGCAGTTTGGATATCTGACGCAAAAAACACCATGTGAGGGCAAATACTTTAAACAGTATTAAACTGCACAGGATTGCTGCACTGTAATGCAGTGCTATATTATTCTCTATTTCATGGAACACTGAAGGGTGATAGCTGCAAAACCTAAACTGGACGTGTGCAATCTCACTTATCAACTCATGATCTTTGGTACAAGATCCTGTAGCAGTGCAACACCAAACCAAAATGCTGGGCATTACAGTTTAACACTGCCCCACTTTACTGAGCTCCGGCTTCGATGTACCCTGGTTTCTTTTGCCTAATAAATGACATCACACTGTTCGCTCGAGTCAAATTTCAAACAGCAATACTGCATAGGGTGGTGGTGGGGGTATCGTACTGTACTGGCAGGACTCCAGCCTCCCCTGAGTGGGCTCCTAAAGATGTGTCATTATGTCTTAATGAGGGGGTTTGCCTTGCCAATTAAGGCGACAACGATCCAGGGATCATAATGCATTATTAAAGACAGTAGTGGGCCTTTAGAATTTATTAAAAACGGTGGCCTGATGGGGAGGTTTAAGTGTGTCATTACAGGCTTGCAAATGACTTCCTTGTTGTTCTGCTGAGAGCACCACAGCGCTGCCCAGAACACACTGCAACATCAAAGCCCAGTTCTGCTTCTTCCTCTGTGGAGGGTTTGCACAGCGAGACAGTGGGCACACAATCTCTGCGGGGAGTGCCGTTCCCCACTGTAAAAACAGCGAAGTGCTAAAACCTGCAAGCACAATCAGAGGCAAACTGCAGCTTTGTATGCATTTTTTGATCGAAGGAGCAAATATATCCTGCTTGATTTTCCCCCATCGCCTTCTGAACTGTTGTCTGCACTATGACATATAGCCTGTGCTTTACTGAGCTTTTACAATAGTTCTGCATGTTTTTGTGCATTCTATTTCAAAAGCTCTAATTGCCACAAAGTGCAATTACGAGAGACACAGAGCTGCTCACAATGGACTTCTACACAATTTCTTCTATCTTTATCTTCATATTTTCAGTCTTTTTCTGAACCTATTTTATCTTTGCTCTGTGAACTACAATACATAACATAACAATTCATTGTGTTTTCTTTCTTCTTTTTTTCAGCATGGAATAAACCTATTACATGTTCCTTTACAATACGTAAATACTTAAAGACCTGGGTTCACCTGTTGAACACTCAGTTGAAGACAACAGTCCAACATTACGAGTGATTAAGCTTCAACACTATAATTGAAAGAACATAACATTAAAATTAAGGTCAACAAGGCATGCTCACAGGTGTTAGCACATGGGCAGAGACAGGAACACACATCCACGTGTCAATCAGCACATGACTTAGGTTTAATAATAAGTATCTGCAAAAACAGTGGTGACAATGTAACAATCTTCTGACTCCAGACCAGGAGCCAGAACTCACAACAGAGTCTCGCAACAGCTTGCTCTCCAGCAAACTCTCCACAACCTGCACACAAATGCACTCCATACCCGCTGCCACATAAAACCCAATCAGCCCAATTGTTTCCTTCCTGGCTCTGAAGAGACAGAAAGGGCAGCTTCTGTAATCAAAATTAAAAATACCCCCTCACATCTCTCATGTCCTCCCCCTACAGAAACCAGCTCGTTTTTATGAACTTCAAAGAGGACTGCTGGAGCATTGATTTGAGAAGAGAATTGTCTCCACAAGGGCAGCCCACCTCAGTCTCAACCACTGCAAGCACAATGACAAGCTTGTTTTTCAGCCCTTTTCCCCACCTACCTGTTCATGGTGATCTGTGATACCAATCAGCTAAAAAGACTCCCAATGCAATGGTGGTATTCATTTAAGCTTTTTTCAGGCTCTTATGTAAACCAGCTTCAGGCTCTTACATACATTTCAGGCTTGCAAATGTGCCCAGATATTTGAAGAAACATTTATTCATTCTTGTACATTTGTAAGAGTAATCCAGTGGGGTACTTGGGACACAAATGGAAATTAAGAGGTTCTGCATTAAGGACTGAGAACAGAACGCAGGTACAGTACATGAGGAGCAGTGGATGTGTGGAACAAGCTGTCCTGCCATGCAATTAAAGCCAATTTAATCACATGAAGAAACAGCTGAATTAGCACCTCAGAGCAAATAGTTATACACTGCCAAAGAAGGGCTGAACAGCCTTCCCTTCTGTAGCCTTGTTTATATTTATGGCCTCTGATTTTTAGATTTCACAGATAAACACTGATTAAACAACTCTGTGAAAAAAGCGAAACTAGAGTTTCTGCAACAGACACTGGAAAAAAGGCAAAACATGGTTATAGTTTACATTGACTTCACTCCTTTCCAAAAGACAGATGACTCCCCTATCACTCACCTGCTTTGACTTGCATATTACAGTCTTGCATATCTGTAATAACAGCACATGCTCCTTGTTTTTTTTTTAAGTAACTGCTGAAGACAAAAGAAATGCTTATTCATTTCATTCAAACCTTCAGAAGACTGTGCCCTGTGATATCAAATCATTCTGGGAGTCAAGGAGAAGGTAACAGTTTATGAGCCGGAGTGGTGGCTCTGTGGCAAAGGATCTGCGCCTGTGGCTGGAAGGTTGCCAGTTCATATCCTGCGGCTGGCAGAGGAATCCTACTCCCTTGGGTCCCAGAGCAAGGTCCTTAACCCCAACTGCTCCAGGGGTGCTGTATAAATGGCTGACCCTGTGCTCTGACCCCAGGCTCTCTCCCTGCCTGTGTGTCTCATGGAGAGCAAGGTGGGGTATGCATAAAGACAAATTCCTAATACAAGAAACTGTATATGGCCAATAAAGTGATCTTATAAACACTGCACCAGGTAAACCCCATGCTACAGCAACAGACTTGCTGAAGCTGGAAGACCTGCTCACTAAAACTCACAAAATACAGATTTTTTTTCATTCAGAATCAGAAACATTCTACTTTCAATTGCAGGAGTATTAGTGTGAAGAAAAAGGAAAACATGGTACAGTAGGTGCTACTTACAATGAATTTACTACTCATTGCCTCGTTTTCTGGTACATACCAGGTTCGAATACACCTCTTACTGTGCTGGAGTTAGCATGTTCTCACTTGCGTCAACCCCAGTACATTTGTGTGTCTATCTTGCAATGGACTAGCATCCCATGCTGCATCTAGCCCCGCCTTGCACCCTATGCCTACCGTGTTCAGCGTTCTTTGGACTCCTTTCAAAGGATAGCATAATTACTTTAAAGGATAAGAAATACTGAAATGCATAGGGCTGTTATGAAAAAGGACACAACAGCTAATGTCAAACTAAAAAAGTAAAGCTTTACCAAAAACAGAAGTATCACACAAAAACACTTTAATGACAAAATGAAGGGGTGGGGCACAGGATTGTGGGAAATGACATACAAATGGTCTGGGTTATTAGTTCTGAAAAACAAACAGCAGTAAAAAAACCAAAACAAAAACAACAGATGCCTTAGGACCATTCTTAGGTTGCTTTACAAGGCTGCAGTTCTAATATTTGAACTTTTTCCAGAGGCTAAGAAACCAAACCTGCTGACATTACAAATGAGTACACTGTTGCTGCTATGTGAGATGCCTCTACAGGAGCCTAGAAGGAAAAGAAAATGTGGGTGTCAGGGAGCTCTTCCCCCTGGAAGCAGCAGACATGTCACTAACAGCAGAATGGCGCTGTTTAACAGTGCTGGTGCAACGCTAGCCTTAAAAACTGAAACTCTCACATGCAGAAACCTGCCAGCCATAGAAACGGGGGACTTCGGCCTCATTCTCGTAGGCAACCCCATCTGGAGGTGCAATCTTGCTTCGAAAGCACAGAAACAAGCTTGTTTTGCCTCTTTTTATTGACCACTAAAAGTTCCACTGTTTCCATGTTTCAAGACCCGACTTTAAATGCCTTCCAAAACGGAAAAAAAGATGGTGGATTGAATAATTACCACACTTCAAAAGGCAGGTTATTACTCTCTGCGCCCACTGCCTGCGGTGCCAAAGCGGTTTTATGTGGGCTGGGAAACGCCAAACTCCTTTTGATTATAAATCCCTCCTGTAACTTGCAGCCTGCCTCCGTGCTAACCCCTCCCTCCATCCCATCAAACCATTCCCCTTCCTGCTAGGATACCTGCACAGTCCAGAGCTCATCCAGGTTTTTCCATGGTACTGTAAAAGGTCTTGCCAAAGCTGGGCTCATCTGGCATACATTTCTAAAAAGGTTTTTTGCTGGCATTACAAAGCAAAGCTTGAACAGTTACAATATACCTCCTTTCAACACACTTATTAGTCATTACTGTGCCCCAAAATAAATAGATATATATAGATAAAGGAGGTAAATGACTGCAAAGGTGCCAAAAGTCTGTGGTCAAGTTAAACTCAAGGGAAGTCACTCATGTTTTCACTTAAACCAGAGAGTATCTAAAGAGGAGTACAGGTGATTTTTATGAGAGTTAACAATAAAAACACCTTAATGCAAAACAAGAACATGCATTCCAATTCTTTAACTAAATTCTTGCAGAATCTAGAACTATTTGAATTAAGACGACGCTATGATCTAATGTTGCTTTCTCTCCACTAGGGGGCTCCCACTGCATTTTCGGTCCTCCAGGAGGTTGTCTATTCTACTGCAATGTGAATGATACAAGCATTAACTTTGGAGGACGGGCATCAGAAAAAACAACGAAAATAGACGACAACAGAACCACAATTAAGGGTCACAGCATTTCATTTTCTGGAGGACAGGAGATCAAAAATGATGTTTTTAAATGGAGGTGCAACAGAGCACAGCAAAAGCTGTGATCTCTCGTGGGTTCACATCTTGGTTTGAAGATGCTGAAACACATTCTAAGCAAAGGTCACCAAACGACAAACCAGGGAACATCTTTTAAAAAGTTAAATCGACACTGGTGGGGAGAATGAGTTCCCAGCATTTAGAAGCAGAAATGTCCAAGGCATAACAAGTGCCCTGGGAAAGAACAGAACAGGTGCCTCTTTGCGATGGGCCACTAGTCAGTCATGTGCAATCCAATCAGTAAACGTAATCGCAAAATCAACCCATTCCAAGTGTGTACTGGCCGGTCTATTTGCCCTCCCTAGCAACCCCTCCCTTACAGAAGTTTGAGAAAGAATGAATGTAGACATCAGCCCAAGACCCACACCAAGCCCCTGTGGGCACGCAAGACTGTGTGACAGCAATTCCGCGTTACTGAGACAGACTCACATTTACCTAGGCACTGCAAACTGTGAAAGACTGCCCACTGTTTTAATTCCCTTAGCAAATACAAAAGAAATTGTTCCCGCTCCAGTAAGATACAGTTTTCCTGCTGATGTTTCCCCTTTGGGCCCCCTGCCTCACAGGGCTGCAGTACAGTGGATCTCCTGTGTCTCCTTGCTCCAAGTCCCTGGAGGGCCACTGGTTTTCATTCCAATCGGAGCACTTCATGTGTTGCATTATTTTCTTCATTAGACTTGGGGTTTATTTTATAGTCCATAGCATAGAAGATGCAGCTGAGTCCAGATACGGCTCTACAGGATTTGTTGTGCTCAGTGGGAATGTTTTAATTCATTCAGTTAATTAGAAATTATTAAGCAACCCAAAGACATTGAGACCCTTCAGGAATGGAAACTCCTAGCAGGGTCTGGTTTCTTCTGGGTTTTATTCCACCTAAGCTCTCAGTTACATCATTGGTCAAATTGATTTACTGCATAACTGCAATTCTCCTTTATTGAAATGAATCTCCTGTGTAATCAACAGTAAAAGCAAAACCCTACATGTGTCTAAAAATAATTACATTAATTGTTTTTCTACTCAGGTTGGAACAAACTAGAAGACACTCAGCCCACCCTTGGTCTAAGGTCTGAAAACAAAGGAAAAAGGTCTATTCAATCATGTAATTGATTCGATCAATGGCTTCCTGAAGTCAAACAGAAAACACTATGGTCTTGTCCTGGGAAAACAGACAAATTGAGTTAATTAAGCAAATTAATTGCTGGGATAATTAAGATCTGAACTGGAACTAAACCCAAACAGCCTCTTGTCCCTTGTGGGCCCAGATTCAGTATCTGCAGTGTATTGTCAGCACATCTTTATAGGCAGGGTTCAGGTTGTAGCAAGGGTAGAGGAAACCATAATTAAGTGTGATAAGGAAGAGAGTTACTGTATGTGGCCAGGCATGGAGTATCAATTTCAATTCAAAGCAGCAGGCAAGGGAACAACATGGTAAACTGCAGGATTCTGCGACAAATTCACAGGGGTGAAGGGTCATATTATCGCTGAGTGAGTGCAGTAGGATGAATGCAGAGCAAGCTGGCAGACACCACCCCCCATAGGAAAAAGACCCCAGGAGACTCCACCAACCCCCCCTCCCTGCCTCTACCAGCGTGATATCCCGACTCAAAACCGCTGGAGAGCCATTAGCCACACACGTCATGGCTGTTAGCGCAAGAGGAATCCAGCTGAATGACGTAAATGGTGCAGAACGCAGAACTTAAACAACAAACAAAAACAGTTTATGCCTTAGTGCATTTCTCCATCATTAACTCCAAGGATTTTGCTTTCAATGATAAAATTGCAACGACCATACTCCAGGCGTAAATAAAAAAAATATACTTGCCAAACCGTGAACTTTCACTAAGCAGTCTTTACTGACACACACACACATTTCACGAAGAAATCTGTGTTTTTTCTGCCACCCCTAGAGCTGCAATGCACCATGTGTTGATACAAGGTGGAGCCTACAGTAGGCCTGGATTAAATAGAACCTTCCACTTGCCCACCAATCACAAACTCACAAGCTTTCTGCTTGTCCATTGGCCTCCTCCAGAAGACTGGGTTCTGATCCTGCGACCAGCATGGAGTTGTGATTAGATTCTGTTTGCACTCTTATCTCAGGCTCGAGATCTAAAGGGTTTTGAATATGGAAAACGGACAACAGCACAGCCTTTAATAATCTAATTTTGCCAAGTCTGACAACAAGACAAGAATGCCTCACAATCAAATCAAAGTTAGGACAGGCAATGAAAAAGTGAAATCAGATGGTCTAATTTACTGATCTAAAGTAAGTAAAGCTCACTCCTAGTCCCAGAGGGTCACACACTATGCAGGTTTAGCTGGTAATGTAAAGCAGAGGTTTCTAATCCTCATCCTGGGGACCAAGAAAATTGCTGGTTTACTCTGCAGCTGAACTTTTTGTCTAAATTGAACCAACAAGTTGCTTGGTAAGAACCTTTGCAAATGTATATAGAATGCAGCCTCCTACAGTACATGCCGAGAAACTGAAAACAATTAAAGAGTTCAAGATCTGTCATGAGGTCTGTTAAGGGTTCAACAGAGAGCTCAGGTGTGTGGTGCCTCAAGACTGGGAACAGGATTGGACAGGATTGCAAGCCCCTGGATTAAATCCCTTAATGGTTAAAGTCTAATTTAGATTTGATATCAATCAGCAATTTATTAAATATGCCAATCAGCACCAGTGATCTGAACCACTGCGGAAAAAGAAGGAGCAAAAGTCCGCATGTCCTTCCCGAGCAGATCTGTACTGAACTCCTCAGCTCCCACAGCAGACCAAGTAAACAATGTGTCACCAACCTTTGCCAACACCCCACAGGAGTCTAGTTTTTAAAACAGTCTGTCCTTTAACTGGCATCTTAGAGCCACATTTGATGCAGGTCAGAACCTCCTGTTGATCAAGCAGACCCCTCCCCCCCACACAAGTACACCACCTCCCCAGATTGTGCTCGAGGGGAAACCGCAGGGAGAGAGGCAATTACTCTAATTATGCAGAAAATAATTGAAGGGCCCTTCCACGCCTCTCTAGACCTCTGCAGCAGGAGGGGGAGTCCTAGAAGCTTCTCTTAGCAAAGTACAACAGCTGTCAAGAAGGTGGTGGTGGGGGGTCTCCTTTCTTGAGTTACAGGCTATAAGAAGCGAAACTCTTCACAGTGATCAATGTAAAATTCTGCCCTAGAGGCTTTATGAGCCAGAGGTACTTATATACTGTATAAACCAACTGCAGTGCTAGGGATTTGATGATTACTACCTTATTGCGAGGAAATTGTCAAATTAGTCATGAAGTTCATACATTGACTCATTCTGGCGTATTTAGCACAGCAGTGCCAATTTGTTTACATCTTGCTTGCAAAACATTTGTATCTGTACATATTACATACTTAATGCTATTGTTCACTGTTCTGTTGTTGCGTAGTTCTATTTAATAACACTGTTCAATTTACGGTATTAGAACTTTGTGGGAAGTTATGCAATGTCCCAGGAAAGAGAAAAAAAGTGTTTTCTAACATATGGGCAGGACTCCTGCATACACAGAGCAGAGTTTTAGTGAGTGCAATACCAGGGGGGTCGCTACAGATCCTGCACTAGCAAAACAAGCAAGACTCCAGTGCCTTCTAGGGGAAAAAGAGAGCAATCGCATGTGGTCAGGAGCTCTTTGTAGTTTGTTATTTGTGGGTTACCAAGTCAGTTGATACACATTCTTCAAAAAAGTTATAGGTTTTCAATTGATTCACTTTGAGCGATCTCAGTCTGCCAGTTGCTCACCGATCACACCCAAGAACTGTACACACCCACTTAATGGTATATAAATTTTGCTGTTCAGCTTCACCAGTAAAATCTGTAAAAGTGCTCCCAGCTTACAAACCCCAAGATGAAACAGTTTACTCTGCAGCTGGTAACTGCTTACTGATCCATTAAGGCTTTTGTAGACCGAGCCCTGTAACTCTGCACTGTGTCTTGTGGCTCTCATCTCCCAGCTAGTGTGTAAACACATTGCACCAATATGTGAGAAACTAGTGGTGGTCGTAGCCAGGGGATCAATCTTTTTTTGCTGAAGGACAATCATCTCAAATATGCCCAGTTGACACACACACCAGGACTGTAACATCTCTGATCTCCTCTTCCTCATGCCCCACCATGTTCAGTCTCATTCATCCTTGCAGTTTCTTTCACTGCATTTGCCCTTTTCACTTATAGCAGACTGTAATTCAAGACCCAGAATTCTATTTTTTTCTATTTGATTTGAATTTCTGCTGTTGCATTTATTATTGTAGTTTTCCCCCTATGTATAGCATAAAAAAATAATTCGTTCAGTTTTGGATGTTTAGTGTCACTGCATTATTTACTTTTGCGCATTGTCTTACAATTCATTGACCATACAAACACAAAACCATAAAATAAGAACTGCAATTTAAGGTTATGATTCATTGTTAAATCTGCTAAATACAGCACCTGAAATGAAATAATATAGTTTCTCCTAAATTTCGTTGACTAATCTCTGATTAAACGCGTGTTCAAGATACCATAATGTACATAGCAGAACGTCCCATTTATTCGTCGCATTCTGTATTGCATCCTAAAAAAATTATTATTTTTTATTTAATTTTTAACCCCGTGACTGCTTGGCTGCACTTTCTGTAGTAAATCCATCTCTACAAACAAACCCACTGTAAAGCAAATCTTTATTTTTGAAAGTGCTTTCACATAGTGAATAAATTAAGGCCTCAAATAATGATTTTGCAACACACAATAAACCAACGGAAAAATATGTAAACCTCAACATTTTATGTAGATTTTTACAAAATATAACAATAGAAACATGTAGCTATAGGCCTACTAGACACAAAAAGTCCCAGTTAATATTTTTTAACAATTAGACACGCGCAAAAATAGTAAAAAGTTTTTTTTCAACCGACTCAGCATGCTGCGGTTCATCCTAAGGCTCAAACTCTCATACAAGAGAAATATTTTTAGATGGTGTTATCAAACATTAAAATACATACCTGTACTCTTTCGGTCAGGTGTATCCCTCCATTTTGATTCCGACTGCTACCATTACCTACCGGTAGACAATTCGGGACTGGTTTCCACCATTTTCTAGAACATTCCTTATCTTCCCGAATAATTAATTTTAAGGTTCAAACACAATTTATCTTTTTTTTCCGTGCTCATTAGTGAATCCAGTAGTTCAGGAAAACAAATGTATTTGATAAACACAACATAACAGCAATTAAGAAGCAAGTTTGTAAAACAAAATAAGTAAACGGTAAAATATATTTTCCCCCTTTTCTACTATGATTTAATAGTAGCAATGTCGGTGCTGGTTAAATGACGAGATGTACTTACACCCCTTGTAATTTGTGTGCAACAGCTAAAAACGGATTCGTTCAAGTTAGGATATTTAATATTTACTGTCACTAATTTCAAAAAGGAATAGTTTTGCGTTATGAGTATCTCTAGAATATGTTCGAAATCAAAAAGTTTTGAAATCATTATGAACCTAAAAATAATTTAACATCTTCGTGCCAGCAGCCATATCACCCTCCAACTCACACCTGGCTGCCCACCAAACCTACGTACAGTAGGTGTCAGCCTAGTCAGTACCTGGATGGGAGACCTCCTGGGAAAAAGTAAGGTTTCTGCTGGAATGAGTGATGGTGAGGCCAACAGGGGGCGCTCACCCTGCGATCTGTGTGGGTCCTAATGCCCCAGCGATCAGTGGGGAGGAGAACAGAGTGATGAAGCCAGTTCAGAGATGGGGATTATTAGGAGGCCATGACTGGTAAAGGCCAATGGGAAATTTGGCCAGGGTGCCAAAATAACACCTCTACTCTGTTTGAGGAAATGCCCCAGGATTTTCAATGACGACAGAGAGTCAGGACCTGCATGGTAAGCACCCCCTGCTGGCCCCACTAACACCTCTTCCAACCTTAGTTTTTCCCAGGAGGTCTCACATCCAGATACTGACCAGGCTCACACCAGCTAAGCTTCATTGGGCTGCCAGTTGTGAGATGCAGGGCGATATGGCTGCTAGCATAGCATAGTAAGTAGGTGGCGCTGTATTCCCTTGACCACCAACGCCCAGTATCTCAACAGAGGACACAGTAGGAGACGCCATTCCGAGATGAGATGTTAAACTGAGGTCCTAACTACCTGTGGTCACTAAAAACCTGAAGAGTAGGGATATTAACCCCTGGCCTCCCTGTAGCTCTCCCTTAATTTGAAAGGTGAAAAAATGTCTCGATCCTATCCCTGATCTGATATGTGGTGGGGCTGCTTCACATTGCAGGTGCATAAAGTGGATCACTGGGTGCCTTTGGGATGAAAAGCTCTATACAGATGCAAAAAATAATAATAATTCTACTGTAAGTTCCTATATATAGCTCCTGGAAGTCAAACTGGGAAGTTACTATGCATTGTATTGGGAAAGACGGTCTTTCCTAAAGAGTTAAGGTGCATTCTTTTTCTATTATCCTTGACCTACAATAAAAAAGCCAGACCAACTTCACAGCGAACACAAACTACTTTATAGCCAGCCCGGCACTGCACACGTCACATGTACAGAGCATGTGACCTGCTCTTACAAAACAAGACTGTTTAATGTCAGTTCACAGCCTTGAATTTCTGTTTTATTGACAAGAGGGGGTTGGGAGTGAAAATACCAGAATTTGTCTATTAATTTTAGTCGGGTCCAGATAAACATGGGCCTATTTTCTAGAATCAAAATGTCAGGAGATTAAAAAAAAAAATCTTTAAAACATGAGCAAAGCAATGGGGAAAAATAGTCCAACTAAAATGATAAAAGAATATTTTATTACTTTAATTTCCTCTTTAAATACACCAGTACATACACAAGTTTTACACAAGTACTTTTATTTTTATTCATATATAGCGTTTCATTTATTTTACAATTTGACAAAAAAAAATACTGCAACTGCACTAAAGGAAGTCAATGGTAATGATAAACCAATCAGGTGCAGCTTAAACAGAAGACTTCGCCAGCACTATCACCTCCAAGGAGTTGTGTTAAGATGATATCCTCTACGTATACCAAGAAGCATGCAACTCAAGAAGACAATGCAATGCAATAACTGAATCCTTACTAGAGGAAAAGAAGCTACCTCAGGCCAAAGAGTCTTCATAGTTAGCAGCTACTGATCATGTCTCTGACCTTCTTTTCCCCGTGGAAATGATGTGGGCAATGCGAAATGCAGTCACTGGAACATTTGTATTTTTGGTCACAGTACCTAGAGATGCAGGGGGCAGTGTGGAGTACTAGACTAGAGTACCAGATGACGCCAGAACTGGACTAAGGAGCTGTTCTTTGTCCCGATTGCTTCCCTCAATACATGCTTCTTGTTCACTATGTCTTCTGGGGTGGGGGTTAACCTGCAAATGGACTGGCATCCTATTACAGGGTATCATTCATTCTCAGTTAGCTTAATGTTAAAGAAACCGGTATCTGGAATCATTTTAACTTACAAAGGCCATAAAAGCATCCTTAACCCCCAATAACCCCCACCCCTCCTCCTCTTCTTCAAACAGTCTCTGCTTCTTACCATGTTGGTTTACTGTTGGCTCTCTCCAGATATAAAAAAACACCAGCTGGCCTTTTGCACTAGCTATGAGCACTATTTCATTCCCAGAACAGGCTTAAAAAAATCAGAAAAAAAGTACATTGTTCAAAAGCTAAAACTTATCAAAGCAATAAGTAAAAAGACCTTTTAATTTTTAATTCCTTGTAGAATTGGGAACAAAATGCTGAGTGACTGGAACAAGCTGGTTTTGAGTTGTACAAGTAGTGTGGCTTAGTATTCTCTACTAAAAGATCATATCCCCCTCCATAAACCTCCACAGTGACTCACTGGTTATGCTGCCATCAGTGATACTAAATTAATGCTATCTGAATGCATTCCCAATTTTGCTGTAAAACTCACTGAACCCCATTAGTCCACCTCTCCATTTTAAAAACAAACAATCAAGATTAGGAGACCATTTATCTGCAGGTAATGAAAACTGCCCACAAGCTGCCTTAATTGTTGTCAATTAGGCTGCAAAGTGTCCCACAGAAATTTCATAACTGTGACACCACAACACACAGGATTTGCCAAAAAGGAAAGTGTTCAACAAGTGCAATCGGTTACAAACATCCATTAGAGCACAATGGATAAACATTCACATCCATCTTCCTTTCTCCTGCTTTTCACACTCAAAACAAAGTCATACTTTCCCATCCATTCCCACAGCAGGAACTATGTGACCTCCCAGCAGGATGGTGCTCTCAGTGCATTGCAGCAGAACTATTTCTAAATGGATTAGGGATGACTTACTGGGAGAAATCAAGCAGACAAGAAATCTGTGCATCAATGTGAACAGTGTTATCAGGAGATCTTGCCTGATTCTAGAAGCCAACTCGCTGAACAAGGCTGTGTCAAAGTGCCAAGCAAAATCCCAGAGTTAAGAGAACCAACTAGGAAATCAGGATGGATACAAATCCCAGAGACAGCTCTGTACTGTACACTCACTGTGTACAAATAATTCCGTCATTTTATTTGATGAGCCTCTCGACATCTAACGGGTTAATCAGCACCAATTGAAGAAAACAAGGACAAGGGAATCAACAAAAGAAACGGATGAAAAGAACTGCTGTCTTAAGTGGTCATTACCTGGGAGGTGCAGAGATTTCTAATCTGGAGCTCTCCTGTCCAGCTCCCCTGCGGACCTGCCACCAGGAGGTCACTCCACAGGAAGAGGGCTTAACAGGCGAGAAGCACTGAGGAGTGTCAATTCTGCAGGTTCAGTAGCACGTACACCTGCGCCCCAGTTCATAACTTTTAAAGTTAACAATCAACTTAGACAACCAAAAGAACAAAGCTGCAATTAAAGTGTTCAGGACCCTCAAAACAACAGTTTCAAGAAAAACAACAGGTTGACGTCTGAAACAACAGATGGTTGCATCTATAAACTGCAGTCCTAAAGAAAGCAACTGTTAAGCTTTGAGCATATGAAAGATACGAGGGGAGACAGAGCTAATGTTAATAAGAGATGCACCGTCTTGCATACTGTAAAGTGAAACTGTATGCAGCAAATGTGCAGATATTTGGCTCCCCCTTGTGATGATCAAGTTTACTGCAGGTATTTACAACCACAGCTGCCAGGTACACAACTGGTAAACTTTCCTAGACAGTTGTGTAGCCCAATAAAACAATTCTATTTCTTTTAACCCGTCTTCACTCTTTGACAAATATCATTCAAAGTGTTGTGGTTGTGATAGCAGCTGTCCCCCTTTAAGGTCTGGAAACGAACATCCGTGATTGAAGCCAGACTGAAAGCTTCCATTTCCAAACTTGAAAGCTCCAAGTGTAACGATCTGAACAAATCAAGTGCAAAACTATCTTGTCAATTTGAACACTGCTGCATTTGCTTAGCACACTCACTCTCTATTCGGGCTAAAAATCCAGACTGTGGTCACACGCAGGGCACCAATCTCACATTTAACATTCACACTCACCACCTACTGTTCCAAAGAGACATGAAGGAGCCAATGGGGACCAGGCATTGGATGACAAATGCTCTGATGCCGTGTCTTAGTCACAGATCACAGGTTTCATACTCCAGTCCTTGTGATCACTATACCTAATGTCTCTGAAGATTTGGAATCGGCGAGATTTTGCACTGTCGTGTACCCCGTACGCTCCACACCCCACAAGCCCTGGGATTTCGGCAGGCAACCTGGACCACAAGGCTGAGGAAAACTGTCACGCACTGGCGGGTTTGAGGAGGCTGGCCACCCTTCCTCTCTCCTTCCAAGTGTTCACTAGGTTCGCTGCTCCTATCGGACTGTTAACTACCTGGCAAAACCAATCCTGGGATCAAAGAATTCAAAACAATCTAAGACACTGGCAAAGCCAACCCAGGGGACTTCAGAACCAACAGTGAAATGCCTACGGGTTGGCTCAAGCAGAAACTGCAGGGAACTGCATTTTAAACCGAGTACAAGAGGCATTTCTTTACACTAAGGGTTGTGGGGGTATGGAACAGGCTACCCAGCCATGTTGGTGATGCCGATACCCTTTCATCCTTCAAGAAACAGCTGTATCCATTAACTACTAACTACCAAAACCGGCAAGAGATGATCCAAATGGCCTCCTGTCGTTTGTAACCTCTCTGAAGTTCTTTTTTGTTTTTAATCTTAAGGAGTTGGAACAAAACAAAGGGGGTATTTGAATTAATAGTATGTTAAAGCAGGCTGCTGAAACTGGACAGCCTTTGTCTGCTATAGATTCCTCAGGCCCAGTCCGATTAAAGTGATCAGTCCTGTCTGAACCAGTCCATTTATACCACATTAACAAGCAGCTATGCACCAGGAAACAGCTTGAAAAAAAGGGTCACACTATACAAAACCTAAAGGAAATGATCATAACTTGTAACCCATTCTTACACAGCCCACCTCCTTGACGTTAATTCGCAGGTAAGTATTTTTTAATGTGCTAAAATCTCCTCCTGCTACAACAGCGGCTTGGAGACAAGATACCAACGGAATTAATAACGGCAGAAAGTGATGTCTCATCAGCAAGATTAAAAAAAAAATCTGGTGTTGACAGAGTAAACTGCGTACAAACGTATACTGAAAGTTTTAAAAGCTGCATCGATTCTGGCGTAGTGGTAAGAGAGAAAAAGCTTTCTGAACATGAAGCAGAACAATAAGGACGTACGCTTCACAACAGCCATCTTTTTTTTTTTTACATGTTACTGTAAAAAAGGAAGAAAAATCTATTTTTAAAAAAAAAACGACGACAAAGAAAGAAGTCACCCGGCTGCATCAGCAGGTCAGTCCATGGTGTCGCCCCGGCAGTGCGGGGCGAGGCCACAAAGAGAGGGGTGGGAGACGCCCCCGACACCCTCGCTTCGCCAGCCCCCCCGTCGCCCCGCTCTTCCTCTCCCCGCAGGCCCCCCCCCCGGCGCCTTCAGAAGTCGCTCAGGATGCTGATGTCGGCGAACTCCTTGCGGTACCGGTGAGAGTACAGCCCCAGCAGGAAGGCCCACTTGAAGGTCAGGAAGCTCCACACGCACGACAGGTAGTAGCTTCTGGGATCAGTTAGGGCTGAAAACAACAACAAAAAAGAGGAGCTTCAGTCCAGTACTTTATATACATCTATTTTTACATCAATAGGGTGGCGGTAGAGATGGTTCCTGGGTCCCTTCATTACGAAGGATTTAATAAAGAAGGTGCCACAGCGCCTTTACCTCCTCAGACAGTTGAGAAATGTTTATCTTCAAATATTCTTACTACGTACTACAGGTGCGCTCTTGAGAGTGTGCTCACGTGTGGGATTACAGTGTGGTTTGGCAGCAGCTCAGTGTCTGACTGAAAGGCGTTACGGAGAATGATCAGGTCGACCTCCATTATTGGAGCACAGCTCCTCTCTATTGTGGACATTTTTAAATGAGTTGGGAAGGCTTGGAGTACTGTTAAGGATAAAAATAATCCTAGTTTCTCACTTTTCTCTCCCCTGCCCTGTGTTAAGCATTATAGGAGCATAAAGGGACAAGCTTCCAGATTCAGAGACAGCTTCCTGCAAGATGGCAGATTATTGAATTCTACCTCTGACTCACACCTATGTGTTTTTTTTTTGCACACTGCTTGTGCCTGACTTTTGTTTAAGATGAGTGTTATTTAACATTGTTGTTGCTGCGGCAGTTCTGTGTTTAAGCTTGGCGTTTCCCTAATGTCTTTGTATTGGTGCATACAGTATGCGAAAACAGGCATTTCATTGCAAATAAACTGAACTCTCATTGGCCCTTGAGAGAGATGAGTAGACATGCCCACCTGAATAGCCAATAATCATTCAACTTGCTGAAAGCGGACACTGACTGGAGGGGTGTCACATCTCTCACACATGCCAAGAGAACCCTGACTCGGGTTCAAGTGAGCATCATCTGGTCCACAGGGCAGAACCTGCACAACAGCTGTGTGCCTTTGCTGGCTTAAAAAATCAGGAACCAAAAGTCCCATATATTTTAAAGCATTCATTCTCAGGGAAAAAAAACTTGGTATGTTCTAAAAGATCCAACACACTGCAAAAGTAGCTTTATCTAAAATAATGCCAATTTACCTTAAACAAAATCAAGGCAGATTATCTGGGAAAGCTTAAATGTCCTGCAAATACTTCTCCGGGACCTTTCAGCTGTCTTTTTGTAACTGGGAACAGTTTTAGATGTTAGAAAGGGAAACAAACTCATCAGGGAAACAATCATGGTGTCAGATCATCAGTTGAGAAGGACGGAGGGCTCACACTGGTGCCGGGTGATGGCGAGGGAGAGGAAGGCGATGAAGGCCACCACGGCCAGCAAGGCGAAGAGCCCACCGATGAAAAGGAAGAACTTGAGGCCCTTCAACCAGGTGCGCCAGTAGTCCTGCACATACATGACGTGAGTGATCAAGGCCCACAACGCCAGCACTCCTGCAGACATGTAAAAACAAACAGTAACGTCCATGACCACGTCTCGCACAAACTATACAGCAGGATCTCGACGTCTGCAAATTTAACATTCACGAACTTGCTTATGTGATTCGTCCTGGCCAACGGGCTCTTGGGTGGTAGAAAAGCTGAGCAGGATGAATCAGAGCCGAAGGTTGTTAAGCGCAACTTTCAAATTTAGTCGCGCGACATCCCAGGATCATGAGACGAATCTATTTCTGGATTGTAACGAACGCTCCCGGTTCTGTGTCGGCAGAGGACTGACAGACTAGAGACAACTTTACACACTCTCTGACAGATTTATTGCCCTTTTCACTACAGTAGGGCATGATAATCACAGAGCAGGGAAGACAGAGAAAGTGCAGGCACCCACTGGACGTAGAGGAGCAATTCATGTTGTCTATTTTAGCTGAATACTATAGGTTTGTTATCACTGTTGTTTGTTTTAGTTCAATGTTATTTAAATGAACCAGTGCATTATTATTTGAATTATCATAAAAGGGAGGGTTGCTTATATCTTTTAACATTTACTCTATATACTGTAGTATATTATGCCAAAGTATGGGGTACATGTGATTATATGAGAATTTGGCTATTTGTGATTGTTCTCTGCACCGAACCCTTGCGAATGTTGAGACTCTACTGCATATATAGAACTTGTAGGATCAATAACTTAATAGGAAAGAGGAAAAGTTTTTTTACCCACCACTGGCAGCTCGCAGAAGCTTTTAGAAGTCACCAACTCATACCAGAGCAGATAGGGTTCAGAAGGGAGGGCAAACAAAATTACTGGCACATTAGACAATACACTATGACAGTTTCCATTTTCAGTCATGCTGGAATCTAGTCCTGATTTAGCACTTTAAAAGGGAAAATAAAGCATTTACACAGTAAGCAAAACATACACTCTAAACACATGTGACTTTCTTTTTCTAGATACTTGACTTCCCCTTATCTCAACATGTGGCTGCCTCACTGACATGATGTGCAACCTAAAACTGCAACATCAGCCTGGGGGGAGCTGCCCCCTGCTGGACACGTGGATCCACAGACATATGACTACAGGAGGCAGAAAAGGGGTTATTATGCAGCTCCTAGTTAACTGGGATTACTAGTGAATTGGCCCCCGTTTTAAGATAAACAAATGTTAGTTGCAAGAACTATACCCTACCACCGTTTAGAACTGTTTGCAATACAAAATGTAAATGGAATTTGAGGGGTCAGAAAGGTCCACAGTTGGACTGCATATTTAGGCACTCAAGCAGAACTGGATTCAACTCCCTAGTAGTAAAAAACAACAACAACACATTTGTCACTGTAGAGGTGCTAAGTGCTGGGAGTCTTTTCACACACAGCATTGGAGCTTGCACACTAGATAAGTTTCACAGATCTGACTCACGCCTTACCATGCAGCCTTAGCAATAGCACAATCAGAACGCCCTCTGAAAATGCTTGCACGAGAGAGTGAGGCAAGTAGTGATTTATTCCGCTCAATCGCATCTACAAGTCTTGGAAGAGGTTAATTCAAGAAGGGGTCTTTGGGATATCAGGTTGGGCGCATGAAAATGAAAAATGATCAAGCTTTTTTTTTATTCATAATCCATCATTTATCAAACAAGGCACTTGATATATAAAAAAGATAATAATCAAAGGAATGGGCCTCCATGCTGTAATTTGCTTAACTCTGCTGAAGCATACAGAGGCAGTAATAATAAGTAGGAGTTCCTTCAGCGTGACTCAGCAGATACAGCACAGTCTTGTGACAGCAGGTTAATGGTCAGCAGGGATTTGCATGAAGTGGCAGATTTCACTGGGAAACCCACTCTCACTCCTGAACCCTCTTCCTCTTTTCCCTTCTCCAATTACTTCTCAGGCTTGTTTCTGTAAAACAACCCAGAAACTCGTGCAGCAAACGGACAATTTTTCTGTCAAGCGCAACAGAATTTTTTTTGCAAAGAGGACAAAATTAAACCCTTAGTCACGGCTGTAAAGCCGAAATTTGTCATGTGAGGGGGAATTAAATTAAGATCGCGCAGCTCTGGTTCCGTTTCTACGGCTCCTTTTCGAGGGGGACGGGCACAGAAGGTTTCGAAACAACAAGAATAACTGCTGTTCACACTGCGAGGAGAGAAAGTCACGCTAGAGCGCGCCGATCCTCTGATCAGGCTTCGGCTCTTGCAGGGAGATCCCAACACACGCTAAAACTCCCACTTTCTGACCCCACAATACACCAAGCTAAAGGAAACCACCACTCCATGACAAAACAGTTCCCTGGGTTTGAATGTTCAAGGTGGGGGAGTACCGTCACACTGAGACGGGGCTAAGCTGGACAGTGCAGGCCTTCGCTTGGCAGAGCGAACGTGGCGCTGTGCCCGGGGGGAGGGGGACTGGCACTGCCTCTCGGTCTTCCCACAGCCGACGGGCAGCTCCGCTCTAATCAAAGGGCCAGACGCACAAACGGCGCGACTGCAAAGAGATAACCTTCATCAAACAAGCGTTTGGCAATATCATCCGGACCTACCGAACACCAGCGAATACCTTGAACGGAGGCCGATCAGCCAAAGGAGCAGAAGGTTATTCCGATAACCGCGCCGGCTCTCACTGCCGCAGAGACTGGCCCAGCAGGGGGGAAAGGGAGAGCTTCACCAGATTAAAACGAGATAATTGATCCAGCGCACAATGGAGCGGACAGAAACATAGCAGCAGCCTTGCAGTGACCTCTGTGTCCAGCGCAGGGTCGCAGCGAGGCAGAGCACAACCCCGCAGACAATACGAGCGAGTCAAATACACCCTGGGCAGCACGCTGGCGCTGTGACGGGCCGAGATCGAGAGCACCAACCGCTGCAGAATAACAAGAGGTACAACTATGCTGTTTTGGGGGCAGCCCTCTGTACTGCAGAAGGATCCAGACTGACCCATAAGAAACTGGACAGTGAAGATAACGCAGAGGCTCTTGTACAATACAACTACGACACACAGCTGGCATGGCTCCGTCACATCGACGGGCTGCGGCAGAACGCTACAAAATGTGTTCACAACTTTCTTAGCAATACAATACTGTAGATATGCTCATACAACTAACCAAACTAAGGTTTCTTAGAATCCTTAGTCTGCGATTTGTATGTAAATGGCCAGACTCAAACCTGTTACAATGCTCTGCTGTCATCCTGTGGATCTCTTCTTACGTAGGACAGAGGGGCTTTCAGATAAGTGAATATGATGAAACGTTATGCCTATAAGTGCTGTGCATCAGTCAGATACTCCTGCAATTTGCGAGTTCAGATTGCTTCTTTCAGATCAGACCTCACAAGGAAATCGCCTTACCAGCCTTGACCATGCTCAGCCCAGTGGGCACAGCATTCACAACACTATGTAATTATAATTAAGGCTTTATACATCTTTCAAGGACCATTTTTCAACAGCTGTAACAAAGCACTAAAAATTGGCCTTAATTAGCTTGTCAATTTCCCCCAACTACCCCAAAACCCCTTTTGGAAACAGCAACAGACATTTTGCTCCTTGTTTCACTTGCCAATTTCTTGCCTAGATGAGAAATTGGTCTAACCTGGCCCTCGGTTTCTCAAGCTGGAGTGGATCTGTCCACAGGGTACACTCACAGTGCACAGGTTGGAAATACCAATTAACCTAGACAACGCCTGAACGTGGGGAAGAAACCAGAACAGTCTTAGGAAACCCAGGAGAACATGCAAACCCCACCAGGGAGGAAGGTATCCCATGCCAGAAATAAACCCAGTATAGGCCACTCCTATTTATATGGTGGCATATAGCCTTTGAGCAGTCCAATTCAGTAAACACAGCCCATCAACCAATTCATAACTCGCATTGCAGAAAGTTTTGCAATCTCCCCTTCAAAGGGAGAGTGTAGCTCAGGGGTGGCCAGTCCAGTCCGGTCCCAGAGGGCAGCAGCTGTCTGCCCAGTTTCCAGGTCTCCTCCAAGCAGCAACACACAAAGAGCTGGGAGCAGCTGATAAACTGGATCCACTAAACCAGTAAAGAGCTGATTTAGGTTGTTAATTGATGAGTTGGAATGAAAACCCGAACTGGCCTCACAGGACCAGGATTGACAACTACTGTCTGTCTTTTTTCCCAGTACTGTTGTGTGCAGTGATCTTTTCATGTTTCAGTCAGAAAGAAGGGAAGCCTATTTGAAAAACCCAGCTCCCTCGTGCCACAAAATGAATGACACACTTTTAATCTAATTAAAGAGACCAAGTCCGTGTCAAACCTCTCCTGCAGTATATGCAACAGGAAAATAAAAGGACCTAGTTTACAAGGGAAAAGTCCGAGAAAGCCCGGTCCCTAACATCACAGTAATTAAGGCTCTTTCTCATGTCCGGACTCCTGACTCGTCTCAAGTGACCGATAAGATCAAACCAGTCTCCCTACCATGCTAACCTAGTTTTCCACGGGGCTCTTCACTGAGAAACGTCCTTTATTCAAACTGCAAGCTGTTTTGAAAAGCGTAGAGCTTTTTTATTTTGCTCCACATTCGACCTTTACTATCAGACAGGAACTTTTTAATTCTTTTTCTCCACTCGCACGGTCGCTGAAAGAATCACATGCGAGATGTCCAACTTCACCATGGCCACTATTTCCAGATTTCGCAGGCTCACTGGACGATTACAGAACCGAATCACCATACAGGTGTTGATTTGGAAGCAGGTATTTTCCAGTTTATTGATAGAGCGGATATCCGTTTTAAGTAGCCCCAAAATACGTTTCCCCATATCAAAGTCTTCAAGGTACTGCGGAGGCGACGTAATAGCCCCCGCGCTTACGTCGTCTTAGAGACGCAACTTTAAAAAAATCCCACACTTGTGTACGTCGTTTTCCACTTCGTGACGTCAGTTTAGAGTAAAAAAACGCGTGTATCTGGCGTTTTGCTTGGCCGGTAATGAAAATAAGCGATGACGATTTCTATCAGTTTTTAAACCGCGATAATACAAATAATCACGACCAACTCATCCATGTGTCCAGGTAAGATAATCAAAACGAGTGTTTAGTTAAGGTCAATTCAGTTACAGTACAATGTCATTTCAAACGCTGTTGTGTATTGTTGTGTTCTGGTAAATCAAGATGAAAGTGACTCACATTTTTGAGTAAAATGGTTTTAAAATGTTACACCTACTCTAACATTACTATACTGAATTCGGGTAGTTGAAACGCAGTCCCTAACTCAAGTCTATTCCATTATATATATATATAAATAAACCTTGAGGGAAAAGCCTCTATGCTTTAAGCTACAAGGACATTTTTTGCACTCTTAAGGTCTCCATATTTACATTCTTCCTATGGGGGAAAATCCCCCCCATATGCAATAATTCTTTGTGGGATTTTGTGGTCCCTAACCCTGATTTTTATTGGGAACCCCCTGTATTGCAGGCTGCAATGTTTGGATCATAACATCAGGGAAGTTTGTTCACCAGCCAGGTGAGGCCACTAGGCCCTCTTTAAAGGCTAGATTAAATTCCCAAATGCAGGCCTCATCCTTCTGGCAGCACAACCCGTTCACAACACCTACAACTCTTGATGTAATGTTCCCCCATCCTCTGTCCTACGTAGTATCCAATTTGGACCCCATGTTCTTGGTTTGGCAGTCTGAAGCAGCCCCTTGGATTAAACCCACGTGCTGTATACCCTTTAGGATTTTATACAGATCGCTATCTCTGGTCTGCCTTTGCTCTAGAAGACGGCAGATGTTTAGCTCCTTTGGTTGGAGTGTATGACTGAATCCACTGTGACCAGGAACATGCCTTCTCGTTTTTGCGATCAGGCACAATTGTTATTCTGTATTCCGCGCATTCCTTTTGCCTTTTTTTAAATCGCTTCCCCATACCGTCTTGATGAGGCCACACAGGAACCCTGCTTTGACAACCATCGAGGTTTTGACTCCAGCTTTGCGTCTTCCTGTGGCCGCCTCGGGTCTGACATCAGAAATTGCACCTTGCCGAGAAGGAAACGCAGACAGCCGCAAGAACAGGGCAATAATGGGAGTCCAAGGACACTCATTTCGCCCTGTGCAGCACAAAACTAAAAGATCACCAGTACCTGGGGATCAAAGTGCAGTTACCCTGGTAACGGTGCAATTAGAAAAAAAAAACACACCAGCAGGAACCAGGCATAGAGGCAGATGCATTCACGTCCGAGTCCAAAAAAAACCCGGGCCGCAGTGTGCAACAGGGCCTGCAGTCTTGGGAGAAAGATGGTGAAAATGTAGGTCACGGCACCTCTCAAAACAAACGGCGAGACAGTCGCTCTGAACACAGTCTGACATGCCTGCACAATATACCCCAGGCAGTGCTATCAAAGAAAAACAAATCCTCATTGCTGTGGTGGCTGATTTCAGTGAAGTTAACAAAAAAGGCCAGAAGACATCACTTATCTCCAGCAGTAAACAGATATTTACCTCTTTACCTTTTTTGTGGAATACATCATACTGTATCTAACAAAGATCTGTCCATCTGAACTAACTTAAGGTCATAAAATAAATTAGTCTTAGTTCTCCCTATAGCTTGCAGTTTTAACCTTTTGGTGAAAGCCACGTTATTTAAGTAATATTTTAGACTCCGGTGAAATGCTTAATTCAAGGTTTCAGTTGCTGTCATTATGAATGTGATTGAACTAATAACTTTGAACCGTTAAACAAGCATGCCGTTTTTACTTAAAATACTGTAGAAAGGTATCACACAATTTATAGCACGTCTTCCAATCGGCTGTTGCGCTTACATATTGTGTTTATCCGTATTTAACCCTCACCGATCAGCACATAGAAAATATTAAAATACTGACCCGATCAGAAAATTAGAAAGCTTCATGGGTGCAAGGGGTGTAGTTTTTAAAAATGTCACGCAAGATCCACTTCGCGTGATACCGAAGTTCTCCGAGACACTCGGCGAATCGGCGCGGACAAGACCGTCGAGGAACACGAGTGTCTGCGTGGCTCGGTTCCTGCTTTCTCCTAAATCCGCGATTCTCGTTTACCGAGACGAAAAACACCATCCTGCCGTCTGAAAACAATATGAGAGTTCCACAGTACCCAGTGCCGATCCTCGACAAAATAATATAAAATTAAACTTAAAACGTGTTTTAAAATAGTACTAGTTTGAAAGCCGGGTTTTCACGCCGGAGTCCAGTATTTTGCCCACAGAGCGCAGGACTGGCACAGGTAGCCAAGAGGCACCGGCTATGACATGCCAGCTACAGCCTACGCCTAGGGCAGACAGGGAATTTCGCCTTGTTGAAGTTCAATCCAGCGGTACTCGGGGTACAACGATATGCCTCTAATCTGATGCACGAACCCGTTTCATTTATTGATTACAGGAAAGGGAGAGGCGACCGTACCTGACAGACCCCCCATCGCTGCGGTCCACGGCTGTTTGAAGGCGATATTCCACGCGAAGAAGGCGGAAAACCCCATTAATACGCCAAAGGTGGCGTAGCCTATGCTGATATAAGTCTTATTGATCCCCATTAAGAAAAAGCGTAGCCAAATAATTATAAAACACCACGGAATATAAAAAATATATATTTAAAAAGACTGCTGTTGTGCAAGATCAAGCAATACTCAGTCACAGACACGTAACGCTGCGTCCTGACAAATAAAGCACCTGTATGAAAAATAAGTGCAATTATCTAATCAGCAGTTTAGTGCTATGAAGTGCCCTACGATCCCATTATATCATCTGTTTACACCCTCTTCAGCAGGGAAGTACCGACTGACAGCCAGAAGGAAAGAAATACCCGAGTCTGTAACGGTGAGTCTAAGGGAGCAAAAGCTGTCTGTTTAGCGACGCCTGTGGTCAGGAAGACGAACTGCAGAGTTCTCTGTTCTCTGTCTCATGAGCACGGTACTGCTTAATAATAATAATAATAATAATAATAATAATAATAATAATAATAATAATTAGTAGTAGTTCAGGTGGGTAGCTGCGTCAGCATGCGTAGTCTGCAAAGGAACAAGTAATAAAAGAGAAGAGAGAAAACACACCTGAAGAAGGCTTCACAGCCGAAACGTTGTTTTCTCTCTTCTCTGTTCAGCATGGAATAAACCTATTACTTGCTCCTTTGCATAATAATAATAATAATAATAATAATAATAATAATAATAATAATAATAATAATAATAATAATAATAATTAAAAACAGTTAAATAAAAATTTTAAATTAAAAATAAAGACACGGATAGCAACATAATAAAAGCCGTTCTGAAGAAGAAAATAGTTTTCGCAATCATACTGTTTTTTTAAATTATACTGTTTCGGGGCACGACAGTTAAACTACATTGCACAACCTGCTGCTATGAAGTTTGGCAATGCAATTGTTTCTGTGAAAGTTTTACGATCGTGCTTCAAAATCCCTTATTCAATTCAAGTAATTGTGGTAGCCAATACGTTATAGAGGGTTTTGTAAAATAGTCTGGTACAGACAAGCAGAGATAACGTTCCCTTTGTCTAGACTATTCGTTTCCAGTACGGCTGCCAAATGAACCGAGCCAAGAGCTCCCTCTGCTGGCTGTATACAGGCAGCGTTAACAGAGCTGCGGGGAACAGTCGATGTGAATCAGTTTCCGTGCGTGGTTATTGCTACAATATTTAATAAAGTCGGTCTTCTCGGAAGTCGGGTTCGGTATCTTAAAATATGAATTCCGAAACACGAAGTGATGTAAGATTCCAGAAATCGAGAAAGAAATTGTTGTGCTCCTAACTCTTAATTCAGTCTTATTTTTGGGATAATATACTGTATGTTCAAGTGGATAAAGCTGTTTTGTGAAGTGCCCTGCGTGTGGTTCAGACCAGCAGATCAGATGTCGCGCTACTCTGCGCTTCTCGTAATTTGTCTAAACCACATCCTTCATACAACAGAAACTGTCTGAACTCTCCAGGTGTAACTTATTGCAGCTATTTATTTTGGCTTTTGCTAACGGTTCCCACGGTGTTGTCCGAAAATCAGAAAAATCTCTGCGCAAGTTAAAATGTGGTGTTGTCCTCTTTCCTCTTTGATTTCCTTCACCCGATTTTGATCTCATTAACGGAGATGGAGGTTTTAAACATTGTTCAGTGATTTAAATTGCACCTATTTGCTTACTAACTCTGCAACCATACTCTCATTTTGTTTCTTAAATTCATTGTATTGCTCTCCAGAGCGACAGATCTGATCTAAGTAATTCGAGATCAACAAGCCTGACTATATTACGTGTAAAGTTGTAGAAGTGAAATGTAGAACTGAATTAAAACATCATCTGTATGTTAACTGGCTGTATGCTTTAGCAAACACTAAGGAAAATGTAAAAAGCCTGAGAAAAAATTCAAGATTAGGCAAGAAAAAACTGACACATCACAATGTAACAAAGTAATAAAGATGGCAAACAGAAAATTAGGATATATAGTTAAAAGTTGAGAATGTTAATTAATGTTAAGAGTGTAAATTGCACTTTTGCATCCATCCAAAGAGTATTTAAATATATATATTACTATTCTGAAATCAGATCAGTTAAGAACAATTAGCATTCATTCTTAAAGGTTTCAAGGAATGCTACACCGACAGGCTACATACAGTATCTGCACCTTGTGAAGTTCTGAACAGAGCAGACTATGAGGCAATTCAATTTCCCTATGGACCTGGGGTGCTGTCTGTGTGGAGTTTGCATGTTCTCTCTGTGTTCCCATGTTTTTTTTTCCAGGCTCTCCTGTTTTCTTCCCACAGTCCAAAGACGTGTTGGCAGGTTCTTTGGCTTCTGGGAAAATGGCTCCTGGTGTGAGTGTCTCTGTGCCCTGTGGTGGACTGGCATCCCACCCAGGGTGTACCCTGCCTTGCGCCCGTTGCTTGCTGGGATAGGCTCCGGCTCCCCTGTGCCCTGAATTAGAAGAAGCAGTTAGCAAATGGATGTATGGAAAATTCACCTGGGCTTTGAACATGTCCACCCAGGAGCCAACGTCTTTGGAATCAGCAGCAAAGCACCAACCTGGACACAAGTGGAAACTATGGGGAAGTGGAGTGGAAACTGGGAAAAGGAAGACCTACCTTCCACAAAGGACTGTGAGTGACTGGCACAAGCCTCCCAGTTACGCATCAAAGCCGATAACCTGGATGAGAAGTAGCTGGGTAACAATAAATAGCTACTAGCAGCTTAAAAGACAAGACGTCACCATTCTTGCGCTCAGAGATAGGCTGCCGATGCTCAGAAACCTCCTTTTATTTAAGTAGGTTGGGCCATTTTATAAAAAGGTGGTTGCTCAAAATTGAGTAGGGAGCCTGCCTTTACACTATTTCTCCTGCAAATTCAAATGCTTGCATTTTTCATAGCCTGTGCAATCACATCAAAAGTAAGCTCACACAACTGCTGTATGAGAAGAGAGCTTCTGCTGTGGTGGTAGGGGCTTTGTGCACTTTACCACCACCACAGGAAATGGAATAAACAAGATGCTCTGCATAGATCGCTGTTCGCTTAGCTCAGGAAGGTAGTGTGTATTTTTGTATTGTCTGGGGCTGTGACCTCGGTCCCACTCACTGCAGCTGTTGTTTAGGATCCCCAGCGCCGCTTCAGATTTACGGGTCTGATTATTGCAGTTTGCTGTCCTTCCCACTGGCATACAGTGCCGATCTGTCTTATTACACATGCAACACCCAGCCTGGTCAACGCTGTCTCATGCTGACCTCTGACCCCTGCTCACAGCAACAGGTCGTGGTCCAATCACAGAGCAGCAGGAAACCAGCATGAGCTCCACTTCTACCACAATGTATCACACCACAATGCTGCGATTAAACTAGCTAGAAACAGTCTGCTTCTTGTGGACGTGAAAGCCTGCTGAGACTGAACCTCCTTCCAAAGGACTCAGGTAAATACCATCTCTCAGATGTCTGTGGGAATTTTCCTCATTTCAATGTTTTGTCTTCTTTCCCATCCATAAGGTCTGATAAAACTAAGCAAATAAGTAACAATGCAGATTTTTATGTTCCCTCTCTTTATTTACCTGCCTGAACTGTGCCTTTTGTGCATTTGCTGTAGATCTGATGTTTTGTTGTGGGCATGATTTTTTTTTGTTGTTGTGAAGTTTGGGAATTATTTTTTTTTTTACATAACATAATTACAACCTTGGCTAAAGTTGTATTTAGATTTCTGAGGCAAGGAAATATTTGTCCGAAGGGTGTTGAGTCCAGTAAACTGGGTTGTCTCTGAAAAGCCCATATGCTCTGTTTTAGCCATGTGGATCAGGGGTCTTGTACGATGGTACTATACTCCAATAGACCCTGGCCTTATACTGTAGGTCACCTGTTTTTAAAGATGAGCAACACCTGTGAGCTACTGAGGAATTAAGCAAGTCATATGTTAAACTCAGAGAACTCTGATCCTTGAGGGCTGAAGAGTACACAGCCTTTAGTCCTGAATGATCTCTAATTAGATGGTTCAATTGTTGGATACAGAATTTTCCCATATCTTTAGAAACTGGCAAGTTATACAGTCAAGCAAAAAGAAACACAAGCTACAGCCACGAAGATGCTTCCGCAGCAGAATATAAAATATCCGAAGAACAAAATCTTACCCACTACTACAACTCTGCGAAGCACTGATTCAAGAGACCGGTTTTTGTAATCCGCTGCTGTGATTTGTGTTCTTTCCACGTCTAAAGACTGCGCCTTCTTGACCGCGGGCTGCCTGAGCCTGCTTTCGTTCAACCAGATGACTTTTCTTTTCTCCGCCACACACACCTGAGGTTTTCATTTCCCGGCTGTGTCAGTCCAGCGATGCTGAACGCTTCACGCATTAAACCACAGCACCTGACTTGTGAGAGGCGCCACCGTGCCAACAAGCATCTCTACAAGCAACTGCAGAGGGGCAGGGAGACAGACAGTCAGGCACAAGACTGACATTCGCACCGTGGGTGGGCTAGTGTATAAGGGGAAAATAGGACATTTTTCATGTTTTCTTTCTGGGGCTGGGGGGGAGCATTTTTGTATGAATATTGTATAGCTGCAGATAGATTAAGATCAGGGGAAATCGCATATGTTCCCTCTAGCAAATGGGCTAGATGAGTCTTCATTTTACCTTTCTCATGGTACATTCAACAGATAATCACTAGAAATAGACCACTGGATAGGCAGTGTATTTAGATGGTACAGGTATATTATTATCTGGTCCAGAAGACCTTATAGCCTTGGATCATGGGAATGTGTGTCAGACCTATTGCCTCTTGCTTTAGTGGAACATGGCTGTTACAGAGGGAGAGGCAGAGCGAACAGGATTATTGTGTGTGTGTGTGTGTGTGTGTGTGTGTGTTTAAGGGGGGGGCGGTTGTCTCTCCAGGGAAGTGTAAGAGACAGCTGTGATTCCGGTCTGCTCCAGACCTCCTCCCCTGCCTGGAACTTCCTCCCCTGTCCTTCCCCACACTGTGGCTCAGCCGGCTTGCGCTGCTCTGTGTGGGAGATGAAGCTACCCACTGGCCCAGCGCCCTCTGGGATACCTGCTGGAGGACAGGGTTTCCACCCTGCCTCTAAACTGACAGACGCGAAAGCGATGCATTATAAGGAAAATCCAGTGTAAGCGGTGAATGATACGTGTTGTAATAATAATAATAATAAACTTTATTTTATATAGCGTCTTTAAAGGTGGCTTCTCAAAGCGCTTTGTTGTAGGACAACATCTCTCCTTGCTCCCATTTCAAACTGGCTGACGTGCCTGAAAGATGAGTCTCAGTCCTGCTGCTGGAGGACCCCTGTGTTTCCTCCTCCTGTGTGCTTTCAGCTTCTGGAAAAGCAGCCACAATTTTATTTATATTTATATTATAATAAATATGAATGTGACAGATTCGGGTTCTATGGGTATGTGCCCTTGCCGCTGCCACCCCATGGGATCGAACCCGGGTCTCCGGCATCACGCAACAGGGAACTTGCCGGCTGAGCTAAGGGAGACCTCCCTCGGCCCAGGCAGCCAAGCTTCCCTGTTGTGCGCAGGGATGTATTCGTTACATTGATGTTGTGTACCAGTAGGAGGTGCTCTTCAGTCTGGACCAAGGTTCTGGAAACCAGTACGTCAGTATGGTGACCAGGGATATCGTGCAGCTGAAGGTGCTGCTCTATTTCATATCTTTATTCAAGCTGATCTGACATCCTGACATCCTCTCAGTCATTAAGGATCCCTGGGCCCTGCTCATGAGAGTAGAGGCGTTAACCCCAGTGTCCCGGCCCAACATTCGGGTCTCCCTGAAGTTTCCCTTAATTCCACTGGTGGAGCAGTTTCTCCCTCCTCCTCCTCCTGACCCGTCTTGGGCTCTAGCTGTCCCGGAAGGGTTATATGACCCCTGTCATCGAACTGCTGGTCTGATCAAACCTTTTCAGTCCGTTACTCTGCTCTGCTGCAGGAGAGCCGGGAAGAAATTCTGCAGTCAGGGCTCAGCTTGCTTATGAAGTCGCTGCTGTGTTTTCCGTTTAAGCAGAGTCCGTTTAGAGGTGTCCAGACGTGAGCGGGGCTGTGCTCCACTGGGACCCTACACACCTGAATGATGGCGGGTGTGAGGCCCGCATCTTGATTTGGGGTTGACACTAATGTCTATGAGATTTGTTCTTAAGAGCTGTAAAAGCAGCTTTTAACGGTCAGCTAGAGATCAGCTAGCCTAGTTGACTAGTTGACTAAGAGCTCGGTTAGTCTGGAGAGCAGAGGGCAGAGGGTTCCTCCAGGACCAGGGCAGTGACTGTCGGAGTAAGAGGGAATAGGGAAGGAGGAGAGAATGTGCTTGAGACAGAGAAGGATACAAAAGGCAGTCGCAGCTCGGCAGCGTTTGGGAAACAAAAGGGTGGAGTTCTGTAGCGGGAAGCGGGCCTCCCTTCCTGCATCCGACATCAAGTCCGCTCCCAGCCCGGAGCGGAGGAGGAGCAGAGGACGGGAAGACAACCGGCCCGCCCGCTGTCACGGGTGACTCACGCTGCGGGTATAGCACAGCGACTCAGCGCGGCCGAAGGAAAGGAATGCCAAGTCAAACGACATGCATGGAGACCGCGGTGCGGCCCAGGAAAAGAGAAGAGTGAGAACGGGCTCTGCCCACTCGCGGAAAACAAGACCCCAACATCCCACACAAACGAGCGCAATTACGCCGTTACACGGGTCTGCCGGTAGGTGGCAGCATTTCCCGCGCAACAATTTTCCTGCGCCGCATCCGTCGCCTGCTGGATAATGCATCTGTTAATGCTGGGCGGCTCGGCGGTCAGGGACGCTGACCCAAACCCACCAGGTAGCGGCCTGCGGGCGGACAGCACGGACCCCTGCTGTTCAACTCTTGAACTCTCTCTCCGAAGTTCTTTCCCACTTCCCCTTAGCTGTCCGGTACCTGCCGACTACCGGTCTCGTCGTGTCTTGAGCCTTAGACGGGGTTTACCAACCTGACCTGGATGAAGGGGTTTCTAGAGTGGGTGGCTGGTTTCACGCAGATACTGATGCAGACTCAAACCTGCCAGTCTGCAAGGAAGGCAAAGACGGCAGCAGTCCTGGAAGAACTGAATGGTTTCTTTATAGGAAGTGCTGTCCTGCTGCATTTTGTTTTTGCTAATTCCGTCAGCCTTCACCTTTCTAAAACTTGTATCGTGTCTCTGCGAGTTTCAATGCAGTAAAACAACTCGGTAAAAGTAAAAGAAATTCATGGTGGAGACATCTTCCACAATGGTTAATATTTTTAAACTTATTCAGTGTGAACTCTTACAAGACGATGACCAGATAAGCTTTATTGTCCCTTAGGAGAAACATTTTTATCGAAATATATTGCTGCTGTACATCTAAAAACAGTACACATCACGTCTGTGTATGCACATACATAACGCATTATATAACAACAAGTAGTCATGACATATTGCACATACTGCATTACTTAGATGTTGCATAATTGGTTTATACTGATACCCCCGTGTAATTTGTACTGCTTTAATAAATAAAGGAAGCCATGAATATTTGAATCTATTTGATCTACATTTGGGAATCCTAAAATGTTTTCCAGAGAAAAGAAGGTCTTATTCAGAATGAGGAAAATGAAAAGAATCTGATATACAGGATTTGTCTGCCTGTTTTATCATGGATTGTTCAAAAATTGTCCGCAACTAGGAGTGCAGCTTGGCTCCCATAATCTTTGGCAAGGTGAAGGTCAGCTCCAGATCTATCTCCCGTCCTCCAGAACCCAGGCTCATACAGTCTGTGGAAGCTTTTTTTTCAGTTGGGAGGCAGAAAAACAAATAAACAGGCTTTGTAATAAAACAAAAAACCGAGCCCCCCTTAGGGCATGCTGGGGAGGGTTTTAGCCCACCTTGGTGTTCAACTCTTTAATCTTTTTTTTCTTCCAGCAGTCCTAAACTTGAATATCTATGCAGAACCAAAGGTGATCATACTGTATGTTTCACCCACTGTGATCGTCAGAGAGCACAGAAGCAAAAAATAGCATTTTAATTTCCTGACTGTTTAAACAATGCCTTTAAAGTGGTATCTCGTACTACACAAGCATCTCTGCTTCCATTAATCTGTCAAAGAGCCCACTCGATTTTTAATTTATTTAGGAGTTCTACAATTTGTTCTGGTGACATTATTTGATGCCAGAATGTTCCGAACAGAATGACCTAAGTGTAGGGCTGCAGAATGTGAGAGAGGGCACAAATTAGTGTGGCACCATGTCCGTGTCCCTTTTCTCCCCCTCTGCTTAAACATAAACACAGTTCCTGTTGTCTTTTTTTTCCCCACTTGATCTGCTTTGAGAAAATTCTGCAGCATTAATTCTTATCAGATTGATTTAGAGGCCTGGAAAATAACATCCCACTCAGAAACAACTATGGGGCACAGGTATTGGAATATGTGACAAGACAAATAAAACTAAAGAAGAACAGACTGTTCAAAATATTTATATACAGACCCACGTAGTGGTTTTAATGAAGTACGGTGCCTCTGTTTGCTATTCAATTCCATAGTCAGAATCCTGCATTTATTCCTGGTAGAGTTCAGCCTTCTGTGGCCTCTTCTTTATCAGAAGAACCACTGTTTACATTCCCAAGAGCAATAAGTTGTAGGAACACCAGATTCCTTCTCTCTCCACGCACTTGTATCTACATCACCACCCCAGAAAAAAACGTCAGTCATATGGGTTTATGCCATAGCTACTGGCCATTAGCGTCCTCACTGAGACAGTCTTTTACATGGAAAAATAATCGGCCCCCTTGGCACTGAAGTGGCAGTAAAGACAAAATAATGTTCCCCATGTGTGAAACTCCCCAAGAGAGCACACAGCGTAAGCACTGCAGGAATCACAAGGCTGTCATTTAGTTATGTCTGGTAGGGCTTATCTGTATCAGACAAGGTAAAGCATCAAATGTCACAGATTGGTTGCATGAACTGTGAAGCAGTGCGGCACGGTGGAGCAGTGGTTAGCATGACCTGCTGCCTCGCCGTGCAGGGGCCCTGGGTTCGGTTCCAGACCAGGGTGCTATCTATCTGCGTGGAGTTTGCATGTTCTCTTCGTGTTTTGTATGGGTCCTCTCCAGGTGCTCTGGTTTCCTCCCACAGTCCAATGACATACTGGTAGGATCATTGGCTTCTGGGAAAATTGGCACTGGCATGAGTGTGTGTGTGTCTGCGGGAATGGACTGGCGTCCTGCCCACGGTGTATCCTGCCTTGTGCCCGATGCTTGCTGGGATAGGCTCCGATTCCCGTGGTGACCCTGAATTGGATAAAGTGCTTAGAAAATGAATGGATGGAACTCTAAAGCACAAAAAGCCTTACTCCATTTGGTCTGCTCACTGACTGAACAGTATCATCGGGTTGGCATTGCTGCACATTGTATATAGCACACCAGCGCCTCCTGGAGTATTTCAAAATGCAGAAGTGTGGAGTTTGGCAGCAATGATCAGATTCTGATTGGATCAAATTGCAGCTGGGGTGGTTCAGAGCAGGGTGAGGAAACCTTCCTCACCATTGGTGTGGCAGAATGTAACACAGTAGTATAACAGTAATACAGTAGGTACAGTTGTAATACAATATGTACATTGCATGTACATCTGGCAGTTAACTACTCTACTCATTTGTGTGGCACTATGTAATACAATAGCAGTGTGAAAGTGTGCACCCCACTGCACCCCATCGGGCCTGCAGTAGCGGTGCTGGACCGACTGCCAGCAGGATTAGGTTATCTCTGCAGCCGCTCCCCGTGACGGCCTGGCGCCACGCTGTGTCTGCTCTCCAGTCGACACCTGAGCTCCCAGCGGCTGGCAGCCAGGGAAGCAGGCAGCTGATTCCAGCGTACCGATACCGTACTGGTCTTACAGTAGGTGGCACCACCTTTCTTTATTCTCGGCCTGCAGCGCAATAGCGCAGGGGTTCAGCAACAGGATGAGTCAGGCAGCACGACTTCTGCGAGAGCAGCAAACAATTGCAGATCCCAAGTGTTTAAAAACATTCCTGCACAATATTCTACTTGGTAAATCTCTGCTCATTTTTAAGTTTTTGATTACTGTGATTTACTTATCAAAGGCCTTTTTTTTCTCAGGCCGCAGTTCAAATAAAGAATGCATTAACTTTTTTTTTTTCCATTCAAGACTGCTGTAACACTCCCCTGTTAGTCACTACTCGACTAACAAAACGCAGAAGAAATGTGTCGTCATTAAAAGTGCTGATGCTACAGATGCTCAAACTAATGGAAATAAATGCATGTTGATAGCAGGCTCCAGACTAACAGGTTTAATGATGTGCCACTGTGCCTGCCATTATGGCCTCTCAGTGTGAGACATAGCATTAGAAGTCTGCAAACTCCAGAATATTATGTAGATGCAATAGCAGTGGTCTGCGCAGTTTCCTTTTGAGTAAGGCCCCCTGTACTAGGACACTGAAGAGCTCAGATTTGTTTCAAAGCCCCAAGAGGAACTGTGGGAGACTGGGACTTCTTACATAACTTCCAAGGGCAGGAAGGAAAGTACACAATGGCTGGGGTCATTCCACTGTTTGTGTTACACCACAGGCAGGGGAAGAAAAGAAAGAGTGCTGGGAAAAACAAGAGAGCTGTCCACTACTGCCGGTGGCCCCCGCGCCCTGAGTTCTCTGCCTCTGCATGCTGTGTCCTCTGAGTGGCCTCTGTGCTCGGTGACACTTCTCAGGGAAAAGACAACCAAGACTCAGAACTAACAGTCGACCCCTCCTCCCACCCCTTCTCTCTTTTTCCCCAGTCACTGCCAGTCCATTTACCCAACTGCTTGTCATCCGCTCACCTCTAAACCCAGCGAGGACCATGGAGGACTCGGAGCACCATGCAAATCCTACGCCCACACCAGGAACTTCTGCAGATCAGGAACTCCCGGAGAAGCCCGACTGTGCTTCGGTAACAATGGAATCATTGTTGTATTAGAATTGTGGAAAACATCTGAAGGAGGAGATACAGAGCCTGCCTTTAAAATAGATTACAGGAGTAATAAAAATGGGACACAACACCAAGCACAAAACGGAGCAGACACAAACATCTGCATCTGGTTTAATGAGATATAGACCTACTTGACTAACACCTGTGATACAGGTGAACTAACATGAGGCAGCCTGGATATGAGCCAACAGTCATGTGGGAGGCTGATGTTTACACCATAGGCAAAGACAGGATTGTGGGAAAACAAGACAGTTCCAGAAAAAAAAAAAAACATCTGAATTGTTTTAAGAGGTGCTCATTTTGATACAGTGAATATATAATGAATGCATATCAGTAATAAGCTGATGCACACTCAGGCCTTGGAGAAAACTCACATTATCCTATGTGAAAGCAAGGGCTGGCTCATCATCCTTCTGTGCTAAAATATTTAGCCGACAGCTAAATACTGACTGACAGCACGACCCCATGAACACGTGCCTTTCAAGAAGGCTGTACGTTTTTTAACATCTCCTGTTACTATTAACTGCGCCTATATCAGAAATCGGTCATATACACAATGCACGCAGGCACGTACACAAAACATACCAGTGTCAGTGTCCCGAGACTTTCAGATTCTTGTGGGCCTCCAGGCAGAACGATCTATTGATTTCTGGGCAGAAAAAAACAAACAAACAGTTGCGTAAGAGTTTGCCTGTTTCGGTCATTCAGATCGCCTTGTTTCCATGTCATGGAAGTCACTCTGATAAAGGCCGCAGAGTGTCTATGCTGAGCCACTCTGAGCTGTGCTCTCAGAGTCTTAGAAGGGTGCAGAGGTGCGAGATTGAAGCAGAAGTCCCAGCGCTAGTGTCTCAGATTCTCACAATCAGATTCAGCCACCAGCCCCGTCAGAGAGGTCAGTCAATTATTTGCTCGACTGGGAACTAATTTAACATTTGCCCCTGATCTGACGCAGTGTGTGGCTGTATAAATCCATAGACACCCGCTATCTATATAATAGTATATCTTTGTACGCTGGCAGCCCTGTCGTTTGAAGTGCGGATCAGTGCTGTGGACACGTTGGCTGGGTGTGAAAACGAGGGGGTGTCCCGAGGGTGCCCCTCTCATTCAAGTTGTCTTCATCTCTCCGCAAGCGTCCATTAGAGAGGACAGGAGAGGCACAAAGGAATGGGAAATAAAGGATGTGGACTTCAGGACTGAATCTGGATGCTGGCGTTCGTCTCCTGAAGTACACAAGCACAGCTACAAAACCAGAAGGAGCCACTTGGTCTATTTTCAGTTCACCTCGGTTTTTGGTAGCTAAAAGGTCCAAGGATCATCTAGCCTGGTTTAAAAGAGGAAGTCAGGGTGCTGGTTTTGGTAACATGGCTTGGCAGCTTGTTTCATACTTTCATAATAAGCTGCTCTACAGCCTTATTGGGATATTCTGCATTGAGAAAAAGCGAATTCGGCGTAAACAAGAGAACCCTTTAAATCTAGCGTTTGTTTAGCGACAATCTCTCGCTTTCTGCACAGGGGGGCATATTTATTCCTCACTGTGCCTTGATCATTGTACATCCTACCCCTCCAACCGTCCAGCTCTGCGGAGAATCAACCGTGGTATAGCTCTGAAAACACCAGCTTCACGCACACGCACTCAGCACGGGGCGGAGACTTTTCTTGAGGGGACAATGTTGCTTCTGGGCCTGTTGTCATTTCAGTCTCGACTGCAGCGCATGTCCGGTCTCTGACAGAGCTGTACACTCAACCTGGAGCCTGGTGTGTTGACTGAGACCCCGGCCCTCAGCTCTGCCCCGGCCGCAAGCCAAGGAGACGAGTTTAGAAAATAAGGACCCGTCTCGCCTTCATCCGCTCTTCTCGCCCGAGAGCCGTGGTGTGACGCTGTAGTTCCTCAGAAGAGCAGGGTCTAATACAGATGCATCTCACCACTCTCCCCAAAATAAAGATAAAGAACATCTATATTTAGTTTAAAAAAAAAGTATTGGTATTCGTATGTGTATCTATATTTACCTGCGGTGAGGATTCACCAAGGTTATACACAGGCTAAAGACGCAGTAAACACTGACTGAATTGAGGTTTAGTGGCTTTGCGGTTACACCCTCCCCTGCCCCCTGACCGCCCCGGCGCGTTATCTACCCGGCTCCACCCGCCTTTCTGGGGGCAGAAGTGGCAACGCCCGGCACGGGAGGAGCTGCTTACCCCCATGACAGGGTTACAACGCAGAACACGAAGTTAAAATCCGGAACCAGACCGATCCATTCTCAGCCCGCAGCAGCGCACATGAACCCAAGCTCTCACAAAGCGCTTCCACCCCAATACGGCGGGGTGAACGATGACCAGGGAAAGTACTTGCATACTTGGGGGGGTTGCCAGTTTTCCTTTAATTACTGCGATAACTTCGTTTCAACTTGCAGGGCTGCCACTCCATTCTAGCTGCACGGGTCCGTCTAAAACATCTCAACTTGTCAAAGCAAATGGCCCTACCTATCACAACACCTAGAAAATGTACCCCTCTGAAATCTTCGATGTCGGGGGATAAACATAAGTTGCATTTTACCAACCGCCTTTCTAGGGGTACGCATTAGATGTGTGCTTCAACCGAACATGCCAGTAAGGGGGATCGTCTCTTTTTTTCGAAAATGTAATAAAAAAATAGCTTTCAGCTTCACGTGTAAAATTTTAGAAGTGCGCGGGAGCTCGCCAGACCACAACTCGCCTTTCTAGTTCTTCAGCTCCAGCGGGCATTTCACGCGTGACGCGTGAGCACTTTTCACAAGTCAGACTCACAAGTTCAAGTTTATTGTCATTATACTCATATACAGGTATATGGTATAACGAAAAGCTATTTAGCTAGCTCTCGGACATAAGTAGTACAAAGAAAAAAAAACAACAACAACAATACAATTGTATAACAAAAGAAAGACAGAGTCAACAGGTAGAGTGCAAAGAACAACAACAGGCGATTTTCGGAGTGGGGGCCGAGTCTTCTCCGAGCGCCGGCGTCCCGCGGCCGAGCTCGCCCTGTAAATATTTGCTCTGCTTGGTACAGGGTGTGCGTCTGAGGTACAGAGAGTTACGAGCTCCGGATACCCCCCGCAGGCGGTTGTCTACTGTACATCTTTACTCCGCATCTGCAGCAGCAGATCAGCTCAGGACGTGCTGAATTCAGACGAATTCTGCGCTGGTTCTTGGACGTGTCCTTTCGCCTTCTGTCAGCAGCGGAGCCTCGCTGTTACTGGAGCACTGGATGCCGAGAACTGGAAAGGAGTAACGTGGAATTTCCCTGCACGATTTGGTGTTTTTCTTGCCCTTTTTCTTGAGCGCCTAAGGCTGCTGGCATCAAGGTTGTCGACACCTTTAAACTCCCGTGAACGCGAAAAGGGAATAGTTCAAACTCCCGCGTCTCGAAATACCACGTTTTGTAGATATTCGATATAAACATTATATATATATAGCGGCCAACTAACAGTAATAAGTATGTAATGGAAACAGCTCTCATTAGAGTATAACACATAAATTAAGAAATTACTGGGATTTGTCGTTTGCAAAAAGCGCGACCAATGTATATAGCCGCTGAACAGAGAAAGTAGTGAGGTGGTTCCTTTGTAAAGCGTTTCTTTAGGCATCGCTCTGCCGCTGCAGTTAAGCATTATTTAGTGTTGTCTGGAACCCAGCCCTCCAGAACGAACTTCAAAGAATTGCTTTCACAGGTTTTCCAGATTTCGCTTTAATCTTGCCAAGCCCGTGCTACAACCTGCCGGAGAGGCGACGGAGGGGACGTTTAGCTCCAAACGCGGCGCTTCTTTAATTAGAAGACGCCTGTGACGGACCTCCACGCAGTTCGCTCGCCTACTGTGCTTCGCGTTGCTCGGCGCGGCGGAGCGGAGCCTGAGCGAGTGTGTTAGGCGGCGGGTGGGAAGGCGTGTGGGCCGGGAAAGGCAGCGGCAGCGGCCCCTGGCGTCCAGTCTGCTGTGCCGAGTGCGCAGACACTTCTGCCGGAGTCCCGTCTACCTGCCGGCGATGCGGGCGCCCCGTGGAACACCCTGCCGCGCCAGGACGTCCCCCCGCCGCGAGACACTGCCACACGGGCGCCCTGTGCCCACGAAGAACGTCGGATGCGGGTGTTAACAAAAACTGGGGAAGTTTTTCACGCAAGAGACGCCAGAATGCATTTGTTTCGGAGTCACAATTACCGTGTCTACCCAGACCGCTGCACGCTGGAGACGGACACCTCACCCATCCGCGGGATCAGCTGGGTACGTTTTACTTTGAATTATTGGATTAATCGCAGTCTGTCCTCTGCTTCCCGCTAACACCACACACATTACGCATTTTGTCTGGTGTGGGATTTATTTAGGAGCGGCGAAGATACTAAATTGTGTCGGAACCAGCTTTCAATCACGGATAAGGTAAACCGTTCACTTGACCCAATTAGTTATGTGACGTTCAGAAAAAGGTGCAAGTCTCCGTAGTTTGCCTTGGAGTATTTGCGAAGGGTACGTAAACAGTATGCTGCCTGCTCAGATTCTTCTCCACGACGTCGTGCTGCTGTCGCAGGCGCTCTTAGGACGAGCAGGTGTTTTCGATCTGGGAATTAAATGCCCGAGTTGAAGCAGCTGAACCACAACTAACACATCGGTTCTGAAACCCTCACCGGGGCGGGAGCGCATTACAAGTCCTACCGTATAAAGAAGCCCCGACAGTTTCAGAAACTCTCAGCTTACGATCACATCCATTTTCTATGTCCTACAATACATCGTTCATTTTTAATAACACCGCGTCTATGTTGTGTGCAGGTCGTTTTTATAGGTCCTTAGTTTACGCTGATGTGGCCACCTCTAACGCGCTTGGGTTACTTTCCGATGTTTGCCTCGCTGTCAGTGTTTTCCTAGAGCATTCCTGCACTAGACTGTAGGGAAAACAAGCAATTTGTGGTTAATAAACTGAAAACGATAGTATCGCGATTATAACAGTTGCATGAGATAAGTTCAATTAGAAAGAACACGGGGAAAAAACAAAGCACGATGATGACATTTCCGAACTATTTATTCTGCAGCGTCCAGTGTTTTTGCAGACTTTCCCGTGCGCCTTGCACTGTTGAAGATAATCGGACGTGCACACCTCAGGGTCTATAAGTTTGACAGCCCTGCGATCGGTCTTCTTGAGAGTATTATACTCTATTCCAAAGCGCCTTCGCTCATCTGCCTGTGTGTCTTAAGAGCGAAGGCTGTCGTTTGTTGTTGAGGCACTGGATAATAAACGCACGCTGTTCCATTTCCCTTCCTGCTGAAATCTGAGAATACGATGGCAACGCGTGGAAGGAGTCAGCACTCCGGCTAAGAAATGGTTAATCTACACTGACTTCTTGTTTACACTTCCAAGTACGGCATAAAGCCAAGCCCTTTAGCACCTACTGTGGCAGAGATGAGAGCTGATCAAGGCGGGTGTTAGTGGAGCAGGTTGTGGGCCTGTTGTAAAAGCAGTACGGTCTGTGTTGTAAGTTTAGACATGGCAATGGCATCAGTCGTCAGTCGGGGGTTCTGAATGCAGCTTTCGTGCTCGAATGCAGCATGGTGCAAGCAGCCACCTCCTCACTGGGCCCTGCTGGCTCCCGCTGAAGTGCGAGATGATAAAGCACAGGGGGTGGAAAGTTTGCCTCCTCCTCACTCCCCCGTTCCCGGGCTCGTCCTGCTCGGTCGGGGGCAGATGAGAGGGGCTGAGAGATGAGAGACCCACTCGGGTCTGCCTCTCAGCTCAGCTCAGTTTATTTGTCATGTGCACAAGTGCAGTAAAATGCTTATGTGCATGTAGGCTCCTATACAAAGACATTAAAGGAATCTGCAAAAACATAAACACTGAGCAGCAGCAGCTACAAGTTAAATAACATACAACCTAAAAAAACACATCACTGTGAGCCAGGGGTAGGAATCTGACAGCTTGTGGGACGAAACTGTCTCTGAATCTGGAAGTTCATGCCTTACGATTACCAGAGGGAAGGGGGCAGAAAAGTGAGAAACCAGGATGGCTGGTATCCTTAGCGATACTTCCAGCCTTCCTGAGACAGTGAGTTGTAAAAATGTTCACAACAGAGAGGAGCTGTACTCCAGTGATGGACTACCGGAGGTCGACCTGATCACCCCCTGTGACCCCTTCCAGTCAGACAACGAGCTGCTGCCAGACCACACTGTAATCCCACACATGAGCACACTCTCAAGAGCGCACCTGGAGAATGTGGTCAGGACATCTGAAGACAGACCAAATTCTTCCACCTGTTTGAGAAAGGCGCTGCTGTGCCTTCTTTGTAGCTCCAGTTAGATGCTGGGACCACGCTAAATCGTGAGTGATGAAGGTACCTGGGAAGACTCCCCAGGGTGTGGGCAGGCGCCGTGGGGCGGGGGGCCAGCGAGAGAGCGCACACTCCAAGCTGAACCTGGGGCTCGGAAACCCCAGCGGGGAAAAGCCTTTAAAACCGATCTGCTACCTTTACGGGCTCACAGGGGGAAGCAAACATCAGAACCTGATCAGAACTATTAATTCCCTATGGGATTAATAAAGTCTTATCTATCTAACCCCACCACAAATTCCTGATACAAGAAATTGTATATGGCCAATAAAGTGATCTTTATAAAGATCAAGTGGGGGGTCCTGGTTAGTTGCTTGTTTCCTCACTGAGAGCGAGTACTCACATGCTGCACACTCAGTGGAATATCTACTTCATACCCTTGGAGGCAGATTGTGTTGGGCTGTTGTCTCAGCTGAACGTCTGCGTGGGTCCTGACAGGAGCTTGACTGGGGATCTCCAGTAGCTCTGTGCTTCCTGCTTTTCGCCTCCATATTAACGGAGAAGAGCGACAGAGCTCCTCTGACAGCTCTCATGTCGAGGTGAAATGACGCACTTGAATTGCTGGCGGAGCCCACGCCTTTCTTCGAAAGCCGCCACCCCGAGGACGGCGTGAAGGCTTCTGCTGGCGTCAGGCTGCGCGTCACCTGTGGCAGGCCCGGCCCTGCCCCTCCGATCGGATCTCCGCAGTCTCCTGATGAGACACCTAAAAAATCTGGGACTCCTGGCACACAGCCCTAGGAGTCTACTTGGCGGTGTCAGCGTTGAGGAATCTGGTTTGGAACGTGCAAAACAGCTGAGTGGCACATACCTGCGTAATGACTCGAGTGCTTATGCCATTAGACTGTGTTTAAGGGCACGCCTTTTCCCAGGTGTCAATTATGACCTAAAATCACTGAGCAGCTAAAGCTTACCAGGCCTCCTCTGGCTTGCTGTGTGCGACACAGACATGACAACTATTTGTCATGCTCACAGAGATGCCACAGTACAAGAGAGGACATACCTACATTTTTTTTTTAACTGAGAATACTATTGCCGCCAGAATACACCTTTCCTTGCACAACCCTCTCTGCTACTGCATGAAAAAAAATCATTTTTCAGACTGGACCTTTTCTCAGGAAGGGTTACTAAAGATACTAAAAGCCGATGAACTGTATTAAATTCGCAGTGTCCTGTGGGCTGAAAACCCAGTTCAATGATCACCGCATGCGGCCGTATCCTTGTGTAACCTGCAGCCCAAGTCGAGCCCAGCACAGAGAGGCCGTAAAGCCACTCCTGTCAGGGGGGAGTGCGGAGATGGGGAGATGGGGAGTCTAGCACTCTTCCTGAGTGGCCCAGGGAGGGACTGAACCCTGAGCCTTGCTGCTCAGTCTAACAGCCATCTAGTCCCCTAGTTGTGCCTGGACCCTAGCTTTGTGCCTGTGGGTTTCATATCAGAATGATTCTAAATGTGAGGAGGCCATTTGATAGCTTATTGATCCAAAGATCTCGGGGTTTCCTCTTTGACAAGATGGCTGGGTAGCTTGTTCTATACTCCCACAACCCTTTGCGTAAAGTAATACCTATTCTGAGTTTTAAAAAGCTGAGAACAGACTTGCTCACCCTGTCTCCCACCCAAAACCCAGTGCTAGTTCCTGCATGAGAACACCCATGCTGGAGTCTTCTAATGATTTGTGTGGCATTTTACAGGAAAGGGTTTAGAATGACTCCAACTGAGTAGATTAAGACCTAGAACCGAAGAACACGTGCTGAATATCCTGGGGAGTACCAGTAGGTACTTCTGGAATTGTTTAGCTATCTACACTCAATTGCAGGGAAATTGTGCCATCTCTCCCCGATTCATTGGGTATCACGCGTCCTGCTGCATGCATTTCAAACAACTGAATATCTGTTCCTTGCGGCTCTGATACCAAATGTATTTAAAACCTTCCAGAAGTAGTGTTCCTCTGAAACTGGGTCTCTCAGTGCTACCCACTCACAAAAGTCACTGTGAGGCTAAAGAAACTGGGGATATTTTTAACAGCAAAATTACTCTGGAAAAGGGGAATTGAGGATGTACTCATTTACCGCTGGTAACCAGCTGAGCAACTGCGCTTGGCGCAACACGTCATGTGTTTACACTGTCCTCTGGAGAGAGACAGTGAGTCCTAGTGTGACGAATGACCTTCAAAGGACATCCATTAAATGAACAGAGCAAGTATGCAGCTTTTTTCTAAAATTAGAATGCCTGAAACCTCAGCGATGCTGTGTTCTCAGAGTTGATGTTTTCAAGGCAAGGACATGGTTTGTCTTTAGACTCACTGTCTAGTCTGATTCAAAGCAATATCAGCCTGTTCTATTCTGCTATAGCCGGACAGTTCCCCTTCCTTACTGTCTGCATCCTTATCACCACGGGGGGTATAAACAGTACCATGATACGGAAACCCTGCCATTGCCTGGCTTCAGAGTTAATACAACCATGACAAAACACCAAGCACGAAACGGAGCTGACGCAAACCCCATTGCGGCTGGCGGCATGAGCTTGTGCATTTAGCAGTTCCTGATGGAGTCGGATATGCACAAGACACTTATATCAAAGACATGGAAGTACAGCTGAAGAACTGCACAATTATACTGTTTGTGGTTGCTTTTGTGTATATACTTCATGGGAAGTTTGGAGGTTAAAAGTAGCAGAATACTGAAGCCCTTCATTAGATCTAGAGGCCGTCGGAGCCAAACTCTTGTTGCCAGGAGTAAGGAGGTTATTAGCTGTGGCAGTCCAGGGTCTGCCCACTCCTGACAGCTAGAGACTGGGCTCTCCCAGCAGAGTTTGTTCCGTCAACACAGGGGGAGGGCGGGGGGGAGCATTGTGTTGAACAGCTGGAGGCAGAGAGCCAGCCTACAGAACAACTTCTCTGCAAAGGGCTCTGTTCTGCAGGCGACTCCCCCTTCGTTTCTCTCATGTGGAGGCTGCTGTCTCCTGCGTGACCTGAAATCCCCTCCTCCCTCTCTTTCTCCGCTGTTAGCGAGTGAAGAGGGAAGATCCCGGGAAAAGATGAAACCGGTTTGAAATCCCAAGGCTAAGAACAACACACACTGCAACACTGGACGGCTCATTTGTGGAGGAGACGTGTCACCTCCACAATCATGGGAGCATGAAAAGATTTCCATGTAACCTGAGCTGCGTTAGTCGTGTGCCAGATTAATTTTAGGAGAGTGTGTTTGTCTTGTTAAGAACTGTATTTTCGTTTCCTAAGCAAGAACATGAACATTGTTCCAGGAGTTAAGCTATAACTCAGTCTTAACCCAGAGTAGGTGAGTGGACTCAATTGGACGTGATTCTGAACCGACCACAATGTCTGACATTTATTTCTGCATCGTTATTGTAACTATACCTATTTCTCAAAGTAATCACCCTATTTAACATGTTCATTACACACCTTCATCAAAAATCGAAGGTGCATGTCGTAAAAAGAGAGCACTTGAACTATCCAGTCACTCAAAGTCCCCTCACCTCAAATGTAGCAAATGGAATAATCCCCAAGAAAATTCATATTAGGATGGACTTAGTCTTGCATTGTGAAGGAAAGAATAGTGTATAGCACTGCTAAGTACTGCAGTAGTTCTTTGTCATGATGAAGCGTACGATTTTATTAGTTTATTTCTTTTGAGGTGTTTAGGTGGGGAGAAAACGCTGTCACATCCCCGGTGAATTCCACAGTTCTGTGCGAACCCGTGGGGACAGGATTGCTAAGCAAAGCTTCCTCTGAATAAAGCTTCCAGAGAAAAACGTAAACTACAGTCAGGCTCTGCCTGAATCAGGTGGTTCTGCAGCTTCAAAACAAGCACAGCAGGTGTCGCCTCAATGATTACTACTTTTGACAGGTAAAAAACAAATTAAGCCAGGGAGCTTGGAGCAACTTCCAATCCCGCATGACAAGAGGGAGAGACAGTTTTCACACAACCAGCTGAACGACAGGAAAGGAACCTTTTCTAAAAATAAACAATCCTTCCGAATAGGTTTGCATATTGTGGAGACAAACAAATTGGAAGGATATTGAGACGGTATTCAAAAGAGTGCAGACTAGATGAGTTGAATGGCCTCCTCTTTCCTTTGTAAGGTTCCCTGAGCTGTGTCCAGACATTTTCTAAAACCTCTGCAGGGCACACAGAGACACGAACACGCACACTCACACCAGGGCCAATTCTCCCAGATGCCAATTAATCTCCCAGCATGTCTTTGGACTTTGGGAGGAAACCGGAGCACCCAAGAGGAGACCCCCACACTCACATGGGGAGAACATACAAACTCCACACAGACAGCACCCCCTGTCTGGAATTGAAGTCAGTGCCCATTGCACCCGCCCACCTGCCCTCCTGTTTCCTAAGCCTATCTGAGGTGCCCGTTCAACAGCAAATGCTCCGGCTTCATTTACAATAGAACTAGAGAGGAAGAAGCAGCAGATGACATTCCAAATGATTTAGTTATATTTCAAGAATAGGTAAACACCTGACAGATAATGGTAATGTTCGATAGATGCTTATGGCATTTGTCTTTTACAATCTTGCAAACTATCCAATAATTCTCATGTGCTGAGCAAATACAGCATGTGCTTTCTTCAGTGTGTGCAGCATTGGTAGACATCACATAATTGAGTATGAAGTACTGGTTGGCACCTTGAATCTGCAGCAAGGTTGTTGGCATTTCTTCATTCTGATTTTGACTAACTTTATTTTCCCGCAGTTAATATACAGTATCCTAGTGACTCAAAGTTGAAAGAAACGTACAGGACACACATTCAAGGTTTTCTGGTGGAAACTGTTTCTTGACAGATGGATTCGTGAAATGCCTCTTTAGTTGTACACACCTGAACATTTTCCCTATCCTCGCATGTTGGTAAACATTTCAGTGCTGATGCCAAATCTTTATTCTATGCATGCTCCATGCTATCTGGGGAAAAATATTGAGGTAGTGAATGGAAAACCATCCTTCTCTGTGCCTGCATACAACCTTTTTGTGGTACACATGGGTGAGAGCTGACCTAAGGGGAGGGAAGCAGAGAGATTAGTGTACAAACTTGGCAGAGACTGAGAACATTCGTAAACTCTGCATACTTTGTAACTTGCTCTGGATTTAAAAGTATGGTCACCTATAACACAAACTTTTGAGACAGTTTAGAAAATTTACAATTATGAAACCTTAAGGCTCACTTTCTAACTGGGCGCACTGGTGGAAGAGAAACCAGAGGACACCAGACCCTCCAAGAGCCGAGTCTGACACCCCTGGGCTGGCTGTCCCTGAATGACCCCATCTCATTTGCAAACTTTATGATGACATTCAAAATGATTTAGATAAGGCTGACTGCGAAACTGGTAAATAAATCATAAAAGTCTTCCTGCACCACTCATGGAGAAGCAGTGTGGTGTTAGAGCAGGGATGTTGTTGTTAGAGATGTGGGAGGTCTTTACTGAGGATGCACTGAAGCACCAGAGACAGGGTGGACAGCGTGGACAGCGTGTGAGGTCATTCCAGATGTGCATCCCACTTGGGTGCACAGCTGGACGGCCCTTCCGGAAGTAGGGAGACGGGGATATCGGGGAAGAGGGGTGGAGGTGAGGGGGCTGGGAGAAGGCAATCGTGTTTTAGAAAAATAAACCTTCCAAGGAAATTAAGCAAAAGCACGCTAACCAGTCCTTGGGCTCCCATCTTGCTTGTTTAAAGTTGAAATTGTTGTTCACCCCCTCCTACTTCATGAGCTACGGCTCTTGTGAACAAGTGTGTGAAGATCAGAGATGTGTTCTAGGAGACAGCAGTGGTCTCGGGAAAAGTCCGTCGTTAGCAAAAACTGACTTAACATTCTGCTAAGGCTAAATCAATGTCCTTTTTTTAATTTTAGACAATATTGAGTATTGGTAATGAGAGATATTAGCTATTTTGTAATGTTTTAACACTGTGCATCTCTCTCTGCAGACTCCCCTGCCAGAGGAGCTGGACGCCCAGGACACAATGAGACAGGTGAGTGTTGCCGTGGAAACGACACTGGGGGATCCAAGCACAGCCTCTCCAGCAGGCCCCCATCCGTTGTCTGCAGAGCCTGACTGCCATCAAGAGAAGATGGGCCTGTTTTCCGGTCACGATTTTGTGCCTTTCCTCTAAAGCAGTGATTCTGGGTTCCGGTTCTGGCCCTGGATCTCTGTGTCTGCTGGGTATTGATCTATCGGCTGGTATAAGAACCAGAGGATGCAGGGCTACTCCAGGCCCAGGATGGTGAACCACAGTTCTGAAGATATGGAAGGAGGCTTGAAGAGATCTCAGTTTTCATTAGGCCTCCTAATCAGTGCTTTTGAACCCTTGTGCTGGAGAGTCACAAGGTCCTCACTGGTTTGTGTGCTTGGATTTTGCAAGTTGACGTGTTGAAAAGCCACAGCATGTTCAATCAGAGGAGCGCTGTAGTTTCCCAGACCACAGCTGCAGACGCTCGGCTGCCTTGAGTCTGGGTCTGTGAGGTTTCAGCTTTAGAAATGGAACGATTGAAAACCAGGGTAAAAAAAGGCTTAAACTGAGTCCGAAATCCCATCAAGAGGGATCCCAGCGGGGATAAGGAGGGACGGGCTCATGCTGTTTTGCTGTATCGGTGATTGTCGAGCCCCGAGTTCTGTTTGCCCTGCCCGAGCTTTGTTGACTCTGGAAGTGCAGGTCTTGCTTTGTTTTTTTCATTCCTCCCCTCTGCTGTAATTAGTGCCCAGTAATTTCCTCCGCTTCTGTCTGGGCTGTAAAATTCCAGGCGCAGCAGCCGAGCCCTGGCAAGAGGTCTAAAGTGCACTCCAGCGTCAGGAGCAGCCAGCCTCACACCCCCTCTCTTATCACAGTGGTGCTGGAAGAACAATCGGCTTCAGACACGTTCTGATAAGCACAGCTTCCAGCCTGCCGCAGCTTGGGATCTGACCCTCCAGCCTGCTGCTTCTCACCGTGCTGCGCCCAGGCTCAAGCACGCACAGACGCAGGCCGAGGGTACGTTCTCAGACGGCTTTGAGCCAGGGCTGTCCCTGTTCCACATGCAAGCTGATTCTGAGCGCTCTGGCCGACGCTGAGCGAGGCGCCTGCAAAGAACCGGAGCTTGCAAAGCTCACTTGATTATGGCCAGGGTTGGGTTTTCCCTGATGTTTTCAAAAAATAACGTGCCTTTGAAAAAGCAGCGCCATAGAGTTCTGATTATACAGTATATCCTTCATAGCAGCGTACTGGGACCTTGTACTTCTTTTGCATTCCAAAACATAAGCTGAAGTTCGACAAAACAAAAGGTGACTGAAATGAAACCGGTTTTGTTGTCTTCAGTTGTCTTTGCCTCACGGATCAGCGCAGCAGCTTGCCTGAGTGTCCAGTCTCTGCTTCTGAAGAAGTGGGAAGGGGAGCAGTAGTAGCCCAGATCTGAGGTTTTCAGAATGTGTAGGAACAGGTTTAATATAATGATAACAATAGTAATAATTGAAAGTGCTTTATAGGTAATGAAGACTCTCCTCCACCCTCACCAATGTGTAGCCTCACCTGGATGATGTGATAGCAGCCACCTGCTCCAGTACTCTCCCCACACACCAGCTATCAGTGGGGAGGAGAGCAGAGTGATGAAGCCAGTTCAGAGATGGGGATTATTAGGAGGCCATGACTGGTAATGGCCAGGGGAATATTTGGCAGTTTGTTTGCCGAAATTTAATTTGCGAGTGGTTCGTCAGAAGCAGAGGCAGGGATGTTGACAGGATAAACATGCGTATTTCGCTAGCATGTTGACTCGTGGGAGCGCAGTACACCAAGAGCAGGCTGGGTAATGACTAATACCCTCTTTAATTAGACCTCGCTGAAGGTCTCGAGTCCTGCCGATTTGGAGAGCATCCCAGCGAGGGTGGCTGAAAAGGTTCTGAGGCTGATGCAGATGGCTGGTAGCTGTTGTATTTATGAAGGTGTGTTGTTTGTGCAGTATTTGGAAAAACATACAAGGCGGCCATGTGATTCAACGGAGTCAAGAACCTCATTAATAAACCGCTTTCAGCTCTGGTGAACGAGACTTTGGGGAAAGTATTCTGTCCCCCATGCGTGCAGGAGGCCATCATGAGAAATTAACAGTCCTTTGATGCCTGCGATCACTGCAGAAACAGAATATGTATTCATAACGATTTTTTTTGATGAATCACAGTCTGCTCATGCGTGATTAATCTTGAAGCACAGACTCCGAAGCTCAAAAGTGTCATTGTTGCACCTCCTTACAGCCCGCGCCACATGTAATCCAACAGCCAAGTTGCAATATTCGAAACGCCAGAGGGGTTCATAAGAGCTGGGAGTGCTGTTGCACTCTGGGGGGTGCTGATTTGAGCTTGCAGTGTGCACGGTCTGGCCGGGGCAGCTGTTTACACGCTGCACAGGTTTATAGCACCACTGTGCCGGCTTGCAGCCAAAGCACGCAAGTACAAGCGGGGTGGTGTTTTTCTGACAAGATCTTTGTTGCATGTTGGCTGCGAGTCAGTTTTACTCCTACATGCTGGAAGAAAAGGAGCTTAATGCTCTCAGGATAATGAGATTGTCAGTACAGGCAGATACAATGTAGGTTTCCTCACCCTAGCACTTGTGCCTGAGCGTCAAGCATTACGACATCTTACAGCAAAGCCATCTGCAGCTGCCTGTACTCTCAGGTTAGGCCTGGCTGGCATTGTGTGTGTGCTCATCTCCTGCCTCATCCGCCTCTTAAACGATCCTTTGGTGTCACTCCTTAAATATGATTGCAGATAACTTTGTAAGTCTGTAGCTCTAGGGAGGAAAATGGTGATTTATGCAGGCATACAACATCAGACACCATTATCCCCAAATATTACAGTACATCTGCAAAACATTAGATCTCCCTTTTGGTAATAATGAATTAATTATTTATAGAGGTCAATTGCAAACAGATAATTGACACTTCTATGACGTGAGTCATGTATACATACTGTATGTGTACTGTATACATAGTATAATATAGTAATATGAAGTCCTATTAAAATTATCTTGTTATGCACTCTAGAATGTGATTTGATAATCTGCAATCTACCAGTATCTTAATGACAAGATCAAATAATTTGCTCAAGACACACCTGAAGAAAGGCAAAGTAAAAACCATTCAGTCTGTTTACAGACGCCCCCTTGTTAAACTCCTCAAAGAACTGTCCGCTATCAAACAAATTGAAAAAGAATTGGCAGGGAGGGATTGCGTTGTTTGGAGTTTTATTTTCTGCGTGTCACTTTGTGGTGCTGCAGAGCAAAGTCTTTTCCAGTCAATGCAAAGAGGAGAGCACACCCTGCTTGCGTCGAGCTGAATGAAGGGCTGGCTAGATCACAGCAAGAGCATTTACTGGCAGGTATCGTGTGGCCCTGTGAGAGTGGTATTAGCCAGCGCAGGTGAAGGCGAAGCTGTGTGTGCCCTGCGATGACCTGGCATCCTGTCCAGGGTGTGTCCGGCCTTGCGCCCGTTGCTTGCCGGGTTAGGCTCCAGCAGCACAGGCTGTTGCCACCCATTGTGTTCTGGTTTTGTTTTGTATTTTCCGTCCAATAACAGATCCCACTCTCCGGCACAGCACGCGTGACTCCGCTCTTGCACACAAAGGCAGTCCTGTTTCGGCATTTCGAAGAGGCCCGGTTAGCGCTGGTGTCCTGCTGAACAGAGCTCATTGAGCCGTTGCAATCTTTCCACTTTGGTTGTCTTATCCTAACACACAGGATTCCGAGGAATTCTGTATCCAAGGAACCACAGTGTGTTTTTCTTCTTTTTTTTTTCCTCCTCTTTGGACATGCATTCCCAGAATCCCTCCTGAAGTCATGGGGTTGATGCAAGACTCCCAGTACTTCTTATTTATCTCCAGGTTACTACAAAGAAAAATAATTTTGCAGAAAGCGAACCCACTGTCTTTATCAAAACATGTATCTCTGCAAGAGCCTGGCCTAGGAGAAATATGAGTGACCAGGGGTTACAAAAAGACAGTACTTCTGCAGTACAGAAACCTCTGATTCCTTTGACAGGAAGGCACCGATTTAATAAGATTTGTCTGCACCTTCTCCTAAGCCTGACGTAAATGAGATGGTTCTCTTAATCAAGCCATGTGAATTTTCATTTTGTGTTTGTTGGTTTTATAGCGAGGGATCAGAGCTTTGCAGAATAATGGAGATAGCTATGTGGAGCGGCAGACATGTTTTGGGACTTGTAACTGGAAAGTTGTACTGTAGGTTCAAATCTTGGGTTATGATCTGCCGTTGTTTCCTTGGTCGAAGTACTTCTCTGAGACTGCTCTAGCAAAATGCCCATCTGTGCAAGTGGGCCCAAATGTTAAATCACTTGATTATATCATTGGATAAAAGTGGCAGCCAAATTAATTAAGATTAATGGCTTTGGATCCTATGTCCTAACCTATGTCCTAGGTAATCTATAACCATGGACAACAGAACAGTCTGCCTTTTAGTTTTTATTGCAAGGAGGTGCCTGGTCATGGTAATCATGTGCAAACAATCACATCACACCACTGTCATGAACAATTACATCAGTGTGTGTCTCGCCCCCTCCATTGTGTACTTACACTACTCCCATCTGGGTGATGTCTCTGTGTCCCCAGGTGTAAAAGTAACACCTAGGAAGTCTTTCATCCCCTCTGCAATATCTCTCTCAAACAATGTAAAATCTCCTGAAACAGTTTTGTATCAGCTCTGTTGGTAATGTTTGTCTATCTAATTTCCCCCAGAGGATGAATCTTGAATTGCATTGAAATTGAATTGAAAAAATGTCACAGAATCTCGATGTCTGGGTACGCCTGTGGGATTGTACCACATTATCTGTCACAGTGTTCCCCCCATCAAGAAGATACTATTGTAATATAACGCTGCCCTAGACTAGGACTGTTAGCCCTTCATTTGCTCCTCTATGGACAGCATGTTTAGTCCATTGTACTTTTTGGACAATCAGTCTGCATAAACCTATGCAAATTTTGCACACATTATATTGTTTTTACAGTGACTATGATCAGCACATTTTGCACACACCTATGTATTTAGTTACTTTTATTTATTTTGTTGTCTTTGTTTTATAACTATTCTGATGTCTGTTTTGCTTGTCTTGGGCTGGACTGCTGTAACACATCAATTTCCCTACGGGATTAATAAAGTATTATCTATTTATCTAATCAGAGAGGGAAAAGAATGACTTTCACACTTTAGAACAAGTGGAATTGCCTTTTATACAGTAGTGAAAGCAAGGCCTTTCTAAAGGTAGCTGTTGTATTGTATAAGCATGAAAGAAATGTGTATAGGAGGGTCAGTCCAGTGAACCATCGCAAATAGCCACATCACATATAACCAAGTCCACCCCATACTGGCATATGATACAGTACTAAAGCATATAGTGTTTATGGTTAAAAGACATAAGTAAACCTCCCTTATATGATAATTTGTTGTTTATTTAAGTTAATTAAAACATCACTGATCAGCTAAAACAGCAGTAATCACAAACTTTTATAGTAATCAGCTGAAATCCCTCTCGGAGAATCCCCCCTCTGCCTGCACTTTCTCAGTCTGCCCTCCCAGCTTTGTCCCTGCTCCGTGATCGGTATTTCCCACTGTAATGAAACGGGCAATAAGACTGTCAGAGAGCCTCTAGAGTCGCCTGCGGCCTGTCATATTCCCACACCGCTGACACAGAGCTGGGGGTGTCGGTAACAATCGCAGCCATACAGAAACAAGAGCAGGCTGGGAGGTGGGTGCTGGGTAGTGGGTACTTGAGCAGAGGGCAGGGGGCAGGGGAGGCTCGCCCACCCGCTAGATTTCTCACAGTTCTCGTCTGTTACGCTGCTAAAAAGTTTGAAAGTTGTGCTTGATAACCTTCAACTCAGTTTCACTCCACTCTGTCCATCCGCCATCCAAGAGCCCCGTGTCCCAATGATAATGGGGACTCCCCTTCATCCCCACCAATGTGCAGCCCCACCTGGATGATGTGACTGCAGCCATAGTGCACCAGTACACTCCCCACACAGCAGCTGTCAGTGGGGAGGAGAACAGAGTGATGAAGCCAGTTCAGAGAGGGGGATTATTAGGAGGCCATGACTGGTAAAGGCCTTTTTGAGAAATGCCCTGGGATTTTTCAATGACCGCAGAGAGTCAGGACCTCGGTTTTATGTCTCAGCCGAAGGACGGCGCCTTTTTAAACTCACAGATGTCGGAACCCCAACTGTATGTGTTATCAAGGAGGTCAGTGATGCAGAGGCAGAGTGTGGCTGAGTGTTTTCTCTGTTTGGTCTGGAGGTGCAGTGGAATTTCACGCACTAGAATGAGGATTGCACTGCAGATAGGGACAAGCACATAATGGACACGCACAAAATGTGTGCGTCTGTTTCCAAGCCGCTGGTTTTAAATATTGTAGGAACTAGTCTGATTAATCAGAAGTGATGACCACACAATATGATGGCATATTTTGGCTGTTGGTTTTGTACCAAATAGTGAATAACTTCAATCCGCACAGAGCTCAAAACATGAATACTAAGCACAGGAATGCAGAGAACGAAGCCCTTGCAGTGTGTCCCACCTGCATCTTCTAACCACATCTGCCCCTGAACCATGGAAAACATCCGAACTCTCCAGGGCACAGGAAAAGCAACGTTGCAAAAATGTCACGCATGAAGCTCTTCCAGCATGATTCTCGCTTCTGTGATTGGCGGGGATCAATGACAAACACTCGTGAGTCTCCCTGACATTCCTTGACGTGCTCTGTCAGTCCTGTCAGTCGAGCTTCCAGTTTGAAAGCCATGCAGTTCCAATACAGATTTTGAATTCCTGGAGTATTTCCCCTTCAGTCAATTCAGTGCACTATAAAATCCTTAATAAAAAAAAAAATTAATAATAATAATAATAATAATAACAACTGTATGCAGTGCCTTTAAAAGTAGCTTCTTATCTGTACAGGAAAAGTGAATAAACAGGACAAAAGAAAACAGTTTACAAAGATGGAAGATAACAAAATTAGCACAAATTAAGACTAGGGATTAGAAAATGCAGTAGATTAGAAGATGCCAGGACCAGACACAGACACCAATTAGATAAAAGGCTTTCTGAAGAAGAAGGTTTTGAGTCTGGATTTGAAAGTGCTTGGGAAAGGTGATTGTGTGATATCCTGGAGGACAGAGGTCCAGAGCTCTGGGGCACAGCAGGAGAAGGCCCTGTCAGCCACAGAATAGAGGCAAGCTTGGGGCACACAGGAGACACAGGAGACCCGAGTCAGACGAAAGAAGTTTGCAAGGTGGGGAGTAGGAAGGTAATAAATCAGACAGGTCCTGAGGTGTCCAACCATGCAGAGCCTTAAAGTCGATATGAAACCTAATAGGAAGTTGGTGCAGGACAGGAGTAATGTAATCACTTTAAGCATGCAACCTGGTGAGGCTTCTGGCTGCTGAATTCTGGACATACTGAAGTTTTTTCAGTGTGGACTTAGATACCCCAGTGAACAGGGCGTTGTTCTAATCAATTCTAGAAAAGACAAATGCATTGAGCAGCGTCTCTTCTACGGTCTTGGACAACTTAGTACATAGTCTTGGAATATTTCAGAGATGGAAGAATGATATTCTTACAGTTGCACTCAGATCACTTTATTGTATGTTGCCCTAACTGTAGGATCACACCCTAAGTTGCCCTTTTCTAATGATTGTGATGAGTTGTAATTTATTGATCATTTAACCAAATGCAATGTTTTATTAAGAAAAATGGTCACTGCAGTCTTTAGAAACTGAAGTTCTCTGTGGGACAGGGCCTCTCTGTGACCACAGCTGGAGAGTTCTGGTTTAGTGCTTGATTGATTCACATAGACAAATCAGAGTCTGTAGATTCAGCCAAGAAACACAAACCACAGGACACAATTGTAGACTAGGAGGATGTGCATTTAAAGCTGAAAAATGGAAGCACTTGTACACAAAGAGTTGCAGGAGCATACAGCAAGCCATCCAGCCATGCTATTCAAACACATACCCTGGCTTCATTCAAGAAACAGCTAGGTAAGATCCTCAGACTAATTGGCTACTAGCAATCAATCGAGTTAGACAGGCTAAATGGCCAACTCTCATCAGTCATCTTCCCAGTTTTTTTCTTGATCTTCTAGCAACATAGGTTATCATTCACATTGCTGTTTGACAAGTCATCTCCAGTAGAATTGTGCCCTCATGCTAAATTATTAACATCTAAATCATTTGATTGATGGGACGTGTATGTAATCGGTGATTCTGAACTTTGGCTCAGCCCTATTGTACTTTACTCTCAGTTCCTCTGCCACATGACACTCTAAAAAGGATGAGATGTTGGTGCGACAGACTCCCAGCTATCAGGGAACAAAGCAAGTTTTTGTTTTAAACTGTGTCATTCACATAAAGGACAGACACCTGACATGCTCAGAATGAATTGGTTTTTGTTGTCCTACAAGGCGAGAGACAATGACTGTGAATGCATCAGCTGCTTCCTTTTCTCATGCAGGTGATCTGTTATTTCGCCTGGCTGTTGGATGGCAAACATCCAAACCGCAGCTTGGTGTAAGTTGTGATCATTGTGTTGTACGATCGATTACAGCCAGCTCTGAAGCGATTTATTGTTAAAAATCCTTATCCTCTTTTTATTTAATGTGACCTAACAATGTTGGTCACACACCGTGAAGTTGTCCTAAAGAACAATGCAGTACTGGTCCACTCCTGCAGCCCTACACTAGACCGATAAGGGTGAAAAGATCCATCAAAGTAACTCCACACAGCCTCTTGGGAGTGAGCAGCCATGTGCCTTTGACAGTGCAGCACAGTGGGAGCTGCAGTTATCAAGGAATTCAAGGAGTAAATTCATTTAAGCAGACACAAAACATCCAGGGCGCACTTCGAAAGTAATTTCTAGCTCTTGAGGCAGCGTGACAAGCAGCAAAGATAGGACAGGATCAGCTTTGGTTAGAATTTGATTAAATTGGCCAAATTGTGCTTTGAATGTAGAGTACACAGCCAGCTGACGGGGTCTGTTCTGTCATGTAAGGGAGCTGGCCATGCTCCTCATTAGGCGCTGAAGGGGTTAAGGAGAGGAGAGACCCTCAGGCAGAGCGTTCTGGTGGGTTAAGGTGCCAGCAGATGGTTCACAGGCTGGATAATGTTTTTCTCTTCTGAGAAAGCGGGTTGGGCTCGCCCAGGGGATTTCTCCTGCCCATGACCCACGCCAGGCTTGTCTGCCTGGGAGAGGAGGCTGAGCTGTGGGGCAGGGGCCCAGGCGAGGAAGAGGCCCGCAGGGAGGTCCGAAGATCAGACAGAATCCCAGTGCCAGTCCCAGTCGGGGCCCACAGGGACCGGGGGAGGGAACAGCTCTCATGCTGGAATTTAGATATTGATGCGGACGAGAGCCCAGCTGACAGGAGCCATTCCACAGCTTGCTGCCTGCACGTTCTCCAGCCCGACCCCTGGCTTAAGAATGCAGCCCCGTAATTAAAACATTCCTGCTATTGTTGCTGCATTAGTTACTTTGGCACGCAGTCTAGGATGAAATGAACCTGTGCATGGCGAGAAGATTGTGGGATGCTCAACCAAACCAAATTCAAAAAGCGGCTCATGACTTAATATCTTTTTGTAGGCTTGAGGTTGTACAAAAATATTTTCATGGCCTTTCTTAATTTTAAAGTCTGCAATTCTGTTGTATTTCAAACATCCTCCGTTCACCGTTTATTCCACATCTACCCACGTGTCCCTTTGCCTTGCTAGATTTGTGTCAGCAGTGGCTGCAGTTGTATTTCTTAGTTTGCCTGGGGCTGAAGGCTTGACCAGTGAGAGGGGGAGCCTGGGAAAGACTTTAAAAGTGTCCATCTTGCGTCCTACAGCTGTGTGTTTATTCTGAGTCCCTAACACCTTAAAGACATACAGTACCGTACCAATGCCAGAAAACCTGAATAAATCTGCCAGCCCTTTGCAAAACAGCCAGAAGCTGAGGGAGAGGGGAAGAGAGGGGGGTGACAGTCAGGCATTTCATGATGCTCTCAGGTAATTCTCTGTTGAAAAATATGATCTTACCAATCGTTACGAGACAGAATAATATAAGGAATGTTGGCTAAAATGTGCAGTGCAGAAAACATGATCTGTGGGAAAGATAATGCATGCCTGTGCACAGGCGTGTGTATGAGAGCTGCCTGATGTTAGTCTAAGTGGTGTCTCACACTCCTGTCAGACCATGACGAAAGCAGCCTGTGTTTGCATGTCATCCGCTGATGACAGTGCTGGCACTTAGGTCACTGTTGTCGTTCTGTGCTGGCATGAGTACATATTAAATGATTTTCTGCTGTAACAGTGCACGTCACTTTAACCACCAGGGCCACACGTTTTTAATTCCAGTTTTCTCCTGTTTCCAGTTCTTGTTCCAGCGGGTCTTGAAGGCAGGAAGGGCTCTCTATGCTGCCTTAATCGAACGCAGCCCAGGGCTGATCAGGGACAGGAAGTACCACCTCAAGACTTACAGGTAAAGTGGCAAAAGACTTTAAAGGGTTCCTACCCATGAGCATGAGCCCTAGACAGATTGTGGTCTCATTCTAGCTCCTTGTGGTTGAAGTTCTCGAGTAGCATTGTATGCCTGGTTTGGAGCAAGTTTTAATTCATGCTGCTTAAACTGGGGTTCCGCTAATTCTTCCTATGATCCCTGTGGTAGACGATGCTGTACTGGGAAGGAGCTGGTGGACTGGTTGATGAAAGTAAATGGCAGCATCCAATCGCGGAGCCAGGCAGTGGGCATGTGGCAAGTCTTAGTGGACGAAGGGATTCTTGTTCATGGTAAGTGTGGCAGTAGAGTGCAGAGTGACCCCTGCACCCCTTACTTTGCAGAGTGAGGGCTGGATCTCGGATAACTAGGATGGTCGGTCTTGTCAACATTCTGGATTCCCACTTGCCTCTTGCTTCCTTTTACCCATCAATGATTTACCTACAGTGCCTTGCAGAAGGAACTGGAAGAGACAAGGTGGGCCACCCTTGTACTGATCAACAGGATAGCTTGTACTGATCAACAGGATAGCTTCTACACACACTTCTATACCTATACCTGCTGGGTGTGGGATCGACCCGCTGTGCCTTTCCATCTCGGCTCACTGTGCCGATCCCTCTGCCCACCCAGGGGGAACGAGGAAGGGCAGCCGTGCTCCCCTGATCCTCCCACCCATTGGCCTGTCCATCTCGCACAGTGACGCACAGCAGGTTCGCTGCCAGCCGGAGGACCGGCTCGTCCCTCGCTGACGTCACCAGACGTCTGGCCGGCTCCCAGCAGGTCACAGGGATCGCTCTTTCTTTGGGAGCCACAGTGGTCAACCAATCCCAGACGTTGTCGATGGCGATACTTAGCTGGTACTCAGCCAACTGTGCGCCATTTAGAGAATCCCAAACCATTAGCTAGTGACATGGCCCTGAGAAAAGAACGTCTGCTAAGCAAATGAACAGTAACCTGCAGGTGGGTCACAGAGCCCAACCTGCACTCAGACGGCATGAATCTACACCTTTTCACTCATGTGCAAAGCGGGGTTCTCTTCGTCAGAGCCCACGCAATTTGCACGCTGATCTCCCAGCCCTGTCTTCGGAGGTGCGCCCCGTCTTCCTTACCCGGCCTTCTCCCCTTCCGCTCAAGCAAAGCAGGAGCTGAACTTCCAAGACAAAGACGCCCAGTTCTACCACTTTTTGGAGGCCGAGTTCGGGGCGGACCACACGGCCACCGAGAAGGACTCGGAGGACGAGCTTCAGGAGGCGATGGCGTTGTTGGCTCAGATGGGTCCCGATGCCCTTCTGACCATGATCTTGCGCAAACCGTAAGTAGCCTGGGTCCCCCTGCCCGCGGGCACCTCCGCGGATGCTTGTTGAAGGCGACTGAGCAGCTGGGCACCTTGTCTGCTGTGCAGAGAGCGCTGCCACAGTTAGACGAATGGGCCCAGGTAAAGAGGAATGGCTCCAGTTTTAACAGAACATCTGCACCCTGTCGCATCAGGGCCCTGCGTGATGAAACACGAGCTACCAGCTACAGATGTGTTAGTGCCGGTTTCCTTCTTGATTTTGGCATTTTATTGTATGCCTTATGCCTTGTTTAAAATATGCATGTATTCAAATTTTCCCTTTAGAGGTTTGAACTATAAAGACTATGGGTCTACAGGTAAAGGCTTATTCCATGCTGAAAGGAAAAGAGACACAACGTTTCGGTTGTACAGTAGAGCCTTTTACCCGTTCCTTTGTGACCTATGCATGCTGGCCCGGCTACCTACTTGAACCTCTTTAACTTATAAAACTATTGCCTAGTTAATAAAGTAACGGGGAAATAAATTGCCAGACAGAAGTAAAATGTCCACTTCTCCACGGAAACATTGCCGCCTGGGCTTCTAACAAGGATGCTGAGAACAGTCTGAGGACTGGCAAGGCTGTTACCAGGGAGCTCTGATCCCTCTGCCCTTCCTCCCAGGCCGAGCCAGAGGGGTCCAGAGGACCTGGAGGTGATCTTCGAGGAGCTGCTGCACATCAAGGCCGTAGCCCATCTCTCCAGCTCGGTAAGACTGTCGCCGGGACTATCCTTCCGCCCGCTTTCTCTTTACCCACACAAGCGCCTCGCCAGGGGGTCTGAAGAAGCCTCAGGTCCCCCATTCCCAGCCCCCTGCTCCGCGGCTTGAGGATGAAACCGCTCGAGACCGACATTGTGAGACTCGTTTCTCGCTAGAATGTCGGCACAGAGACATTTACTCACATCTGAACACTAAGCCACTCAGATTTTCAGATTCTGTTGACCCGGAGACGCCTTCCTGTTATGTCAACCTTTAATGCTATTCTGTGCTTGTTGTTCATATTTCACGACCAAAGCATCAATGCCTCTCATTTTATGTGGGCACAGGTGTCTCTGGATCATTTTACAGTTGCACTGTAGTGCCACCTAGTGTCTAAAATGGGAAACAACCACCAACATTGCACATTGCACATTGCACAGCACAACACACAGCATATCCTGTTCCACAGTGGTATGTCTATTGAAGTGCAGGGGTCTCTGTTGTACAATACATACATCGTGGGGATGTTAGAATAATCAGGAGTCCGTGTTGCAGTTCCTGAGTTGGTGATGTGCGGTATGGGAATGCATCCCGTCCCCATGAATGGGAATGAGGGGGTAATGACCTTGATGTCCCGGATTTGTTCAGTCTGGTCTCCCTGAATTTCCCCTTAACTCAGTTAGTGAAGCTTGAGTGGTGGATTTAGTCCTCACTTCCACACGGAGTGCTTCAGCTCCTTTGAGATGAGAGGCTTTATATGTAAAGGTGTGATGACTCCTGCATGTGAATGTAATTAATTGTAAGATGAGATGATTTCTCTGCTGCTCTTGTTGTTGAGGTCCGGAGGGAACTGGCTGCTGTGCTGGTGTTTGAATCCCACGCCAAGGCAGGAACGCTCTGTGAGTAGTTTGCACTTTCCTGTGATTGCATTTTTAATTTGTTGCTGTACCGATGTACATGCATCTTCTTGATATTTATACAGAAGTGTGTTGAATGTCTTCTTTAGTGTCTAAAATTAGCTGAAGCATGCTGCTTAATTTGCAGGATTTTAGTGCATTGGTGTGCCTACAGGAAGTTGTTTGCACTTCACACAAGTCCAGAACTGGCTGCTTGACTGTAGAGGGACATAAATTGAAGTCCTTAATGAGCACAATCATGTTATGTCCTTGAGAAAGAACTGTAATTTATCTGTATTAATAGTGTTTTATAAATGGTTAATAGTAGTGCTGGGGTGTTAATCTGTGACTGTTAACACCCATTGGGAAGTCTTGCATTCTCAGCTTACTTACGGCTACAGAAACTGGGATGAAGGTCCTGTTTTGTCACTTGTGCTTGTGAAGGACTTTGCCCTAAGCTGACTCCCAGTCTTGCTCTGCTTGTGCCAGTGTTCAGCCAAGGAGACAAAGGGACATCCTGGTACATCATCTGGAAGGGCTCTGTCAACGTGATCACGCACGGGAAGGTGAGTAAGGCCTGTGGCTCTGCAGGTGCATAGTGCCAATTACACAGTCATGCCATCCATCCATTTTCTGACCACTTCAGCCAATTGAGGGTGGTGGGGGAGCTGGAGCCTATCCTGGCAAGCAATGGGCACAAGGCAGGGGATCGGACTCCAGTCCATTGCAGGGCATACATGGACACAGACGCAAACTCGCACACACTCACACAAGGGCCAATTCTCCCAGAAGCCAATTTACCTCCCAGAATGTCTTTGGACTGTGGGAGGAAACTGGAGCACCTAGAGAAAACCTTTGCGAACACAGGCAGAACATGCAAACTCCACGCAGATAGCACCCCACAGCCCCAGCAATGCTAGACAGCAATGCTAACCTCTGTACTGTACCACCATGCTGCCCTCACACAATCCTGCAATTAAAAAAAAAAACTTTAATGCACTCTTTGGTGTATCTTAAGGCACTTTCCAACCAAATGTCAGCAGAAGTTTACCCAGATGACCGTGCTCTCTGCGTGTGTCTTGTCATCGTGACAGGGCTTGGTCACCACGCTTCACGAGGGGGATGACTTTGGACAGCTGGCCCTTCTGAATGATGCCCCCCGTGCGGCTACTATCATCCTGCGCGAGGACAACTGCCACTTCCTGCGTGTAGACAAGCAGGACTTCATCCACATCCTCAAGGTCAGTCCCTCAGTCAAATCCAGCAAAGCCTGATCTCCCAATTACCCAGCTCTATACAAGCAGTGCTGATAAACGTAATACTGTATGTGACACACCACCAAGCACAAAACAGAGCAGACACAAACACAGCAGTATGTAGTATGTGGCACCTTTGCCCTGAGTATCAAGCAGAGCCTGACAGCTCCTATAACAGGCTTATACATATATGTGGAAGTATTGTTGGAAAATTGGACAATTCCATTAGCTTCGGTGTTTGTGTGCTCATTTTAATACGACAGGCCCCAGTACTCGAATACAGCTTTTTACTAGTCACGGGATATTCAAGGATAGTGACAACAATTCCCTTATTATTAGAAAGTAACACTGCTGCTACTGTACTAGCAAGGGTTAAATGGCCGCTCAGTGGCCTCATTCAGCCCTCATATGATGGGTATTTCTCAGCCCTGTTCAGCAGTGTCTGTGGTGCGGGCTCTTTTCCAGGATGTGGAGGCCAACACTGTGCGGCTGGAGGAGCATGGGAAGGTGGTGCTGGTGCTGGAGAAGAGCAGTCAAAGCGAGCAGTCCAGTCAGGGAGGCTCAGCCAACAGCAACAAGTAAAGACACCCCCCTCCCCCCCCCACCGGCCACTAGGAGAACCGCAACAGGGCAAAGACACATGGCCAATCAGGAATCCTCAAAGACTCACTGCCACCCAATGGTGTAACCCTTTGTGTGCACAGAGGCAATTACAGAATAAGAGCCCCTTTGCTACACACTACCAGTCAACCACCCCATAAATGTAAATCCCAGGTTTGAATGTGGTTTTTCTACAGTCTGTTCCAATTAGAGAACTTGGCGGCGTTGTACCATGGGACCCGCACAGACTTGGCTAATGTCCACCGCCTTTCCATTGTCTCCTCAGGTACACGGTGATGTCTGGGACCCCGGAGAAAATCCTGGAACACCTGCTTGAAACAGTGCGGCTGGACTCGAACCCCAGCGAACTCCCAGGTTCGGTAGCAGGGGGGCAAGCCGAATGCTACCTGTTGCATTTCTGCTGCTCATAGACGAATGTAGGCCTACTAAATATATGAGCGTCTGAGAGGCCGGTCAGGCTCCCTGATGATAATCTGAACTCTGATAAACTGATCGGATTTGTGGGAGAGAGACTTCCTGGAGAGGCTAAACAGACACTTGGCTTTCAAAAGGCAAACCTGATAGGCTCGCCATTGTTACTGTTCTGCCTCATTGAAACCACATCCGTGAACATTTATTAAATTCGCAGACATTATAATCCACTGTAAGCAAATGGGAGTGGCTGAGGTGCAGGCAGTTTGGCCAGAGCAGAAAACTTTTTACAGGCCGGTGCAAGGGGAACGTTAAGGCCTAGATAAAACCTGGCTTTAATTCAGTCATCTGCCACACACTGCAGGTTTGCAGGTCTTGTGATCGTAACCGTGAACTGTGTTTTATTCCCCCAGATTCCTGTGTGACCGACTTCCTCCTAACCCACTGTGTCTTCATGCCCTCATCACAGCTCTGCCCAGTGCTGCTGCACTAATATCCTGCCACCAGGCTCCCAGGAGGGTCACAGTGTATCTTGTGAGGGCACAGGTCATTCAAAAAATGAGTCGATTGCCGTCAGGATGCAGAGCCAGTTATTATTATGGGGGAAAAAGGTCGAAAGTTGACTTGAATATGAAACACAAGCCTATTATTTTTACGACACCGGTGGTCGGTTGTATTTAAAAGAAAATGGAAACAAGGATCCCATCTTATGGGTAGGTAAAGGTGAGAATGAGATCTGGGGGATTCAGCAGCCAGTAGCTTTATAATCTTCTAATACAAATGTGAAGAAAACTGACGGTAGATCAGGTACTGTAGACATACTGTTCAGGTACAGAAGAACAAGTACAGGAGAACTGGTGCAGAGAACACATGGCTATAGAGGCTTTCTGCCCATTGGATTTCAGTACTGCAGGCTGTTTAACTGTCTGATTAGTCAAACACCTTTGGTGGTCATAACAGTCTGGTTCTGCCAGAGAGCTGCACTGGAATTCATTGATGGGTCTTGGTAACTGCTTGGCCCTGACCTAGCAGATGACTAGATGACGACCTTCTTGTGACGGTGCCCTGAACAGTGTGGCCCTTAACCCTCCTGTGAACCTACCACACCGAGCCCTCAGAAGGCTCCGAGCTGGAGAAGGCGGCGTACTCCCTCAACAAGAAGCAGAAGATCATCCACCTGCTGTACCAGTGGGTGGGGCTGTACGGGAAGCTGCTCAAAGAGGACCCCACAGCTGTGGAGTTTCTGGAGGTAAGGAGAGCGCAAACCCTGTGTGAATCCAAGGAGAGCTCATAATTATCCAAGTGCCTAGAAAGATGCCAGCCTGTTCTAGCTCATAATTAATTACCCAAGTGCCTAGAAAAATGCCATCTTGTTCTAGCTCATAATTAATTACCCAAGTGCCTAGAAAGATGCTATCTTGTTCTAGCTCATAATTAATGAATTGTCCAAATTGCAGATGGGCTAACCTAGTGAGATGACTGTGAACTGTGACGGTATTTTAGACTGTAGAGCCCTGGACAAAAAAGGGTGTGTGTCAGATCTTCCATGAATGCAGGCTGCTTAAAGGAAAACCCATGTTCTAGAGGGTGTTGCGGTGAGTTTGGTACATTTAAATCTGTACAGCAGCACACCTCTCAGTCAAACTGAGTAAACAGTGGATAATCTGCCTTCCCTGGGCGGTCAGTTGAAGTTTTATTTCTGCTTACGTTAACAGACGCAGTGAAATGTGACTCCCATAATGTGTCTTTGCAATCCAGTTTTCAAAGCACACACACCCCCCTTCTTTTCTGAACCTCAAGATGCCTTACCGTGCTCAGACCCAGGCTTATCGGGATAATCCCTTTAAAGGCGGTGGAGGAGGTGTGGGTTGAGCCGTTTTGCACCCTGCGGAAGGTCGGCATGCCTCAGTGGTCTGCTGGGAGGGCTGGGCTGGCACAGGCAGCTCCTGACTTCCTTGCGCTTTGCGCTTTCTGCCCATCCTTGTAATTCCCTCCCAGAGCCTGAAGGGGGCAGTGGTGAGGGACTCCCGTCTGACCGTCATGCTGAAGGAGCAGCAGCTCCCTGACCGGAGGAAGACCCGAGCGTGAGTGACAAACAGGAAATGGCAGGGGAGCAGAAGGCGGCTGCTCAGCGTCTGGCTCGCACCCCTGCTGACAGTCAAACTGTCTTCAGTCTTTTTCCTCTTAATGGTATTTTTAGTCACTAGAATTGATTACCGTTTGGAAGAACTTAAAGAGACCATGTGGATTTGTAAATGCCACCAAGACTTAAGTATTTTAGATTTCATGGTAATTATTAGTTATGATTAGAATTCATTATGATAATTATTTTCTCTCCCTGCTGGTTTGTGCAGCTCCGGTTCAGTGTCTCATTCTCATCCTGAAATGTGCCTTTTGATTTCTTTCTCGCAGGCTGGAGAACGGCTACAGCGCAGCGTCTCAGAGCAAGGTGGGTTTCGCTCGGCTTGCTGTCTCTAGCTCCGGGGCGGGATGGGGGGGGGAGACCAGCCAGCGCAGTGCTGGCGTGACCTCGCCACGACCTGTATTCTGCACGGGCCGGGCTGGCATCCTCCCCTTGTCACAGTGAGCGCAAACCCCCAAGTCCTCCAAAACTCCCCTGAGTCCTTGGGGATCCTGTGCAGGACTGTTCTGAAGCAGACTCTCCCGCTGTCTTTCTCACAGGCTAACGAGTTCGACTGGTTTTCTGGTCAGGAGGAATGTGTGAGGAAGTGCCGGCCAATCAGATCGCAGGATAAAGGTGAGGTTTTTATCCTCAACCATGCTGCAGTACCGCAGAGCTTCTGGATCTGTTCCTTCACAGTGGGCTCGCCTACAGCCGGTCCTGCTTATTCTACCTGAAAGCCAAGCTCCATCGTCCTGAACACAGGCACAGAAAGGCCTTTTTTATTGTTAATTTGCACATTTGGTGCAAATCAGTGGTGCCCAAGTCCTGTCCTCAGGATTCACAAGATCCTGCGAGATTTTCCAGTTGTTTTTCACTGCTCACAGCCAATTGGTCAAATATATAGTGCAATTTTAAAAAACAGAGAGTGCAGATGAGATGAAAAGTGACCCAACCCTCCGAAAGAAGCAAGGGTGTTGGAAGACCAGGCAGTTAGGAATCATTTACAGAACAGTCATGCCTCGAGATTCCCTCCGTCCGTTTTCTAATCCAGGTCAGAGGGGAGCCAGAGCCTGTCCCAGCAAGCCACAGGCACAAGGCAGGACACACCCCGGACAGGAGGCCAGTCCATCACAGGGAGGACAGACGCAGACATGTGCACAGTCACACAGGGGCAGTTTTTCAAGAATTTCAATTAACCTACCAGTATGTTTTTGAACTGTTCGAGAAAAATCGGCGCACCTGGAGGAAACCCATGCGAACACAGGGAGAACATGCAAACTCCACCCACATTCGATCAAATGTCCGATTCCCTTCACAAGTCTACACAACTCATAGCTAGAAATCTTGCTGCAATGCGGCTCTCATTGGCTATCAGGGACCTAAATTATTCAAACACACTTTGGCACCTATAGCTCACTAATCACTTAATCCACTTGGATTCTATTTTACTCTTTCAACTCCAGTCTAAATCCACAGGGTTTTCTAAGGCTTATCCCACCTAAATATTTACTCAATTGAACCAACCGAATCTCCCAGGTCTAAAGCAATGGTAAGGCATTGATTTCACAAGTCCTGTGGTTCCTGCTGGCCTGTAACCATATGGTGTCAGAGATATTTGAATATTAGAATATTTTGAAATGCAGCACTTTTATACTGCGGAGTAAATTGCACTCTACTCTTGTCAATGAATTGGCAAAAAGGCTTTTCTCGTTATGTGTTTCAGTGATAAAATCTGCCCATAATGTTTTTGTGAATGCTGCCCTTCTCACGAGCTGCGTCAAGAGTCTGAAAAAGAGCATCACAGAATTGATACTGTCTGCCGGGATGGTGATGAAGGGTTTTTACAGTACAGACCACAAAAATTCCAAAGCATAGTTATCAGTTATGAATTATAATATTTATATTGATGACCAGTGGGATTTATATTTGTTCAACATGTACCTTTAAGGGCTGACAAGGTATACAAAGCCGTGAGGCTGATTATTTGCACAGTTGGTCTAAACATTTTGTTTTGTTCCAGTAATGACTGGAGTATTCCAGGCAGGGTCCAGAATATGCTACAAGAGTTTCAAGGTGCACTACATTGATGGGATACCAGGCACTGTTAGAGTGTGCCCACAGCCTCTTTTCACTCTTTGGCATCTAACTTTCTTCATTCTAGTTCACGTTTGTCTGCCATTTGTGTCAAGTATGTGGGAATTCTTTCTAGATCAGCTCCATAGGTGAGAGATCTGGGGACTGCTCTCTTCATGATTAGGAGGACGCTTGACTTCCACCCTGGTCCTGGACCGGTGTTGGAGGTCCCAGCACCCGAGGAGCGCTAATTTACTGTTAAATTAGTTCCAGTAACGAGCAGCTCCAGGCTGTTAAGAGCTGAGCTGGAATGAAACCCTTCAGAGACATGGGCCCTCTGGACAGGACTGCCCACCCAGGCTCACACTCGACTACAGGTTAGTAAACTGACCCCAGCCTGTCTCCCCTTGTTCCCCGAAGTGCTGTATGAGATCTTCCGCCCCGATCGCACCCCCGTCTCCCTGATGCTCCCGGTTGACACCTCCGTGCAGGATGTGATATCAGCGCTTGTCAACCCAGGAGGGAACCATGTCTTGGTCAAAATTAACTCCTCTGGAGGTAGGGCAGTGCTCCGTTGTGACTTCCACTTCTGGCAGGTGTCTGGATTCCTTCCACAGCTCAGAAATCCTGTATCCTAATGCACCATGATTTCAGTTTGGACTGGGCTGACTGTGTCTGATCAGGAGCACACTGTAGCTGGGGGGTGCTGGATCAGGAGCACACCGTAGCTGGAGATGCTGATCAGGAGCACACTATAGCTGGAGATGCAAGGTTGGGGCCACTCCTTCCCTTTGAGGAGTGCAGCTGCCCTTTTATTATACAATCTTAATGTAATCAATTAGAATTGATGGAATCCAATGACAGATGATTGCACAATCCTGATGTAGGTTTTATAGTTTTTCTTTTCTCCTCTGAGTCTGATACACACCACCATGCTCTGTATAAATGTTTTTCATTCAGTGAATTGTTCACTGCTAGAGCAGAGAATTACAAACCTCAGTTGAAAAGTACCATTTTGCAAGTCAGACCACAATCCATCCTTTCCTGAATTTTCTGGGGAAGCTTCCTGCATCCTCTCAGAGGAATCCTGGGGGAAACTGGCTGGGATGAGATGCGCTAGAGCTAGTGGGAGGGTTCTTGGTGAACATGGCGTGTCTGTGTTGTGTGTTTCAGAGAGGGCCCAGCTCAAACTGGACACCACGGCTGTCTTCACATCCCTGGGGGTGAACGAGAGGCTCTTCCTCTGCACTGCCAACCAAGTGGATCAGCTGGTACCTTTCCTTTGCTCCCAACGTCCACTTCGCACCTGGTCAGGGGCTCTGCTGGTGTTTTGTAGAAAGCACATTCTGTCCAAAGTAATTGTAAAGTGAGCACCCGCAGAAATTCATCATTCGCCAGCTAGCTTTCCGACAATATGCCTGCGTGGAAAAAAAAAACACAATCCTTCTGCAACTCCGTCTGGCATTCCAAGGCCAGTAGATGGATTGGATAGTTGGATATGGATAGATTGAGCTGTGATTGCATCACCTTCAATTATTTGTGCTGAGTGTGGGGTCACACATGTGACCTGCGCTCCCAAAACATGAAAAGTCATTCCCCACAAATTAAGTTATTAATCTTGCTCACATGCTCTGAAAGACAGGCTTAAGGGTCAAGTTACCAATTAATCTGTTTCAGTTCTGCAGGTAGTATGGCCTTGAAAAGTCAGAATATGACTTTAATTTTAAATTTACCAGAATCAGAAAGGGTTATCATGAGAATTAAGGGCATGTTTATATTTATACTGTATGTTTGATCTCTGCATAACCCAGAAGGAGACCTGAACTGGAAAGCAACAATTATTTGTTGCTTTGACTACCACACAATCAGAAATTTAAAAATTATGGATGAGATGGATGATCATGGCCTGGGTTTTGGCAGATTCCTCTGAAGGAGCAGCAGGGGCCTGACCAAGGCACCCTGGACTCCCTGGAGCAGATGAGCTCTAAGGACATAGCCTGCCAGCTCAGCGACTACGACTGGGAGCTCTTTGGCGCCATGCACGAGGTGAGAAGTCCTGGTAAAGGCCGGCACACCAGAATCCTTTTCATGATGGCAGCATGACCACAGATAAAGATCTACAGGCAGTGACGCTCTTGTCTCAATCAGATTGTCCTGGACCTCATTTTCACCCTCATCATTCTTTTATGCAGAACACATTCTTAACTCCCATATGACCTAAACAATTGTGGAATGTCACTGGATTAGTAATTGCTATCTTTTTGGGTTAAAGGTGTAACCTGCATTTGGTTTCACCTGTTGGATTTTTTATATTTTCTGCTCTTTCGACACTCAAAAGGGCCTTGCTGTTGTTCATCCCCTGATGTGCAGATTGTGTGTCACTGTTTTAACTGTAAACGTCCTTAATTGTGAAGCATCGTACTCAGTAGAGCAGGTTTTGGCAACAATGACTAGATGTTGAGAAAGCAAGGCATTTGTGAGGAAAAAGCCACCGTATAGAGTATCTCTGAAAACAATCTTATTAATTTCAAAAAGTAATCCATTACCCAAATCATGTGTAACTATAATGGAATACTTTTAAAAATAATATTATCCAGTACTCCTTTTAGTATAGTAAGATTTTTAGTGGCAGACACTGAGATGTGTTTAATGGCTTGAGCTGTGTAAGTGCTCTTCCTCGGTATTTAAAGCGCTCAGGTCTAATTCGATTTAGGAACAACTAGACGATCAAATTTGTTGAAGCGGGATTGGGTTGCAGTACGTAAAGCAGTCATTTAATAACATGATTGATTCATGATGCACTCGTACCCACCTGAAAACAAATAAAAAAACATTTTAAAGGATAATGAATTAATGGTACAGTTTAAGACAGACATGACATTAAACGCACCAACCACAGAACTGCCACCTCTCAGATTTCTCAAAGAGCAGTTCAGATAGGGCCCAGGAGAAAGTATGACCTTTAACCTTCATCGCTGGTCCTTGGGGGTATTATGACCTTTAACCTTCATTGCTAATACCCAAGGTAAAGAGTTTGACCTCTAAGCTCCATCACCAGTCCATAAGGGTAAAGAGTATGACCTATGACCTCTATCACCAGTCCATAAGGGTAAAGAGTATGACCGTTAACCTCCATCGCCAGTCCATAAGGGTAAAGAGTATGAGCGTTAATCTCCATCGCCAGTCCATAAGGGTAAAGAGTATGACCGTTAATCTCCATCACCAGTCCATAAGGGTAAAGAGTATGACCGTTAACCTCCATCAACAGTCCATAAGGGTAAAGAGTATGACTGTTAACCTCCATCACCAGTCCATAAGGGTAAAGAGTATGACTGTTAACCTCCATTGCCAGTCCATAAGGGTAAAGAGTATATCACCAGTCCATAAGGGTAAAGAGTATGACCGCTAACCCCCATCGCCAGTCCATAAGGGTAAAGAGTATGACCGTTAATCTCCATCACCAGCCCATAAGGGTAAAGAGTATGACTGTTAACCTCCATCTCCAGTCCATAAGGGTAAAGAGTGACCTTTAACCTCCATCACCAGCCCATAAGGGTAAAGAGTATGACCTATGACCTCTATCACCAGTCCATAAGGGTAAAGAGTGACCTTTAACCTCCATCACCAGTCCATAAAAAGAATATGACCTTTATGAGCTTTAGTCCCGAGGGTAATGACCTCTCTCTTTCTGCATTACTCTCTCAGGTGGAGCTGGTTTATTACATATTTGGGCGTCACAAGTTCCGTGGAGCCACCACTGCCAACCTGGAGCGCTTTGTGCGCCGGTTCAATGAAGTCCAGCACTGGGTGGCCACTGAGCTGTGCTTGTGCCCTGACCTCGGCAAGCGGGCGCTGCTACTGAAGAAATTCATCAAGGTGGCCACCGTGTGAGTCTGCCTGTCCGTTGCAGACCGTACGCCGTGCATCTGGCAGCAGATCTGGAGCTGGATGCGGCTCCGTTATGTGATTTTAACAAAGACCCGTTGTTCACGCTCCTCGGCTCTCGGCCAGAGTAAAAGTAGAAACAGCTTCAGGGGGAAATTCAGCCTTAAGTGTGTGATCCCTTCACTTTCTCACCATTGCCAAGGTCTAGCTCAGTGTTCCAGGAAGTACAAACTACACGTCTGCTCGGATTCTGCCCTTTGTTTGCAGTCAGCCTGGGATAGATAGATAATACTTTATTAATCCCGTAGGGAAATTGATGTGTTACAGCAGTCCAGCCCAAGACAAGCAAAACAGACATCAGAATAGTTATAAAACAAAAGACAACAAAATAAATACAAATAAATACATAGGTGTGTGCAAAATGTGCTGATCATAGTCACTGTAAAAACAATAAAATATGTGCAAAATGTGCATAGGTTTATACAGACTGATTGTCCAAAAAGTACAATGGAGTAAACATGCTGTCCATAGACAAGCAAATGAAGGGCTAACAGTCCTAGCCTAGGGCAGCATTATACACCCTGACAGCCGCCGGGAGGAAAGACCTGCGGAAACGTTCCCATCCAGTAAACCAGGATCAACACTGATAAGAATAGAAATCTCTTTCATTCTTAAATCAGCACAGCTTATCGATCCACAATGATGGAAATACAAACAAAATTTGCTTTGTGTTGAAAACTGTACAATTTCACCATGCAAGGTCTTGAACAAGCTGCCCAGCCATGTGGTTGAAGCCAGTACTTTGGTACTTTCTTTCAAGAAACGGCTGGATAAGATCCTTGGGCAGAAGGGCTCCTCTCGTTTGTAACCTTGCCTGTACTCATTTCTTACTAATTTGACAGCAGCTCCAAAGACCAAATCCCTCTCTGCCCAGAGGCTAGAAAGAGTGTACAGAATTGCAGCGGGAGAGACACCGGGTTATCATTCTGAGTGGCGTTCCCAGGCTGGCTGTTTCCTGTGTCTCAAGTGTCGTCTCGGTTCCAGGTTGAAGGAGCAGAAAAACCTGAACTCCTTCTTCGCTGTGATGTTCGGCCTGAGCAACAGCGCTGTGCAGCGTCTCTCCAGGACCTGGGAGGTGAGATCCGTGGGGGAGGCCTGGAAGGGGGAGAGTGGACAGGTGCAAACAGGCCATGATTGGGGCAAAAACACACTGGAGTGGCAACACTGAAATCATTGCGCTGTAGCAACCTCTGCCCCTTGGGTAGAGGGAACTTGGGTTGCCCTGGAGACAGATCACCTTGACCGGCTGCATAACGTTAGAGCAGTTCCTTTTCGAGAGAGAGGTGTAAATCAGGTTTGGTATTCCACAGATAAGGGTGCAGTTTTACAGAGCAGGGGATGCAAGACGTCACAGTGCAGTTCAGTGAAGATTTGAAGTGAAAAAGCGCCCTTTCCAGAGAACACAGAAAAGCATTGCATTTTCTTGTAATGCTGTGCACCCACGCATTTACAACCCACTTTTATAGTTGAGTCTCAGCTACCAGATATATTGTGTTTTAGGGAGAGAGACCTTTGCACATACATTACTTATATAAATATCGCCCGTCATAGTGGTTATTTGTGATAAGTTATCCCAGCCCTTCAGTTATTCTGAAATGTCAAATACAACAGATTTCTGCCTCTCTGCAAAGAGCAAATTTAGAATGAGCTCCTTCAGACCCGCAGATCAGACTCTAAAAAAAATACAAAACCTTTCATCTTCACTGAAACACAATTTGGAAAAATGGTCATTTTGTTCACGGATCACAAAACATGATTAATGAGGTGCTTTTCTCTTTATAAAGTGAATAATTAGAAAAATACCCCGTTATTTACTTTAATATGAAGGTCTTTTGTGTTTTTTCACAGAGACTGCCAAGCAAGACGAGAAGAATCTATTGTGCTTACGAGAGGTTAATGGTACGTCACATTTTATGTGTAAAATATATTGTCATCACAAAAGCAGGAGAGTCAATGCTATTACACTGCCTGTGTTAATCACTATATTGGAAACCAAGAATTTATTAATAAACTGTTCTGCAAATTCACCTCAAAATACTGACTGCTTCCAAGAAGACTTTATCAAATTAAAAATGCCTTCTCATAATATATACAGGTAATTAATGCAAATGGGTCTTTGAAAATGAGTCATACACCATAAATCAAAGTGATGTGTTTCTTTTCTGGCAAACAAATGGACTATTATTTTTAATTACTATTTGATGCTTTTGTGCAAGATGTCAATGTTATATCATGAGATGAGTAAAACAGTAAAAAATTAACAGTGACAGAGCAGGCCAGAGCTGAAGGACAGGTAGACAAAATTTAAAGCCAGATTGGTGTCTTGCAACTCATTCAAAATTGTACTTAACAAAGCAGTCTTTTGCAAAAACTTCACTGGATGAAAACAAAACAGGACATACAGTTCAAGCAAACGTTTGGGCACCCCTGGTCAAATTGTGTGTTTCACAGAATCTCTAAGTAAAAAGAAGTTAACACAAGCTCTGCAAGGTACAAACTTAAACATGACATTTTTCTGCACATTGTAATGTAGTAATATAATAATAATAATAATAATTGCTTTTCTGGACATTCCACTCAAAGCGCTTTACAGGTAATGGGGACTCCCCTCCACCACCACCAATGTGCAGCCCCACCTGGATGATGTGACGGCAGCCATAGTGCGCCAGAACGCTCACCACACAGTGGGGAGGAGAGCAGAGTAATGAAGCCAATTTATAGAGGGGGATTGTTAGAAGGCCGATGGGAAATTTAGCCAGGACGCCGGGGTACACCCCTACTCTTTTCGAGAAACACCCTGGGATTTTTAATGACCACAGAGAGTCAGGACCTCGGTTTTACGTCTCATCCGAAGGACGGCGCCTGTTTACAGTATAGTGTCCCCGTCACTACACTGGGGCGTTAGGACCCACGTGAGCCGCAGGGTGAGCGCCCCCTGCTGGCCCCACTAATGCCTCTTCCAGCAGCAACCTTAGTTTTTCCCAGGAGGTCTCCCATCCAGGTACTGACCAGGCTCACACCTGCTGAGCTTCAGTGGGTTGCCAGTTGTGAGTTGCAGGGTGATATGGCTGCTGGCATAGTAATGTACAATTACTATTTATTTACTGAGTTTAACAGATTGAAAAACAGTGAATGTGGCACATGCAAAAGTTTGGGCACCCTTCCAATCAAATCATTAATACTTTTTTTGTGAAACATGCATTTTGACTGGAGGTGCCCAAACGTTTGCATACAACTGTAAAAACAATATTTAAGTACTCATTCAGCAGATACTACTGCATGCAAAGCACTTTGGATAATAGTGGGTTAGCCATGCATCAAGACCATCTGCTGCAGACTCACCACAGAACAGTTTGCTATCTTGCCCAAGGGAGGAAGCACCGGGAGATTCAGAAACTCGCGCAAAGGCTGCCCTGCGTCAATGGTGAAGCCAGGGCCTAAACTGTACAGATCTCCCTGGCCTCCCGACCGGACTGCCCTGACTTCCTAACACCTGTCAGGCACCTGTCAGGCACCTGTGAGGTCTTCGGCCGAGTGACACAGTTGTTCATTGACATGCACCTCTTTCTCAGGACCCCTCTCGCAACCACAGGGCCTACAGACTGGCTGTCGCCAAGCTCAGCTCTCCTTACATTCCATTCATGCCGCTGTTACTAAAAGGTAAGTAAGTGCCTTGGCAGCTTTCATACAGGTCATCGAAAACGCTAAGACCGCACAAGTGGAGAATATGAGGTAACTGCTAAGTTACTCCGCCGCTGGGGTGCATACAGTATGCTGGCACGTATGCTTCTAGCAAACACTGCCACCCACAAAGGTACCCATTCCATTCACTGCTACATTAAAGTCCCAGGACATGTGTGATCTCAAAGACAGACTGCAAGTGTCTCTGCAGGGAAAATGACACACCTGGCAGCAGTGTAGGCACCATGTCGAGCAGAACAGGGCTGAAAGAATCTCAGTGGAGACACATTCAGTCTGGCTTATGTGGATGTGTACACTAAATTCTCCTGACTCCCGTTACTCTCTGTGAGGCTTGGGAAGTATGAAGTAACTTTTAAACCTACTTTGATGGGATTTGTCCAGTTCCTTAACCCGTCATGTTGAAGGTACACAAAACAGGGCAATAACCAACCAACATCGTCTTAAAAATGTAGTCACTTGGCAAAACATTGCAAAAAAAAACAGGTAAAAGTGCAAAAGGCAAAATAAAAATAAAAACTGGAACAGCTCCTCTCTTCTTCTTAAAACTGAGTCTCTGTGATTTTTTTTTTTTCTGGAACAGATATGACATTTATTCATGAAGGCAACAAGAACCATATCGAAGGTCTGGTGAACTTTGAGAAAATGGTAAGATTTCATTCAAAGACAGGCAGGCTGCTGCATCTTGGAGAGACCTCAGAGGTTACTTGTCTCAATTGACTGGCTCGGTTTCCAAAAACGAAAGAACAGGATTGGAAGCAGACCTCCAGCCCCCTGAAAGCAAATTCCAAACATATCAGCTGACAGCCGCCGTCTGTCCGAGAGAGACCTCCTTATAATGGAAAGTCGCCCTAGAGTTGTGGGTTTGCTGGATTTGGGATTTGCCATTGCAGAGTGTGTCAACGGCTCGATTTGATCACGGCACAGTTTCTTTTTGTCATGTTTTGATTGTTTTACACTGACAAAGCAGCCGTTATTCAAAGTGACAAAGGAGTCACAAACGGAGATGAGGGTGAATCAAAAATTAGCTGCATAATTCAAGCGGAGGCTTTATATCCTTTTAAATCCATGGGTGTTAGAGACATTCGGGTTGTGTCTCGCCAGCCAAGTAACCGAGGTGGGGGCAGGTGAGGTCTTTCGGTTTGCCAGTGGTGAAAAACAAAAGGGGGGAGAAAAAACTATGTTAGAAGCCTGGATGAGTTCAGCCGCCTGTCTTGGGTTTCTGTTAGTTTTTACAGCCCTGGAGGAACGTCTTGCTCTGCGATGGAGCTCCCATCTGGGAGATGGTACTGGGCTGCCTTGGCGTCTGTTTCTCTGCCTGGTTTTTCCCAGTTGCTAGTTGCTAGTTCATCAGTAGTCCTTTGTTCGCTTATTATTTTTGCTGTTTCTTTTGCGAATTCAATTGTTGAATTTCTGGACATTGACCCCTCAGTATCAGTAGTGGCCCACACGGGTAGCTGGGATCTGCCTCCATCTTCTGTTTGTCGCTCTGGCTCATTTCTACTCCATGAGCTGTCTGCCTCCAGAGCACTTTGCCGGACAGTCCGGCAGTCTGAGATGTGTCTTTGTTGTAAAGTGCTTTGCGTTTCTTAAAAAGCACTTACATAGCCAGATTATAATTGTTGCAGAAACAAAATCCTGCAAAAGTACCCCTCAGTCTCTCACCTACAGCTTCAGAATCAAGTGACCAACAGGTTGTTGAACTTGGGTTTGAAAGTTTTTTATGGATAAAGGAAGGAAACTGATTTACATGAGCACTAAAACATTACTGTGACCTGGACTCTGTTTACATCCATTTCCTCTCTCCTGTTTTGTTTGTTTTGTCAGCGCATGATTGCCAAGACAGTGAAGATTGTTCGGGAATGCAGGAGCCAGCCTTACGGTACCAGCAGAAAGCTTTCCAATTTTTATTTACTCAGGTCGGCTACACATCCAATAAATTTAGGGATATCATAGGGGAGCCAGAGCCTATCCTGGCAAACATAGGGCACAAGATGGGGTATACCCTGGACAGGATACCAGTCCACCGCAGGACAGACAGACAAACACATTCACACACTCGCACAAATTTTCACAGAAGCCAATTCAATTGCCAGCATGTCTGTGGACTGTGGGCGGAAACCGGAGCACCTGGAGGAAACGCATGCAAAATCCACACAGATAAAACCCCAAGTCCAGAAAGGACCTGCGCCACTCACTAGCTTTAACATTAAATGTTAATAACTAAATGGTACAGTATAGAGCATTGCAATGTTATTATAAAAAGACACAAATGAGTTGTCAGGATATTTTTGCTGACGTGCACTTTTCAGATAAATTCTTCAGCTCTTTGCTGCTCTTTTCTTTGAAGTGACATTATGTTTTTTTGTTGCAGTTCCAGCCTCTCCTCAAAAGGGCCTGACTGACCGGGTTTTCTTGGAAACAACAGCAGTTCGAGTGTCTACCTGTAAGTGGCGCAAACTTGTGGTAAGGCTTTTCAGTGCGGCCTTGATTTTTTCAACTCAGGCACGGCTTCTGAAAAATGAATGTGGCTCATTAACAGGAGAGAGGCAAAAGACGACACATAGATGGTCCCAGATATATACCGTTTCTGTAACAAGTTAGACCTCTGCCCAAGATGTCCACTCCTGGTTCTGGAAAGTAATAACCAAGCACTGATTTACAGATCACTCTTATCTGTCTTTTAGAAAAGATTTTGGTCAATTTTGCAAGCAATTAGGTTAGTGAAGACATGAGAGGTCCTGAAAGGCAGGAGGTGCTGATGTTTTCTTTTCTGAGGATCTTTAGTTTAGTCAGTCAAAAAGATGACCTACTTCATTGGTCAAATGAGTTTGCTCTGGGTCTTTAGAGGCAGGTGTTTAAATTAATTCTCTGCAGAAAACCTTCTGGAATATGGCTGAGTGATCTGTAAGGCCTGCCTATCTCCCGACTTAAACAGGAAATGGAATGACTGGATTCCTTCCCTCCCAGGTTCGGAGCAGTCTGTGACTCTCCGCAGCCCTGCACTTGTCCGCCTGTACATCCAGAATCTGAGAGTGATTGACAATCAACGCCGGCTGACTCAGCTGTCCCGGGACCTGGAACACTAGGGTATCCGGCCTGTCTTCTGCCTCACATCTCTACTGAACTGCCGAACTCTGCCGTCTGCTCCAGAGCCTTTCAATTGAGACACTACTGTACTTCACTAAAACACTACGGCCGTGCATAGTGTGTACGAGCTTCTGAAACCAACTCTGCATTCAGGATATTGCCAAATGGAGCCTTGCAGACAGCACAGAAGTAGCCTAGGAGTTCCCAGTGGAATCTAGGAGATTAAAATGGAGCTAAACTCAACATGAAAACCTGCTTTGCAGAGTTGGGAGCCCCAAAGATGACTGCTTCAGAAGACCAAGTGAGGTTCTGTAGCTCACATGGCTGTCTCTGCTGGAAAGAAGCTGCCATTAATGTTGACTTCATAGTGATGTTTGTTGTCTTATGGGCAGTGCAGCATTTGTCTAGCCGGGTAAAGCCATATGTGTTTTCCAATTCACTGCAGCTAGAGGACCAAGAAGCTTATTTATGTTTTACTTCCAGCTGCTTAGATCAGTAAACAGATCTTCTAAGAAAGTCTACAAAAATACAAGAGTCTGACAAAATACAAGAGATCGAGCATAGATGCAGCAAGGCCAGAGGAGTACGAGATGCATTTTGTCCAACAGTGCCCAGTGCAAGATTTTTTGGATGCTGGTTTAGTCCAAACCCACGAGGGTTTAAAGTCCTGTTCTGCTTTAGCATCGGAAGACCATAACAAAGCACTCACATACCCCATTCACAAACTAGAGTGACAGATTTCATCATATACACATCATACACATATACATTACATCAACATATTTCAGTAGAATCTGTAATAGTTGTGGTCTAAAAAAAAGATTCAGGGCAACACTTTGTACTATTTCTGAGAGGTGTTTTAAGGTTTAAGATCTTGTGAGAATAGTCTTCTCTATGAGAAAATCCTGCTAGATCCCATAGAAGAGGAGAGAGTTAAGTGTTGCATTTCCCAGGAAATTCCTGGATCCCAAATGACATCTGACTGACATTTGACTTTTAGCTATCTACATTAAGAAATAAGAGAACAATGCACTTTTAAACGAGGTCAGTTTTTGTCTGAGTAAAGCCTCTCTCTCAATGAATTATGTGTATTATAGACCGCAAATAGATTAAGAGCTCAAGATTGAATTTCCAGTTGCTATTGTACTGTACATTATGATGGAAGTGCCTAGAACTTAAGTCTTTAGAGTAAGTTATTATGGAGTTTTAATGCTCAAGTCCTATATTTCTATAGTGTTTTCATTGGGCTTAATTTACTGTATTTGAGAAGAACTTAGTTATGTGAATGTTCAAGCACCAAAGAAAAAAAAGTGAGCAAGCTCTTGTCTAACTCACTTTTGCATTGGGCCTAATAAAGAATTGTGTGCCTTCAGGGTAAGAGGCATGTGGAAAAACTCCAAGCTCAAAGAGGAGCAGACACTAACACAGTAGTGTGTGCTTTTTTTTCCTTGCACAGAAGACTCATTTTCAGGATGTGAGTGTGGTAAAAACATGCCAGGGTGTGGACACCTTCAGAAGAGAGAAGGGCCTTTCGTTGTGTAGGTTCTGTGATATGCTATCATATTATCGCCCAGAGTAAGACAATTACGTTGCATGCGAGGCATATATGAACAGAACCAGAATTTATTATTTTTTTATTAGTATTCTCTCACTGTCAATTTAAAGCTAAAAAGAAGACATTCTACTCCAGCTCACAGAAGAGGCTTGGTTTCTTTTTAAGATACCATTGCTTTACTTTTGTGGTAGGTCTTAATACAGGTTTGGTGTGGGCAAGTATCTGAAAAGGATGTTGGATGTAGCCTTAACATTCCACCTTTGCTGCCAGCTTTTATAAGTTAAGCACCACTTGTTGGGGAAAGGCCTTCTCGCATTCCACAAAGCCTGGGTACGAGATGTTTTTATACTGTCTTTTCTACTTTGGGAGTGCACAAATCGCAAGAGTCAGTGAAGAGAGCTCCCCAATCACATGAAACGCGGATTCTAGCAGGAGAGTTAAGTTTAGAACATTTTATAGTCGACAAATGTAAAGGATGCTAAATTATTTTTTTAAATAAACAATTTGCAAAATTATTTCCTTCTTAATACAGTTCTTTGGAACTACTGAAAAAAAAATGAACTGGGGGTTGAGAATATCCAGTGCAAGATGGGGGAAATTCAATGTTGCTTCCTCCAGTGTTATTTTGTTCAAGAAGGCAGGAGGAAACTGCTGAATTTCCCCATGGGGATGAAATGATAAATGGAAAACCGTCAATGAACTTTTATTGCACAAATTGACACTGAATGGTTGTTAAAAATTGAATAAATAACATTCACATACATAAAAGGGCAGCATGAGTGGCGTTTAAAAAGAATAAAAACTTAATTCAGAAGATGACACCGAGCTGTCGTGAGGTAGCTCGTGTCACGCTCTTTCAAGCTCCAGTTCAATTCCTTGGGGAGGGAGCGGGCGATTTTATCCTTTTGTTTCCCTCCAGTGTTTTACTCAGTTGGCCTGAGCTCCCCATCAGTTAGGATATCTAGCTTTCTGTAAATGAAGTGCTAAACACCATAAGAAAAATGTATAGAACTGAATCAGCAGGCTCTTGGATGGACCATACAATTAAACTTTTTGACTATCTATGAAAACACTGAAATCTGGCTGCACAACACAAGCAGCCCTGCAACCAAGTTTCAGGACAGCCTCCAATATTTTTGTTGAGCTCAGAAAAAAAAAAAAAGACTTGCTACATGATCTAACTACAAAATGCCCTGAATCAGACACCATGTTCTTGAAATTCAAACTTGATTAATTTACTGTACATCAGTTGATAGCAATAAGTGGTCTGTCCTCCCACTTTTGCCATAGAGTCCTCTTGCTTCCATACTGGGGTGTTCCTAACTTTTCCACTGCCTCCCTGGGGCTGATCAGGACTTCCTTCTCAGCCTTGTTCCCTTGCTGGCCCATGCCGTCAGGCTGCTGCTCAAGAGAACCTCTCCATTTCTGTACTTCACCTGAACCCAAGCGCCCATCTTCAGACCTTATTTGTACCCCAGCGGCACCAGTGGCATTCCTGTGCCCTGCCTTTTGGATCGGAGCCTGCACCTCGGCAGATCGGCCCACTCTCCTGTAAAAGTTCTCGAAAACGTCCACCCCGGAATCAACACTGCCCCCCTTTTCTTCCTGCTGCGTCAGAGCTGGTTTCAGCGTGTCCCCCCAGGAGATGAACCACGCTCTTGGCTGAAAAAGGCAGCTGGACCTTGCCTTCTCTAGTAGAGACTGCTCTGATAACACATGCCCAGCACCCCCTTCCACCCTGCTGGTGGCAGGCTCAGGTCTTGTCAAAGTGCACGGGACTGAGCTGGATTCCAGCAGCCCGCAAAACATGGATTGCTCTGCTTTCTTAGATGAACTTCCTTCTGAGCTCTTGAGGCTCATCTCCTGGGTCAAGTGGCTTCTAGATGAGGTTCCGTCTTTTGCCTGGGACACGTGGATCCTGGAGCTACCTGAGGTGCAATAGCTCAGCTCCCTGGGCAGGCTGGAAGTTTTGTTGGTCTGGCTACGGGAAGCCTCAGGGATAACAGGAGATTCCAGAGGTGCTGGTAGGATTTCGGGACTAGTCCCACTTCTGGAGGAGCTCAACCTTCTGCTCTGGAGTCTGGCGAAACAGCAGGAGGGTTTCTCCATGGCCAGTGTGCCACTTTCCATAGTTCCAGTGGAGTCGGGCATTCTCTGAACCCCACTCATGAGGCTCTGTTCGTACTCTGTTCTCCAGCGCCCCAGGGGAGTCACATCAGAAGCAGTGGGGTCCAAAAGCCTGTTGGATCCTTGGCTGTTGCCTAGATTTTCCTGTGTGAGGGCAAGACTAATGCTGCACAAACCCTGGCTCTTGCTACTTAGCGTGGAGGAAGCACAGGTGGCCAGGTTAGACTTACTGCAGCTTCCCGTACGACTCCATTGTCTACAGTCGTCCACGAGACTGGTCTGGGTTTCGCAGCTCTGGACCCCTGTGGAGGTCCTGATGAGGGCCAAGATGGCACTGATGTTACTGGTGGAGGTGGTCTGGTCTTTGTAGACGATCCGTGGCACTGCTGACCGTGTCTGCTCCTTCCACTTACGGCTTTTCTCTCTGTCACACACAAGTAAACAGTTCAGAGGGTGTGGAGGATACACACTCAAACATCCATGATCCTACCATGATATCAAGGCCAACATTTCAGACTCCTGATGGCATAAGGCATAAGATGGCAGTACCAAAGAATAACTTCACGTGATTGGTGCACACTTTGCCTTTAGTACATGATTCTGATTGCTAACAGCATGAAATATGATAGGATGACTGTTTTCTGAACTATGTATTGATCACATCAACAGCTCAAGGCAAAAGGAGAACAGATACAGCAGCATCTGTGTACAGTACGGGTATTAAAATAGACTGTGCTGTAATTAACTTAAAGCAAAGCTGCATGAGGGGTGACGTATCCAGTTACATGAGCTTGTGAAGTCAGATACTGTAAATACTTTAGCATGGCATTTTACTTGATCCAGCTCAAGACAATTCCACTCAACCAAATGAGCTAGGCAAATTACAAATTGAGCCTCCAGGAATTGGGTTTGAGATCCCTTACAGTAAATCATACCATGCAGAGCTACTCAACCAGTAACCTTTCCAATCCACTTCATTGCAGAAATTTCCTCCAACCAGTTCTGTAACTATCTGATTGATAATCATCAGGACCATTATAACAAGCCATAAGTCAAATCATCACACCTTGAAGGACAGGACTGAAAAGACCACAGTCCGAGAAGCCCTGAGCTGGAGTATTCCAAGTGCAATAGCTGCACGTCAACACGCCCCGCTCTAGTTCTTCCTGAGGAGGCTGGACTAAGTGAACACAGTCCAACCTGGTGTGCTGTCTTACCTGCAGTAACAGAGGACCGAGAGGATGACTCCAGCCAGCAGGAGGAGCATGGTGACCATGATGATCAGGAGGAGGATGAAATGGTGCCAAGGCTCCATGGCTTCCAGACAGTCTGAAAGCCCCAAAACAATTTGGTATTAGGAAAGGGCACAGAGGCACAACTGCACAAACTCACTTAAGCTAAGCACCATGATTCAGCTATCTTCCTGAATGAAACTTTACATTTATGACACGAACAGCACTGCGATGGAAATACAACTCCAGCTGCAGAACAATTTTGATCCATTTTAGGGTTTACTAATCCATAGGCCTGTTTACATGCAAGGCGGATATTCGGCTGCTGGAGTTTTCACAGTTTCAGTTTTTAAACTTTTTTTTTTTTAAAAGACCTTGCAAGGCCAGACAGAGTTCAAAAGCTAACTACTGATCTTCCTAATTCTGCATTACAATTTATATGAAAGCTTACTTTTTTTGTATAACTAAGAATTTAAATTGGTAAAATGTTGTGCCATACTTCATAACTTAGTATTATTCTTTAAATGTAGTCAATGTTTTTTTAACTTAATCTCAAACATTGATAATTGCCTTCAGACACTTGTATCGCCGCACTGCGTACCTACTCCATTACAAATGCTTCAGTCGAGAAAAGGCGAACTAAATAGAAGACGACCCGTCCTGAGGCTGCAATTAAGGCTCATCTTGAAGATAATATCTTTACCACAAAGCACTCTGATATAACTTATTTTTCAATCCATTTAGAAGGGAAAAGATTTGTGGGTAAGTTTTTTTTAAAATTTTATTTGCACCTTATTTATTTTTAATGAAGGCAACCAACCTCGGCTTTTTTTTTTGCTGTACAGCTGCGCGAGGAACGTGAAGACAACAACTGACAGGTTCACTACAAAAACAGGAATACAATTTTAAACTTAAAATTATTTATTATTTTGTTAAACCGCTCATTTCTTGTCACGGTTTTTCAAAGAATTGTTTTTAAATACTGTACAGTATCGGCCTCCATTGAAGTTTTTAAATACCTGGGCATCGACACTTATCGCGACTGGAAAACATTAAAGCGGTCATGAAGTTTAAATTACCCAATTTGAAAAAGCAAGTTCTAAAGACAATTGCAAAATATTATAATATATAAAAAACCCTCCAAATAACCATTGTAAACTACTTAACAGCAAAGGGGATTATCCAAGCACCTGTTTACATTTGTTTTTAATCCTTTTGTATCCTAGTGAACGGAAACCCAAATAAAACTTCACCGAATCAGTAAAAGATTGTCAGTTTAGAGTAAGTAGTTTAAACATTAAAAACGCACGCGTACTTTGGTTAAATCCAAGATATTGGCTCCAAAAGCAAGCTATTTACACATCTTTATTTGCATTAGAAAACCGCATAACTGAAACAGAACACATCTTGAGACCCTTTAAACAAACCTACCCGCCTCGGCGCTGTGTAGCGCGATAAAACATGAACACGTGTCCCAAGATGAACTCCAACCGCGTCCACAATAGAGGTACCGTCAACTCTTCGGATTTCAGACTTACCTTCATCTGCATGCCATATTTCGGTACAGACCTGTCCAACTCGACGAAATCTGATGTAAAAGCTGCCCAGAAATCCCCCTCCAACGTGCAGCCAAGGCAGCGAAATAGCCAGATGGCCAGCCGGCGGCCGGACTCTTAAAGTGGCTCTTCGGCAACTTGCCCCGCCATTTCGCCAGCTGATCCCCTTCGCCTGCTCCTATCGGATTACACAGCAATCGCAGTGTTTCGATTGGACAAGTGAGAGGTCGGTTTATCTATTAGAACTTTATTGACTGAATTTTACTTCTTCGTCATTAAAAAAAAAAGAAAATTAAGCCTAGAATAGCTGGTTGGTTTGTTTGTTTGAAAGTCATTCATGCGATGGGGAAAGAGGGCAAATAACAGCGGTTTTTCAGCAGAAGGCATTAACGTCATTTCCCTCTGACAGGCCAAGACGGTGAATTTCGTTTTCCCTTTTTAGTAAAGAAGCACCACAAATGTACTGCTACCAGGATACTTGTTTTGAGATCCGTAAATTAGACCTCTCTAGCCTTGAGCTCACTGGTCTTGTACAGGGAATGTCTTTTTTTTTATTTATGAATGAGAGTAATACGGTAATGAGATCCCCAACGCCCTAGCAGAAAAACTGTGGTACCGTTTTCCTCGGAGTTAAAATAACTCGATAAATTCAAGCACAAATGCTTAATGTGGCCCATTGAAGGTAAGTTTAACTGCCAAAACTGATTGAGGTCATCAGCGAATTTACTGTAGGCCCACACTCTTCAAATAAAACCCTTATTTGAATTTCATACTGAATTACCAAGAGAGAAAACTGCTTTCTTTGTTATACAACTGAAATGTATTATAAGAAGGATCCAAAACAGGTGGGTGAAATATAACAACATGCTTTTTCAAGTTCTGAATAATCTCAAAACCTTTTTTTCCTTCTGTGTGTAGTCTGTACACAAAAATGAGATTGAGTGTTTGTGATTTTTGTAACAATTGAGTGTGATTTTAGTTGACAGCAGTGCTTTTTAATTGCAATATCAATACCTTGGTACTACTCCTCTTTGGAAGTTGCTGCTTCCTCCCAGAGAACTTTTCCTAGTGAGCAAAAAGCAAAGAGACAGGGATGGGTTTCTATCCTGTCTGACCTCCCGCCCAGTCGATGAGCATGTAATGATACACATATGGGCGACTTTGCCAAAAGCACTAATCCCCAGGGGCACTGGGTTTCATGTTTAATCCCATTTGCTGGCTCGATAGAGGGCAGCTCAAGTGGACCATTATAAAAAAAGAGAGTGATGGGAAAAAATCAGGGCAGTTCTGCCTGATCTTGTCTTTGCATGTGTATTAAATACCGAACTTCACAGCACCTGGACTTGTGAAAGGCAGCCCGCTTGTTTAGAACTGTCAGCCAGTTTTGCTCAGAGGGGGATCAGACAGTGTATCTACAGTAGGTGTACCCAGCTGGGAGGGTGCAATCAGCGATATACCTTTTATCTAGAGTTGTGTGTGTGCTCTATTAATCAAACTCCATTCAGACAAAAAAAAAGGGGCGTAGGGGTGGCTCTGTGGCTAAGGATCTGCGCCTGTGGCTGTAAGCTTGCCGGTTCAAATCCCACAGCCGGCAGAGGAATCCTACTCCATTGGGCCCCTGAGCAAGGCCCTTAACCCCAGCTGCTCCAGGGGGTGCTGTACAATGGCTGACCCTGCACTCTTGACAGCTTCTCTCTCCCTGTCTGTGTGTCTCGTGGAGAGCAAGCTGGGGCACTCGAAAAGACAAATTCCTAATGCAAGAAATTGTACATGTACTAATACATATACAATATATACTAATAAAGTGATCTTATAATCCTACTAAAACAATTCAACTAGCCCCTTTATGCTCACTGTTTTGTTCAAACAGCATTGTTCCTGCTTTGCGTAGATGAGGGGCACTGTGCAAGGAGTACCCTATTTCCTGGCATCCCCCTGCAGGCTGCAATCCAGAGGATCTTTTACTGGTATACCCCATGTGTGGAAGGAGGAGGTGAGAAGGGGGAGTTTGCATTTTATTTACATAAACCACTAGAGTGATTCTTACATCCACTTCTTTTTGAAAAAGCTCCACCAGCAGCAAGATCCACAGCTGCACCTTATTTACTGCACTAGTAAAAGCTGATGGGGGGTTTTGAGTCTTCTGCAGGTTGACGGCCATAATGACAGGAAGAAACGAATTGTCAAGTGATTATAAAGGCGAGTCGGAGTCGGTGTGCTTGCTGTGGGAGTCCAGGGATCAGTGCAGGTCATTCCCATCTCACTCCTCCTGGTCTGTAGTCCAGCAGGTATTTTGCTTTTGAAATGCTCATAAAGCTTTAATCCTGAAGGAAGGGGTTATGCGGTTTCAGAAATGACTTAGTTGTCATTGACCTAGTACACCTGCTGGACTCGGGCCCTTGGGAATCGTGAGAAGAGAACCGATGTTCGTATATTTAATCTGAGTCCAAGCTTATTTGCTGAGGTTATGTGAAGTTCACCTCCCGCACTGATGCAGTGATAGCACTAGTCTTCTTGGCTGGCTCTTGAGATGATGTGATTTAATGGCTGCTCAGATCTACCCCCCTACTCCCCAAGACAGCCAGCAAGTTCACATGGTTTTTAGAAGTCTTATGTTGTGGAGTGCCAGGGTCTGAAATGCAGGCAAAGTGGTTGGTGATTTTTGTTACACTTCACTTTCTTTTCAGACAGCCTGTGATACCAAAGTGATGTTTTTGAAGGATTTTGGAGCCACGAGTACCTGTCATTCCTGTTCATCAGCTCTTCCTGTATGTATCTCAGTTCTCTCGGCATGGCCCTGTGTGATCCCATGATCCTTTGTCTCTGAGACTGGCTTGTAGAAGGCAGCATGGGAAGAATCTGCAGGTAGATAGATACATTATTCCAAGACATGTCCTAGGGCCCAAGCAGTTAAAAAGGAAAGAGGAACAGGAATGCAATTACTAGTAGCCATTGATTGTATAGAAAACGGAGATTTATGAATACTGTGCAGTTAATGATCCCTGGCCGCCTTCGTAATGTGTTTGCCAGATGCGATTTTTAACATGTTTCTTTAATCTTCAGGGTATTTCAAACCCAAAAAAAACACAGCACTTGGGAAAACAGGAACACAAATGCAATCAGCGCTTCATCTGTGTAGTAAGCCTACCGGCTGTAATGCAAGTATGGATTGTACTTCCCGACGCAATATCACAAACCTTTCAGTCAAATAACAGCATCCCCAATGAATGTGCATTAACCTCTGAGCTCCCTGCAGTGGTGTTCTTCTGTCAGCAGGTGGCAGTAGTAGCACTTGTATGATGCTGAAAAATCAACACCATCGAAGTTGTGCAGAACTGAAAGAACACCGTACAGTGATTTCAAATACACATTGAGATATTTATTATTATTAGGGGGGATAAATATTCTGGATAGGATGGAGTGGTTGTTTATGGCATAAGCAACATAAGCAGCATGTAGACTTCTCCCAGAGGAATATAACATTGATCAAACAGGTCCTAGGGTTAAAATGCTAACCGATCTAGAGCTACACGTCACTGGAGGGAAAACATATTTTTTAAAAACATTTTTTCCCCACTTTTCCTGCTTTTTCTTTCCGGGAGAGGCGGCTGAGAGGGAGCTCGGAGCCCTGGTCAGTGTGATCTATGTCAACAGCGCGGGGGGGAGAGGCTTTCCTGGATGCTGTTGCCGTCTCGCGGAGTAACACTCGCCCTGGGAGCCGCCGCAGAGGCTGTCACCGGCACCCCGAGCTGTAATTAATCACCTAATTGGATTTCCCCGAAAGCACGGGAAGCATGTGTCCCCTGAGTTTGGCGGGGAAAAAGATGTCATCAATACTGTCCCCCCCCCCCCAACACGCCACCAAGCAATCCGATTACCCCACCTTGAGTAAGAGCAGCAATCTTCTTCCTTTTTGAAAACGAGAGCATAACTTTAAAAAAGAAACCCCCTGCTGCTGATGCCTTAGCAATAAAGAATTAGTGTCAATTATTTGAGTAATAAAAAAGCTGTAAATATTAATGCCTGGGTAAGGCAGTTGCATGGGGCTCGGGAAATTGCAGACATAATGCACAGTTAAAGGAGCTACTGCGGAAGAAAATGATCAAATTCATCATTGCACGTCCCTGTTTTGCCTCTTTGTTTTTCCACTGTGCTGTAGGTGTGCATTCTGCGTACCAGTCTCGGTATGTTCATGGTCTAAAGCCCGACCATGCTGTCGGACTGAAAACGGCCTTTTTGGTGGCCAGCTCCGCCTATGGGATCGGGCAACGGGGAACACTATGCTGTAGCAGGTGCCACCCTTAGAATGGGACATTACAGAGGTCCTGGTCAGCAAAGCAGCGCTCTGGCTGGATTCCACCCTGGGTTATTGTGTGAGCCAAAAGAAAAAAAACCCATGAAAACAGCAGAAATGCCAGGGACCACTGCATAGATAATGAGCTCAAACACAGAAAGCGAATAAACAGTAAAACTGAAAAATGCTCATTCGTTCACTCTAACAGTCACTGGGCCAGGGAAGCAGAGACCAAGCTACTAATGTATGTGAGCCCACGGCATTTAATCTGTTAACCACTCAAGATGAGCTACGTCCCTGAACACAATTAACCAGCAATGCAACGTGACCGTAAAGGGTTCAACCAAGAGGTTAGGGATATTTTTCTTTGCGGCTGTTAAACCCGCCAATAAAATTTTACGTTGCATTGCATTAAAGCCACTCTCTAAGTAGAAATGTGTCTCAGCCTATTTGAATAAAACTGATAGTACACTAGCTATTTGAACTCTGGGTTTTAGGTCTTTCTGGACCGTAATCAGAACCGGTGTTGAAAGCAGAATGATGAAGATTTAGGGTCGCGTCTATCTGTGTGTGAGCACCATCGCGCGTGTCCAGGCTCGGTCTCCTGTTAAAACTTGCGGATTACTTGATAAGACCCACCTTACACTAGCAACGTAATACGAACCAAAGCAAGAGAACGCTCCTTTCAGGGAGAAGACAAGGATATAAGGCTTGTGTTGTATCCAACAAAGTGCGAGCGAGGGAGGTAGGGAAGTGTCCCCAACAAAATGTATGGCTATCATCGTGCTTTGCCCTTTTGCAGAGCTTGAGTGTGAAGTGGGGAAGGAGAGAGGCGCGGCAGTAGATGAACAAGCTGGAGAGAGACGGACAGTGGCCTCCTATTGGACCAAGAAGCTCCAGTGAGATAACAGTGTTCAGTTCAAGTCGAGTTATAATATGGTAGTCTAGTGACAGCAAGGCAAGTAGGTACAGCATCTCCATCAAAACAGGCACTGAGATACGGGGAATGTTGTCTGACTAAGAGAACAGTTAGCAACTGGTACAGAGCCACCAGTCTCTCCAAGGGGCTGGGGAATAAGGAACTCATTGAAGCGGATGCAGTAATTACATGGAAGAAAGACAAATCCTGATTAATTACCTGTTCATGCCTGAAGTTCTTGAATTAAGTTTCCCTTGGTGTCTCTGAGTGGCAGTGTGCTGTACAGACATTTTTAGCCAGTGTTTCAAATCATACTTCTATGTCTTCCGTTTTGGGCCTACTGCTTGCCTGTTTTGGATAAAGCAGGTAGGAAATAAATGGGTGGATGTTTTCCATTTAGCAGTTCATCCAGGAAGGAATACTGTGGTATGTTCTCCTTTAACTACAGATACCAGAATAAGCTTAAGTCCCTTGAATTGCTTAGGCTGATATATATATATATATTCCATACAGGGGACTGTTCCAAATAATTTTTCACTTTCGACAATGTGTAAATAATTAAACAGCTGTGCACCGCGAGAGGCGGACAGTAACCGGCATGCATTCGTGAGGGAATAAGAATAAACATTACCAGCTGAATAAAAAGAGTCATACTGTATGAGTTACCCATCACCTCCTTGGGTTGTGACAGCCAACGTGAAAGGTTGCAGTGGCTGCTGGGGAGAAGTGACTGCGCATATTAAATGTGCCCAACTTTTTTTTGGACTGGTTGGGGGGGTACATGGATCAGTATTTTGCACCTTGTTTCTTTATTACAATGCAGACAAACCTGTGAGGTTTCCCTTATTTAGGACCGTTCAGCATTATTGCCGAAGGCACACAATTTTAGTAGGTCGTCTGAGCCGACCCGTCAGAAACGAATTGGCATTTGTTGCTGAGCTCGGGTGAAGATTAAAAAAAGCTTTCTGTCCGCTGAAAAACGTGGAGTTAATTGCTTTGTGGAGGTGAGAGACTGGAATATCGAATAGGAAGACGCCAGTGTGACTTCCAGAAAATACCAAGGGGATCTGCAGGCGCTGTGCCTGTTTCCCCTAAGCAGCGACGTGAATCCCACATGAGCTCTGCACTAAAGCCTTCAGCTCCTGTTTGCTAATTACACCACGAGATGTTAATTACGAAAGAGGGGTGGCTGAGAAACTGACATTTGCAGCTTAGAATGCAGGTAGATAGGGAAGATATTAGGAAGAAAAGTGAACAGACCTGGATCTGTGCCTATCCCTTGAACTGAGACCTTGAATTTAGAGCCTCTGTGCCTGATGTCTTGTTGTACCCTGAGGACTTTGAGCTACTGCAGATCCTGCACTCAGATCTCCAGTAGAATGCCCCAGCGTATGAATTGGTACACATGTAAGTATCTTTGGATGAAAGCGTCGGATGAGTCATAGTCATTTTTCGCACCATGCTTTATCTGTAGTTGTTTGTGGGACAGTCAATGTTGCAATTAAACACTCTACTGTTCATGTTACAGACACTGTAAGCCATACTGTATATGAAAACCTGTGCACCAAGCAAACAGATCAGGTAAAGTATCTTGATGTGCTGCTTGATCATGTGACCTCTGTTTGAAGACCCTGGTAGTAGGCTGAAGACTTAAGAGGGGGCTACTTTAGAAACAGAGGTGACCTATTGCAATAATACATCAACTGTATAGTTTAGCTGGGGGTCGTCCTATGCAGTAGAACAGATTTTGTGGGGTTTTTTCTTATAGGCCTGCTTTTAGTCCTCGTCTCTTTTTAACTTGTTGCCCGGATTACCTACTCATAATCCGATTCTGTTTCTAAAAATGATTATTGCCCTTGCAGGGCCATTACCATCGCTTTCTCCCCTAAATCCCGATTGCGAGAACAATGGCCCGTTAGACAAAAGAGCGGAGCTGGAACGGTTTAAGCCATTTATAACATGACTAATTGAAGTGGAACTCATTAAAAGTGGTTGTTTTTTTATCTTTCCCGAAAGAAAAAAAAAACGTACTTACTGACTTGTAATTGAGCAGCTCTCGAGCAGAAAAGTTGTAATTAAGATGGGGGGGCAGTCTATCGCCAACCTGCTGTAGTTCTCTTTGCTCTGCGGAGGCCTTTGTGTGTATGTGGGTTTTTTTTTTTGCGGTGGAATTAATAAAGTGGGACATCAAAGTGGGACGTTGTCGGAATGTTTTAATTAAAGATGTTTGTTCCAGATATCTCCTGCTAATGCGGAATGAATGCAGCTCCCGCGAACGTATTATTTAGCGGAGGAAATTAAGGTTTTGAATGAACAGGGCAATGGAGATAGGAATTGTCCAGAGGGCTGGGGGTTATTAAAAGCTGTGCTGTGCTTCGGATTCACACCTATAGCTGCATAAAGGGGCTAGTTAGTGTTTTAGAAGGTCTGTCTGAATTGAGTTTGATTAAAATACCTTTTATCTAGCTTTGTGTGTGTTTTAGCGCTTTTAAAACTGCATTATAGTCTTCAAGTGCCTGTAAAAAGTACTTGACAGATATCAGCAGGAATCTAAAGTCCTCTATCCATGTGAAGAGACTGTACTGCACAGGCTGTCACTGTGCGATCCTCCATGTTTCTTTCCTTCTCTTTTACTCTTCCCCTCCCCATGTTCACACGAGCTCTGCCACAACTGGTGCAGGGGGGCCATCGAGTGCTGGAGCATTAAGCAAGGAGTTATCAGCTTGCTGGAAACTCAATTCCAGCAGGAGGACCTTTTTACAGATGATACCCACCCACCATTCCCGGCTGCTGCGGGGGGCTCTTAACATTTGAAAAGCGTCAGCGTCCCTCCCCGCACCCACCCCCGTGTCACGGCTGCGAGACGGATGCAGACTTTTTCAGAAACGTGGCATAGGAAGGCAGCAATCAGCATTGGATTTTCTCCCTCTGAATCTCCTTGCACCAGAGCTTGCGGTACATTGAAGGTAATCATGCAAAATTCAGGGTGCCTGAGCTTTGAAGTTCAGTTCATGATCTGAGAATTAGCATCTCCTCCCGGAATCTGTACTTTATATTTCGCACAGGGGATCAGCCGTACAGGACCAGGGCAGCCTTTACGAAAACCTCTACAGCTGGTAACTATAGGATCCTGAGGGCTGAGTGCAAGGCCTTAAACATGCCCCAGGATGATGCAGTGTTCAAGGTCATTGTCTCCCTGGTGTAGCAGAAATCTTAGTTCTGTCACTTCCCTGGAGGTCATTTTAATTCCTTGTGCCTGGGAACCAAGATTTTGTCATAGCAGGTCTGTCCCTTGGGTTGTGCAGTTCAGCTGCTTGGAGACAGGACTGAGGCGGTGGCTCAGTGCTATTATTGGTGGTTGATGAGGATACTTCAGAATGGCTAAAAAATATGCATTTGCAAATCAGTTTTGTGTCGGGCTGCTACAGAAGGCTGTCTCACATATACCGCAGGAACAAGTGGATCCCCAGAGCAAACATTACCCTTCACAGGGTTGTGTTCTTTTTACCGTGATGCGTTAAAGTTAGAAAAACATGTGCTCAGGGACTCTAAAACAACTTAGCGGAGATTTGGATGGCTCAGTGGATGCTTTGCAGTTATGCATGCCTGTAAGATGAGAAAAACACAAAATCGTACATCCAGTAAAACAGGATTATAAGGTCAAACTGAAACAGAAATACAAAACTGCTCTCTCGCTCACTGAAGAAAGAGATTCTTTCTCAGTTTTCTTAAAAACTCAACACATGGACCCCAGTAGTCTCCCTGAGCCCCTTCTTATGGTTTTCATTCCAGTTGTATCAGGGCTCAGTGGGCATTGCACCTGTTACAGAAGGTGACATCACTCCCTTGGAAACTTAGGAGGCCTGGCCTTTTGGAGTAGGGGACTTCCCTGCTGTTCTGGCTGCATGATCCTGAAGGCATGGATACTCATGAGCAGCCATGTTGGAATCTTAGTTGTGGTCAGAGCTATACTCTTTATGTGGGACAGGGCAGTTATTCAGCCCGTCATGAAATAACAGTCACTAAGTAAATCAAACAATGAAATGGCAATGAAAAATCAAAGCAATCATTAAGTTAGTAGAGTCTTACTTGAAAGCAATCCATTTTCTCTTTAAAAAAGATCTGGAAATATACAGTATGGTCTGTTACGATTCAAGATGCACAGACCAATGCTTATATGTATAGTATATTTCTGGTGTTTTTAAAACTCCTGTTTTTCTTAAGAAAATAATCAACAATGCTGTGCAATACACTTAATGCCATTTCGTAATTTTCGCATTGCATGTTTTGGAGTATGTGAGGAAGTAATGGAGTGTAAGTTTGCACAATAATATCGTCTAGTGCCTACTGGAATGTGACAACATTAAACCCAATCCAACCATTTACAGCCATTAATTGCAATTAAACCGCAATGGAAACAATCAATAAACTCCAGTGTCTTGCAGCTCCAGCAAGGCAGGGGAAGTCTATTGGAGAAGACAAGAGGCTCTGGTGTTAACGGGAGAAAGCTGATCTGCGCTGAGGCTGGCGCATCGATCCAGAACAGCTGTCAATCGATCGTCATCTTTCCCCGGCCCTTTTATTCTGCCGGAGAGAGCCTGCCGCGCATCACTCAGCCTCCTCGTTCGGCGGGAGGGTAATTAGGAGCTGCGCGCAGCATATCCGTCAGTGTCAGGGGGTGTCGATGGGAAGGCTCTCAACTTCGTTAACCCCCTGGTGGCTCCCCGAGTGTGTCGAATCGGAACCTCTGAAGCCGTCTTGTTTCGTTTCGAGGGCTCTTTTTGTTGGGATATGGCTCATCACGAATGCCTAGGGCACAACAACCTGATGAAGCCTAGAATAAATCAATAATAATTAACAGGATGGTGGGTGGTGCATAAAGCAGAGCCTCCCGATTGAGCATGCCCTGAAATGTACAGTGGAAGCAATTACACGGCACCACAAGATGGTAATGACACACGCGCAGTGTGATGTTGAACGTGTTCACGACAATATCCTGTCCAATGATTGCTCTGCAGTCTGGATTTATGGACCATGACCCATAAATCATTGGGGTAAGGGTGGCATGATGTCAGCTCCATCGCCAGAGCCTCAAACAGTACCTGCCGGAGGGTTACGTCATTCCTGTGGAACAAATAATCTACACCTGATTGTTACGCTGAACAAAAATGCGCAGCTCGCAGAAGGGGAGGAAATTGAGCACTAGCTCTTGGTGCAGGATATTTTCAGATGAGCAAAATAAAACTGATAAGACACAGGAGCCCAGGAGGCTTTCCAAACTGCGGGGCTGGGCTGAATCAATATCTGTGCAAGGCTTTCCCACAGCATAGCCCGAGGCACCCAGGGAGAAAGTTAAATAGCTTTTTTACTTACTTCCAGGCAGTTATTATACTATCCTGAAATTTAACCCGTTTCTCTCAGGTGTGATGGATATATGGATAGGATTCAGTCACAAGTCTCCCTGAATATGAGTATGTCTCCAAATCGCTGACCCCTAACTATTGGATTTTACATCTTTTTAATATATGACTGCCTGATCAGTTCTTCTCAGCACCAAATATAGATTTACATGTTGGCTATTACATTTGATCAGGCAGCAGGTAATGTACAGTATATGCATAGCAATTTAGTTAACCTTCAGCTTTAAATCTTTCAATGCCTTCGGTTTTAATTCAAAGTATGTGTAAGTTCTCTCCTACCTCCTCTATACATACCTGTTTAGAAAAGAAAATATCTGTTTCTTAGCTATTTCTTTTCACATTGCCTTAGCTGACAAATGCTTTTGTCATATCACGCAACTGATGTGTAGCAACAGGACGGTTTGAAAAGTGAGGCAGCCAGGTTCACCATCAGTCACACCAAGGGACAGGTTTGCTGGAGGAGTGAGTGGGTTTGATTTGTTTTCAATCCTGGTGCTAATAGCTCATTGGAGAGCAGAAAATCTGGCACCTTGCACCTTTGGCATGGCCGGCAAAGGCTCAGTCTTCTGCCCTGTTTCTGCAGTTCTTCATGCTCCAGAAACTCGCAGTGAGAGGCAGCAGCCTGGGGGCGTGTGTCCCGATCGATAGCTCTCCAGGATATTTCCTCTTGAGAGAGCTGGCTAACAGACTGTACAGACCAAGCGTGCCTCTGCTTCACTGCCAGCCTCCCCCCCCACCACCACCAGGGACAGTGGGGTTTTTAAAAGCTACTGATTTTTTCCGTTCAGACGGCTCCTGCCGTGCTCTCACACTGCACAAGCGAGAGCTTCTGCGAGCTCTCACTGGCGCGCTCTTCTTTTCATTGTTGGGCTGCGTTCCCGTAAAAATAAGAATGACATTTCGAGAGAAAGGGACCATGCAGTTCATCCATCAGCACGGCTCTTACAGTCGGCAAGGTAGAGCAAGCAATGTTAATTTAACAAAGATAAAATATAGACAGAGAACTCCCAAGGCTCTTGAAAACTGCAGCTGGGGCCCACGCCAGTCTTAACTTACTGTGTGGACAATTTTTCGCAACGTACATGACCTCCACATATACTTCCGTGACCTCTCCAAACCAGTGCCTGGGTTGCCCTCATCCCCACTTCTAGTATGTGACATAATGATACTAATTTCTTACACTTATATAGCACTTTTCTGGACACTCCACTCAAAGCACTTTACAGGTAATGGGGACTCCCACACAGTACTCTCAGCACACACCTGCTATCAGTGGGGAGGAGAACAGAGTGATGAAGACAGTTCAGAGATGGGGATTATTAGGAGGCCATGATTGGTAAGGGCCAATGGGAAATTGGGCCAGGAAGCCGGGGTTACACCCCTACTCTTTTCGAGAAACGCCCTGGGATTTTTAATGACCACAGAGAGTCAGGACCTTGATTTTACGTTTCATCCGAAGGACGGCGCCTTTTTACAGTATAGTGTCCCTGTCACTATACTGGGACATTAGGACCCACACAGACCGCAGGGTGAGCGCCCCCTGCTGGCCCCACTAACACCTCTTCCAGCAGCAACCTTAGTTTTACCAGGAGGTCTCCCATCTAGGTACTGACCACACCTGGTGAGCTTCAGTGGGCTGCCAGCTGTGAGCTGTAGGGTGATATGGCTGCTGACATGATTCCATTCACTGGAATTTCCCATAATCACATAGGCATGCTTTTTCTAATAATAAATGCTGATTATCAGCCCTTATAGAGGTACTGCAGCTGTCCTCTGCAGACGACCGGTTGATCTGACGCAAAGGTGCCCATGCTGAATGTATGAAATGGAAAGAAACTTGCCGTGTTGCTGTGGAGCCCTGCCTAAGTGGAACGAATGACGGTAAGGTTGCTCTTTGCAATCTTGATCACTGTGTGCTCAGTCAAAAGATACACGAGTCACAATCTGCTAATGACTTGTATTAATTGCAGCTAATTTCCAGTTCATTTACAGCCTCGGGCATTATCTCCTCTAATGCTGTTTATGAATCTGTTCTATCTTCATTGTTTATCCCTGCTCAGGTCTCCTCAGACTCAGCGGATGCTCTCTTTCCCAGCACAGTGATCTTAGCACAGTTAACTTAAAGAACAGAAAACTCGGTAAGAGACCTTTAAGTTCTTCACATTGGCGCAGACAGCTGTATTGACAGTTAGGGGAGAAGCTATCCCGTGTGTTTTCCAGCACCCTTCACCCCAACAGCTCAAGAGCAGAATCATGGGAAATAGAGTTTGTTAAGTGTCACCATTCTCCATGACTTGTCATAATTTAAAGAGACTTAGAAAGTCTGGTGATGTAGGGGCCAAGGACTGGGGACCCCTGATTTGCTCTGTGATCTCCCCACCTACCAGTCCAGGTTTGTGGTCCAGCTGTGCTTCAGCATCTAATTTGCTGTACTCAGACCAGCTTCTATTTAGAAATCCCTGCTTTATATTTAAAGCAAACAATAACCGTGGATATGCAGACATGACTGTCCCAGATGTAGAAGGATGTAGAAGAGCTTTTAAATTCTTTGATGTGTTTAAAATATCTCAGTTTTAAAGTGGGACACAGTATGAGGAAAGTTTTTATTTTAAATTCAAAATTTCAGTCCATCTGCTTGCTTACTGCACCGAGCTCTGATATATATATATAAAACCTATTGTGACTATGTTTAGAAAGCTGTTGAAATAAATATTTTCACTTATTTTGACATTCCTACATTGCTTCAAAGTTGCAAAGTTGCAGTCTCAAGCACTTTACACAATAGCCCTGTGTGTACAGTATGTGATAAAGCACAGGTTCTGGGTGCAGTTTTCATCTGTAGCAGAATATATTCATATTCACATTGGTAATCATACCAGTATGAATGGGAGCGTTTTCTGTGAGCGCCCAATCTTCTCAAAGAAGACAACCTTTGTTCTCGGCTGTAAAAGCAAACTTTGCAGTGCAAAAGAAATGATATTTCCAATAAACCCAGTAAATGCACAGCAAGAAGTTAATATTCATTGTACAGATTAAATGAATTTTGAGCAAAATGACTCATGAATTTGTAGTCCAGACTGCATTGCCATCAAACAGCGGGAGAAAAAAAATAACTCTTGTTTTCTTACTTCTGTCCTTTTAAAATCAAATCTCACTTTCCCAGCCCAAAAGTCACCCAACCTGTGGCCTGAGGTATGGGTTACACACATCTTTAACAGCACATGCCATTAAAGGCATTAGCGACCCAGCTACTATTTCACAATCTCCCCGCTTACCAGCAATCAAACACCTTAATACTGCAATTTCTCCTAAAAGGTATTCGGGTCCTGCAATCAGAGTGGATTTTACAGCTCATGTAATCGGCCCGTGCAAGTCTTCTGAAGGGGTCGTTTCTCCTCTCACTGTGCCTTTTGACCTTTTGTACAGTTCCACGGTCTAAACCAAAATCAGTCCTGCGGACCCCTACCTCCAGGCAATGGCTGTTCCTCTTCTTATGGGACCGTTTGCAAGTGTGTAGACTTCTGTAGATTCAAGATTCAAGATGTCTGTATTTGCCATATACAACAAGTGTATTGGAATGCTTACTCGTTCAGCTGTATCCAGTAACATTAGAGAAAAAAATAGGCACAAATGACAAACAGACATGGTCAATACTTTAAGACAATAGATGTTATAATACAGCCAAGACAGGACATAGTGCAAACAGTGCAGTACCTTAACGTGCAGGTACTGATTTGAGCTGTTTAAGATGTGGACTGCTTGGGGGAAGAAACCGTTTTTGATTCTATTGGTCAGTGTTCTGATACTGATACCTCCTACCCGAGCCCAGGGGTGAAAACAGACCGTGGCCAGGGTGCATTGGGTCCCGAAGCATAGCTCGAGCCCGGCTGTGGCAGCGGTCGAGATATATCCGGTCGATGGAGGGTAGCTCGGTCCCAGGGATTTTCTGCGCGGCCCTCACACCCCTCTCTGTCCTGTACTGTGGCTCCACCATTCCACACCGTAATACCACTGGTCAGAACACTCTCAATGGTATTACGGTAAAAATTGGTGAGTGTTGTCTTGCTCATCCCCCACTTCCTTAACTGTGTCAGGAAGTGAAGGCGCTTGGTGGGCTGTAGTGAGGATGGCAGCAGTGTTCTCTGACCAGCTCAGCCGTATACAGCGGCGTTTCTACCAGAGGTGGCAACATGGAGAAGATGTCAGAGTGCTGGATTTGTAACTGCAGGACTGTGGGTTCTTCGCTGCCTTCACTCAGATGCCTCGTGTCTTCCTGTCATATCTCCAGCTGTGTAAATGGGTTAGAAATGTAAGCTGGTTTGGATGAAAGCATGACGCGTAAATTGATAATAATGCCTATATCTTAAGTACTACTTTACCAGAACAAAGTTTGTTTAGTAATTTGTTGAACAAGAAATATTAACCTTTATTTATCCTTCATAAGTTAATGAATAACATTGTTGGCATCAAGGGCACCAGTACTTGTAACTGTGTATATTATACAGTATATAGTATTTACACTGAGAGGCAATAGGCAGAAATATTGCTTTTGGGACCTACAGTATATTGTAATTATACTCCGTTTACACATATTTGTTTTCTAACATTTATTTGATTGCTCTGAAAAGCAATTGATTTATATGTTTTTCAGCTTTTTCTGATATTGGTATCAATCTCCTATTTAACGTGAAATCTGTGGTCCAGGTGCCCTGCACTTTGGCATCTACGCAGTACTATTAGTACTGAGCACAAGAATCTGTAGGTTTTGGAGGAATATTGTAGAATAAAAAATGGTTGGAAACAAATATCACAGAAGTGTTTAACAAGTAAAAAAACAAGTGTAATGGGTTCCCCTTATTAACCCTGTTGTAATAATATTTGCCCAGTTTGTTAAGAGAGATGTTTGTTATCATGTCTCAGTAGGCAGCAGCCTGATCTCTACTTCTAGTTTAGCCTTCCAGGTTCAGAATGGGTCATATTTGCCTTTTTCCCTTTTTTTTAACACGGCCTTTAGCTACCTTGCTGGCAGTGACGTAAAAATAGATGTTCATGTGGCAGAAATGTTTTAAGGTTCAACCGTCCCTGCGTCATAATCACTCTTGTACAGCCAGTGACCTTCATGTGCAAGGACCGAGGACCAGGGAGCTCCCGGCAAGGCTGCCTGACCAGATTTAACCTCTGTTCACAACCCGTGTGTTTGATTTTGTTGTAAAGTAAGCTGCCTATGTGTTACAGGGCTCTTGATGTATAAGATGAAACTGTCATGGTGTTGTAGGCAGTATCGACATCTGGTGAAGATGCTCCTGGACGTCCACACACTGTCGCTGATGGATGCGAGGGGTGAATAGCTCTTTTCGACTGATCGCGCACCTCCAGGCCGGCCTGAAGCACGGAAAGACCAGTGCTGAGACACACAAGGGCACAAAAGCACATGTAAGAGAGCAGAGGAGAAATCTGGCCTGTTTTTGACTAGAGGGCCTCGTGGCTCAAGCCATAAAGCGGCTGGAGAGGAAACAGCAATGTCTGAGCCAGGCATAAAGGTCAGGGCTGCGTGCTTTGCTCGGCCTGTGAGAGACAAGACGTTTGCTTAATGGCCTGGCTGTCAAAAGAGGCATGCAAGCTGTAGACTGAGTCATGGGAAGGGGTGAAGACGGCATAATAGGAGCTGCAGAAAGGTTAGGAATTGACTTAGGCCATGTGGTCCAGTGTGCTCGGCTGAATGGAAGATGATTATCGATCCAAGAATATGATCAAGCCGCTTCTCTGGCGAATCGGGAACCGCTCTTGCTCATTTATTCCATTGGTACCACCTAAAGTAAATCGGGACTTTCCACCTTCCAGCAGGGGGAGGTTGAGCAAGCAGTTGAATGGCTTTTGACAAGTTTCACTCGACAGCGTGCATGTGCTCAGAACAAGAAAAAAAACTAAATAAAGTCAGTGTCAGGTGGGCCACCTGTGCTGGCTGTGGAACCACCAATTTGGCTGTGGGTGCTCCGGTTTCCTCACACAGTCCAAAGACCCAGAGCTGGTGGGTCCCCATTCTTACCTATGCAACACAGGTGGAGCCCATCCTGGCTAGCAACAGGCACAAGGCGGGGTACACCCTGGACAGGACACCAGTCCGTCACAGGGCACAGACAAACTCACATCAGGGTCAATTCTCCCAGAATCCAGTTAACCTACCAGTATATGGGAAGAAACCAGAGCACCCGGAGGTGCACCCATGCACATATAAACTCCCCACAGACAGCACCCCAGGTCTGGAATTGAGCCCCAGCACTGTAAGGTAGCAATGCTCACCACTGCGCTACTGTGTTGCCAGTTTTGATACAGTTGGATACTAGCTGTAGCAGGACAATAGCGCTGTTATTGCTTAGCTTTGTCAAGCGACCCCAAAACCTTCTTCATTATCAGGGTTTACATTAAAATTTATCTAACCTCTGAAGAGCCAAACTTCAAGGTCAGGATTGCCTTGCTACTTGGTCAAGTCAATCATTTTGCACAGCAGTTACTGAGTACACCAATGACGGAGCTGATTATGAAGTAAGCACATTTGTCATGTAGATGCAGTCTGCTTTTTTTTAACCTAACGATAACAGACACACCCACGCACAGCACATAAATTGTGTGTCCTCTTAAATAAGGGCCTCTTAAACATTAGCTCATTCTCGCAGCCCCGTCCTCAGATGCTGGGATGAGCTGCACTCGAGCCACTTTTGACAAAATAAGGTTTCATGAGCTCTCTTGGCTGCCTCCAATTCTGTGAAGAGCAGAGTAACACTAACGAGAGCTGGAACAGACAGGCTGGCTTTGATTAGGGGGAAGCAGGAAGCATATATCTGCGCCCTGCCGAGACCTCCCTCATGCAGAACACCAAACTCTTGGGAGGTTTTTAATTGCACAGGTGGGTTCCATGTCACCCAGAAGGATTTCTTTTTAAAAACTGCATATTAAATTTCAAGTCCTTCTCCAGTTCCAGTGAGAGGGTGCAATCTCGTTATGGGGTTCTAAGGATTTGAGGAGTGACTGGAAAGAGAAGTACCGTTGCTTGCATAAAAAATAGTAATGGGAGTGGCAGTAATGATTGTTCTCAAATTTATATAGAGCATTCCGTCTAGAGATTTCAAGCACACTTCATAGCTCAGCAGCAAAAACAGGGTGCTGGAATAGCAGCCTAATGTCAAAACACCTGAATGTGTAAACAAAACAAGCTGTTCCCCACATTTTTGTGCTGTTTCACTATGGTGCTGTGTTAAATAAAGATAACACCAGACAGCAGTTTCCTTTATTATTGTAACCTAACGCTGACTGAGCCCTGCCGGGGATGCATTGTCCGAGCAGTCAACGTGTGACTTTGGATCTGCCTGCTTCTTATCAGAACATGTGATCAAATCCTCCTAGTCAGGAAGATATTCAGGAAATGCAGCAGCACAGAGTATAAAAGCACAGAATTGGCTAGGTTTTGAGGAGCAGCTGTTTTCTCCTCTAATGTTGACTCTCGATTCTGGGCACGGAGTTTCAGGCGGTGGTGGGAGCTGGGATAGATTGGCCTGTCTCAGCCTGGATTCTGAAAGATCTATGGCAGCCTTTGCAGTCTCAGCAACAGCAAGCAGCCTCAGCCACTGACAGACCCATCTAAAATCTCAGCAATGCTGCAGCAGCATTGAGGATCCTCCTTGTAATGCAGCTACAGACCCTCTCAGCGAGGGATGAGCTGCAGGCTGAAGTCTCTTAGGTCACTGGCTGCAGTGGGGCTGGAGTGAGTTCTGCCACCTACAGTATGTCATGGAATTGATGTCGCTCAGAGAACGATAATGGATCTTGTTTTATTTAAACCCTGAAGTTCCTGACATATGTTCCACACCAGTAATGAGTTAAATCCCAGTCACTCTGAATGCTGAAAACTTTTGGCGAACAGTACAGTGGATCTGAATGCATTTGAGTAGAAAAACCTAGGAGAAATGCAGGTAGTCTGTGGCATCTCTGATTGTCACAAAAACAACTGCAGAGTGTTTCCCAAAAAGGGAAAAAGAACATTAAGAATCACAACACCACAGGACGGTCTGTAAAGGAAGCTAGAGAGAATCTAGTGATATTTCTGTGTCTTTTTATTTGAACAGCCTTTCACACATCATTACCAGTTAACAAAATGATGTGTTTGTCTTTCCACTTGCACGCTTGTATCTAATTGTATCCTAATGTATGCCGGGCTGGGCCTGCGTACACGCTTCTACAGGGACGAGATGACCCATCGATTTTAACCCTCAAGGTTCTCGATCCTCGATCCCTAGGTCTTAATTCCAAGCGTGGGAGATAAAAAAGACTTGTTTGTGTCAAAGAATGGATGTTGCTGGAAGTGGATACGGAGTAACATTTTCTAATCAACCACTTTCTTTCAAGAAGGGGCTAAATAGCCAGAGGAGTAGAGAGCGGTTTGCCAGGACTTAGGGGCGGGTGGAGATTTTTATTTATTTTGATTACATTTTGAAATTAGGAGCCCAGCAAGACATATGGCTCCTGCTCTGTGACAGATGTTCTGTGGCACTCGGAATCAGGCCCCCTTATTAATATCAAACACGCAGGCGAGGAGCTGAAACTTTTCGGAACTCTAAACGTCTGGGGTGGAATCCCAGGTGAGATGGCACCGTTGTACCCACGAAGAAGATGTATCACCTGAATTGCTCCAGTAAAACATCCCACTCTATAGATGTGCGCAAATGTAGGTCTCTGTGGATAAAATCGTCGGCCAAATAAATTAGTAAAAAGAAGTGAATAAACTCCCTTTTAAATTCCCCAGGAGGCAAAGCAAATATCCTGAGGCAGTGGATTCTGCTTGTCTGGGCTTCCTTTTTCTCAGCGAAGCAAATATTTCTGAAGACGGGGAGGTTTTTTAATCTATGATTTGCATCTTGTGAGCTCATATAATACATTTAAATATAAATAGTAAGTACATAAATATACATGTATACACACCTTCAGTGTAAGGGAGATGGAACATATCCCAGCAAGCAATGGGCACAATGCGAGGTACACCTGGGATGGGACGACCCGTCTATCGCAGGGCACACACAGACACACGCGCTGACATTGGGGCCAGTGTTTCCAGAAGCTAATTAACCTACAGTACCAGCATGTTTTTGAGCTGTGGGAGGAGACCCATGTGAACATGAGGAGAACATACAAACTCCACACAGACAGCACCCCAGGAATTGAAGCCAGAGTCCACGTGCTGAGAGGCAGCTCTGAACCACTGTCCCGCCATGCATATACTGTACGTGTGTAAAGCATGTATATGGAGAATTATGTGTGCATACAGTATATATTGTATAGTTTGGAAGTCTGTGTATCTGTACATACTCGGTTAACACAAATGCAGGGCTAACTATGGTGATATTTGTGTGGGGGATTAACACTCCGAGTCCTTTTGTAAAGAGCTTGTCCTGAATTAGGGAAGCGCAAATTTCTCATGAATTATTTCTTTAATAATTTAGTAACTTCTCGATTCACCACTCTTCAGCTTTCATTATTTTCTGCTGTTCAGTCGCAGAAAATGGTATCTACTTTTCTTTTTCTTCTATCATTCCCTGGCTGATTTTCCTTTTCTGTTCAACAGGAACATGCCTTATTAAATAAATGGCAAGAAGCCGTTTTTTTGTAATGTGGCACAGTTCGTCATGCATACTGTCAGATATGAAATGTTTCCAGAGTCAAGAGGATTTTGTTTTCTACAGATGGGACTTAGCCTTCAACACCTCGCTGCTTTGCATCTCACAGGCTGGTCTTGTTCTTGAACTTGGCCCCCACTCACATCTAAGGTGCTTTGGGATCCTTTGCAATGTAAAGCATTCAATCAACATGTGTTTTTATTATTATTTAATTTCTGTGCAGTTATTAATTGATGATATTTATTTCTACAGATCGAGTGACACACAGGCCCAGTAGTCAGCCTTGCTGGCTTGCAGCGCTGGGGCCCTGGGTTCAATTCGTGGGGCGCTGTCTATGTGGAGCTTGTATGTTCTCCCCATGTTCACGTAGGTTTCCTCTGGGTGCTCCAGTTTCTTCCTCCCGCCGTCCAGAAACAAACTGGTAGGTTAATGACTCTTGGAACAATTGGTCCTGCTGTGAGTGTGGGCACGTCTGTGCATCTGCCCTGCGGTGCACTGGCATCCTGCCCTGAGCGTACCCTGCCCTGCTCCCCTTGCTAGCCAGGCAGTTAGCAAACGGATGGATGAACTAAAGTACACCCTGTTCTTACTTGTGTTTGATCTCAAGAAAAACATGGACAAGCCTTTTCTGCACGGGAAAAGTGAGGTGCTTGGAACATATTTGGCTCTGTTCAAAACAAGGGAGTCGCACTCTGCTGCTCCCATAATTATTTTTGTGTTTTAGTTTTAACACTTCTTTTATCACTACTTTTATCATGTAGAGTATTGCACCAAGAGCAGAGTAGATGTTGCATAGGAAATGTCGGTTTTACTGACTACATACTGTACCATTACCGTTTTCGACAGCAGATGCAATAAAAAAACAAAAAGAATCAAAGAAGACTACCATTTTATCGTGGGGACTTTTTCATTCTTTGAGAAGGTTGTGCAAAGTTGTGTCTACCGCCTTGAATAGAAATGCAGATTACTAATGCAAAGACTTGCCTTTGAAGTCTCAGTGTAAAATAGCTGTTGTGTCGCTCTGGGGTTTATGAAAGTGGATCAGGAATAATGAAGGGTTTGCGCTTCCCCTTGAATGAGTATGTGCTGGTAACAACTTCCTCTTGAAGGACAATCAGGATTGGCAGGGGCTCATTTCTTTGCTCATTTCTTCATCTAGGGCAGTTCTGGGACTCAGCTGCTGGGGTTGAATTAAACCACCTGACTGGAGCAACGTCTCACACGGCTGTTAAGAGGAAGGTCAAGGAGTTGGGGGGTCTTCAGCTGAAATCCCCCTGACAGCGACTGATATTGATCACACACTTGTGTGGAAAGCTGACCTCTGCCAACCGAACTGGTGTTTCAGCATAGGCAAACTGTCCTGCCAAGTTTGTGTGTGTGTGTGTCTGTCTTAGAGTTTGTAAGAGGACTGTTCGCAGAGTTTAGAAGCATCACTCACCTGGGGCTCTCACAAACAATCAGATCTCTTACATCAGTGGGCTGACCTGTTCAGGTGACACAGCGTGGGTGTTCAGAGTTGTCTCTGAGATGGGTGTCCAAATCCCACATCACTGTTCTGTGACTCCAGTCCAGTCCCACAGGTGTTATTTAAACCCTCCTTAAGGCCCAATGTGAGGTGGAAGATAAGATCACTATTGATAAGATCACCATCTACAATGTCTTGTATTAGGAATTTGTCTTTTCACATACCCCAACTTGCTCTCCATAAGACACACATAGGAGAGAGAAGCTTGGGGTCAGAGCGCAGAGTCAGCCATTTATACTGCGGCCCTGGAGCAGTTGGGGTTAAGGGCCTTGTTCTGGGGCCCAACCAGGTAGGATTCCTCTGCCGGCCGCGGGATACGATCCTGCAACCTTCTAGCCACAGGCGCAGATCCTTTGCCACAGAGGCACCGCACTGCCCCATGTTAGATACAAGTTACTTAGAGGTAGGAGGATTTTGAGGGAGGGAGGTCTGAGTACCAGGGAAGTGATTTTTAGGGGATCCACTAATCCTTGCCACTCCCGATTCTCAAAATATTTGTGAAATGACACCCCTGATCATTTACTTGCTGAGGTTGCTATGGACTTCAGAGGGGGAGAGTGGAACAGGACTCTGAAATGAGGCTGTTCAAGTGAATAGGTTAGAGGTCCTTTAGGTTAGAGGTCAAGAGCCCACTTTAGGGGATCTATGCTCATCTGATACCCATTTGAGCTGTACAGCTTGGCTGCTGAGAAGGGTTTCTGAATTGCACATTCAAACCCAGAGCCTAAACAGTGTGTGCCACTGAGCAATACAGCAGTACAAGCTATAATAAGCCAAGAGGCACATAATAAAAACTATAAAAGATAAATTTGAATTTTACATAAGAAAAATATTCGCTTAAATATTAATAAGCAGGGAGAAGCAGATGGTCTTTTTTAGATATTACAGAGTGAAATATCATGTTCCTTTGTATCGCTAATTAAAGAATGTCGGGCCAAAATGCTCCAACTCATTAAAATTCATGGTGCAGCAGCTCATTGTTTCTTGTGGCCAGGCTAATGTCCAGTGTACGTTGGACGTGTCTAGTGCACAATCAGCAGCTTGCAGTAGTTCGACTGCCTTTTGTCAACAATCCGTACAGCAGCTTGGCAGCATGGATAGGGTGCCGTTGTCAGCTGGAAAACACTCCTGCACGAATTGTGGGAATGATGTACAGGTTACAGCTTCGGCTGTTACATTGAGAGCTGGGATAGCAGAAAACATTAAAGCGGACAAACCTTAAAGTAGTAATAATAACAGTGAAGGACCCTTCCAGGCACACAGTTTGTCCTGTTTTCTCTTTCCACCTGCTCGCCGCATTAGATAAAAGCTCTGTCACATAGAGTGATGCAGGGGCGAGAGCAGATTTCATCAGGCAGACACAGAATAATGCAAGGACTGAAAACGGCACCCTGCCTGCTGCCTGTGAGGTGTTTTTTTATCGTTTTGGCTTCCTCATCAGTACCCATCAGTAAAGGATCATCATTAAAGATTGCTGTGAAAAGATTCCCACACCAGAGGACTATAAATCACCTCCAGGCGTCTGAAACGTTTAAGCTCCCATGCGAGGATGTGACACTGTGCATGTGATTGGATTTCACTATGTGCAGCCAGGCGGCAGGGAATCCCGATGTGCAAATACTGGGCACGAGTGGTGTAGCCTCTCTAATCGAAGTGTCAAAGCTTACCATTTTGCACAGTTTTTGCACAGTTCTTGCATGGTTTAACCATGCCTTTGTAATGCAATCCCACATTTTGTATCACGATTTTCCATACTTCTCTGTACTCCACTGTGATTTCACAGCTTTCCTCCTCTGCACTGAATCTTTACCAAAATTATGCCTCTGTCAGGTTTTATAAGGGTATGTCTGACTGGTGTCTAGGAATTCCTGGAACTAACACCCAGTCACATAAGAGTGATTTTACTTCTTTTTTTTTATTTGCTTAAATGCTGGGATTCCTCCGAGTGTGCTGCAGGTTACAGGGTCACTACGCGGTAGGAACTGGATCATGAGTGACCCCATCTTGAGATCACTCTTCCACATGATTCCATCCATCAGGCGTGTGGTCAGTGGTAATTGCTTGTGTTAGAATGGGGTTACCGTGATCCATAGATCTTTACTATCACTGACAGCACATCCAGTTTATCTGCATTACAAATGTGTTTGTGTTCTGCTCAATTATACACACCAGTTGTTATTTGTTTTTGCAAAGGATGTGTCTGCTTGGGAGAGCTTAAAAGGGAATTTTTCAAGTGCCCTGCCAGCTTTCCTTGGACAAGCAGTGCTTGCACATTTGCCATGTCCACCGAGAGTGGAGATTTATCTTTCACACGCAAGTATCAAAGTCTCATTATCCGCTTTCCTGTTGAAGGTCTGGAAGCTGCCATGACATTGACTGTACTGAAAATGCAACCTGATGTCACAGATGGAGGAAATATCCTGACGCTTTGTGTAGGATATCAGGTTTTAAATGTCTGTCTGACCCTTCTGTCTATCCCAGGGTGCAATGCGGAGCTGCCCAGTTACCCATATCTTGTCTCCACTGATCTGGCATGCAGTTCTGTCTTCTCTCTCCTTCCAGTTGCCAGCACCCAGCAGGACCTCATTAAAACTAATAGTCCATCTGTCCAACCTGCTCAACCAGCAGCCTTCTAATTTCAGTCACTCCAGTAAGTGCTACATCAAGCGTATTCAGAGAGTGGGTAGGGGCTATACTGTACATGAGTAGCTATACAGCCCTTCTGCCTGCTTCCCCAGTCCTGACAGGCAGAGTTAAACTGTGTGCACATTCATCATTGCCTGTTCCCGAGGAGCTGCAAGCACATTCTTTAGGAGTACCAGGGGAGAGATAAGGGGTTGGGGGGGGGAGTGTGTGCATTGTGGAGATTGGAAGCTCTCTTCTTCTGCGCTTTTACTCTGTATGTTACACCTGTTGACAATTTCAATTGGTCATTTTCTTAAAAAAAACAAGCTATTCCGAGGTGTTCGTTGGGATGAGACTGTTCTCCCTTTGTAACTCTGGAGTTCCGGATTCTCGGATTCAAATTCATCCCAGGCTGAAAAGTCTTTCCTGTTCTAGTGAAAGAAATAAGTCCCATATTTAAGGGTTCCCACATTCAGGTTTTCTTCTATGGGCTCTTTTACAAACGGCACTGATGAAGCAGAAAATCTTTGCTTGATACAACTTTACACTTTTCTGCCTAATAGGTTTTTTCGCAGAATAAGGTAACACGTGTGATGTATCCAGTGTGTCTTACACGAGCGCCTGCGGCTCATGGGCTTTAGTATGGATCCATCTGCTTTGCCTTGAGGCAGTAATCTGTTTCCAGACATAGCCAATTTGTAAACATGCTGTGGCACAGCTAGTGGCAGCCATGATGTGCCAGCAGACCCTCTACACAGGGCTTCAGGTTGACAAGCTAGACATGACACGTTGAGTTAATGGAGAACTTCCGCGTAGCAGGGTGCAAGCCCAAGGTGGAACTTTGCCAAGACGGCTGGGGTTAACACCCCTGCTCTGGCTCGTGACACAAAGTGCCACTGGAGCTTTGATAAGGAGTCTGGATTTCAGCGTAACTTCTCATCCACAGGACCTCTCTCAGCAGCGTCCCTGGACACCATGGATTTGGAGAAGGGAACTGGACCACCTTCTAGCCCACCGACAACCAAGTTGTGGCTGTAATGGTTTTCCTGAGAGGTCTCCCATCCCAGTTCTGACTTGGCCCAGTCTTGCTTAGCCTCTGAGATCTGACAAGATCAGGCTGGTAACAGGATCCTACTGACCAGTGTACCCTATACCCCAGCCTCCAGCTTCCAAAATTGTAAGAATACCTCAGGATCACAGTCCAGCTTCTGTAGCACTTGGCAAGCAAAGAGAACCAGACTCCCCTGGATGGAAATGTGGATGCTGGCAGGACAGCTCCCCCCAGTAAAACCAGCCAGTACCTCTTTGCAGAGCTGGGATGACTTGAGAAATGGGACGTAACCCTTATGAAAATATACCACTGTCAAATGGTCATGGTATTCTTATATCTTTTCTGTGGTTTTACCTGATAGGCCCTTTGGGCCATCATGCTCCTTTGGAAGTTTGGTTGCTAAATGGAAAAAAAATATCTTTAATGGTACTGAATAGTGTACAGTGTTATAGATGCTTTTAAAGCTTGGGATTAAAATTTAACATAAAAAGTGTGTTGTATGTGTTGAAACCACATATCGAAAGCAAAGGCAGGATAACAAACCTCAGTCAAGTTGCAAAATCCCATCACTCACTGTTGTGAGCTTTGAGAAACAAAAACTTTGAGGTGCTTTCCTCACGTCCGCGAGAGAGGTCAGACCCCGCGACCTCTTGGGTCCCACTGCCATGGCTGCTTCCTCGTGTGACTTCTCTCGGGCACCTGCCCCAGTCCCACAGCCTCTTTTCTCCTGCTTTGCCTTTCAACACGCTACAAAATCGATGCATGACTTAATTTCCCTGTTTCACTCGACGCAGGGAAAAACTCCCCTGGCATGGCTCCCTCGCTTGTGAATTCGGTCTCATCGCTCTCTCTTCCTTGAACCACTCTGCGGCCCCTTAATGTGGACCGTGGAGTGGCATATAAAAAACATTATCGCAGGGCCAGCCTGAGCGTGGAGCTACACTAGCAGGCATAATGGAACTCCGTTCACCAAAAAGAAAAAGGTTGGCGATCAAAGCGCATCTTCAATGATGTCTAAAATTGAAAAGGCAGAGTTCACGTATGGGCGAGCGGTCCTCAACCATCTGTATGTGTCCCGTCTTAGGGAATATATCCGGAATACAAATGATGAGAGTGTCTTGTGGTGCCGAGCTGTGCCGAGCCTGATTCCTGGGACTGGGTGTGTTATTTCGTGTCCTCTGCTGTACCGTGGCAGAGGAAGTTATCCGTTCTGTGCTTTCGTTGTTTGTTAAAGCTAATCTTCCAGGGTGTGTAAGGTAAACAGCAGCCTCGCTCAGAGAGATACAGTATGATCATGAAACCCTTTCCAATGGCTGAGGTTTACTATAGGTGAACCGTGCACAGTGCTATTGTAGGTCGCACACAGTGTCCGTTTGGGGTTCACGACGCTTCGCTTTGGGTTTTGGGGGTTAGGGCTTTACGACACGTGGGTGCCGTGGAGGGTTTGGCCATTCTGTGTCAGTTATGAGTTCTGCGCAGTCAAGAGCAGACGTCTGTGAAATGTGTCTCAGTCCCTGGTTTTCCGCGGTGTAACACACAGGCTCTGCGGTGCTCCGACGGTTCGCCTTGTTTGTGACCGATGTGAGAGGCCGGCGAGTTCACAGATGATCTTAACTTTCCCCCCAGCTGCTAATGCACTCAGCTCAGTGGGATTCCTTCTGTACTGCAGTCTGCGATTCCTTACCTGCATGATGCTCATCGCTCAATGGACTGCAGTGCAAATCTGCACGCCCACCTGCCTGACTGCTTTTATCGGTTTTGTCTTTCATTTTTTTTCTACTGTATTTGAATGTTTTTTTCATATTTACTTGAGTAGTATTGTCAGTTTTGCAAGTTGCCCTGGAGGAAGTCGCCAGCTAAGCAAATAAATGGTAGTTATAATATAATAACACTGCATTTCTGATTAGTTCCTGTCAATAGCAATGTGGATTTTTACAGAAGTAGCTTTATTTGCTTATTTTAGTTTTACTACCCAGATACTTTTGACTATAACTCTACCTCAATTTATATATAATATTTCTTCTAGCCAGCTAGATTTCCTATGATGCATAAGGTCATTTACACACAACCATTTGTGCATATCAGGTGGACGGTAATTATTCAAATTAATTTAGTTGATAAAGGTATGTTATGCTTGTGAAATTGACTTTTATTATTTATTAAATGGGGTCTAGGTGTGAGGGTGGCATGGTGGCGCAGTGTTTAACATTGCTGCCTCACAGCGCCAGGGCCCTGGGTTCATTTCCGGACCTGGGTGCTGTCTGTGTGGAGTTTGCATGTCCCCCTCGTATTTGAGTGGGTTTCTAGCAGGTGCTCCAGTTTCCTGCCACAGGTGAAAGGCATACTGGTGGGTTAATGGGCTTCTGGGAAACCTGGTCCTGGTGTGAGTGTGTATATATCTGCAGTGTGTGTGTCCTGCAGTAGACTAGTTTGGCGAACTGAATCTGAGAGGCGAGAAGCAGCAGGGCAGCCTAGTGAAAATGTCAGAAGGTCATTGGTGCTGATTTTCCAGCCCTCTCCACCATCAATCAGTCACGTGTTTTGCGAAAAGAGCAAAATCCACCTGTGATGATCCTTCCCTTGGTGGGGTGGAGTGGTGGCACTGTGGATAAGGATCTGTGCCTGTGGCTGGAAGGTTGCCGGTTCAAATTCCAGAGAATTGCATCAGCAGAGGAATCCGTTGGGCCCCTGTGCAAGGCCCTTAACCCCAGCTGCTCCAGGGGTGCTGTACAGTGGCTGACCCTGTGCTCTGACCCCAACCTTCTCTCTCCCCGTGCCTGTGTGTCTGATGGAGAGCAAGCTGGGGTATGCGACAAAACAAATTCCTAATACAAGACATTGTATATGGCCAATAAAGTGATCTTCTTCTTTTCATAACTTCCAGTTACTCCCATCAGAGCACAGATACCGACTCCCCAACTCCAAAACCAACAGATGCAAGTTCTCATTCATACCTGTAGCCATATCTTTACACAACACTTGACCTTCTGTGTAAATATGTTGATGATGTAAAACACTGCTGCTGTAAAAAACTTGCCCCCGCCAGGGATAATAAAGACTCTCTCCTGCTGGGATAGGCTACAGATCCCCCTGCAACCCTGCTGCTGGATAAAGCAGTAACGAAGGGGATGGATTGAGTCTTGCTGTAGAATCTGATAGTCCTAAGACATATTCTTACATGAATTCTTTATTTTGATATTCCTGACATAGGGAAGGTTTAAAATGTACATACACCTAGAAGATCAGTCCATTTGGGATGAGCGCTTGGCTCTTATCTAAGAATTTCTCATATAAAGTAGAGATGTTTAAACTGAGCAAGTCTGCTACCCAGTTAAAATTTTGTTCTTCAAACAAATGACTAATTATGATTAAAACGATAGCATTATCTTTGAAGCCGCGTGTACTGTATCTATTTAAAAGGGTGCATTGGTTCCCGAGAGAGCGGATTATTTGGAGAATCGATCTGAAACACAAAACCTGTGCCAGTAACGATCGGTCCGGGATCCTTTTCTATCGATCCGTTACTACATGTGCCCTGGGAGAGGTCTTCAGTACTTAGGGAAATTAATACATCGTGAGTGAGACAACGTGGAGGGGGGTCGCAGCGGGCGATTAACTTTGCCTGTAAACCGAGCAGGTGTTGGTCTTTATACACACGTTCACCTGCAAATGCGTGGCGTTGCAGAGTGAAGGCTTGCCCCGCGGTAAAAACAATTAAAAGGCCACGCGTGTGTGTGTGTGTTCAGGGGTGTACTGTGTGTGTGCGAAGGGGGGGTCCCGCATGTCCGTTTCCTGCTCCGTTTGATGTAGACGTGTTTGTCAAAAGCTCTCGAAACCTCACCAGAGCAAAGAGCCTTCGCGTTCGTGAGTGGCCGTGGGTTGCTGTCGTGCGCCCGCGGCTTGTGAGATTCACGGATCCTTTTTACGTCGGAAGCGGTTTCAGCATCAGCACCCAGCGCGGCCCCCTCTCTCCCTCTCTCTTTCTCTCCCCCTCTCTGACGAACATCACCGCAAGCGAGCCAGGCGGCGGGCAGCTGGAGCGGCGCGGCGCTCTCCCTCCCTCCTCCCTAGTCTTCTTCTCTCCCCCCTTCTTCTTGGGAAGCGTGACGCCACAAACCCGACTTATCCGAACCAGAACCTCCGTCCCGGCGCGCCGTCAGCCGCCCCCGCACTTAGGGAATACCAAAGGCCACCTGCCGAACCGAGCTGAAGACAGTCTAGGATTGCAGGAGAGACAGCATCTCCCCGTTTCGGCATATTGGAGACGGATGCTACTCCAGGACTGATGTGCTCCGGCGTTTTTGGTACTTGGATAATTCGTTCTTCCCTGCGCCCCCGAGCCTGAAACTGGACGATGCTGTGAGATTGTTTTGGGGTATTTTTTGTTGTTGTTATTCCTCTGGCGTTTCGTGGGTCCTCGCCGGCGTGGGCACGGCTCCAGCGGCGCTTGCTGCGGGAGAGAACTCTTGCATCCCAAACCAGCCGCTGGGGGACTGGAGTCGCGCCGGTCTCGCGCTCCCGCTCCGGTCCGTGCGGCTCTGCGCCCGTGTCGTGCCGGCGCGAGGAGGGGCGGGCTGGATGGCTCCCCGGCGCTCGGGGCTGCGGCTGTTCCAGCTGCCGTGAAAAAACAACAACAACAACAACAACAACAACAACAACAAAATACTCCGGTACAAAGTCTCGACCTACCGTGGTTGTCGGTCAGCGCGCTTAAAGAAAGAAGCTCGGCTTAGTTTTTTCTTTAATTTAGGAGGGAGGGGTGGCGGCGCGGAGTTTTGTTCCGATCACCTGTGTGCACGCTAACACGCTGCCGACTGTCGGCTTTTGGTCGCATTTATCATCTCGCTAGGGAGTTGATCGTTTACCGGACTGTCTGCGCTGTGCTTTGTCACAGCCACCCCACGGATTCTCCGGCTCTGGTGTCCCCAGAGCGCTGGGAAATGCGAAGCAAGTTGTGCTGCTGCGAGACAAGTGCTCTACAGAAAGACGTCGGAACACGCGTGGGCACTCGCTGAGGACCTCGAAACCTAAACGGCAGTCTTTTGCGTCAAGGGGGACTTCTCATGGCTTAGCGCGGATACAGAAGCATGCGTTTGCCAAACATTCTCCGTCAGATATTTTTTGGGGGGCTGGGGCCTTCTTAATAGTGGGGTTTATTTCGTGTCGGCCGTTAACTATGGGATTTCCAATGCAAGCACGGAGACGACTTTGACTTTGCACAGCGCCTGTTTTATGACATCTCAAAGGCTGGGCAAACGATTTTTTTTTCAATTTTTAAAAAAGAAATAAAAACATAAGATACAACGATGCGTTCCTGCTTAACTTAGACATTGCATGACTTTAAAAGCTATAAAAACAGGTTTAAATAGTTAATAACTACTTTTTATGCGCGAAAAACTGGTGATTTTCCTCCCTGGTGATCAGCTTAGAATCTTTGTGTCCGCTTTGAGTTTTTTTCACTTCCTAATTAAACGTTTAAAATACTTGAACTTCCTAAACACAACACGCTTTTCATACAGAAAAAAAACATATTTTTTTCCTGTAATGTAGGACAGATCAGCAGGTCTTTTTCTCTTAATCAGAGGCTCTGAAAATAGCGTACCGCCCACTGCGCTCCATCAGAGGGGGAGGCGGCTCCGAGAGAGGGAGGAGGCGCGGATTTCCGTACTACACAATGGCAGTTCTGTAGAGCGGGGTGCGAATGGCACCAGTTGCGTCTGCATTAATAACAGTGTGTAACATTGAACAACGTAAATCGTTTTCTTCGACTTCCAAGTCCCCTTAATTGTCATTCATTATTTGAGTCAAGGCGCTGGGTGAATGACGGGACAACTCCGTGCGCTGCGTTCAAGGGTGTGAGCTTTACAATAAACAAAGTAGGGGCGCCTCGCTGCGTTTTCCCGGGGTTATCAGTCGAGCGAGGGGGGGGTCACCACCACCGCCGCCGTGTGTGTTGACCATGGATATCAAGGTCGAGCCCGAGGAAGAGGATCCCGGCCGCCCCGCTCCTGTCGAAGTTTTCGCCAGCACCTCCACGCTGCACGGCGTCGCTCACATCTTCACCTACGAGAGGATTTGTGTCAAGCGCTGCCTGTGGGTGGTCTTCTTCCTGGGCTCGCTCGCCTTTCTGATCTGCGTGTGCGTGGACCGCGTCCAGTACTACTTCGCCTACCCGCACGTCACCAAGCTGGACGAGGTGACGGCGCAGCTCATGGTGTTTCCCGCCGTCACCTTCTGCAACCTGAACGCGTTCCGCTTCGGCCGGGTGACGCGCAACGACCTCTACCACGCCGGGGAGCTGCTGGCCCTCTTCAACCGCGGGTGGGTAATAGGCGTGCCTTCATCGCGTAAGCGCTCGGGTCACCCGGGGCCTCTGTGGGGCTGAGCCGTGCCAAGCCGTGCCCAGCCGTGCCCAGCTGTGCTGACAGTGGCGGTGTAACAGTGGGAAGTTGGAAAGGGTCGTGGTTGCATGTTGTTCAAACTTGGGGGCACTCAAAGAAACTCGAGGCTCTTTGCTGAGCTCTTAGTTTGGATGCTCCAGGTGGATGCTGCACATTGGTGGTGGTGGAGGGGAGTCCCCATTACCTGTAAAGCGCTTTGAGTGGAGTGTCCAGAAAAGCGCTATATAAGTGTAAGCAATTGTTGTTATTATTATTATTATTACTACTACTTTGCACAACCTGACTAATTATGAATATACTTGGTCCAACTCAATTTTATTTTCAAAGGTGTCCAGACGCTTCCTCGTTCACATTGGCATGATTTGTTGTTGTCTTTCCCCCGACTCCGGTGAGGCTCCCCCAGCCGACACGCGCTGTGGCCGCGGGGGAGGGGTTTCCGGGGTTAAACGGGCAGAAATTTAGCCCTTGTCCGGGGGGTTCCTTCACCTGACCGTCGTCGTTCCTTGACCTCACCGATTGCTCCATTGAAATAGTTTATCCTTCTACCCAAAAGTTGGGAAACACGCTAGTTCAAGGGATCTCTAGCAAGCTCACTGAATTCCAGCAACACGCTTGTCGTACTCGGTGGGGGCTCGAAACGCGATTTCTTCTGAAAAGGGAGTTGTTCAGGCGAGATAGTGAAATAATCGTAGCGTTAGTATTACGGTCTCAAATGAAATAGGACAAATGCGGCAAAACGACAGGTTTTTACCCCCTCTGAAACCACGAGCGGTAGTGGCGGTACCGTCGTATTTGTGTCTCTTCACACACACACACACGCGTTTCTCGGAGTATCCGCTGCCGTGCTGCTTCTGCGGTGTGCCGGGGAGAGAGCAGACGTGAAGGATGGGGCGCTTCCGCTCTGCTCAGTTCACGGAATTAATTTCACTTTTAATGACGGCTCCCGTTCCCTTTATGACGAGCAGCGCCCGAGTCGCGGGTCGTTCCTGGGCGCTCAGAGGCAGGCACGGAGACAGATGTTGGTCGGAGCAGCTGACGGACAAATGGGCTGCTCTCAAGGCGAGGAGGCCCGGGGCCGAAAGAATGAAGAGGGCTGTTGGATTTATCTGAGCGGCTCGGTCCTTCAGCGTGAGGATCTTTTACTCTCTTAGTGTTACAGCTCCCGCAAAGAGCTTTTCTTTTTCCGGTTTAAGCCGAAATCCCCCAAAAACTAAATCTGCAAAACATAGTGTTTGCGATAACGATGAACGAGTAAAAACAAAAACCGACATCAACCAACATCAATAGGCATAATCAGACGTCTCCCAAGGGCGATCACTGAGTGATTATGAAGTAGATTGGCCTTTCCTTTTTCCACAGTTTTTAAGAGGAAAGGCTGCCAGATGAGATAAAAATCACAATGGCTGAGGAGGTATCAGACACCTCCCACGGTTAATTAGTGTGTGTCCTCCTGCTTTGGTCCAATTAGTTCTATGTCAGCTAGCACACCTGAGTGAGGGCAGTCCAGAAATTCACTAATTAGAACAGTGTTCGTCTCCATTACCGGTTTCTTCCAGCTTTCTAAGAGCTAAGAGCATATTAAAAAAAGCATGCCTCAGATAGGAAACGTTGGAATAAATTAGCACTAGTGATGAAGAAGCCCAGTTGGAAGGAAAGCAGCTCACCCAGGGGTTCTCTGGAACCAGGGCTGAGAACTGCTGGTCAGAACACCTAAAGGCTTCAGCAAGCATCTTAGCTGTGGCTCTGTCGAGAGGCAGCTTTAACACATCGCCTTCCGGGTTGTAATCACTGCGCTTGAGGCTGTGAAGTGAAAGCTGGCGAAATTCCTCTTGGAAAAACAAAAAAAAAATTGTTTTTGCTGCCAAAAAATAAAATTGTGCTGCTCTCGGCTTGGTCTGCTCTCTGTGTTGGTTTGACCTACAAGCCTTCAGCCCCGGTGCCTGACTAGTTGCACTGATTATCTGTCTAGAATACATAGATCACCGCCGAGCTGTTGAGCTCTAATACAAAATTCACTTGAAATATGCTGGCGACTACATTCATTTTGTCACCTTTTGGGTGCATGGAATTACATAAGCACAGTTACAGACGAGAAGGAAGCCGTTTGGGCTCGTCAAGCCCATTTTGGAGTTAGCAGTTGATTGATCCACGGGTCTTATCCTGCTGTTTCCCTGAACAAAACCAGGGTGTTGTCTTTAACAGCACGTACATGTACTGTAGCTTGTTCCAACCTCCCACTACCCTTTGGGTAAAGAAGTGGCTCCTGTGCTCAGTTTTAAATGCACTTCGGCATCATTTCTACTTTGGTCCTCGGGTTTGTGTCTCACTGATCGTTCTGACATTGGCATTGCCCTTGAGGAAACGTACCCACACTTTAGCAAACACACATACACAGTCCTGTCACCTGTCACTGGGGGTAGGAGGTCTATTAGCCCGCCATGGTCCTCTGGCTATTTTTAGCTCATTGATCCGAAGAGCCATTTCTGGAAAGATCCCACTGAATCATCATTTATAGTGTGGCTAAGAAATAATTTTCCTGCGCCTATTGTAAGCTATGATGTAGCATTTTGCCTTCAGTCCTGAGCCTAGAGTGAATTAAATTAAAGTGGAATTCACCTTTTCTAAGAATCCCCTGGTTTCTGGACATTTTAGACAAAAGGCTGTTTGGAAAAAGAAGTAACCAGAGCGCAGTACTTTAGCATGCAGTGAAACAAGTGATTTTGTAATCATGCAAACCTTATAATCTTCCATTTTTTTCCATTGTACACTATAGCTCAGTCTCATCTTAAAGCATTTATGAGCTGTGTTCTTCGGACTCCCTGAACCTCTTTATCTGCTATCTGTACACACATATTCTTACGACAGAGAAGTGAAGAGGTAAGCTTGATCTTTCTCAGGAGTTAGACTTATGAGATAAGAAAATAAGAAAATAAACTTTTGTTTACTCTTGTCACAATCCATTTGTGTTTACATAGTTGATTTGGCGAGCTAGGTAAATGCAGTGCTTAATCTGATACTTTTTTAGCCGAAAAAAAGGCTGAAAAGGACCCAACCTTTCTCAGAATACAGAAATAGGAAGCAGGTGTCGTTCTTTTGAAAGCACAGCCGGCGTTCAGGGGGATAGAAACTGAATGTGAACTCGAGTGCAGTATTAAATGTCGGTGTGCTTCTTGTGACTACAATTGCTGGATGTCAGTGTGTCTAGCTCTCTGCAGAACTGACCTGGACCTTGACAATAAGGAGTAATCTAACAGGCCCACTGGGCAGAAAATGATTAACCTTCATTCATATTAAATGTGAAGAGGGGCCTGTTGTCAAGAGCACATACACAGGACAGACCTTTTCGAGGATCACGCCTGGAAAGAATCGTGGCATAGTCACAGCTTTAGACTATTTCAGAGAACAGGATCGAAGGAATTCCTTGCTTATTGGGAGCAAACAGATTTAGGGCAGCAGTGCAGTTTTTCATGCATGGCATTGTTGGCAAGCAGGCTCTGAAATAATTCTGCAGGGGGGCATCCCGAGAGTTCGCATTGATGAGTGACTTGGATCAGCCAGTCAGTCTGCGAGCTGCATGGCATGAAGACCCGCCGTCCACAGCCCCTCTCGTTTACCCAGAGCAACTTCACTTCGACAACCCGAGAGGCTGGGAGATTAATGGGTGGTTGGTGGCTCTAGTAATTGGAATGTTTTAAAAATATAGTTCGCAGTGTTTGTCATAACAAAAAATAACTGTGTAAAAATTCAGAAAGCAAACCAACAAAATAATTGGTAGCTGAATGAGTTCTACAGCTTAAACCTGCACTTCTGAGAGAATGGGATCACAAGTGGACACTGCTGCTTTTTAAGCCCTGTAAAGAAAATTGACTTATATCCCCCTGTAATTAGGACTTGTCTCCAGCCTTTGTGTTCCTGTGATGATAAAAAGCATCTCTCTGCTCGTAACCTACTACTCAGGCATGAGTTGTTTTCACCAGCTATTGGTTTAATAAGTCAAAACACAGTTACAAAAGAAGTGTGCCAACTTAAACAATGGCACAGTTCATTGGGGCAAAGGGTGGCTGTCTATTTCCCTGCAGGAATTTGCGCTGTTCCTGTCATCCAGTTGGTTATTCATTTCCGTGTGTTTAAACAGATGGTGGGCCCACGTTCCCTTTGCGCTTTTTGAACAACGCCTGAGCCTTCAGTAGATTTCTCTTCCCCCTGGCTGGGCAACAGCATATTGACTTTGATCTTGCCTGAATTAGCCCTCAGTGAAGGGCGGCATGGCGGCTCAGGGTTTAACATTTCTGCCTCACAGCGCTGGGGCCCTGGGTTCAACTCTGGACCTGGGGTGCTGTCTGTGTGGAGTTTGCATGCTCTCTCCAAGTTTGTGTGCGTTTCCTCCAGGTGCTCTGGTTTCCTCCCACAGTGCAGAAGACATACTGGTGGGTTAATTGGCTTCTGGGAAAACCAGCCCTGGTGTGAGTGTGCGCGCGTCTGTGTCTGTGTGTGTCCCCTGTGATGGACTGGCGTCCTGTCCAGAGTGTACCCTGCCTTTGCGCCCGATGCTTGCTGGGCTCCCCCTGAGACCCTGAACTGAATGAATCAGTTAGAAGATGGGTGGGTGGATAGTGCTCAGTGACTGGGGCTGTTGGTCCCTGGCCACTTTCTATCATTTTTGTTTTACAAATCAAATTCAGCAGCTGCAGAAATCTGTATTGATTTTATGGGGGGGGGGGTTAATTCAGAGAGAATTATACAGCAGTTTGTACATATCTGTAGGTGTGATTTGTATTTTTCTATTTTTCAGCTTTTGGTCGATGGGAGTAGATTTACTGAGCTCTTGCATCTTTCTTGTTTGTTTCTGACCTTTTCCCAAAAAATCGATATGTCTCAATGGTGGACTTCAGGCTTTTGACATAAAATAGCAGAATAAAAAGGAAAGAGTATCTTACTCCTAATGAGGAGTTTGTTTTCTGAATGAAACTTTCCCTAACGATGCCTGGCCGGTGGCTTTAAACCTAAGCCGTGGGGCTGTGTGGCGGACAGAGGAGTCAGAGGTGCAGAGGGCTCACTGTCTGGCGGCGTGGACTCACAGATTGCATTGAAACTGAGCAGGAGAGTCTGCAGCAGTAAAGCACGCGGAGCACCGGAGCACGTTTTTAAAAACTTTCAGAATCGCCAGAATTTGTCTATTATCTACCCCCAAACTGGGACAGTAGATGGTTTAATGCCTCTTGGCTCATATTCCGTAGATGCTGACATCACCGACACCCCTGACCCCACCCCCACTACCTGCTGGGCCATCTGCTATTTGACACAGTGCCTGGCAGGAGAGTTATCTCCAAGTGGAGGAGCAGCACCTCTCTCAGTGACATCACGGCACGACTGCTGACACCCCAGCCAAAGTCATAGGATTACTGAGCCACAGATATACTGGCTGGCTTATCCCAGCCCTACTCTACTTGCACTTGGGCAGTTGCGTGCTGCCACTTTGGGAATCTCGGGCACATTCACCTAGTGACACAGTATAGGCCTCCTTGTCCACAGGGCTCTTCATGTGCTCCAGGCAATGGAAACTTGAGATCTACACTGCTTTTACTCAGAGGAGGGAAATTTCATTAGCTTTGCCATTTAATATGGTAGGAACTGGCATCCTTAAAGTTCTTTAATCTTGCTCTCAAAGTACAGTTCAGAAAAGCTGGTGCAGACTGTTAGCAATCTTTCCTAAAGCCCTCTTGCTATCATCATCTTATAGAAGAAAGACCACCCCTGTCTCCAGCCCTCTCAGAGCTCTGGCACAGTTCTGAGAGGTCAGCGTTAGTGTTACAGCGTTACAGCCCTACAGTACTTGTCCTAGGTTACAGTTAATGAGTGAACTTTTAGCAAAAGACCAAAACCAGTAATTGTCAAGCTCTTGTGCCTTGTTGCTACAGTACATTTGAGCGCTAGAGCATTTAAAGTATTGGAAGAGGTGGGTTGGGAGCATTATTATTGTTTATGAGAAGGGTAAATGGGAGAAATTCCAGTAGCTATAGAGTTAAAGGCTTAGAATGGAGAGCAGGGGGGCAGTATTTATTACTGAGTCTGACTAGGGTGGAGGATATGCTGCTTCTATTTATTAAACATTCATCTGAAATTAAAGTGCTTGTGGCGTGTAATCCAATTGAATCTCTCTATGTGCTTGGCTATGATTGCTTTGGAAAAGCACAGTGGGGTAATATTAAGAATCCACATATTGTTACTGTGATATGTGGCTCCTAAAAGCCCCATGCCCCTGGGATCTGCGAGCTTGTAAGTGCTCTTCTGAGAGTCTTGTGTTTCATACAACGAATTCAGAGCTGAGGACCCAAGTCAATTAACTTGGGATCAGGTGGGGAGGAGATGGAGGTGGACCCCAGAAGGCATCCCCTCCACATAGATTCAACAGATTGCAAATAGATTCAGTGCATCTGTGTCTTCAAAGGGCTTGGGGGCACTGGAATGAAATTGGATGATCGTGATATTCTGGCATTGAATTAGCATCTCGGCGTAGATTGTGTTTCACAGTTTATGAAATTAGAAAAATCACACCTCCCACAACCATGTAATTAAAACTGGAGATTTTTCTGAATTATGGAAATCCTATGTACTACTTTCTGAATAGCACTACTGTGTATATACAGTACTGTATTACGAATCCAATTTGAGCATACCTCGGTCATGTTTTATTTATGTTCCCCGCTCTCCCTGCCCAAGTTGAACTTTTCTTTGCTCCGTGAGCCTCAGGGAAGGGCCCTGAGAATCTGAGAACTGGGGACCTGTACTCATCCCAGATTGTGTCATTCCCTGGAGTGGGGAAGGACAATCAAATTAGAAGGATATCGAAGTTATTCATAAACATAAGTTGAAAAAATAATAAGGAAAAGTCGTTTTTTAATCATGCATGTCATTTACTGTGATCGCCAGGAGACCTGTTTCTACAGCAGGACCTTTGCTGGACCAATTTGAGCAACGCACCTTGCTGTAGAGTAACAGCAGAATCCCACCTGAGACTGGAGGACAAGGCCCTGACCTGACTACTCCAGTGTGCTGCCTTTACAGCACATTGTTTGTGACGTTTATTCCAGTACTGCTTAAAGTCCAGATTAGTACAGACCCCTACTAATGCAGCCTCATTATCTGTTGTCCAGAGCAGTGAGGACTGCTTTAATAGTTATGGAAATCGGAGCAGCTTAGAGCCCGGTGCAAAGTTCACTGCACCGGAGGATAATTGGAGGTAATTGGATTAATTTGGTCCCTTAATTGAAGCAGTTGGAGAGCAGGTGTTGGTGCTTGGGGCTGCGTTTGGTCACATTGAGTGCCGCTATAAAAAGAGAGGAAAAAAAAGCCTTTATCTGTGTCATTGGCACATGGAAGAAACGCTTCCTGCTGACAAAATCATTGTACGAGATACTGTTTTTTTTCCCCCCTGGAAGAGAGCAAGAATGAGAGGGACATCGGGAGCAAGTTTCCCAGACAGCCATTACCTGTTGGTGCTCCATGTTGTCAAGCACATGGTTTGTATTGGCGGTGGCGGTCCCAGGTACCTTAACAACTTAGGACTGCCCCAGATCGGACTCCTGAGTCCGTGAAACTACACCTGCTTTTAGCATCCAGTGCACCCATCATATAATATAATGTAGTTCGCTCTGAATCAATGAGCTCTTAGTGCAAAGAGTGGGTTCATCCTGTGCAGTAAAGACAAATGCAAATGAGAGCAGCCAGCGCAGACTGAAAATGACGAGCCTGTTTCCGACCTTGGTTGGAGTTCTAGCTCCAGCTGATCCAAACTGAAATTCTGGGAAAAGAGGTTGACAGGATCATACAGTATGAGTCGTTTTAGACTGTTACCATTCTCACAGTGGAAGAGTGAAGGGTTAGAAGTGTGCAAGGCAAGGGGGGGGGGAGTGGGAGAGAGGAGGGGGGCTCAGTTTGAAATGTTATGCTTTGATTGCTCGTGTTTCGTGCAACAGCGATGAGCTTCCCCCTGAATGCTTCCTCTCTGTTATAAATAGCTACTTAATAGGGCAAACGTGCAGAGCAAACATCAAGAGGGCATGCAACAAGAAGGGCATACATTAGCAAAATTGAACTTGTGTACATGTGAGTCAATTGAATATGCTTTGTCAAATAAAAGCTAAAGGAACATTAATAGCTAGAATACACATTAGATGTCACCAAATAATGATAAGGGCTTTTTATTAATATTTTGACCAACTTATTTTTCAGATTTATTTTGTTTAGAAAAGCAGTATGGCTATAATATTGTGATTATTGTTACCACAGTGCTGTAGTTCTGTTAAAATCTTCTATTTTAAAAAGTTAGCGTTTCTCCAGGCTACTCATAAAATAAATCATAACACATAATGAATGATTTAATAAATTAGTATTATTTTAAGTCAATATATATATCATACAGTATATACATTACTCATCAAGTGGCGTATCCCTCTTTGCAGCTGTAAAGTCTTCTCAAGCCCCAGTGATATCCCTGTGCTCCCAAGCTGATCAAAACCCGTACGGAGAGAAAACTGAAGAAATGTTTAGACTTAGACTTATTAGACAACATGTCAACAGCCAGGCTGGACTCTTCCTGGTTCTGTTTTTATAGAGAGCATTCAAAACAATCTGCTTCCAAACGCATCACCACCCTGCTCCTTACACAATTACTTAATGGAAAAGAGTCAGTAGAAGACACCGTGGTTCTGTAATAATCTGGTACCTGGTAGCACCGATTGCACTCCCTGTACTGACATGCTCCCTGTCCCTCCCTCCCTCTATTGATCTTTTAAATGATAGTCCTGCAAGTCTGCGAACCCTAGCTGACAGTAGCAAACTGCAGCATTTGAAAAGCTCCTAGGGGGAAAAAATAGGAGGTTTTTTATTTTGCTCAAAAAGGAAAAGGTAGCAATCACTGTTATTTTGATTTTAATTAATTGTGAAACCCTCCGTCAATTCGCAAACCCGTCTGGGAGCAGCCGATCACTTGAGTCTTTGCTAGCTCTTTGTAGGTAGTAATGAAAGCCATTCTTCTCTGGCTGGGAATGGGCGGAGGCTGAACAATAGCGGGGTTAAATGACAAAATTAATCTGCGATGCCAAACATAGGGAGAACTGTGCCTCTGAATAAGAACATTTTTTCACAGGACAAAGATTCAATGTCCTTGCTTGATCAAGGGTTTCTTTTACTGTACATGGATTTTAAATGCTGGAAACACATTTGAAAATTTTACAAAGTAAATAATAATGTCTGAGAGGTCTGCGAGTCTTGTTTGCTTATGAATGTCGAAGTCAAAATCCCTTTGATGTTCGGTTTTTCTTTAGGCGAATCTGGACATTCGCAGAGCAAAGAAACGGGGCCAGCACTTGCTTTCAGTTTCTTCTGAAGTCAAATGATTTGAAATTTCTTGTAAATACACAATAAAGGCAAAAACTTTTGAAAGCCAGAGTTGTGGATATAATGAGGTGCATCAGATCAATGAGCCACCAGCCTGCCTCTAAACGTTGCCAATGCTTTCTAGTGAGCAAGTAGAAACAGGGCTTGTGATGTGATGATGTGATCTGACCACCCCAGTATTGAACTGTTGTGGGACAGAAGTGTTAAAATGCCTCAAAATGCCTTTGAGTGAAAAGTGACCTTTAGGATATGTTTGCTAAGTTAGGAATACACAGTAGATGGCTGAACGTGGCATTTCTCACAGCTTCACAGTCAGATAGGCTGGCTAGGAGCAGAATGAAGAAGAGCCTATCGGCCCCCAATTATCTTTTTGGCTGCTGGTGACTAAATGATCTGAGGATCCCATTCAGCCATTTCCAGAAGGATCCAAGGGCATCTGTCCTAACAGGAATGCTGGGCAGCCTGTTCCTCTGACTCGTGGCTTTAAAATGATGTCCTGCTGTGCGTCTCACTGCTGCTCCTGAAAAAAAAGCCCCCGTCACGCTGGACAAAGGCGGACGGCAAACAGCGTTCGGCACTTCCGCCAGCCGGTCCCACTCCCAGCTCTCCGTCTCTCCCAGCAGGTTTGAGATCCGGGACCCCCACCTGGTGGAAGACAGCGTGATGGAGGTCCTGAAGGTCAAGGCAGACTTCCACAACTTCAAGCCCAGGCCCTTCAACATGCGCGAGTTCTACGACCGTACCGGCCACGACATCAAAGACATGCTGCTGGCCTGCCGCTATAAAGGGGTTGAGTGCAGCGCCGAGGACTTCAGAGTGGTGAGTCTCCCCGTCTCGGCTGGCACTGCCAGCGCTGGAGTTGACCAGTTTGGGCCTGCTGTAGGGCTGTTGCCCGTGCAGGTGTTGCAGTTCAAGGGCGCTTGTTCCGAGCAGCCCGGGATGGTCGGTGACCGATTGCGGGGGTTGTTGCTGACCGGCAAGACGATTTTGCTCGAAGGGGGACATTTTGTGCAAGCAGCTATAAAACGTATAAAGGTGCAATTCTAGCAACAGGTCTCGAAAATATTGTTTTTTTTTTCTCTCGAAGGAAGTTTCTAATATTAGCTAGAGGTTCTATGGGGTGAGAGAAAATCTGGAGAAATCTCTGCAGTGACAGAAAATAGCTCCAAATCGCGTCCCGCGAGTATTTTGTTGGCTGGTCTCTGTGTTGAGCCGATGGCTTCTGAAATTGTTTTTATTGTAATGTGCTCTGGGGTTGCTTTGTATGAAACGAGATCTATAGGGGCAAGCCGTAATGCGTTGTGACTGCTTTTCTAACGTGGTTATAGCCGTTTCATGAGAGCGGAGGCGATTCTGTGCATGAGGATTTGCGTGTGAAGAGTCTGGCTGGTGGTGCTGGGAGAGATGGAGAAGAAGCTGAGCAGCTGTGACTGTTCTTGATGGAGTGACGGTCGGTCAGAAGGAACACGTCTGCTCTAGTCAGAGAAATAAGAGCTGGCAGGGAGTCCTGCTATGCACTTGCGCTGAAGTAGCAGCAAACAGCCCTTTTTGCTATTATTATTTTGATTCCTTTGGCCCTGTTGTTAAAATATTGCTGTTGCTTTCTAAGGTATTCCACCTTGGCAAGTGGGTGTGTTAAGAGCTATCCTAGACACCTTTTAGTTTTACACCAATGCAATTATCAGAGTACTGTTACTTAGACTGTGCTAAATGAGAAGTTCTTACTAAAGAGATACACATACTGTATCTGTGTGTCCCTGTTTAAGAACATGAGAATGTTAATGAATGCAACCACCTTGTCCGTTTGGTCATTTCTATGCACGTACAGTACATTTGAAAGACCTTTCTGACCTGCTGCAAGGCCGATCTCTGAACAGTGTGTTAAAACGAGGATTCTCCAGCAATACCGGAAGAGTTGGGGGTGTGAGCTGGGGGAACTTGTGAGTCCTGTTTTAGCATATCTTCTACCCAACAGTGCTGGATTGTCAGCTGAGGACCCGATACATTTCCTGACGGTTTTGACAAAGGTGTATATTGCCAATCACGTTGGTGTGGTTTCCACAAAGAGCTGCTCTTGAAATCTGTGTGTTTCAGAATGTGCTGCAGCCTCCACATTTGAAGTTCTGTTTCTCTGTGGCGGGTGTTTAGCCTGGTTTGGGGCTGGTGTGTCTTCACTGACGCTTCCCGCTCAATCTGGGGGAACATCTATCTTGGTTCGCAACTAATGCCTGCGTGACCGAGGCTAAGTCCCGCTGGCAGAGGAGCTTTGGCTACCCAGCTGACTGCAGGACTATAACTAGAATTAATAGAGTGCAGGACTAAATTAGAAGAGAAAAACTACAATCCATAGCTTTTCAAGACCCTGAAAGATCATTGGAGGCAGTAGCAGTTAACAATTTCAGTTAGAAGGCGATGGAAAAATAAATACAGTTGATCAAGTACAATCCAGATTTTTTTGGGGGGATTTGTGCAGTATAATATAAATAATAAAATTAACGTTTGTGCAATCTAAAAAAAAAAGAAAACTTGGTTTCCACTGTTCCCGGCTGTTTCTGCCAAACGGCACGGAGGATGTGGTGCGGATTAATCTCGCTGCTCTCCCTGCGTGTCGACAAATAGGCTTAACATCACCCAGCCCTTTGAAGTTGTTTGCATCGGAGGCGATCCCTCACCCTGATGTCCCTGCTCTGTGTGGAGACTCGCGATACACCAGCTGCGTTGCCAGAGTCCCTGTCTAATGAAACAGATCCATTTGAGCTGCCTGCAGTACCTGCGAACCCCACAGTGAGAAAGATGCAAGCGTCTGTGCTGCTGGTTAATGTGCGAGCTGCCTGGAGCTCCCAACCTGGAGCACAGGGGAGGCCGCTGATTATATCTTCTGAGTTATATCTTGTGAGATGTACCATCTCGTAGCAAGTCTCAAATTGATTTCAGTTTAGTCCCGTATTTAATAAAGGCTCAGCTTCAGGGGGCTCCCTAACCACTGTCGTTATAATTTGTACCCTTTTTTTTATTTTATGGGGCCTTTTACATTGATCAGCACAGTACTGGATCAAATACTGTACGAGCTGTTGTTCTCGTTTTATTGAAACTTTATCCTGACTCACAAATAAACCAGGGCATTCCAGGTTCAGTCTGGGTTCATTACATTTCAAGAACAAAGGAGTCACTGCAGAGCTACTATTGCATGGACTTAATAATCACCTTTTCTCTAGCTGTCATAGGAAATTTTTGCAGTGCCGAAACAATGGGTCTCTGTAAACCTCCTTCACTTTAATTCACTCAGCCTCTACAAATTCATTTTGCAGTATCTTGTGCACACAGTTCGGCTTGCTTACACTTGCACTGTGGCTTCATAGTGTGATTTACCTTATGCTTCCAGACCTAGTGGCTGCTGCAGTTCCCAGCGTCACAGAAGAACATAAGAGACGAGTAGAGAACAAGAAGAGGCTCTCCAGTTCATGTGAAACTGTCTAGCAATCATGCTACATCCAGGTGTCTTGTCTTGTGTAATTTTAGCAGAGCAGCTAGTTGTGACCATATGAAAGGTTACGAAGGAGAAGAGGCCATTCACCCCATCTAGACTGTTCGGTTAATTGATCCCAGGATCTCACCCAGACGTTCCTTGAAAGGAACAAGAGTATCTACTTCAGCAACATAGCCGGGTATTTAGCTCCACACTCAGAGCAAGTGCTCTTTCAAACACACTTCCACGTTATTAATGTACCACTCATGCGCTCTGGTTTGTGTCTCCCAGCAAGTCATCTCTTCTTAGCAAATCTCCTTTTATACTGCAGTTAACCTTGTTTATTCCTTTCTAGATCTTGAGGCCGTTGTCTACCTAAGCTTTATATATTAATTGATTGATTGATTGGATGTCTAACAGATGTATCAATCAAGTTCAGTGGAAGGTTAATTTTTTTATTATAGTCCAGGGCTCCCCAAGTCAGTTCTTCAAGGGCAACAATCCAGCAAGTTTTGTAGATCTCCTTAAATCATTAGCAGCCCAAAGATCTCAAGAAGAAGGTCGAATTTGTTCAATCAAGGCTTAAATGGACCAATTTCACCTTCCTGCCCTGATCTGATGCTGCTATTGATGATTTCAGAAGGCTTGCCAATCCTGTGCTGCTGCCCGAAAGGAGCAAACTCATGAAATCCCTGGTGTCATCGCAAACAGGCAGAGCTTCTTTTCACATACCACCTTCATTTCAGCTACATGGAAGCCCCCCTGCCCTTCTGCGGGCTCCTAAAGAGATGACGTTCACGTGCAACACATGAGAGTTCTCTCTCATAGGCTGATGGCAGCCTCGCTGTCCCTGAGACCGTTTGTTACAGGGCTGGGTAATCGTCCCAGCACATCAACTTTAAAAAGACAATCTCACTCTAACTACAGACAGATTACAGTGACCCGCGATGTTAAGATCCGTACTGACATCTAGGACTGTCCTGTTCTGCTGAACGTATACTGTAGGTTGATCAGATTGAACCATAAACTTGTAGTTTTCTTCCAGTGCCTTTCAGAAGGAACCTGATCATGCCTTTAAAATGTGAATTTTCCTTATTTCAGCCATATGCACTAAAGGATGTTTATGTCATCTATCTTTACTAATGATTATTTAACAATTACATTGGATACTGAACTCAGTTTCATCATAAACTATTTCAGCATTTTGTGTTTGTGTAGATGCTAATGCGTACATCGTGTGCGATGTATTTGGTTATTTTAAATAAACTTATTGCCCCTTGCCACTGCTATTTCTTTTGGCCCTGCAGTGCGTTTCCTCTCAGCCTACAAATTGGAACCAAATTTTCTGTCACCAGGGGCACTGTGGAAGAGTGTGTGGCTTTGTGGTGTGTTTTAGAAGAATTTACAAGCAAACTAATCCACAACCATGAAGCGGGCTTTGATTCAAATAAAATCTTCCCCGGTCTGCGATGTCAGTGTGATTTCGGAGGCAGATGAGCGGAGCTCCTGTGGGTAAACTCCACATTCCTCTGAGCAGGTGAAGGGCTCTGGTGCTGTCTCTTTCAGCCGGACCCTAGCCTTTGTGGCTCTGAACTTCAAGAGTCCTGATGTGTCCGGTCACAAGGCCCGGCCTCTGCTGCACTAAGCACATAGGGGGCAAGGGCTGAACAGGACAGGGGTTGCAGCAGGTATCTTATCTTCTTTCTTTCTCTAAAGTATTCTGAGGTTATTTCATGATGCCATATGGAGTTAATTGCTCGTGGTGTGGCCTGATCTAAGCTAGAGAAAACGTAGAGACCATTGGACCAATCTTAGTTTAATTCAGAACTCAGACCTGCAAGACTGGCAATTTACCTCCAGAAATGAGAGCTGGATTAATCTCTTTACAGGCTGTGAGGGAGCATGAAAATAAAATTCCTGAGTCGTGGCATAGACGCAGTTTCACTGAAATCCTCCAAGAAACAAGGTCTTGGGGTTTTGCATGAGTCTAGCTGGGTCAAATCATATGAGAGCATCAGCAGAGTTTGTTACAGGTGCTGAGTCACCAGAGGCACTGTGGGAGTCTTGCTGGGGTTTATGAATCAATATGCCATTAAGAACTGAGTGAGTGAGATGAGCCGAATGTTCACCTGTCCTGTACGTCCATCTTTCCTTATAGTCTTCTGCGCACTTCGATGCCACATGTCTGTATCAGGACCAGCTGCCTTTAACAGGCCATCATATTAAGTGATTGCACTCAAAAGGAGTGACAACTGACCCAAGAGGGAGTTCTGTAATTAGAAGAAAAAGTATGAGTGTTCTCCTATGTCTGATCATGTTCACTGGGTGGAAAGATGACGTGGTTACATCTGGGGTTCCCAATCCTGCTCGCTGGAGCCTCTACACTGCTGGGTTTGATTCAGGCTTTGATTCGGATTTAGTTCAATTTTTAATTGAACAAAAGTAACGAGCTTCTTTACTGAAACCTTTACAAGATTGTTTTTTTCTTCTGAGGAGCTGGGTTACACAGGCCTGTGTATTGAAGAACTTAAACCATTTTAAAAGATGTTCTTACACGTATTTACACACTGAGCGCTCCCTGCTGGCCCCACTAAATCCTCTTCCAGCAGCAACCTTTTTTTTCCCCAGGAGGTCTCCCATCCAGGTACTGGCTAGTCTCATACCTGCTGAGCTTCAGTGGGCAGCCAGTTATCAGCTGCAGGGTTATATGGCTGCTGGCTGTAGAAAATATAATGTATAAAATAAAATTTACATTAATTCTGTTTTTCAGTCAATTATAGGTTCGGTTATGTCACCAAGAGCTGGGCTAGGTCACAGTCAGCAGGTGTGTCCCCAGGCTCAGGATTGAGAGACCCTGAGTTATATATATTATAGAAGCTGACTGTAGAGGACGCCCATCTCTCTGCAGTCATCCAGTGTGGTTTCAGCATTGAGCAAAACTAAGAGTCCAATTAATCAAATGACATTCAGTCTTCCTGTGGTAATACTATCCTCTCTGCAAACAATGAGAGAGAGAGAGATGAGTCTATTTGCAAATGAGTACAACACCCTGGGAAAGTACTGAGAAACTAGGGGATAAATATGTTTCTGAACTCCATTTCTGCTTTTTTAAATTTCCTGAGCGCAGAGTACATTGCAGTGACCGGTGAACAGCCCTGGTTTTACCCACACATGCTGCTGTTGATGCAGACTACCGCGCATTTATCACAATTGACTGTCTGCTTTGTAGGATCTTAGTGTCTTACGCCACCTTCGCTGTACCACTGATAGCCAAATTCATGTCACAGCTGATTGAAAACTCTCTTGTCTGAACATAATGGATGCCTTTATCAAAATCAGTCCATCTGGGGCACTGAAAATTTCAAAACTGGAACTAAACCGGTAATGACATTTCTCCTGCCTGAAAACGATGCCTCCCTATTCCACTAAAGTAATTTTCGAGAATGTCAGATGTTATTAGTTAGACGGGGCATCCATTACGCTCCACCAAAAAAAAAACCCCACATCTCGACATAATGTTGTACCGGCAGGGTTCATACCTGCTCTACCCCTCAGTCACGCAATGGGAAGGCAGAGGTGCTGTCTCGTTGAGCAAGAGAGATTGCCTTTGTGATGGGAGTAATGATTGATCGATCAGCTCAATTCCCCTGTCTGCAGAGAATTCGCTCATGTTGTTACTGAAAAAATATATATTAATTAAACAATGATATTTACGAGCGCACATTCGAAGAGCAGGGAGCAATCTACAGTAGGTATGTGAAATGATTTCTGCTGTCTAACACGCTGGCGAAAATAAACTTTGTAAACTACTGCACACTGTGTCCCTGACAGTGGCCTAAGACAGGAGAAAGTTGGGCTTTTTTAAGAATGGGATTCCAAAGTGTGAAGCATTACTTTTCCTCATATACTTGAGTGAAACACCTGCATTAACTTCTTTCCTGTGAATCCTGAGACCGAAAACTATCCTTCCTAGGTCACTGATGTGCAGTATGGAGCAGCGTTCGCATCAGATCACAGTGTACAATCTGCACAAGCTGTACAATTGTGTGTAGTGTACAAGCCAACTAACTAATCAGATTCCTGTTAAATCTTGCTCCCAGACCTAAACCCCACATATCTTGTGCTCAGCCTACATCAATTCCATGAGTGCCATTGTTGCTTTAGGTCCAACTGGACACATTGCATGACGCAGGAACTCCAGGCTTCAGAGATTCTGTTTCTGATCAAAATTCATTTTCTTTCCTCCCTGCGTTGAGGGCGGAGGAGCTTGGAGTACTTCCCCTCTTCTGTGCCTCTTTGAATCCCTGCCAGAAAATCAAAATACAGGAAGAGCTTTTGATTTTCTGCTCCCTACTAGATCGCAGGTCATTACTGCTTCTTTACTGTTTTTTTCTGGGGCATTTACAATAAAAAAAAATCCTGGAAGATACAACTGGGGCAAACCGTCTCAAAAATAAAGAGGTACGATTCAACCATTTATGGAAATAGTTTTCATGTGTGTTTCGGAAAGTTGGGAAGAAAGGCACTATAAACACCCTTGACAGTTATGGCATCCTTTGGGACATGGAAGGAAGAAAATGGGAATACCCAGAGAAAGCCCACGGGAACCCAGTGAGACCATGCAGACTCCACACTTATAGGCACCCAAGTCTAGGGTTGAACCCAGGACTCTGCGGCAGGGAGGTAATTGTGTGCCACCAACAAACCAGATGTTAAGTGTAGAAAGAAAAGAATCGGGTATGTTACTTAAACAGCTGAAACAGCAAGTGTTATGCGTATAAAACAGCTGTAGTAACATGTGGCCTGTATGTTTCTGGAACTCCATGACTTGATATATAACATTTAACAGCTTGCATAGCTGTTTATCCTTGACTGCTCCGGCTTCCAATAGCTAAGCAGTTCAGATTGCTGAGAATGAGACACAGGCTACGCAGAGGCAGATGAAAATCTTGCTGAGTATATCTGCTCTTCTCTAGCTAGAAAAGCCTGGACTATTAAGCAGAACTCCTGATACATGCTAAAACATTGAAGCATGTTATTGCCACCAGGGATATAGTGCAATTCAGTTGTGCAATTAGTTGGCCAGTCTTATCAAAATATAACACTTTCTGTGTTAGAAGCAGAAAGGAGGCTGTAAGGTATGGAAACTGCAGCCCTGGACTCTCATGAATAGTGCGGATCTGGAATCATTCTTTTCCCTCTCTATCTCTCTCTCGATCTGTCCTTCAATCCTTGCCTGCCAGATCTCCCAAGTCCCTCTCCAAAAACAATTTCCATGGCAACCAGCCCCGTGCATGGCATTTTCTCTGTTTATCTGCTAGCGGTTCGTTTGTTTTGACGTCTCCACCATTCTGGGGAATCCTCTGTTTCTGGCAGCCTCGCTCTGTGTCTTGCACCCTTTTAAACTCCACTCTCTCCTTTACTTCCTCAGTCACTTCCCTTCCCTGCCGTTTTAATCCAGCTCCTAATTACATCTGCTCGGTGTGTTTTTTGATTTTTGTCGGATCGTTTGACAAAAAGCCGCTGGAGCTGTCAAAAACACATTACAATTCAGTGAAGGGAAGTCACGTGGAGGGTGACTGTTAGCGTTTGTGCAGTAATATTATTATTATTAATAATTCCTGTCACTCATCCCAAAGGATCCTGAAGCAAGTTAGTGGAAGAACCTCATTTTATCTGCCACTCAAGTGCAGCAACCTCCACACAGCCCTTCAGTGCCAGCAGCAGCCCACAGCAGGTCACGAGGAGGAGAGGGTAACTGCTCCACCACTTCAATTAAAGGAGAACTGTAGAGACACCATAATGTCCAAGACCAAAGTACAAATTACCCAGGGTTCCTGGTTCATCCCCCTAGTCTTATTTCTGTTCAACATGTCACTTTCCAAATGGTCCTTAAAGATGTCACAGTAAGATGATTATATACTCTTCCTTTGACTCAGTCAGCAGGAATAATTATACAAATGCTGTTTCTGGGTGGTTGCTGAGGTCAGAGCAAGCTTTAACATTAGTTTAACAGTAATCTGAGTTGCACAGTAATGGATAAGAATTATTGACAAACATGGAAGAACCAAAGTCTCTTTAGGCGGACTGAAAGATCACACCAATAAACCCAAGGAACTGTTTTTTTAGCTGTGCCGGACTGATCACTTCTGTTTTCCTGCACCGCACCTCGTGTGCTGGTTAATTGGGGAAATGCTATCACTCTGCTCTTTTGAAGCTGCTCAGATCAAAGGTGAGGATGGTTGGCAAGTTTCAAAGATAGCATTAACATGCAAAGCAGATAACGGCAGAACTATTACAGGACAGACGTTCTGCACCGATGAGAGCCACCCACACTAATGGTACAGTACATGACAAATCCTTTCTGTATCTCAGTTTCTCCCTGTCTGTAGTTTATTTTTGGTGTTTTTTTCTCTTCCTTAACGCTAGACCGCAATAATATCCAAACTCTTTTCAACACAACTGTACAGAGGATAGCGTGTAAACTGGTTTTAGCTCATTTGCAACTGTCCAGGTAATTATGCAAACAGATGTAGCTTTTAGCTGAGGTGCAGAGGTCTGACAGGATGAATTAAAAACCTCCTCTAAAAATTCTAACCCAAAAGGATCGATTCATTAATCCTGTCTAGTAGGAAAAAAAATATTGAAAATCACTATTCCTCTGTAAGCTATAATGAATCCTTAACATATGTCAGCACAACTGTGGGGTAATTTTCTACCAGCTAACATCCTCACTAATGTTGGAAGTCCCTCCCTGACACAGATGATTCAGATTCATCTGGAGCTAGATTGTTTTTTCTGTTTTTTTTATACAAACTTTAAATAGAAGTACCATCCAGGATTCAAAAAATGCTTCACAGCTGTCTGTCTTTCACTCCTCTGGACGGTGCCAACTCTTGATTCTACTGGGCACCATGAAAGCTGGTGCTGGAGGGGCAAGAGAAGGCTGATGGCTCTGATGAGCATCGCGAAAAGGATCAATGCAAAGACTGTGGAGGTGAGCCAAGATGATCAGGCGTGGGAGATTCCACACCTGGAAACGTGTCAAGTCAAGCACGTGTACTTCCATCCATCCATTCACGAACCAGTTCTTCCAGTTCAGGGTCACAGGGGAGCCAGAGCCTGTCTCAGCAAGCAAGGGGCACGCGGCAGGGCACACCCTGGACAGGACGCCAGTCCGTCACAGGGCAGATGCACAGACACGCACACACTCACACCAAGGGCCAATATTCTCAGGAGCCAGTTAACGTACCAGTATGTTTTTGGACTGTGGGAGGAATCCCGTGTGATCGCAGAGAGAACACGGAGACTCCACACAGACAGCACCCCAGGAGTTGAACCCAGGGCCCCAGCACTGCCCGGCTACAATGCCAGCCACTGCACCACTGTGCATTCCCATGGTGACGCCCAAAGTCCACGGTTCTGAACTGGCCACGACAAGGAGCCACTTGGACACAAGTGGAGACTTTCAGACATCACTGGCAGGGCTCGTGCCCAGCTAGAAGATTCCGCAGCTCGCTCTCTTTAGAGAGATGTACGGTTTTCCAGCACTCTATTTGTTAACTGTTTAAACTAGCCAAATGACATGTTCCTAAACAAACACTTGTTGAGGAAACTGTATTCAAAGTATAGCTCTTCGACTAGCCCTTTTAACACTACTCTTTTGGACTTTTTGTAAAAAATTCAGTAGCTTACTTAAAAAGAAAATGTAAGAGAGAAGAGTATTTTTTGTGTTTTATCCTACTGCTTTTCTGGAACAATCCTCCGGTGTTTCTGCTTGAGAGTAACACAAAGAAAGGAAGTGGCTGGGGGAAGTGACTCGAGGACGCCAGTCTGTTTTCTGCACGGCTGGGTGCGGAATGCTCCACCAGCGAGCTCATGCGACATTCATGTACGCCTCTCCACTCATGTCCTGTCAATCAGACTGTCTGCGCGTCGGCTGATCGATCCAAAGTCCACCGCTAACACGGTAAACGAGAATCTAGACCGAAACCAGCTAGATTCCTGCCGAATGCATGAAGTGGGATGTGAAAAAGAAAGTTATAGCTACAAAATGAGAGTGTAAGACATCCCTCGTAGGCTTGCTGCATTCAAAAGAGACGGACACCCCAATGTATTGTCAGATACAGCTTCATACAGTTCCAACTGTTGCTCCAGCGCCAACAATCTGCCGTTCATTTTCCCTTCACTGCTCAGAACTGGACACGTTTTAAAACTTAATCTGTTTGAAGTCCATTGACCTCTTCCTGAATACGTCCACTTCCAAGTCATAATTTGGAATCTTCATTTTTTATCAGATGGCATGGAAGGTGACATAGAGTTCCAAAAGAAACATTACTGAATGTTGATTTGGAGGAAGCGGGTTTGTAAAGTGCCAAGGTGTACTGTATGTGTCAGCTTTTTTTTTCTTGCACCTCAGACTTGACAAAAAAGCTCATTTGTGCAAAGTCAGCAGTTTTCCTACCGCGAAAGTTTGGATGAAAATCCTCACTGATTTCAAACGTCAGCTGTTTTTTTCTTCTTTTTTTTCCCGCTTCCAGAGACCAGTATCGCTGCAACATGAGTTGTTTTTTCTCCCCTCGTCATCACGAAATCGGGGGGGAGCTGTGGGACTAAAACTAGTCAATCTAAAACAAGGAAAGCGAAGGTCACTGTGCGAACGCGTCGCCTGCTTTAGCGTTGGCTGAAACGGGTTTTTAACACGGCTTTCGACCGTGACAAAGTGTGTCACTGTGTAGCTTGTAATCCCACATAACGTTACTTCCTGAAAATCTAGAAATGCCTCAGTAAACCAGTCTTTCTTTCTTTCCGACCTTCTTCTTTCGGTGCCCATGCCTATCTCATCTCCTCCTTGGTTAACTCTTCGCTCTGCAGAGGGAGCTTCCCTCCTCATCGGACAGCCAGGGATTTGGCAATCTGTTTAACGGGTCGATCCAAAGGTCTGCCTTTCCAAACGTTTCAATAAAAATGTCTAAGCTCATCTTCTCGTCAAACATTGTTATTCCTCGGGAATCGGAAAAAGTCAATGGAGAGCTAGCTTGGCTGCCTCTGAGACTCTTAATCCCCATATCCTTCCTGTCTGGGACTTTGAATGTTTCTTCCTTGTATCTTTTTGCACTCTTAACAGCAGCTTAGATGTCCCGGGAAGGGCCAATAAAAGAGGTCCAGTGTTCAGAACTGATTTGTGCTCTGCCAGGCTGCAAGTTTTCAGAAACAAAATTGATTGCAAGTGCTCGTTTCGTTCGTGTGATCTCAGATGGATTTGAACCCGGCACTCCAGAGGAAAACGGGTATGGTTAAGGCCAGCTGTAAAAAAAAAAACAACAACACAAAAACAAAGCAAAAACATATGATTACTTTTCCTCTTCACCGCTTTAATTTAAGGGTGTTGGGCCAAGAAGATAAAGTCAATGTCTTAGTTAAGGGAATAGATATCCATGTCTGACACTGAAGGTATCCATGTCTGAAGCCTAACGGTGTAGGTCTTGAAAACCAGAGAGGAATACAGCTCATGAATGAAAATGACCTGGGCTGGTAACCAGATCAGGGTGCAAAGAAGGACTTAGAGAGGATTATGGAGGATTACAGAACACAGCAGTGCTAATTTGTCACATAGAGCAAGAGCTTTTTTATATAAACGTTCTTTGCTGCGAGTCACTGGTCCTATGGCATTTACACCCTCGCTTTTTGCTCCACTGTTTAATAGGCTGGAAGGTTAGAATAGGGGGTGGGAATAGTTTCGGGGAAGTGGTTCTGCTTTGGCAAAGGAAGCCCTGCAACACAGGTCCCGCAGCTGACAGAACAGCTGTCCAGGACAGGGGCCTTCAAGAGCTCCAGGGGGAGCGCAGGTCTCGGCCACCAGTGGCCATTAGGCTCCCAGCAGTCTGCAGCGCTTTGGCCGGGAGCCGATGGGCTTGGATGGGCTTGAGTCGGGCCAAGAGCTCCGCCAGCGAGAGAGGCATTGCATCCATGCCCCCTCCAGCTCCAGGGGTGTCGAGCTGACCGAAGACTGAAATTGCAGGTGCATGTGGGAAAATAGAAGTAAATAGAAGTAAATCAGTGCTTTTAGTCAAGACGATCATAGCCCTTAAAAAAGGAGCAAGACAAATTGTGAAACATCCTTCTGCCTCTCTTGATTGATAAACAGATAAATACACTAGCATGCTGCATGCCTTTAAGTTTCATGGGTGCCAGAAAACAATATGTAAAGTCCCAATTCTTGCTCTCTTGACAAATGCAAAAATGAAGCATTAGTTGCCTCTGGTGGGGGTGTGCAGGAGGGATTGAACTGTAAATGACTGAACGAAAAATTAAATTGCATGGCTTGTCAGCACCACTCCTGCAGATTCTTGTTAAGGGAAGAAGACAGTTTATGAGTCTGTAATATGCATTAATATACTGAGAATAAGGCAAAAGGGTTCTCTTAGCTTCAAGTAGTGAAAAACCATAATGCATACCCAAGACTTCCTATGCAGTTCTGCAAGTTGCAACTGTCAGTCCTTCACCAGCTTCTCCATTATCAGTGGATCTCAGACTCGGTTCCAGAACACCTCACAATTCCTGTGTGTTTCAGGACAGTTCTGTTCCTGTCATACTGCAGCCGCCTGTTCTGCAGGGACAGTGATCGGGACCTCTCGGTAGCAAACAAGGCAATTTTCATTCTCTGTTTTGAAATCAGTGACACAATCTGTCATTGTGATAATGGCAGTAACACCTCAACCAGGGCAGTGGGAGTAGCCGTAGCGGCAGCAGGAGCAGCTGTGGTAGTTAGCAGTGAAGAGGCCCCTATAGGATGCATGACATGTGCCCATGATTGAGATGCCTGGGTTTAGGAACTTAATGAATAAGAAATGAAAGCAGACAGTGGTTGCAACCCCGTTAATGTACATAAAAATGTACTGGAAGAAACAGAAACAGGTTCTATGCACCACTTATCCCCGTTGATCATGGAAATGGCATGGGAAGACATGGGAAATTTTAAATAGATCTGTGACTTCTCAATGCGGAAAAGCTTCAGTTTAATTTTAAATGGTCAGGATTGTCTTATTAACACCTGAACCCAATGCCTTTGTTGTGCATCATCATCGCTAGTAAAACGTCTTGCTGAGCTCGGGGAGTAAACACGATGGAACTTGACTGCAATTAATAGCCCGCTCTTCAGTTTTAATTAAGAGCCTGCATGGCCGCAACATCTATTAGAGAGGCAGGATGAAAAACAGCACAAACAGAAAATGAAGAGCCTGCTTTCAGGAGCTTTGGTCAGTGTTCGCATCTCATGGCCCATGGCAGCTGCGGTGTTATACCTCGGATTTAACTAACGTCTGTGCAGATTCCGTTTTTTGGCTTGTTTCGGTTTGCAGCATCTCAGAACGAGAGTCCTGAGAGTCCTGCTCAGGGCGAGAGATCTCTTTGAAGAGGGAGCTGTAGATCTGGCTGTGGCACCAAGCCAGATATCAATAGTTTCCTCCACAGGAAAACAATGATTATGGAAAAGCTGTCCTGCGTATCATGCACTGCATGTAACATGGAGAGCCCTATTAATCCATGTCTGAGCCTCACTACCACAGAGCCTGCACTGTGGGTAACGCTGTCACTGTATATCTTCCACAGTGGACTTGACCTCATCATCCATAAATAAATTACACAGAAATTAGCTGAAATGAATATTAATAAGTGGTTTATGGCTTGTGTCCCGGGTATTCAGAAGAGCAAGCAGAGATCAAGTATCTGAGGCCTACTACCCGGCTTTAATTAAAACACACACAGTGAGCAATAACAGGTCCTGTCTTTCTTATCAGCACGGGGCATCACAAATCTTAAAATAGAATGTAACTTTTTGAAAAGCCTATTGTTTTATTCCAACAAATGCTCTTGTTTAGAATGCAATCTTGTTTAGGCTCAGAAGCAGCCATAGGGAAAAGAGCGGAGTGTGATGTTTTGTTACGTTTCTGAAGGAGGCTTCTGCTGTTCGAGTTGACGGATGTAATGCATTCAGCGTGACGTAGGGTAGACTGGAGTTATTCTCTAGGGTTATCATCAGTTATTACTGTAAGTGGTAATGCAATCTAATGAGTGGAGGAGATATAAATGTCAAGTGTTCTTGAAACAGCTTGTGAGAGCAGATTAGCACGCTGACATTGACGTGCTAAAAAACACAGCTCCTGCTAGACACTGGTGTGCATCATGTCATCTGTACTAAATGGAACTATTATTTTAGGCAGATCCACCTCTCCCCTCACCCTGAAAACATATTTTTAGTCTTGGGTTCAGGTGGGATGTGCAGTTATTTACTCTGTAGCCAACCCATTTGGACTGATTTAGGGCTTCTATCCCTTCTATCAAGACCTTCTTGAAACAGGTCCACAGGTGCTCCGTGTCCTGGGAGGAGAGACCTAGGTCAGGGTCCAGCCTCCTGCTACAGCCTCTTGTCTTCTGGTGAACCAGACCCGTATAGCAGCGAGAAAAGATTTCATCTTCTTGCTTTACTGTATGTTTTAGGCACGCTGTTCTTCTGGCAAACTCTGGCACAGACAAACCTTTAATTGAAGAAGATCAAGTAGGGAGCTGCGTCAGTATGCGTAGGCTGTAAAGGAACAGGTAAGGGTTGGTTCCACGCTGAGAGGAAAAGAGAAGAGACATCACTGTGTCTCTTTTCTTTTTCCTTTCAGCATGGAATAAACCTTTTCCTGTTCCAATGAAACCTTTGATTGTTTCAGTAGTATTTGTTGTCGGTGGCACTTGTTTGTGAGGAATATAATCTTGAAGTGCTTTAGAAGTCGCATTAAATGAGACATTGCGAGTATGCAGTAAAGTGCAACAAGTGATCATGTTTTCCATTAGTAAAATGGCTGAAACTAAGTAAAGTTTCCATCAGGGCTAAGAGCCGCGCTGCAGATAAGGCACTCTGTTTGACGCCATTTCAATTTAAGCGGAAACGACGCTCGCAGAGAATCACTCAGGCCCCATGTAATTGAAAATGCATTAGGAAAAGTAATGAAATAAAAGAAAATGCAGATGTTATCGCCTTCTTCTCCCAGCTGATGCTGTTGGTAACACCTCTGCCCTGGTCCCCTGTCAATTAGCGCACCCCTTTGAGAGATCGGGTTTCTGTTTTATGGTGTTTTCCTCTAGACCCTGGAGCAGGCAGTGCCTCTGATCTTGGCTAAAACGTCTCTAATTGATTTTTAAAGGATAAGCTGTATGGATCTCTTCCTGTTGCCACCCCTCCTTTCTTATTAAAACAATATTTTAAGGGCAAGAATGGCTGCAGGGGTGACAGCCTTAACAGGATTTGTCGCAGGGCGCCCCGAGCCCCGCGTCTCCCTTTCCTCTCCTCCTTCCTTTCTTCCTCCTTTCCCTTCGCACGCGTCTCGTCCTCCCAGCCAGCCCCGCCGGAGCCCCGGCTGGCGCGGAGCGCGAGGGCGAAGGAACGGGAGACGCAGACCTGTTTCGTGCTCTCTCTCTGCCGGGGGCCTCCGCAGGGCCTGTGAGTCATTTCCTGCTCGTGAAATGGACAGAGAGACAGGCACCTTGATTAAATCACAGGTTAAGGCACCACCTCCAGCTCTCCTCACCGAGACTGAGGTCGCACTATGGTTTTTAATAACTCTGGAGCCCGGGGCCCAGGGCCGATCTGTACCTGTGGCGCACCCCAGCGGCTGCGTGAGGCCCTGCATTTCATACCACTCTGCTCCCCTGTGACGACGCGCTGTCATCCGAGTCTCCGTCAGACTGTGGGCAGATATACCGATAGGGCTGTTCAACTGCGCTTTTCACTCTTTTCCAAATTCGGCATATTGCTCAGTGATGACCTTCCAATGTTTTTGATGTTGACCTGGTTTCTTTCTATGAAATTGTAATACATGGGTAGGTCACAATGGTCGTCTCTCAGTAGTTCAGGTGTCACAGGAAGGTTGGTGCTCTTTTCTGATGATATAGTTTTGTTAATGAAAATGTCCTAGGAAAATGGAGCAAATATCCCTAGCTGAACAGAGATTCCTCCGGCCACTGTTACAACCTGTGTATTTTTTTAAAAAGAAACCCTATTTAGTGTCTGTTGCAGGCTATTGTGAGCTGTCTGTTTTGTGTTATGATTTCAAAGCTCTGCAAACAAATCACACTGAGATGAAAACACAGCTGTCTGACACTGGGCTGGATATACTTAATTACTTAATGACTTGAAAGGGCTGGGGAGATCGGTGAAATTAAATTCCTATCTATACCTATCTGGTCTAGCAAAGAGTGGCACAGTAGGGACTCATTTCCTGGGCTGCTCTCTGTGCGGAGTGTGTTTGTTCATGTTCATGTGAGTTTTCACCCGGTGCTCCAGTCTCCTCCCGTGGTCCGAAGGCTTACTTGCAGGCTAAGTGGCTTCTGGGATACCTGGCCCTGGTGTGGATGTGGGTGTGCGCCTGGTTGTGTCTTTGCATTCGCCCTGCGAGGGACTGGCGTCCCATCCATGGTGTGTCCTGCCTTGCGCCGGCCGCTTGCCAGGAGAGGCTCTGGCTCCCCCGTGAACCTGAGCTGGGTAAGGTGGTTAGAAAATGGATGGATGGATTGATGTGTGACATTGAGCAGCAGGTTTTACAGTCGGCACTTTGACAGCTGGGCAACAGCTGGGCGTGTGTGTGTGTCCTGTCACAGTTCTGAGAGGGGGAACGTCTGCTTGGTGAAGACCGCTAGAATCTCCTGGGCCCACGCATCAGGTCTCTACTTTGCCAGGATTCAAACAGTCTGCCACTTATACTAACACCCACAGGGCCGGCTGCTGAAGCCTCTCGCAGCGCGAGGAACGACTGTGACAACCGTGCTCACGGGAGACAAAGTAATTCGGCCACATTGCATTATTGTCAGGATGATCTGAGCATTGCCGTTTCCAAGAAATAAAAGAGTTTGGGATGAGCAATGCGTGAAAACTGTGAATGAATTAAAATATTTGAGAAGGGAGAAATATCGTGCATTTCAGGGGAATTCACAGAAAGGATGTGAAACGTAGCTCTGTGTTGTTTTTTTTTAAAAGACATTGTAAGGTATGTCTCTGCAAATAGCGAATTCGTTTATTGGTTGTTCTCAGATGTCCCGTAAGCTGAATGCTTTTTTTTATTGCAACATTTTGCTTTGCTTCCCACCTCCAGTCACCGGTGCTGGAGAAAACCCAGGCCTTCAAGAAAGGTGTTAATTGCTGCTCTGGTAGATTCATTACAAGGGGCAGGTGGAGGTGTGATTGTCCACACTCGCCTAATGAAGTCCTGCAACGAGCAGCCTGTCGCCGGAGGGCCGGCTGCTGAACTCCTCTGGAACAGTTTCCAATGAACTCACCTGGCGCTCAGTTGTGATCGCGCACTCGGCCAAGAGGGCAGAGCCGTCCCCCCTTTCGAGACGACTCAGAGGGGGCCGTGTCAGAGGGGTGTCCCCAAACTCCACCAGTGGGGGAACGAAATGGTTTTGCTCATGCTGAGAGGGCAAGAGCAGGGAGGGCGAATGTGTGGTTTTCTTGCAGTGTTCTTCTACAAAAGGAGAAAGGCCTTCTGGGTTAGAATGGGGGTTCATGGCGGAGTCGTGTCTTGTCGGGTTTTTCTGCTAATTTGTGCCTCAGCTGTCCGATTCCTCTATTACGCGTGCGCTGCCCGAATCTCTGTTGCTGCTCATCGCTTATTTTGTCCTTTTGCCCTGTTAGCTGATCACTCCCACAGCAGTGACTTAGGTTTAGACATTAAGACATTTGAAACCTGACTGTATTGAGTAGCTGTGAGTGACTGTATGTTATAGCCTCCTGAAGCAGTGATCCTCTCTCCTGCCCTTATAAGCTCATAGCCATCACTTGCAGGTCTTGGCACAGAGAAGTTGTTATAAAACCTAGCAAGCCCTGTATCTTTCTAAGGCTAGGAGTTCTGTACCACAGAATTCAAATATCTGTTGCTTGATCGTCGCCAGCCAGGACTCAAATCTCAAACCCTCTGATGTAAGGACAAACAAACTAGCACCTGCTTAACCTTGACAGCTGATTTCTGTATGGATATACCACGTCTCAGGGGTCACCTGATAGACATCACCCACTTGTTGCATCCAGCTAAAGTCTTGATGAACTAGCCAACAGATCTCTGTGTGGTTAAAGTTTCCTTCTCCTCTGATCTTCATATCCAGTGGAGGTTCATTTGAAAACATTCACTAGCTGCCAGGGCCCTCAGGCCCCCAGTCTTCTACCAAAGAGACCTGGCTTTTGTACTCTATGGACTAATGTCTGGGGGTCGGGCATGACAGTGAATCAATCATGATATATGGTTGAGAAGGCTAGAGATCCTGGCAGTCCCAGCATCCCTCCTGCACGAAGCAGTGTGCTCCATGAAACCAGGGAGTGCCAGAGGGTCTTCCAGTTAAAATGTTAGCAGAGTCAAACAATGTTATGGACTGTTAATGGTACCAATTTGTCATGGGGTTTTAAAGTGTTTCCAATAAAAACATCAGGAAGTCACTATTTCATGCATTTTTCCAGTTCTTAATCTTCCTATCTGGAGGACTGCACCGTGTCTTCTGTCACGAAAGTGGAGCATTGGTTTGGTGATTGTGGTCCAGGGGATTGTGGTCCAGCGCCACCTACTGGTGCCCCACACCATACCCATACGCAGCAGCAGCGTGATTTTCCTTAGAGGTCTCCTGCCCCAGTAGTGTCTGAGGTGTGTGGAGACAAAGCTGCAAGGTGGAAATACTTCTGTATCTCACCAACCTTTGAGTGAGACTGCTAAGTCTACACAGAAGAGAAACAGGAAGAAAAAGGTTATCACCCCAACGTTGATGAAAAGTACTTTAACATCTCTCCTGGAATTATGCTGTTGCTTTATGACCTTAATTCAGAAAGATAAGCCAGCAATCCTGCTAATTATATATAAGAATCTGTATGGCAAAGCAGACGCCTCAGGCAAAGGGCATGGCTACAGTAAGTAATGCATTTTTTTTTGTATTTAAGAGCTTCAGAATTCACGCTGCATGAGGCTGATAAGCCTGAGAGATCTTCTTCTTACAAAGAAGCAGCCTCATAAATAGAACAAACCACTTTCGCAAAGATAACTCTCTTCATGGTCCACTGGCAACTAATTTTTTATTGATTCCAGCCCCTTTTTTATGCTGCTGTAAAACAAAACGTAGCCTATTCGTCCGTTGGAGATTTTGACAATTGACTTACTTTTTTTTAGGGTTAAATGTGGCTTTGTTCACAGGACAAGGCTGTGAAAAGTTGTCTCTTGTGGTCTATTGGAAGGAAAGCTGTTCTCTGACTTTGAAGAAAGTGGATGAAGATGGTATGATGGTGGCCTGTTAAAATGATGGTGCTTATTATTCAGGACCTGGCCTTTTCATTAACGAGATATTTATTATTCAGAGGAATGCCTCTAATTGATCGTTGTCTGTGTGCGTTCCAGTAATAGAGAATTGATTGGCCTGTCCTGGTCAGAGCAGCTGGATAGGGCAGACTAATAGGATCACTTAATCCTTCGTGAAGGAAGTTCTTCCAGTGTCCTGAAGAACTTTTATACACTACTGTGCAACTGAAGAATGCATTCAATCTGCTGCGTTTTTATTGTTGCTGCTGAGCTGGGGAGCTGTTACAGAACTGAATTTCATGTGGATGGTTTCGAAAAGAGCTTTTTATTTCTGGCAGTTTTTCAGAAGTGTTGTTTACAGTACAGGGTCAGGTTTTTGAAAACAGAATTGCAAATCACACAAATTCATTTTAAAATATTTTTCAAGGCCAGTACATGGCAATAGTAATTTGTTACATTCCAAGTGACCTAGATAACAACCAAAATTTTATTTTGGCCAGTTTCCTGTTTCACTTTCTTTGCAAACTATCTGCAAGATATAGAAGCAGGCTAAGGGATATTCAGCCTTTTACTTTTTACTTTTCATTTCCAGCTCTGCTTTCAATGTTTGGCCTGTACTACAGCTGGATCTGTCTTTTAGTTTCTTGATGCAATTCCTGCTTTGTCATCTTTGTTTTGTTTTTGTTTTATTTCAGATTATTTTGGATACATTTTTCCTGCAAAATAAGTCACATGCAGAGGTCAGTGAGAGCAAATTGTATCACCCAAGTTCTTTAATATTTAGCTTTTGAGCAATGCTTTTTTTTAGATGGTATTCTGGTTCTGGTAGAGCTGTTTGACATCACACGCACTGTACTGTACGATCCAAACAGGAGCAGGATGGGAATTTGGAAGTAAAACGAATAGTCTGGAAAAGACTGCGCACAGCCCTCTGCAATGCAAAACTGTACAACACAGAAAATAACACTGTTACTCATCCAGTTTCAACATAATATAAAAAGTTAATTTTATGCTATAAAAAATGTATGAAGTTAGTGGTTTTGCAGAAAATCCACACACTTATCAGCTTTTGAACACACAGCCGTTTTGTCCAAGGCAGAATAAAATGAACCCAGCAATGTTAAATATTTAAGAGGCAGAGGCAGAGCAATCAAAGCAATGGTAAATTTCATTGATTTACTGTTGTATGAACTGTTTATTCCCTTATTGTGCCTCCCGTTCGCCTGTCACACGTTTGGCTGGGAATTTGCTGGATCAAGTGAAAGAGGGATTGCGGTTAATCAGAGAATACCCTTCCGAGGTGAGGCCGGGGGGAGTACAGGGTGTTAACTCACTTCATACGTCTTGACAGGCCGTGTTTCACTTTTCCTCTTCAACGCCTCTGCCGCTGTGGGCCGCGTCACACACAGTCGCAGGCCTGGCTGGTGCCGAGGAGGTAATGGCGCCGTTGCCTGCGGTAAGTGACAGCGCTCCAGTGGCGCGGCTCAGGGATTACCGCTCGAGCGTGAGCAGATTCCGGCGCGTTCGGATCCTCTCGAGCATCGGAGGCACGGACTCGTCAGCCTTCAGGGGTGACATCGCAGCCGCCTGCCCGGATCGGCCGCACCCAGGCGGGTCCGGTGAACATTTTATGGGTGGTGTGCAGAAAAGGGCGTTTTTGTTCCGTCTCACCTACCTTCATCTGGTATCCCTTGGCCTCCCTTGGGCCGTGCGCCTTAAACCTTTCTGGGCGGAGTGGTGGCTCTGTGGCTAAGGATCTGTGGCTGGAAGGTTGCTGGATCGTATCCTGCGGCCGGCAGAGGAATCCTACCTGGTTGGGCCCCTGAGCAAGGCCCTTAACTGCTCCAGGGGCGCCGTATAAATGGCTGACCCTGCGCTCTGACCCCAAGCTTCTCTCTCCCTGTCTGTGTCTCATGGAGAGCAAGCTGGGGTATGCAGCCATAACACCCTGCAATTCACAACTGGCAACCCACTGAAGCTAAGCGGGCGTGAGCCTGGTCAGTACCTGGATGGGAGACCTCCTGGGAATAACTAAGGTTGCTGCTGGAAGAGGTGTTAGTGGGGCCAGCAGGGGGTGCTCACCATGAGGCTCATGTGGGTCCTAATGCCCCAGTGTAGTGACGGGTACACTATACTGTAAACAGGCGCCGTCCTTCAGATGAGACGTAAAACCGAGGTCCTGACTCTCTGTGGTCATTAAAAATCCCAGGGCATTTCTCGAAAGGTTTAGGGGTGTACCCCGGCATCCTGGCCCAATTTCCCATTGGCCTTTATCAATCATGGCCTCCTAACAATCCTAATAATCCCCATCTATGAATTGGCTTCATTACTCTGCTCTCCTCCCCACTGAGAGCTGGTGTGTGGTGAGCGTTCTGGCGCACTATGGCTGCCGTCGCATCATCCAGGTGGGGCTGCAGACTGGTGGTGGTGGAGGGGAGTCCCCATTACCTGTAAAGTGCTTTGAGTGGAGTGTCCAGAAAAGCGCTATATAAGTGTAAGCAATTATTATTATTATTATTGTTATGCGAAAAGACAAATTCCTAATGCAAGAAATTGTATATTGTATATCTGATCTTAAACGTGAGGGTGTCCAGAGTGTCCAGCTGCTTGGGAGGAGACATCCTCCTGTCGCCCTTCTCCAGAGGCGAGGTCCTGGGTACGTCTCCGACATGGCAGATGGCTGAAGGCTGACGGTTCTCGAGAGGATCCGAACACGCCGGAATCTGCTCACGCTCGAGCGGTAATCCCTGAGCCGCGCCACTGGAGCGCTGTCACTTACCGCAGGCAACGGCGCCATTACCTCCTCGGCACCAGCCAGGCCTGCGACTGTGTGTGACGCGGCCCACAGCGGCAGAGGCGTTGAAGAGGAAAAGAGAGACGCTACCCCTCAGAGGTGTGAAGCAGGTTACACTCCGTACTCTCCCCAGCCTCACTTCTGAAGGGGATTTTCTGATTAACCGCAAATTTGATGGGTCTATAAGAACAAAAAAACTCGCAATTTCAAATACAAAAACCAATAATTATCGATTCCAAGATATGGTGGGATGAAAAGACGATTATAATTGGGACTGTGAAATGTATTAAAGGCAGATGCCCTCACCTATTGATGCATAATTGTCTGACGCAACTCCACACTGTTCTCTCTAGATCACAGCTGGTTAAGGGCTGTTGTTTCCTTGCTTTGAGCTGCCTGCTCATTAGGCAGTAAGTGAGTCCATCTCCAGAAAGGCAGGCTGATACACAGGCCCTTTGCGGAAATCAATAGTAGGGTTTAGAGCTGTGTCCCAACACCGCAGGCGAGCCAACCATAGCTAATGAAAGCCGAGCTGCCCCTGGGTACGCAGGGATTATATCTAATTGTCTGCGTCTAACAACATCAGCACTCCAGCCAGCCTAATTTCCCTTTTAATTTAAAAAGTGCCCTCTTGGATAGCTCTGCTGGAGAAAAAAACAGCACTTAAAGGAGGGAGACGCTGTGCACTGTAGGCATTGTAACTCAGAGGTCCCCATGAAGACACTTCATCTGTGAAGCTCACTCTGGCCTTTCATTTCACTGCTTCAGTCGGTGTGTACTGGAGTAAAAACAGAAGAAGAACGAGAGACTTCTAAGGGAGTCACAGAAACACGAGACATCACCTATGTCACTCACTTACACCAGATTCTTGAACAAAGTGCGATTTTTTATTTAAAAAAAAAATCAGAGTGACATGAAACTGCGTCTTGCTTTGGAGCGTAGAAAAGGATTCGGCTTTGATTTCACAGATGAATTCTTAGGGAGTGCGGGGAAAAAAATCCTTTAAGATTCAACAGCCAATATTTGCAGAAATGAACAAACGATAAAACCCACAAGTCCGTTTCGCCTTAGATCCTGTGTTTGACTGTCACGGTGCAAAGAAAGCTGCTTTATTCCTTAAGCACGGGGAAGCAGAGAACAAAAGCTCTGTACATGCATCACTGCAATTACATGACATTGATATTGCGGTGATATTGCACCCTTGTTCCTACTGAGCTCTGCACACCCAGTTGCTTTCAAGTCTTAACTTTGCATGCGATTAAGTAAGATCTCCCAATGCAACGTTCTAAAAAAATTCAAACATTGTCATGAGCATCAGAGGCAGACGAGAAACAGGCCTGAATGTAATTTTCATGCTACAGAGTGCGATCAGGAGGCGGTGCACTAAACGCAGCTGTACTGGGAAGCAGTAGATGACACATAGGTGCTTTTTATTGATAACCCCTGTATCTGAAATTGCTTTTTCTAAGTCCTGCTACGACCCTTGTACCAACCATGGGCTCCAGGGAGTGTGCACACCTTTCTTCTGAAGAGCTCACTTGTCAGAGCCATTTGCCATTTTACAGACTGCAAGCTCCACAGTGCTGGTGGTGGGGTTGGCCCTATCTGGGGGAGAGGTGGAGCTCTGAATGTCTCTAACCCAGTCTAGCAGAGCTGTGCACTTCAAACGCCTGGCTTTACTGGCTGGGCTGCTTCAGGTTGCCCAGAAGGGATGTCACATCGGGGGGGGTCAAGGGTGCTTTTCACGGGAATCTGTTGTAGGATCACGGATTGGGCCGGTGAAAGCAGACCGAGCACAATCCAAAAATCAATGGCCGTCACTGCTTCGGCTTTTATATTTTGTGAGATTCCTTTTTTTTAAAAAAAGCCAGAAGGTGTGTGGAGTGATTGAAATCCAACCGGTTTTGTGTTCTGAGTTTTGCAGGTGCGTGCGAGTAAGTTTTGATAGATGGAGTAAAAGTTGAATGTAGAGGTCAATAAGATGAGGCAGTTTTATTGAGACCAGGTCCTAAATCATGTAGCTAGAGCAGGGGTCAGAAGGCTCTCTGAATGCCTCAGCTCATCACTTCCTTTCAATTTTCCCAGAAAGAAACGTTCACTTGTCACTTTTTTGAGGCACGTTATTGTCCCTTTTCAAACCAGCAGTTTTTATTTAAAAAAAATATTCTTCTTTTTCTTGATCAAAACACACACGTTGCCTACTTGTGCCTTTCAGTTGGGAGTCTTTTAAAATGCAAATGTTCTCTGTTATGCTGTAATGACTTTTCAGAAGTAGCCAAAAAATGGAGAAAAAAAAACAGGATGAAATGGAACATTTCTGAAAAGATAAGGAAAAGCAAATGCCACAGTGAGTTCTGTCTGAGGAAGCAGTGCTGCTTTTTGAAACTGTACAGGGACCTTCGATTGCTTCAAATTAGACGTGTTTGAAGTTCCTCTAGCCCAGCATTAACACCACAGCTTCAGAAATATATGGACGGACTCCATTCAGCTCCATCACGTCTTGGGCCTGTCTGTTAAGGCTTCTAGGAGAGGAGGAGAAGGAACAGGAGCTATATATATACAGTATGTAGCGGTGTGCGTGAATTATGAATAATCGTGCCTGAGATTACTGTCGATATGGAAGTGGGCCGTAAGAAGATAGGAAAGCGATTATTAGACGCTAAGATAAGATCACTTTATTAGCCCTATACAATTTCTTGCATTAGGAATTTGTCTTTTCACATACCCCAGCTTGCTCTCCATGAGACACACAGACGGTTTTTGTTTGCTTGGATCTTTATTTGTTTTTCATTTGGGGGGACCTGTGTTTTGATTAAGGAGCGCTTACGGGAGGACGATACCAATTGAAGAGAGCATTAGACTTGATTCAGTATCCGTGCGTAAAGGCCCCCCTGTGCATCAAATGCCTACACACCTATCCCGCCCTGAAGCTCCTATCTCCTGATGTCGGAGCTGTGCAAAGTGAGTGGAAGTAACATAACATCATAACATCACTTTATTAGCCCTATACAATTTCTTGTATTAGGAATTTGTCTTTTCGCATACCCCAGCTTGTTCTCCATGAGACACACAGACAGTGAGAGAAGCTTGGGGTCAGAGCGCAGGGTCAGCCATTTAAACAGGGCCCCTGGAGCAGTTGGGGTTAAGGGCCTTGCTCAGAGGCCGAACGGATTAGGATTCCTCTGCTGGCCACGGGATACGAACCGGCAACCTTCCAGCCACAAGCGCAGATCCTTAGCCACAGAGCCTTAAATAAGGACCGAGACGCTATCTCCAAAGGAAACCTCAAATCTAATTAAAATGTGTTGGGAAACTTTGAGAGGCAAGAAAGTTTTGTTGATAACACTTCAGGGGCAGCACTGGAGGGGTTCCTCTCAAACAGGACATGCGCCGTGTGTGTTCCGTCTTCCCAAGGGGCAGGCTGGTGGGTTTCGGCTAGGGGCCCCGTCGTAGCCACTCGACCTGTCTTCACGAGGGGCACGCCATGTGCAGGCTGGGTTCTCAAGGCTGACGCGGGCCGGGAGGTCACCCAGGGGTCGCAGCGGTCTGAATACGTTGGCAGGGGCACCTTCTCTGCGGTTCGGGGAGAACAGACTCACCTCGACTCTTGTGCTCATTTGAAATTTAATTCCGTGCAGCACCGATCTCCCTGCAGTCTCAGGTCGTTTTTTTTTTTCACCTCATTGCCACTTCGCACACATTCGATTTGTTGAATCTTTGTCTGAACTTTCACCAGCCGTTAAGGTTGATTTAAAACCAAAAGTTTGAAAAATAAGAAAAGTGGTGAAAGTGTGATAAAAATAAAATGTTACACTGATGTTTGTTTCTTTCCAGGGCGACTGATTTCAAAGCCCTGATATACCGGCACAGTAAGCCGCCTGCGTTTCTTATCTAATGGAGTGATGTCTTCATAAAGAAAGGATTTCAAGAGATTGTGCTCAATAGCTTATGCATAACTTGTACTGCGCCTGTTTGAATAGAACGTAACAAAACTGTCTGGATTCAGCTATACAATTTAATTTAAAAAATGATTGAAGGGTAGTTGGATAAATACATGTAATGCTATCTGCCTTATCAAATAGTTAGTTTTCTTAATTAATACCTGAAATAATATAATATCTCTGTGTGCTCCCTCAAATTCAGGCTTAATTGAGCTGCAGAGTGAGAGCAGTTAAAAGAGACAACAATTAAGAACTTAATATAAGTTTAATTAAAGTCCATTAAAAGGAGATCATACTCGCAATATGAGAACGTCGAAGGCAGGACCTGGGAACCGGGAAGCGGTAGAGCTGACTCTGTGATGTGATGCCACCCTGAAAAAGAATACTGATCTTTAATTTGATTAAAAAAGTAAATGGGGCTGTTAGTTAAGAAAGTGGGTTACAAGCAGTCACACTGGTAGCGACTTTGAATCTTTATCTTTTTCCCTCGGCCTGCTCAGTGTTGTGAGTTGGGGCTTGTGGTGCGCAGGACGGTCGTGGTAGGTGATGAACAGGGCTGACCGTCACACATTTAAACCTGGCACCATAAGATCTTCTGAAATAAACCAATGCCCATCTGCAAGGCTCTTCTTCGAAACATGATGATATATGCTCTTATTAATTATCAGTGGCAATGTGAAAATGAACCGTTATTATAATTATAGTTGATTTAGCACCCAGCTTAATATGTTTCAATAGTTCATTACAGGTAGTGTACTTGGAACGGAATTAATTTTCAAGTGCTTTTATTAAGATGGGCTATGCACTGTGGACTGGGTGTAAAAGTTGCAGTGGGCACCACCAATGAGGTCTATGAAGCAACTTGGTGTAGTTGCCATGGCATCTTGGTTACCATGACGTTTAAGTGGGTGAATTATATAAGAAGAACCTAATGAGTTATTGTACAGGAAGAGCCATAAAATGTAAAAAAAATTAAGATGGGTATTAAAAAGATGAAAACAATAGACTATATTACTGCATTAATCCTCTCTGTATGAGTTAGTGACAGTAAAATTATAAGAGCTAATTATGTTCTTCAGGATGGGTAGAAAGAAAAGAATTAAGCCTAAATGCCATCTGAGACAAGAAAATGATCAAAATTAAAGAGGCACCACAGAGAACGGGTAAGGAGGCATCGCTTAAAATGACAGGCTTTCTTCTTCAAATGTCCTGTCGTCAGTTAGAATATACAGTACTTGATCGCTCCACTAAGAAGTAAAAGATTGCGTGGTGCTAATATGTTTTTCACACCTCTTGCTGTATTCAGACGGCTGTCACGGCTTATTTCCAGTAAATTTCAGAAAGAGGCGAAGCCGACGTCTTGCTTTGAAGCCAGAAATGGCAAATGGGAAAGGCGGCGGAGATGAAATTGACCTCTTGAGGCGTCCATTCCGAGCATCGTCATGACAGAACGCCAGGCTTGCAGAAGCTCTGGATCGGTTAGACTGATGGGACTCGTTCATGTTCAGAGGCCATCCCTGATTCTGAGCATCCTGCCTCTGTTCCCTCTACAACAGCAAATCAACAGATTAAAAAAAAAAGAAAATTCAGGAATATGAGTAGAAAGCGTCCGATAGAAATCCTTTTTTTGGAATTGCGGAGCTGAGGTTATTATTATTATTTTGATTATTTTCCCAAGAATTCTTTTCTCCCAGTCTTCACGATATAGAATGTTAAAAAGACTAGTAAAAAAACTCTCTGCTCTGTATCTTTTATAAAACAGGATACGTATGGTGTGAGACAGAGACGTGACATAGAGTAAGTCTGCCCGTCTGCTTATTGTGAAATAGTTCCTCTTTTGCCAATTACGATTCTAATGTATGGGGAAGGTCTCCGCCCGGATGCTGCAGGGCCGTGTGCAGTAAGTGCAGTGTTGAGTCTGAAGAGCTCCAGAGCCTCCAGGCGCTGTGATTTGGTCCCGCTGAGACACGCTGTCCAGTCTGAGGGGTGGTGAGGTGATAGCATGCGGGACCAAAGATCTGCTTCCTAACAGTTTTATAACATCCCCGTCCGTCATGAGCCGTGCACTTTTTTAAAGGCTTCAATTAAAAGCGTTATTAATTTGATGCGGTGTGCTGCTCCCAGGTGGGCCCGATCTCCTCCTCTGAGCTCTCCCTCTTCCTTCGCTGCTCTCTGTCCCTCTGCGGCGAGAGGGGCGAGGCAAAGCGCCGCTTTAACCTCGCCAGCAGCCGCGAGCACGTGAAGACTGCTGAGTCCCCCTTTCCTGCCTTCAAGAAGAGCTGACGGAGGCAGTGAAATAATATTTCTAACTATATCTTCAGGTCCATGTCTTTTTTTTTGTATTTCTTTTTTTTTTCCTCCAGAAAATCGGTGAAGTTCAGAAATGCTGAGTAGCGTTTCATAAGCAAGAGTAAAAAAAAAAACCCTCAACAGTAAAAATCAAGGTCCTGGGAATTCGATTCTCCAACCACGCTGACAGACATCCCTGGGCCGACACCCTGGTTCCTAGAACCATCTTTTTTGTTGAAACCCAAATCACGGTACCTCTGTCTTTCCTAGAACCTGATTTCACCAACGATGTAGACGTCGATTTAATCTCGGCTACCAGAGCCACGGTGTCACAGGCAGGATTTTTAATATCAAGAAGTAATTCTCTGCGAAAGTCGAGCTGACAGCGGCAGTGGATGTGCCGTGCTTAAGTTACAAATCAGGAGATTGAAAATGGCAGGAAACTGTACCCTAATGAAATATTGTGGTTTGCTTTATGTTTGCTTCCCGGTCTGGTTTTTATTGTTTTTGTTTGCTTGGATCTTTATTTGTTTTTCATCTGGGGGGACCTGTGTTTTGATTAAGGAGCGCTTACGGGAGGACGATACCAGTTGAAGAGAGCATTAGACATGATTCAGTATCTGTGCGTAAAGGGCCCCCTGTGCATCAAATGCCTACACACTTATCCCGCCCTGAAGCTCCTATCTCCTGATGTCGGAGCTGTGCAAAGTGAGTGGAAGTAACATAACATCATAATATCACTTTATTAGCCCTATACAATTTCTTGCATTAGGAATTTGTCTTTTCGCATACCCCAGCTTGCTCTCCATGAGACACACAGACAGTGGGAGAAGCTTTGGGTCAGAGCGCAGGGTCAGCTATTGTACAGCGCCCCTGGAGCAGTTGGGGTTAAGGGCCTTACTCAGGGGCCCAACGGAGTAGGATTCCTCTGCCGGCTGCGGGATTTGAACTGGCAACCTTCCAGCCACAGGCACAGATATTGAGCCACAGAACCACTGCTCCACCCCAAGTCAAAAGTCATTGACAGAAAATGATACTGAAAATGATACATAAGATCCCTTTGCTGAACCCTTGATTGTAATATCAGTATTAATATTTTAATATTTAATTCAGATTTTCCAACTTCAGTTCCTGAAAGAAGACGCCAAAACTTACCTTGTAGCCTTTCTGGCTGCTCTCTCCCAGCAGTGTTGGCTACTGAAATGTAGTCCCGGTGATACCTCTCGTGATACCTGTGATGACACTAGAGACTGGGCTGGGCCAGCGACTGGCTGTTCTGTCTGGTTAAAGGAGTTGCTTCTCATTCTTGCGTTCTCGGTGCTGGTGGAGAACAAGGCATGCAGACTGTTGTTTTAGGTTAACTCGGACTACTGTCACGCTGGCCTGGGGGAGGTGAGGCCGGAATAATGTGCTGGTTGTGCTGCCACTTTCTGAGGGGTCGGGACGCAGTGTTTCAGAATCGCTGCATTTGTGTCCTTCTGCCCGTGGCACTGCAGCTGCACAGAGCTCTCGGCTATCTGGAAGGGGGCTAGAGGCAGTGTGCTGTAAGTTTAATGTGTGCTACTGTCAGGGCTGTGTGCTCTTCACAGGAGAGGGACTATCAGAGACTGAGGAGGGAGAAAGAAACTTATTATTTCCAGTTTGTAAGGAGCAAGCAACTCATGAGTGCTGAACAGAAACTCAATTATTAAAGCACGGTGCTGTAACAATGCTATCTGTGTTCTCTTCAAGGACATTGAAGAAGAAGTGGCACTAGGTTAGGAACTTAGAATGAGGCCCTTCAGTTCTGTGTCCTTGGATATTAATTTTTGTGGTTAAAAGGATCCTTTTATGTGTCACGTTTTTAATAATAGAAATTGCAAATGTTAAAATGTTAAATATTATATGCATTAAAAATCATAAATAAATGCCAGGGGAATAAAGTCTTATAGCATATCAATATGATTGTTGAATTAAAAAGTTTCCTTTAGGTGTTGCACGCCTCATAAACGTTCCACAATGTGTTAAACAAGCATATTAATTGAATTTTCAGTAGTAAAGGATTTAATGAATTCTATAATAAAGTAAATGTTAGACTTAGTTACAGTCTGTGCCATGGATTGGCCTAATTTTATTTTAAATTATTAGTAACAGTTGCTAAGGCATTTTTCCATGTGTAGTGTTTTATGCAAAGACTATAAATGAGCATATATATAATTTCACTCAGAAGATATTTTTTCTGTGAACAGTATAAAACTGGAGGAACTATGCGTTTGAATTTAAGTACAGGATTTTTATTTGTAGGTATATGATAGAACAACAGAAGTTTCAACAACAGCAGGTCTTTTCCTCTCTGATTAAATATCAGTACATCATCGTACAGATGTGGTTGCGTTTTTCAAGTTTTTTTTTAAATGCAGCTGCCCGTGCTGCAGTCTGATTCCGTTAAAGCGCTTGAATCCTGTGTTGATAATACTGTGTTGGCTATATTTCAAGAAAGGATCAGATTTAAATTTTCAACCAGTGCTGACATTGACGGTCATCTGTACTTCAGACTCCTCAGAAAAGAGAAGGTCAGTAGGGGAACCATAATGTTCAAAATGAAAACAGGATATGCCAAATTCACTTTAACAGATCTCCGGGCCTTATGTTTTTTTATTTACAGCACAATATTTTGTTTTAATAAATAAGTACACTAATAACAGGTGTTCACACCCAAAGAAGGTTCCACAGTTTCTTGGATAAACCATTTACTTGTTCCTTTGCAGCCTACACATGCTGACACAGCTACCTACAGTACTTCAACTTCTTTTCACTGTACTACTGGGGCAGGAAAATCACTTTTGACATTCTTGAATTTCTGGAATTTTGGATTGCTGAACCTTTTCATTTTCAATTGAAAACTCAATTGTTTGATTAGACCAAAGTGAGCTTTCTTCATATTTTCTGATCTGCTGTATGACTGTCAGTGTCCTGGGTGAATGGATTGAGAGAAACAGATGATCAGTGGAAAAGGCTTCATTAATGGCCTTTCCAAAAAGAAGTCTCCAAGTCTCCTCAGCTGCTACAATTTCCCAAGCCTGCCCTGATGCTCTGAGATCAGGAAAGTCAAGACACTATCGCAGCATCCAAATCTTAACTGATCCCTGACCCAGAGCCGTCAGTCAGTCTGCCCGGGAGAGGAACTATTGTAACCGCGAGTCAAACACCCCTCAGGTCCCTTATATACTCCTGTGAAACGAAGGGGCTGTGTGCAGTCAATGCCAGACTCCCCTAGAGGAATTCTTAGCTCTCGTAATCCCAGTGTGTACTTGTCGTTTCTTCTTATCTTCTGAAGAGGACGGAGAAAAGAAATTGCCTGCTTCCTCCTTTCTTTATTACCTTCTATGCAAGGAGTCTGAAAAGAAGCTGTTGGCAAAGATCCAGATGCAAGGAGATTACTGTAATCTTAGGCATTCACCTGGTTTTTACGTTGGTAGTAAGCGTAGATTAGTGAAAGGCACACACTTCCTTTATCAGACATAATCTACACACATCTTCAGAAAACTAAAGCAAATACGATGGCAGGAGGTGTTTGACATAGCCTTTCTTACAGTTTTAAAGTCTTAATGTTTGTATATATTCTTATACATGTACCTCTACCATTCTAGATTTTCTATAATTATATCATAGCGTGAGAAAGATTATTAAACGCAGTCAGATTTATAGCTACAGCTTTGTGCTCCGTAACGAGAATATGTTGATTTTTTTTTTATTGTCGGGAACTGAATTGGTCTGAAAAAGACATTAGAGTCTGATTGCTGCGAGAGCAGCTGAAACACACATTAGTGCTGTAAGTTTTTACTAATAAGTTTCCTGAGAGTCCTCAGTGGGTTCAGTCGGAATCATTCTCGGATTAATTTAGCGATTGCTCCTCCGTGCCTTGCACAGTGCAGGAGGATTCTGGTAATTCGGTCTCTAGTTTACCTTGGAAGAATGTTGAAAGTGGTGAAGACAAATACAGCGGGATTTTCAAGACCGTTTCAAGCTATAATTCCCCTCCAAAGAATAAAAGTAATGACGATCAAATGAGAACACGTGTTTACATTATTCCAAACATTTGCCTCATATCTCCGCTCCAAAGGATTTGGAGAATTAAGGACTGATGATATGGGTTTTGACTCAACTTCAAACCCTCACCCAGTAAAATAAAAAATTGGTTAGCATTTTATCAGGTTGTTCTTCAGAGACAGATTTTACAGATAAAATTCAAGAGGAGCAAGAACTGTGAAGAGGGACCTGAAGGTTCCACAAGCTGATTTGTAGTTGTAGAGAAAAGTTTCACTTTTGCATGGAGCCCACCTTCAAATATGACGGGATCAGTGCGGGTCAGGATTTGTAGAGAGACTCACTGAGCACCTTTTTGTTTTTAGTGGTCATATTACAAAAAAAGGTCATCGTAATTCCCCGGAGAAGCTCCAGGCCATCAGTGGAACTTCTGAAGGTAAGGAAACCTTACGGGAGAGCCAGCCTGGCCTTTTGATGCCCATCAAGTCCGTAGTGAGGTTGAAAGCCGGTCACTGTTTTTAAAAGAAAGGCTTTAAAAAGAAAGGTTTTAAAAGAAAGAAGAAGAAAATATAGAATTAACCCACATATTCCCCCCAAACAGGCAAAGCTTCGGCGTTCTTTGACTGGAAACTGAATAGACAAAAGTTACAAGTTAAACAATAAAAGCTCTGGCTGTCTTGTCTTCGTCTGATGGACGGTACATGCAAAAGCTACATTACCGACCTTTTCCTGCTGGGTTTTATGGATCTGAGCACTAAGAATACTTTACTCACGGAAAAACCTGTGCTTTTAATCGATTTCAAACAAAATGGCAAACATTGATTTAGGATTACGGATTGAATTAATTTTAATGACTTAAGGCCAGCAGTATAAGATGCTGGTCGGGGCTCAGGGTGTTAATTCTTCTTGGGTCAGCACTGCCGTACCCTTGAGCTAGATGCTTTGCTCAGACTGTTCCAGTAAATGCCCTGGCAAATGAGAATTTATTCTCAATTGGCTTAATGTAAAAAGGAAAATGGTTCTCTCAATGGCCTGATTCACATACAATTTTTGTATATTATTTTCAGATTAGACTGAAATTGCCAAACTAAATGCATTTGTATTTGAGTTGACAATAAATCCTTAAAAAGGAGCTTTGTGTGTAAACCGAGGATCTGAGATCACCTTGATGTCTAATCACTGGGGGCTCTTAGTAATCCGCGGCAGCGGAGGGCCGCAGCTGCAGCATCAAACCTTTCGGCCCTTTTCCATTGCAGCGAAAAATAGTGTTCTAGAGAATCAAAAAGAACAGAGCTTCTGAGAAGAAGCCTCTTTCCAGATAGCCTGGGCGGATCACTGTGAGGGAGGACGGAGCTCTCTCACCGCGGGTTGAGGCCTGCAGGCCAGACGTCGCTGGGGTCAAGCCTGTGTTGCCTGGTCACCCCCAGGCAGCCCCAGCCGGCCCTCGGCAGCAGCTCCTCCGGCACTCGCAGGCCCAGGTCCCCCCGCAGGCCTGCGGTGCGCTCACACTCTCCCTCCGCGCCGGCGCGGTGCGGAGGGTGCTCAGTTGATCATTAGAGGCCGGTTCCGAATCAGGAGCTACGTCTGTCCCCACAGGTTGAGACCTTGGGATAGAGGGCGGGAGATCTTGCTGGTCTTGTACGGGGAGAGATCTTCAAGCCGATTCAGAAGCCTTCCTTATCCCATGGCCTTGGTGTGGGTGAAGATACGGGGGGCTTTTTCACCCCACTCTCTCGCTCTTGGGTGTGTTCACAGGCAGTGGCAGCTTGGGAGTGCGGCTCCTGCTCTGGTGACCAGTGTTGCCGCGATGGGAAGTTTCCTCAGGGCTGGTCGGAGGTGTTTGAGAAGCCCTACCCTTCGGTTTGGGACGCTGCTTGTTACCCAGCTGGGAGCTGACTGAGACAACCAAAGATATGTGTGAATGAAAACGGCTGCATCTCAATATAGCGAACTTTTGCCTTCCTCGGAAACTGTCGTTCCCTGATCGGAAGCACCCGTTTTGATTCGGTGGCTGTAGCCACGGTGTGGTTGATTTCTTTTGTTTTTGTTTTTCTGTCCGCCTCTGTTGCTATTTTTCCCTGAGTCGGATCATTATTTACCACAGACAAAACAGATCCTATTTTTCTACTTCAGGATTTTTGCAAAGCGTGACCGTTAATCTCTGCGTGCCGCGGTAACAGCAGTTTGCCTGCCATTTCCAGCAATTGAAAGCTTTGAGAGGGAGGAAAACCAGGACCCAAATGCACAGTGAAAATATCCTTTATCTGCTCTTAAGTAGCTTCTGCACAAACCCTCTGCATTTTCAGCTGGGATGTTGTTCTGTGAGCAAGCAGCTTGCGATTCCTTGGATGGCTGGCCTGACCCAGGGAAATGCAAACAAAGCTGTAAAAACAACTATGAATGTGTTTAAAAATAAATCTGCTCCTATCTGCTCTGCACGTGTGGGAATGACAGTGAGCTGGAGGGATGCTGTGGAAGACGCTGGCTTGTGCTTTGCTTTAATGCATTTTGCATGCCTTGTCAATGATACTCTTGTCGTTTTTTGTTGCTCTTCCTTGTAATGATCCAGACGCACAAAGCCAGGATTACCCTTCTGCTTGTGCCTTTTTAGCATTGTAAAAGCAAAAACGGGTGGATAGCCAAGACCCTTCAGTCCTGATCTTTTGACACCCCTGACTTGGTGAAGTGTGCCCGTCTCGTTGTGCCAGACAGCCTTGAACGATGAGGGCCTTGTGGTACCAGGGCAGCCAAGACCCCACCACGTACAGGACAGGCACATCTCTCTCTCTAGGATCGGTTTTTAATTTTGGCCTCAAATCTTTCGGAATGAACAAGAATAAGGGTTTTGTTTTATTAACCTCAACAAGATCAAGAATTTATTCTTGTTTGCCAGAAAAAAAAAAAAACAGGCTGTCCCTTTGGCACTTTTACAAATCGGATAATGCGGTCTCCTCCTCGATCACATGCGTCTGAAATAAAATGTAGATTATTGCCATCAATGGCAGCCGTGGTGCTAACGATGCTATTTTCTCAGTATTCACTCGTTACTCCATGTACCTTTGTTCTGACTTTGCTCGTATTTCTGCCAGTAGTGTGTTTCCATTGGTATGAGCTGGTCGTGATTGAAGATCACATCCTGTGCATTAAGTCTTTGTTACAAAGGTGTCTTGGAACTTGTGGAAGAGGTGATCGGACCCTTTGCGGTGCCGAGCGAATTATATGTCCAGAAATCCAAACGGCGAAAGACGGAACGCGAGGTCAGGTAGGCAGGCTAGGTCGGGTTCCAGTAGTCAGGTTAATAATAATAATAATAATAATAATAATAATAATTGCTTACACTTATATAGCGCTTTTCTGGACACTCCACTCAAAGCGCTTTACAGGTAATGGGGACTCCCCTCCACCACCACCAATGTGCAGCATCCACCTGGATGATGCGACGGCAGCCATAGTGCGCCAGAACGCTCACCACACATCAGCTATCAGTGGGGAGGAGAGCAGAGTAATGAATCCAATTCATAGAGGGGGAGTATTAGGAGGCCATGATTGGTAAAGGCCAATGGGAAATTTAGCCAGGACACCGGGGTTACACCCCTACTCTTTTCGAGAAACGCCCTGGGATTTTTAATGACCACAGAGAGTCAGGACCTCGGTTTTACGTCTCATCCGAAGGACGGCGCCTGTTTACACTATAGTGTCCCCGTCACTATACTGGGGCATTAGGACCCACATGGACCCCAGGGTGAGCGCCCCCTGCTGGCCCCACTAACACCTCTTCCAGCAGCAACCTTAGTCTTTCCCAGGAGGTCTCCCATCCAGGTACTGACCAGGCTCACACACGCTTAGCTTCAGTGGGTTGCCAGTTGTGAGTTGCAGGGTGATATGGCTGCTGGCTGGCTGCAGGTTGGTACAGTATCCACATCAAAATCCGCTAGAGAGAGAAACGAAGGCGAAGCCGGGGACGGAGCAGAGTTGTGTATCCATTAGTCGGGTTAGAAAGGTATCCAACTCCAAGAGCCGCGAGACAGAGACGCAGACGTTGCTGAAGGTTAAACAGGGATGGTATCCAGAGATGAGTTCAAAAAGTACGCGCACAAGAGAAAGGCTAAGTCGATCTCAACAGTGAGCGAGGACTGAGAGGAGTGAGCGGGTTAAAATGGGGAAAAGGGTGAGCGCGGTGCAAATTGTTAACGAGGGCGCAGGTGTTGACACCGGGAGGTGCAGGCGGGAGTGCGGTTCGTGACAGTCTTGGTGGAAGAGGTGTCTTGTTGAGTTGACGTGTAGCGCTTTAAAAGTAGATGCTGCTGCGTATGGTGAAAAAGAGGATGTGTTGAAGTGATGGGAGTACCTTCCACCTCCTCTTATACGTGCAGGGCTATGGTGAGGAGAGACTGGAGCTGGAAAACAACCTGCGTTAGGAAATCGCACTATATCAAACAAATGGAAGTGAAAAGAGAAGAAACTACAGGTGACCAGAGTGAAAGAGTCAGCATGTGTTTTTTCCACTTAAAAATACATTGTGGTTGTTTTTGTTTTGAGAGCTCAAAAGAAAAGAAAAAGCATTTAGAACACCAGGAACAAATAAGTCATCTTATCATTCAGGAGATTAAAAAAACGTGTCCGCCCTCACCGTGTTCTTCTGGATTATGTGCCCGCCATTAACACAGAGGAACTGTGCAGTGTTCCCACACTTCTGCACCTGTGAGGAAAGCTAGTGGCTATTGGGGTTTGTGCGTGCTCCCTTTTTTGCTTGGTGGTGTGTCCCAGATGTGTAATCCCTGTGCTCACCACGTCACGCCAAGCATCGCAGATGAGTGATGGGCACTATGGGGAGGACTGGCAGGAACAGAGGGGACAGGAGGGGGAGAGGACACAGCAAACTAATGTACATGTCCCTGTGCCTCCTCCTGCCTTTCCAGAGCACAGAAGATTTAGGTCATAATGCATCAGAAAAAATGTAGCACAAGTGGCCTGTCTCCCCTCTCTGGGTAAATATCAGAGTCTGTTTGCGGGGGAACAAATTAACATGTTTGCTCTCTGAGGCAATGTCACTCAACAATTTTTTTATTACTGTTCCACCAGACAGCCCTCTGGGGCATTTGACAGCAAGTTCCAGCAGTTATCAAAATGCACAGAAAAAAGCACACAATGGCATTCGAAACATCAGGGGAAAGCTGAATAGAATGCAGTGTACTGTTCGAGGTCTGGAAAACAGGTTAAGATGATGTGATGGCCTTGAGCATTTCCAACTTTTGGCTTGTGCTCTAGGTAGTTTCAATTTTCCAGCGATGCCTAAGACAAAATGAGTGGCCTGCATGAATAGCATGTCTGAGATGGACTCTAATGACAGTTGTATAAGGCAAAATCTTTTTTTATTTAAACACTTCTGGCAGGTGGCAGGCATGTTTGTTTAAATAATGATCAACAGGGTACCATGCTGTAGACATTTTACTGAATACAGTTCAGTAGTTGTCAAGATTTCCCAAAGTTTTCTGTCAGGATCTGACATCTTATCACGTAGCACGTTAATCATGTTAATCAACATTTCCATTAATGAGTAGGAAACTGATTGGGGTGAAATGTCTCAGAGGCTCCTCATGGGGTCTCCAGTGTGGAACAGCACAACTAACTGATGACTGATCATAATTATTCATACTTACGGTGTCGCACTTGTTCTCCAAATTTCTTAAGGTTTCTTAAGGACTCCAAGTCACCTACAGTAGATTATCCACAAATTTACTTAAGAATGCAGATTACTTGATTAAAGTAATTCAAGGTAAAATGTTGATCTGACACCTTATCACCACAAACCCCACCAGCTGTCTTTACTGATGTTAAAATTTGCCATTGGCCGTTTGGAGGCCAGAGGTCAGGTCAGAGAAACTGGAAGATATCTTTGCCCTCTCTGTGTTTCAGCAGCAGCCGTGATGCAAATTAGTCAGTCTTTATCGCCTGCATTTGTAACTGAGCAGCAGGTTCACTTCATCGGATCACTTCATGTGAAGCACTTCCGCAACAGGGCAAACAGTAGCTTACGCATGCAGTACCACTAACAAAGTCTCGGACATAACAAGGTAATCAATTCATAGGTAATGAATAGGAAAAGGCCGACAGTGGGAACTGCTCTCTTAATGCTGCATGAAAGGCTTGTTCACAGCTGTTTATCTAGAGTTACTGATGGCAAAAACCACCACATTGTTTTTGGTGTGTAGTTGCATTTTCATGCTCAGCAAACAGAAGCTTTTAGATTTTCATTATGAGCCACCCCTTAGCGAAATCATGGTGAGGCACGGGCGCTGGTCCAGAAGAAGATACCCTTCACGTGCGTGAGACAAACCGCAGGCTAATCGCGTCGATCGGAGGGTGTCATCAATACACAGGCCTGATGGTGCAGAGAGAGCGCGTGCGAGCCACGGCGCGTCCGATTTCACCAGCCTGGGCTTCAGAAAGACGATCCCTCTTTGACTGCACAAGGGGAAGCAATTAAAAGCCCTGATCGCGAAGCCGAAGCAAGATTGAAGCAAGGGGTGTAGCTGACAATCTGTGACTCAACAACTAAAAACCCCCATGTACAATCAGGACAGGCGATACACACTATTCCCAGCAACAATGATTTACACTTCTCAAGTAAATAACTCCTAGGGGAACTGCACATGTGCAGTCTTGTAATTAAATGTTTTTTTATGATATTGCTCCACCGTCTCTGGCAAAAATGAATTGGCATTGTTTTGCCATTTTTTTTCTTCTAAATGTTTACCTGTACAGTGCAGCTGTTGGACGTTACACTGCAATGGATGAGGATCGTATCACTGCTGGTTATGTCATTGATGTTGCAGTTCCAGGACAGGGATCTTGGAGCTCTTTGTGCTGGGGTAAACTGTACTTGTGTATGATTGCGAAAGCTTGCATGTTTGCAGCTATACTGTACGCTGGGTAGCTCTGCAATGATCCATGTGTCTGAACAAATCACACCAACACTGACCTCCAAGTGTACCTGCCTAACCCTAAAATCCAGTAGGTTAGACCTCTAGAAAAACATGATCTTTCTTGTGGCAAGTGTCATTGGTTTGGTCTTATTTTATTCCGGTATATACAGAGTTTATAGAAAGCTAAGCCAGACAAAGGCTGTTCTTGAGATGCTGCCTGCACTGTAGAAACTCTCTAGAAAGCCATTTCATTTTAGCTTTATCGTTCCCATCTCTCCCTGACACAGTAAACTCCTCTGACACCAATAAGTAAAGCAAAGTTTTTCTGTCATGAGTTAATAATTTTTTGACAGTTCTCCAAAGGATCTTAGGGAGTGCATTTGTTGCCTTCAAGCCAAACAGTTGGCTCCTGGAAATATTGACCTAATCTTGTGCCTGGAGGTGCCGCTGCCTCTGTGGGATTTCAGTCTAAGTATTTTTCTGCTTTGTTCAGCATGTTGTTCTGTACCCTGGTTTCGTCTCTCCACTGTAATGTGTATCTGAGACAGGGGACCTGACACCAGATAGATGTTCACTGATCTTTCCACCTGCCCTTATCATCTCTCCACCTGCTGTAATCGGTTCCGCGGATTTTTTATTAAAAAGCTGAGCTGCCCATTATTTTCGTTTTACACCCACCCACACGCAGTCGGGTCTCACCACTTTGTCTTAAGGCTTAGCTCTCCTGGGGGAGCCACTGACACGCCCACCTGTCGGTGCGATTCTCCTTTTGGCACGCTGCCACGGCGCCTGATGGGCGAGCTAGTGCTGATCGCCGGAGCAGCATGTCTCTCCCCGACACCACTGCACGCCCTGTTGCCCCCTGGCTGCTCTGCCAGCTGTTCGCATCCACCTGGGGAATGCCAGTCACACTCAGCTCGTTGATATGACCCAGGATTGAAGTAATCATGAATGGTAATAAAGAACGAGAGGCAGAGACTCAGACAGCTGCTGGAAGGCTCTCCACTCAGTGAATTTTACTGAGCTATAAATCCCACCAAGACTACAACATTAGGAGTTCAGGACTGGGATCGCAATCTTCTGACATACCAGGTATTCCCATTCCTGTGGTGTAAATCACCCTAAAAGCAAACCAAAAAACTGATTGTGGATTCAGCCCATTCCATTTGAGGTGCCCAGTAAAATTACTGCGTTTATAAAAGGTTTTAAAAGTTCCTTTTAATGTGATTGTGGCCTTATTTTGCATCACTGTTTAACGATCTGAAACACTACAGGTGCCGAGAGGGTGGTCTGCCACACATTTTGCACTGCCCACAAATCCATGTTTCTAGAGTAGCTGTAGGTTTCATGGTGACTTCGTGCACTCTGTAATCGACTAGACAGGATGAGATGCTTAAACTGTTGCACAGGCCTCTTCGTTTTTGTTTAACTTTTGAAATGCAGCTACAGAATCTGTTCCATTCAATTCTCTGTCAATGAGAGGACACGTTTAGGAGTCCTTCTCTCCAAAAACAGTCCATTTTTAGTTAATAGCAATCCGCACATAGAGATTTAATTTTTAGATCGTACATTGTCCTGTGGTTTGAGTTATCTCCCATGCTGTATTTGTGCGCCAGGCTTCATGCGAATTGTTCTGTGATTAGAGAGCTGACAGGGGGCTGGTAATTCTAGTGTTGCGTGATAGGATCTATGCGTCGCTCAGTGATGCAGACTAACTCTAAGACTAACTGCGTAAGTGATGTCCTTTGATCTTGTGCAGGAAGCTCGTTGGAGAGCAGTCGAGAAAGTAAAAAAAAAAGGATTATGCTCCATACGCTCAATAGCAGCATGGAAAGAACACAAGAAAAGCAGAATTGACTTAGGTTTCGCAGGTGTTTTCTGAAGGAGTGCAAAATAATTTTCCTCATGGGTTTACTGTTGGTTCAGACAAGTCTGGCAGCTTAGTGAAGATCTGAGCTTGTTCATTATGTGATGGGGTGGATGCTGCGTAGCCTTAGGGTGACCCTGAAAGATTTTCCAGTGGGTTCCCCACTTCTGTTTTCTCAGCAAACATTGTCCCACAGCTCTAGCAGTACGCCGAATCAGAAACACACGGAGGCTGCATTTCATTCAGGGGCTTAGCACTGTCGAGAGGGCTCCTGGGATTGACATGGCAAACTGGCAGGAAATAGAGTTTTCTAAACTAATTGTTTTGAGAAATGTTTTGAGTGTTTAAGCATCAGCGAGGGCCAGTGTTGTTGCACAGTCCTTGGTGTAACCCCACAGGGGTGTCAATCAAGGGGAGCTTTATCGCTCGTCACAGCACAGCCTGTTTAAGATGCAGATGAGGGCATGTCGGAGATCGTCGGTGCCTCCCTTGCTCCTTTCCGAAGAAGTACAGAGCCACAGCCCTTCCACACAGCCTCGCTGATTCTCTCCCCCTTCCAAATAGGCGCTGCATTTAAGAGGTGTCCCTCTGCAACACTCCACGCGATGCTTAGCCACATAAATCTGGTCACTTTGATTTATTGTGGCTGGTGCCTTTGTGTATCCCCTCGAGAAGGTTTGGGAATTGAATTACTCAAGAGATGAGGTTTGGAGAGTCCAGCACTATCTATTAAACTCCTGCACAGCTCTGATCCCTTTTGCGTATTTCTGTTATTTTATTACTGTGCGAAGATTATTATGCTTGGAATCTGCTGGTCTTTCCTTATATTAAAGATTTAACTGTTCTGTTGTTTTCAGATGCTCATGCAGTGTACAGTAAGTAACTCAGAGCAATACACGTCACTGTCTGTGCATGATTATAGATCTATTTGTGGGGCGGGAGGAGTTTTGCTGAGGCTCACAAAATATTGATGGATCTGAGCACAGGCTCTATAGACTAAAGATTTAAGATTGGAATTTAAGATTTAATGTCAAGAAAGTCTGGTGCACAAGCCAAACAGTGACAAATATTTTTTTTTTGTATATTTTGACATTAGCAATTCATGCTCGTGTCAGCTCTGTTGCGTGCATGGCCTTTTGTAAAATATTGCTGCACTCCCGAATTTAGTTTGAATATCCCTTCACTCTGGGATCTTTGATTTCGTCCTCGCTTGATACAACTCAACCAAGGTTCCCTCTGCCCAGCTGAAAGCTGGAACAAGAATCACTGTGAGGGGGAGTGAAGGGACTCAGCACCAGAAAATTAACTCTTGGGAACTCAGATGAATGAAGCAATGGCTCCACCCTGATATCCCCAGCACATAGTTCTTCTGCCATATCAGATCTTGCTTTGTTCACCTATTGCTAACCCAGGCCCTTTTCCAGCTTAAGCACAAACAGGAAATTTAAATGAAGTCTAAAAAAAATCAAGCTGTTGTCTGCAGTTCTCGAAGGGTGACGTTCTGTTCTGCAGTACAAAGGCACCTGGCTTCTGCCATCCGGCTTTTTAGAGGCTAAAAAAGATTTGGCCCTTTGATTGCAGGGGCTCTGTTAGTACTGAATAAGTTTGCCCTTGGCAAGAACAATCACTGTTCAAGCAGGCAGGGGATATCAATACACGGTCAATAGACAGGTTAGCCTGGCCCCCGCAAAGGGAGTTCTGGGCAGAATATCAATGGCAATTAGGCAACTTAAATGAGGAGGTGAGCCGTTCGCTGCACAGATCCTACAGGGGAGGACAGACTGGAGTTGCTCCCAGAATTCTGTCTCTCGGCAGCTAGCATTCTTAGTCCAGTATCCTGAGTAAATCTGGATGTGATCTGTTGTGAAAGAGCCTGTCGGACCAGGGTGAACGAGAGGAGCGCATTTATTACTTAGAGATTTTCATCAGCAGGTTTTTTTGGGGACACATTTGTTCATTGTGGCTGTGCTGTTCACAGAGTAAGAAGAGATATGTTTGCTCTAGTTGTTATTTCTTAGAGGCACCATCTTCGTGCACTTGCTGCTGTGCTATTGTACTATGATGTTTGAGGAGGGCAGATGTTCGATATTATTTGGGGCTGTCACTTGAGGGGTGACAGAGTTGCCCCCGATGTGTAAGAGCTTCCCCTACCTTGGGAAAGAATGCCAGATGAGATGCGTTTTCTCCTGTTCTGCAAGCAAGACCGATTCTTTTCCCATCTTGGGCTCCATTCGGCAAACACTGTATCTCCTATTGATGAACCCTTAACATTACTAATTAATGACTATGTTTCAGAGGTGGGAATGCTGGGATTTTGAAAAACTAAGGTTGATGTTGTGATAGAGTATTTATAAGCAAGAGCAGACCTTGGCTCTTGCATTCCATGCACGTCTTTGTTCCAACAAATTATTTTTATTAACGATCTTCACAAGCTGGATCACTTAAGGAATTAAAGTACTGCATGAGCTGCAGTCCCACTGGGGCATGAGCAGCAAGAACTAGCTGACATTGCCTAGAAAGAGAGTTGGTGCTTTTTAAAAAAACATATTCAGGCATTGTTTTTATTGTGATGCCCATCCACTTTGGTTATCACCACTTGTGGGTTTTTCACATATCACTTCACAGCAACAAACCAAGCAACCGCACACGGGGAAAGTGGGGAAGTGTAGGCAGAATCCTCCAGCCCACCCATCTTAGAGCCACTGTGTCACGATTGTTACTCCTCCTCTTAAGGGCGCTCCAGCCCTTCCTCGTTCTGTCCCATTCCCCACACCTGTTTCTTATTCCAGACCCTCTTTAGTTCCACCTTTAAAGGCAGACGCAGGCGACTGCTCGGGGCTTCTCATTGATTTCCGCATCGTGAGAGCCCGGGGTCCTGCTGCGTCTGGCTCCGTCATGGTTTTAGTTTCCTGTTCCTGATTCCCTGCCCCGCCGGTCCCGACCCGGTTCTGGTTTTAACTTCGGATGGATTCCAGGGTCTTGGACTAAACCTCCCGTCTTGGATTCCCCCTCTGGATTTACCCTTGGATTGTTCGCCCTGGATTCACTCCCCCCGGACACCAGCACTGCATGGACACGCCCCCCTGTCTCCTGACCGACTCCAGCATGATATTTTTCCCCTATTGTTTCTTCACCTTTCGGATCGTGTCGTCCGCATAGGGCCCGGAAAGAACTGTTCCTGACACAGTGGCTTTTTTCTAACACAAATACGTCATGTAATCTCCCAGGATGCTGCAGGGGGCGCTGTGATGAAGAGAAAGTCTCGCCTGCCAAGTCCCCCCTTACCCTTGGTGATGCGTTGCCAAGTGTGCACAGGACATTGCAGAGCCGTGCTCCTTGTTCATGATGTGACCCAGGCTCGAGCACGTGAGCACAGAGCTCCACCTACGCTCGGGCGATTGCCCTTACCCACTCAGAACAGTGAAGAACCACTCGCTACCCAGGAGACCCCCCCTGAAGCTGGACCTTTAACTGTGATTTAGTGTGATTTCAATCACGTTTGTTGCTAAACCATGGAACACCTTAAACTCTTCTAGGCAGCTGAATAAATTTTGAACAGGTCAAAGTGTCTGCCCTTTAGAAGGAAAGTACTGCCTATGTTACTGGGTTTATTGCCAATAATCCCAACTGTACGAACCCGAGCACTTCAAAGTATTGCCTTGCTCTGAAATGAAAAATCATTGTAATGCTTAGCTTAAGGCTTGATAATATCAATGGACTTTTTTTTTTTGCCAGTTCTAATTATCAACATAAATTACTGGCTGGATTCTAAAGCAAGGAGCATGGATCCTCTGGGTTTGTGGTTATCAAAGGCTTAAGTGTAATTGTGAAGCCTATTCCCTTTCTTCTGTGTCTTAACAGCTCTGCCATCTCAAAGTAATTTTTCAAAACATACTTGCAAAATCGTCAGCATTATGCTACGAGAAATGAGACGTTAATGTTTCTCTCTCCATCTCCTACCAGACTGCGAAAGGAAAATATTGAAAATTGTGGGAGGAAATGTGAGCTCCATGTAAACATGGAGAGAACATACAAACACACAGATAGCACTGGAACCGAACCCAGGGCCGCAGCGCTGCGAGGCAGCAATGCTGAACACTGCACTACAGAGCCGCTCGACAGATGAATCAGCAGTTGAAATTTTTGGCCACAATGAGAATTATTTTGTGGGGCGAAAGCTACACTGCCTTCCAACAAGAGAACCTCATCCCGACGACAAAGCATGGTGGTGGGAGTATCCTGCTTCGGAGCTACTTTCCTGCCTCAGAGACCGGAGAGCTTGCCATAGTTCATGGAACCATGAATTCACCCTGAGACGGCCGATAGTGATTGACTGTTTGAAATCTTCCTTCTTTTTAAATTGTCACCCAACCAATCTTCCTGCGCCAGGTCTTGTGGGTGAATGAGGGAAGCTGCTTGTTCATCAGAGCGTTCTGGGGAATGTGGTCCAGGTGAGAATCTCCATCTCGTCTGGAGTCACAGTCCTCTAACAGACCAGCCTTGGGGGTTCACAATCTCTTTCTCAAACTGTTCACCAGCTTTTTCTCTAACTGAAAGTCACGAATTGCGAGTTTCAAATCAGCTCCACTATGTCAGAAGATAATATCTGGAAAAACTACCTTTTTGCTACTTATAAAGAAACAGACCTTTGAAGACTATGCTATTTCTGAAGTCTGACTTTCTCCCAGCTTCTGAAAAGCCTCTATATTTTAATCTAAAGTGGTTCAGCTTTCTTCTCTCTCTTCCATGTGGGAATCATTGTACTATAACTTTCAAGTCCTGGGAAAAACTCAGATAAATCTTTTTTCTGGGCTTGTAACGTGGGAGAAAGGTTTGCGTCAACCATTGCAATTATTTCCAAAAAAGAAAACGACCTTTATGTTCGACATCCTGAGCCACAAAAATATGTTAAACTCAGCATAACAGCAATTCTGTAATGCAGAATATCGTAGCTGTGGCTGTCAGAAGTAGAATTTTAATTTTTTTCCCCCATTAGGGCTCATCAGCGTTACTGTGCTGTAAGAAATTGCTGAACCCTTGTACAGTAGGTGGCTTTTGTCAATTCAGTGCAAAGAGCAAAATTACACAGATCGTTCTACTATGGTAATTTACCCATCGTATATATGCATACATTCTACCTCAATTCCCCAGGCCTTCTCTGAACTGTTGCCCTGCAATATCTAATTGGATCCTGGGCACGTTTTCTGGTCTGCCCTGGCGAGATCAGTGTCCGTACGCCTATAGGGTTTTGTGCAGTGGCCAAAGTCTTTGTTCCTATATAAAAAACAGCACAGATGACAGCCTGTGTTTTTAAATTCCTTTGCTTTGACATTCTTCATATGATTGAAATTCTATCAGAATTGCTGTAGATGATTTCATCACCACAGAGTATCGGGAATGATCGATGTTCTTCAGTGCTGTTAAGACATGTAGTTCAAGACCATACTTAACAGAATGAGTGCCGCCCCAGGGCTTTTATTTTTGACTTGAGTAAAGCTGTTTTCCTGCTTCACATATTGTATAATTGCTGCAGTTGTTCCCCTTTCCTTAGCATGGGGCATAATGTGTGTCAACAATTAAAAATCAATTAAAGAACAAATTAAAAAGCTATTAAATACTGGAAACTGGACATAGAATGCACCCCTTGAAGGCCAGATGTCAGTGTCAATGAAGGTGTTTGAGACTATTTGGACAAATCAAAAGTAAAAAACAATCCCAGCTTCTCATATGATTTATGGAATGTCTTGGGAGATTTGTGGAATACCGTTCCAGAATAATTTCTGGCTTTCAAACTAAATTTATTTCAAAGATTTCCTTTCTTGGTTTTGGAGGAAAGGATGGACACCCTACTACATTAATCTTTCATTTTCCTTGTGCATTCAAATAGAAAAACGTAGACTGTCTCAGGCTTGTGCACAGCAGTGTATACTATTACCACACCATGTCCACTGAAGACAGGTGGAAGCCAATTTTGAATTTTTCTGATTTAGAAGAGAGTTGATTTCGAGTTCAGCATGAAAATGACAGCATGTTCCTCGACCCAGTGTCATGCATAGTGCAATCATTACTGAATGCACAATCATAACGACTCTTTTTTTATTTGCAGCATAGATACTGATTCTGTGAAAGAAAGTGCATGTGCAAAATAGCGATTGCTTCTGCTGGGGGTGGGGGGGGGCAATCGTTCTGCAGAAAGAAACAACGCAAAAACTTTAATGTCAGCAGGGCTTCAGAAGTGTCAGAAATGTCTCCATTAGGAATCTCGCTTCCTTTAGTCGCTTGCAGAGCTATCTGAAAGGTTTAAGGAGAGCTTTTGTCAGTGGTAGAGAGATGCCACTGTCTCCCTGCTTTGCTGATACGATTTCAGAAGTGATACAGGCGGGTTTTCAAGAGACAACACAAAGCCAGTCAAGCAGAAGTGATTTCTCCTTTGTGGTCCCTCTGGCCTCCTCTGGCCAGATTAAGATATTCCAAGCACAAAAGGCAGAGAGAGACTCAGAAGAGGATACAGCACCTCCAGTATGCTGCATTAAGTATACATAACCCAAACATACCATTTGGCAGCTCAGTCGAAAAGTACTCCAAAAATAAAATGGTGTGAACCCGACCAGGATACCGTCTATGTTGACCTTGCATAAGCTACCCTCATATTTTTTTCAGCAGGTATTTCATTATCCTCCCACTGTTAAAAGGCATGTTGGATAGGTTTAGTTCCATCTCGTGTGCTTGTTGTGTGTGACCTGTGATGGGCTAGCGTTTTATCCAGGGTGTAGTCTCTCCTCATGCCTTGTGTTTCCAACATTGGCATCAGATTGCCCTCGTCGAGAAAACACAGCTTTCGCATAGAGGAGAAGTGAGAAATGAAGCCCAGAACTGTATGGTGTGATTTTTATCATTGATCTTGCACTATGCCTTTGATGATTTTTGTGCAGTCTTTTTCAAATCTTTAAGACTTCAATTTACTGATGAAACAATTCGGCTGGCGTTTGATATGGGGAAATGCATACGGTGGTGTGGAATTATCTTCTGTGCGTGTCTGAACTTTGTGATAGTTTGTGTTGCTCGACTTTTCGGTCACCTGTTTGTGTGTCCTTACCTCAGTGGGGAATAATTTTGGTTCAGGACGGTACGTATGGCATAGTGAGGATAACTAAACCTACACTGCCTTCGCCTTCCTCACCCTACGCGAGAGCAACAAATGTCACCCATTGCCTCACTGCCACCCTGGGCTCGTGGGTCATCGTGGGAAAGCTGTGGCCTGTTCCGTATCTCTCGCTCCAGCCCAAGCAGTTACTCCTCCTAGCACAGCCATATTGCCTGCCACCCACTGCTACAACAGGAACTCCTTACCATAGACCTTGCAGTTGATCATGTTCTGCATGATGCATTGGCCAAGGAGGGGGGAACCTGTTACAATGGCACTTGATTACGCAGCTTGCCTGCGCACTTCATGTATGATGCGGTATAATGCTGCAGAAAAAAAGCACCACACTCCCAGTGCCCCTTTTATACCTGACGAGCACAGGTCTCTGATCTCCGTCTCCTTGAGTCCTGAAAGCTGCTTTCCACTTTCAAGACAGATACCTCCCTGGAGTCCTGGGCACGGGAGAATTTTCCCAGATTGGGCTTTATTAAAGTGCAGCAGATTGCTCCGGACAGGGATCAGTGCCCTTTTACATCTCTAGCTGCTGCAGAGCCCCAGTAGCACAGATTTTTTTTTAAATAGGAAAAGCAGGTGGGGGCAGAAGAGTTTTCTTATTAAAACTTGAAAGGGCTGGTGAGCGAGGGCAGGAGACCAGCCACTCGGAGGCTCGGGGTGGCCCGGCGGGAGTTTCTGAGGTGGGAGGGGTGCGGCCTGATGGGTTTTCCTGTGCTTCCCTTGTCCATGTTGTTTCCGCGTCCAGGAGGGAGCAGATCGTGCCGCTGTTAGCTTCTCCTGTGACTGCCCTGTCTCTGCCTTCAGTCTGCAGCTAGAGCCCTAAACCTGCATTTTTCTTCATTAGCTTTTATCCTGTTTAAATCCATAAAAACATCTCTCCATAATGTTAATTTAATTCCGTGTTTCCACTTTCATTTTTTTCTTTTCGAGCATTACTATTCTCCGGAGTGCTACTCATTACCAGTCAAGACATGCTTTCTGCAAAGTATGTTGTAATAAAAAGTAATGTATACACACAGAATAATGTAGGCATTATTCTCTTGGACCCGCATTGTGACAATGTTTTGCCAAGATTTCAACATGATCTTTCTCAATGAAACCTTTGGTTGGAGTAGATATTCCAGCTGAGCAGCTGATGATCATAAGTAGAAGTATAAATAGGTTTTCTGATGTATTTGTAATTATCAATGTAATTAGTGATTGATTAGTGACTGACACCTGTACGCAAGATGATTCAAAATAATCGTGCAAAGCGTGAACATTCTACTCAGATGGGTAAAAAATGTAATAAGCTCGCTGATTTGAACGACGCTGTGAGGAGGTTTCTACAGTGCTGGAAGTGGTCACGATACTCTAATTGAAGTGCAACACCAATACAATATTTGTTGTGAAACATTTTTTTTTTAAATCCTGTATGCTATAAACCTAAGAAGCCTGAGTGGGAGGAATCTATGTGTGAACATTCAGCAGTGAGTCCCGGCTCGGCGGTATTGGCTCCGGGTGCCAGTGTGGACAGCGGGGGGTTGGTTGCTGTAGCCACCGCCAGTCGCCCGTCACCCACACACTGCCCGGCGTGTGACTCCCTCCGCAACAGCCTTATCTCTCGTTTCCCACCCCGGGGAGCCCCCCTCCCACCCCGGGTGTGGATCAGAGCGGCCGGGGTCGCAGCCTGAGTGCTCACGCCGGCCCCCAGAGGAAAACGAGCCGGCGGAACTCGTGGGCATGGAAAAGAAGCGGGGGAAGAGATGAGCTTTTTCTCAGGGAGGCTCGCGCGCTGATGAACGACGTGCCACGTGTACTGATGGCACTAATAAACAGAGCGGCGTGCGGGGACGGCAATAATCCGAGAACGGGGAAACGCAGCCTAGCCGCAGTGTGAAAAGTGTTGCGCCTCGTTAGGTCGTCATTTTAAATCAAACAGCAGTGCGACTGACGGCACATTTCGAAAGCGCGGGGCTTTCACAGTGAGGGCAGGATGTAAAAATATCCATAATTATAATTGGGAGGCACACGGGCGCAGCAGCTTCACAGATCTTGACTCCTGAGTTGGGAGCCCTTCTGTGAGGTGTTTGCATGTTATTTCTGTGATTTCTTTTTTTTTTTAGTGGGCTTCTGCCCCATGCTCCTGTTCTGTCGAAATTTCCGATGCAGGCTAGGCAAATCTGTGTCTCCGAGTTGTCTTCGTGCGTGCGCCCTGGAATGAATGGGCACCCCACCCGGGGGCCCTGCCTGGTCCCTTGTCCTTGATCTCAAGGACGGGCTCCGAGTTAGCATGGCCCTTGCCTAGAGTTAGTGGCTTTCTGATCGTGAATGATATTAAAAAGCTGTTGTCTTCATATTATTGCAGAAGCAAAGCAATTTCCAGGTGTGGCATAAAATGTTATCCAGTCCATTTTTGGGCTGTGCCCGCAGTCCTGGTTTGTTAGGATCTGCTATTTTGTCTTTTTTACAAAGAAGCCCTGACAGTAACACTGTACAGTATGTGTTTATTTCATGTAAACATTTTTTTCTGCAGAGATAGAGCTGAATGTCAGTTGATGTCTTTGGGATTCCAATTGACTTGATGGAGTTTAATGGAACTGCTCGCTACTTCTGTCACTGTATACCTGAAACGTCCTGCACAGCTACATCATTTAAATCTAACGGGAGCAGCTTATCAGAGCGTCTCTGTGGCTGAATGGACTGGAAGGCATTTGCATTACAGTGTGTTCTATTTGACTGTTTGAAGGCTTTGGCAAAGAGAAGGCTATGCTGTATGTGTAAGAATAAATTGTATTGTAGCAGATCGATTTGTACTGCGGTCGTTTTGATGCATGTTCAATCGAGAGCTCTGGGCCTCAAAAAGATAATTGCACCAGATTTGCATATAAAAGCCGGCAAATCACATCAGAGGGCTTAACTTGGATTCTTTTTGCTTTTTCATCTAGTTGAAACTGATTGCTTTGAAACCCGATAACAGTAACGCCTGGTTATTCTCCAATCCAATCTAACCCCGTTAACTGACTTCACCCCTCCAGTCGTTTTTTCATTCTCCTTCCATTAGAGCCTGGTGGTGGCACCTGGCTGTAACTTCTCCTGTTTTCCTTAATGGTCATTTTCTCCCAAGACCTATAAATGCGGCAAGGGTTTGCCACACGGGGGCCGATTGCAGTTCCAGAAAAATGCTGTTGCTCCGAAGTGCTCTCCCGCCTCGCCCCGGCGCAACATCCGAGCGGAGAGGGTTCGTGTTTTAGCATCACCGCCTCAGCTTGCCTCAAAACCATTCAAAAAAATGTTTGTGCTCAGATGATACTTTTGTATGTGTGTTTTTATGGGGTGGCACAGTGGTGAGCGTTACTGTCTGGCAGCGGTGGGGCCCTGGGTTCTGTTCCAGACCTGGGGTGCTGTCTGTGTGGAGTTTGTATGTTCTCTCCATGTTTGCATGGGCTTCTGTGAGGTGTTCTGGTCCCTTACTACAGTCCAGAGGCATACTGGCGGGTTGACTGGCTTCTAGGAAAACTGGCCCAGGTGAGAGTGTGAGTGTCTGTGTCTGACTGCCCTGTAATGGACTGGCGTCCCATCCGGGGTGTGTCCTGCCTTACGCCTGTTGCTTGCTGGGATAGGCTCTGGCTCCTCCGCGACCCTGCATGGGATGAAGAGGTTAGAAAATGGGCGGAAGAATGTTATTTTGTAGCACAATAAGAACTCTTTTTTTTTTAAACTTTAGTTTTTCACCAGCCTGAGTTGTTTTAATTTGTTGTTTTAAGCACAAGATCCCTCCTGAGGCTGTGCTGGCTGGGTCACAACATCTGTTTTCGAAGACGAATTGCAGGCAATTAGGGATGTTCGATTGCTCCAGCCAAGTTTATTTCTCTAGAAAAGCCTGTTGCCCCTCCGGTTCTTGTAAATCACATTTTGTGGCTGAAAATTGAACAAAAACGAAACCATTGGCCTCCCAACCTCCATTTTTTTAATAAAGGTCGTTTTCGAAGGACTTTCCCCCGTGTGCGCCTGTGTGAGAGAGCCGTTCTCACTGGATGTGTTATTGGATTAGCCCAGGGCGTTACAAAAAGAGGATTGCTCTGGTGATGATGCGCACTTCATCACTCCCCTGGGTTTCTGAAGAACAAGGGAAAGAGAATTACCCAGCCGTGGGCAGGAGAGATCTGCTGGTGATAGGATAGTGCTGGCTGCCGTCCCATACGACTTGCAATACACTGTGTTGTTTTATCCGGGCCTGTTCATCCCTTGACGTCTCTTCACACCATCTCCAATCCTGCTCCTCAAAGGCCACAGTCCAGTATTTGTGCAAGTTTGCTCATATTACACACTGCAGGTGTGCTCAACACCTTCGGAATGATTTTACATATGTTGATGTGGAGTTTGGGAGTTTTCAGAAGCAGAGGGCCCAGTCTTGGTTTTCCTGTTTTAACGGAAGACGGATCTGTGGAATGGGGTGTCCCCATTCATAACTTTGGGGACACAACCGACCGGAAGACTGCAAAAAAAAAAAAACACTGCGAAAAACAATTGCATCACTCAATGGAGAAACAGCAAGGGTTCAGTATTTAGAAGTACAGAGTCGCCGGCTGATCTGGACGGCTGTTTTCACTTTCACTACAGGGACGTATGGTATGTAGTCATGTGCTTAAAGGCGATTCTTTTAGCCAGAGTGTTGTCCTGCTGTGAAATTGCAATTGTGCAATAGAATCCAACATAGCACAGATTGGGACAAGCCCTGTCAATCTGCAAGATGTGCTCATGCGTACTATAACTGCATACATACTGTAGTCTAGGTAAATTAATGCAACGTATCTCTAGTGGCGTGCCTTCAGACGGTAACGTGTGCACTGTGGAGTTTTGAAAAGGTCATATATGAGAAAAATGCATAAATTAAATAAAGTGTCCGTATTTATCAGTCATCCCATTGTCATCCGAAGTTGGGAATACCCAGTTTCTCATTTGTGAACTGTATTAAACATGCAAATTATTTTTTTAAATATTATGTTTTACCCCACGTTTATGCCCTCCCTTTAGAGTTTTTAAATCTCGGTCCTTTATAAAAAAAAAAGAGCCCAATTAAAATTTGCAGAAGCCTGAAGGTTGCCTATGCATCTTTATCTAGAGGCATATTTGAATTCGCTCAGTCCAGATGTTGTCTTTATCTTGGAGCTGGGGGTACAGCACCTGAGGGTGACTTCAGTCTCTCTCTTGACAGTACAGTACATTGTTCCCTTTGATTGTACCTTTGTCCTTCGCTTCCTAATCTTGGTTCGGCAGGGGCGATGCTGTATGAAATCCGTCTGAGCTGTGCTGTACAGGAAAGGCTGCGTGCAGCTGAGAATTAATTTGTTAATAAAGGAAGGGGCCTGTGTGGTGAATTAGCCCCCGCGCAAGCTGTCTCTGACAAGAGTAATAATTAAAGTGAGTCTCATGGCTACGCTCTGATAAGGCTGAGACACGCAGCTCCGCTATTCCTAATGCCTCGGATTTAGCTCTCCTGCAGACACCAGTTGTGAGGTCGCTTGTCAGCACGCAGGAGGGGTGCGTGACAGGCCATCCGGATGGGCATCTTGTTGGAGTGCAGGTCTGGGGGGGCTGGAGGACGGGTTCTTGGGATTGAAGCTGGATGGAGCCAGTAAGTTGCTTTGGAAAGCAGAATCCTAAATTCCTCATATAACCTGCCTGTATGGACAGGTCAACAGATGAGGTTATAATCACACACAGTCATGTACATAGTAAAAGTCTATATAGTCTGTATATAGTAAATTAATGTATGCATTATTTTCCGAACTGCGTAACAGATTTCTGAGATATACTCTTCAATGTACAGAAAGTGTGCCAAGTGTGGCAGGGCATGAAATGAGGATTTGGTTATGAAGGTGGAAACAGGATGCAGGCTTGTATATTTCTGCTTCCCAGGTGTGTGCATGAGAAACTGTGGTGTGTGTGTGTGTGTGTTTGTGTGTGTGACGGATCACCTGTCAAACCGGGCTTACGCCGGGTGGCACTGGCACATTGTCTCGCCAACTCTCAGGTGCGAGTGAGAAAATTGAAGTCATGCATCACTGTGCTGGGAGACAGAAAAATTCCATTAGAGCTCCCACATTCTCTGGAGGGGTGTGCACAGCCGGTCTCCGTGCCTCTCTCTCGGCTGCAGGGCTAGTCGCAGAGGTGCTCTGGTGGCAAATATCGGACCCTTACAATATCTAATTTTGCAGGAGAGTGGGATCTGAAGATCGAAGGGGAACATAATTAATCCCCACGATGGTGCCTGTCTTTGCTTCTTGTTATAGGAGGGTGCTCCATACCCCTTCGGAATGGCAGCAACATTATCAGCAACATACTGGATATAACATATCAGGATCACAAAAGGACAAAAGCATAGCTTAGATGAACTAGCAGTCGGAAACAGGGGAGGACTGCAAAATGTGCCAAAGTCCTTTGGAGGAGAGCACTGAGGCCTGCGCCACTCTTAAACTCTTCCCTCGCACCCTTTGCTCTCAGGAACTGCAATCCAAGCGGACAGAACAGCAAAGAGCATTAGTGGCACGACAGCAGCTTTGCCACATTCTAGCCTGTCCTCATCAGGGTTTGGCCAAAGGTATCCAACAAAAAGTCAGATCCCCCAAGCTCAAGAAAGAGCAGATGGCAACAGCAGAGAGCCCTCCAGGTCCAGCAGTGTGCAGTATTCCCACTGCCCCTGGGCATCTTCGTGTTGCACTACATGTGCTGATGAGGCAGCGGTAGCTCAGCTCGCCGTGCGTAACGAGGTGTGATTAGTGTATTGGGTGGCGTGATTGCCAGGCTAACTGACTGATTAGAGAAGCCTGCAGATGATTGCCAGGAGGGCTAAGGTAAGGCACGATAATAGAGGTGAAAAAGTGTGCAGACGTGAACACCAAGGCTCCCACTAACTCTCTCTCTCCTTGCTTAGATAAAAAAATTGTTTTTGAAGCTTTTAAATTCCTTTATATGTCATTGTTTTAATTATAGCGTTCTTAGGCTGGTATATTATAGCTTCGTAGGTGAACTCTGCTGCCACAGAGCAGGCTGTGCTCCTGTTTTCGTATGGAAGGCGTGCATCAGGTAATGGCTAACGATGTGATGGCTGTGTTTAGAAGCAGGCGCGTGTGAAACAGATCCTGCTCTGGTTCTGTACACGTCGCTGGCAGCTAATAATCACGGATAAGAAAAGGTTGCGAGACGACAACATGGTAATTATAGTAATTTGCAGGCAGCAGAAACAGACTCGTGTTGCAGCATCGGCGGGTCTGATACTGCGATTCGAGAGTGGAAGAGGGCAGGGAGGTGATCTCCGCTGGCGGGGCTAATGGTGTAAAATGAGCCAAAGTGACATCACAACCCGGGATCTCCAAAGAGCGATTACATCACCAGTAATATTGCCGATGATCCGGTTTAGAGGCATAGCAGACCCGGTGTTTGTTGGGGCTGTGCAGCTTGAGTGCCTAGGAGGAGCTCCAGATGCAGCATTTCACATCTGTCCTGCGTTTCCACATGTTCCCTTGCTAAAGCATGGAGCTGTTGTACTGTATGTGCCAGTAGTTTCCCTGACAGGCACACACACCCACTGCTGGACACCAGTGCCTGCATATTCTTCAGAAGAACATGAAAGATTTTCTCCAGCCCTCTGTCTCCTGCAGGAAATGAGGTGTACAGTATGTGGGGGGAGAGCAGATCCGTAATGCACAGATCTCCTCTCGTCAGGCTTAAGAAGCAACTCTCCTGCGCCCTCATCCCTTGAGTTAGTAAAGCTTTCATCCGCGAGGAAGTGGTTAACGAAGGGTAGGCAGGCAGGGAGGAGGGTGCTTGTTCTTCTGTGTCCACAAAGAGTAGGTTTCACCGTGGGTGGGGGGGCAGCCAGCCGTGAGCCCGGCTGTGCGCTGGAGATAAGGGACTGCCCCCGTCAGCACTCTCATCAAACTCCCTGGCAGACAGACGGGGACTGCTGATGAGGGAGCGAGAGGGAGGCTCACGGCAATAAGATGGATCCAGAGGGAGAGGTGGGGAGAGGCCCGGGCCAAAGGGAAGGAGAGGAAGACCGGGAGGAGAGCAGTGGGGAACGGGCTGAAGAAGGATGGAAGGAAAAAGACGACGAGGTGGCGCAGAAAGAAGCAGAATGGTGCAGAGAATGAAAAAGAGGAGAGGAGGTCGGGGAAAAAGAGCCTGAGCTAGGAATGAGGGAGAGGTGGAGGAAGATGGAGGGAGAGGTGAGCAAGAGAAAGGGGACAAAGCAGACAGCGAGCGCTACGGGGAAGAGGCCAGAGCTGAGTCCCAGGGGAACGGTCCTTTCGGCGGGGATGTGCACAGAGGGCACCTTTGAAATTTGACTAAGAGAGGCGAAAGAAAGGTCATTGGACAGCAAGAAGAAAATGAGGCAAGAGGCAGGACAGTCCTGGAACTTCAGTAGATACTGTTTCTTTCATTTCACAACATTTTCATTTTATACCTTGTGATTCTTTTATTGTCTCTGACTTGTGTCGTTGTTCATTTCTGGGGTCTGATAGGATTCATTGAAGGCTTCTAAAATGAGGCAAAACCCCGATATACAAAATGGGCACCTTTGGCAAACAGGTTCTGTAATACAAGTAGAACAATGTCAAATTCAAAATATTACAGACAAGGAGCTACATCTAGCAGTTTGCTCTCTGCATTAGACAGGTGCTGATATAGATGGCACAAAGGCAGATATTTATACCATAAACAGTTTTAATGTTTTGTGGGGTTTTGTAGCAGTTTCTCAGGAATGTGTTACGGTCCTGCAAAGTGATGTCGTGTTCCAACACTGAGCCTAGGATGGTAGCTTGTCTTGCTGTGTGTCATCACCTTTCTGGGGAGAAGCGTGGAGGTGCCACAGGAAGTCATCATTGGTCCCTGTGGAGGAGGGAGGTGCCCCAGGAAGTGGTCACTGGACCAAGGTGGAGGAGGGAGGTGCCCCAGGAAGTGGTCCCTGGACCAAGGTGGAGGAGGGAGGTGCCCCAGGAAGTGGTCACTGGACCAGGGTGGAGGAGGGAGGTGCCCCAGGAAGTGGTCACTGGACCAGGGTGGAGGAGGGAGGTGCCCCAGGAAGTGGTCACTGGACCAGGGTGGAGCAGGGAGGTGACCCAGGAAGTGGTCCCTGGATTCTCTTGTTTTTTTAATCTTCCAAGGCAGTTGTCTCTGCACAACTGTTGTGTAGCTGAATTTCTCCAGAGCCAGAGTCAACAGTGAAGGAGCAACAGGCTCAGCATTGTCTTATCAGTGTCTTGTCTGTATTCGCACCGTAGACCTGGAGAACTATATCTCGCTCCTCTGGGCACTTGTATATGGCTGGATTGACAAATAAACTTGAACTTGAACTTCAGGTACATTTGATGTTTCTCCTTGAATGACCTGCACGTTATTCTCTTTGGAATGTGTTAGTACAGTAGAAGTTGCTATTGAAGTCAACCTGTTGAAACAGTTGTATTGTGGAAACTGTCAACCACGCTGCAATAAAAAAAGGCATTTCTGCAAACAGGACCAAGCAAGACAACACATCAGCTTGCTAACAGTATCCACACAAGGGTGCATGGTGCATTTGTGTCCTCCAGTGTGTTCATTTAGTGTCCAAGGAAACACTTCCCTCTAGATCCCTAATGTACTGTACAGTATGTGCACCCAATTGCTTTGCTTAATGGTGCATATTTCTCTCTCTGCTCTTTGCCCCCTTGCTTTGAAGCCACCCTACAGTATGTGTCTTATCTAGTTCAACCCAGAGATGGCTGTCTATGACTCTCTCTGCCAGATAAAGTGGCATCAGAATGATTTTCGGGAAAGTGTCCAGGTGGGTCTCCACTCCACTCTCGATGTTGCATGTTGACCTGGCATTGCCTGTTTTCAAGGTCAATGAACTACCACCTTAGCTAAACAGCTTGGCGCCTCTGAGCCATGCGACAGCTGCGCTGATATATTGCTCAATTTCTGAGGAGTGCATTACAACTTACTCCAGCCCAGGAAATGCAGTTTGTTAGATGGCAGTGTTCCTAATGTGGCACACAGGGTCATTACTTTGGGTGTCTGGAGATCAGGCTTTATGAGGTTATGAGGGATTTGTCTCTGGTGTGTTATTAGTCTATCAGTCTGCTCTTGCTCTTTTCCGGAGAGGAAAAAAATGTTGATGAGCACTTTGGAGGCAGTGAAAGTTTTCTAAATCACCCCTCAGGTGCTGCTTACTTTGCTGAGTTAAACCAAGCAGATCTGCTTTCATGCTGCTGTTGTGATAAAACGGCATCGTGAAGCAATTCTGAAGCACAGGCATCGACTTTCTCCGGCTAACGCCGATTGAGCCTGCGCCTTTGTAACACAGCTAATATTAGGCAGCAGCATTACTGTCTTACTCTACGGGGGCAGAGACTAAACGTGAGATCCGTAATCCTGATCCCTGAGAGCCTGAAATCCAGCACTTTTTCTAGATCCTTTTAAATCATCAACAGCTTTAGACCTGCGGAAAGGGATTAAATAATATTGACCCAAACAAGCCTCAGATGGACCAGTTTAATCCTCAGTTCTTAAGCTCCTGATTAGGAGGGGTCCCCAGCTCTGGTCCTGCAGGGCTGTTATGCAGCAGATTTTTTAGGTGTCGTGAAACCATCAGGAGCTGGGGATCGAACTGGCCTGTTTGAGGTTCTTAACCTTTTTTTCCCGCACATCTGAGGCTGTTCTCGTCCTAGAAAATGTGCTGGATAACAGCCCCCCAGGACCACCGCAGGAGACCCCTGGCTAAACACATCAGTGGTTTAACTAGGAATTAAAGTGTTCAGAGAAAGATATCAATATAATCTTAACAGCTTTTAGATACCTGTCAGGTTTCCCACGTGATAACTTTGATTTAGTTGTTTTTTAAAGACAAGCAAATTCTTGAGGGTAATTTTAAACTATTTATAAATATAAATCTGTCATTTTCTATGCTGTGCTTCTCCGCTACAATGGCAGAAGCATGCGACATGTATGTCCTGTATGCGAGTCTGTATTCCAGTAAATGAAGTATTGTAATGCTGAGACAGTTTTCAGTCAAGTAAGTTTCAGACTGTCTTTGGATTTTGTTCCACAGAAGTTGTTTTATAGTTCATTGGTCAAATCCTGTGCCAAACAAACAGAGCTCTTTTCTCCAGTGAGGTCGGTCGTTTGGCCCATCTGGCCAGTTTAGTCGTTAGTACATTATTGATCCAAGGGTCTTATCCAGCTGTTTCTTGAAAGAAACCTGGGTATCGGCTTGGACCACATGGCCGGCACATGGCAGCTTGTTCCAATCCCCCACTACCCTTTGTGACCTCTAGTTAAACCTCTTTAACTAACCTTCTGATGAAAATCCTTTCCCTCTCCAGTCTGAAGAAAGGGCACTATCACGCACAAAGACAGAGTCTTGTTTACCCACCTTCAGCTTCCATCAATCACAGCTGCATACAAAGACGATTAGTATGTATCAGACAAGTTTAAGATTGGCATAAGTGTCTATTATAACTGTCTATATACCATCTCTTAACGTGTAATGAATTCCTCTCAACCTATGGGATATGGTTCTGGCTATGATCAGGATTAAAGGTTTGTTATTATCTACAGGGCTATATTGTTTATCACATTTGCTAACATTGTATTAAAGTAGCTAATTATAAAGTGTCAAATATATTTGCAAAAGTTCAGTAGCTGTAATGAATGTAGATCACGTTTGATAAAGGTATCACAATAAGTTTATTAATAGGAAATAACAGCTTATTTATAGTCTTTTTACAGCAGATTTACACATACTGGATAGACTCCATCAGAATTCATCTGAAATCCACAGCAGACTTGTTTTGTGAGTTTCAGGTGTGGTTTGTACACGAAACCCACCATAACCCTCCTGAATGCAAAATTCTTTACTGATGCATGGAAGTCGGAAGGCGACGTGTGCTCAGATGGTGCTGCCCTTGTCTTGCAGTGTTTTCAGTCCTCGCCTGCCTCTTTGGAAAGAGAAATGAGTGGCACAGGAGAGGGTCTCAGTGATCGGCAGCCCTCTCGCCTGCCTGTGAAATCCGCTCCTTGCGCAAACCAAACATCACAGCTCGTTAGGCCGGGCGGCCAGACGCCGTCGGTCCCAATTAGCTTCAGCGCCGGGCTTCCCTTCCCCGGCTGTTTGATGCGAGGGAGCTCTCGCAAGGTGAATGCACACTCACTGTCGTCCGCCCTCTGTAGGGCCAAGCCCATGCGAAATGAGCCTGGAAGGGGCCCGGTGCTCTCTGACTCCTGGAAAGAGCCGTCTTCTGCTCCTGCCTGAGGACTCATTACAAGGGTCCGATTTAGAGTCTCCCCACAGATCTGCTCGCGGCCTGAGCATATGGGTGTGCTTACTTGGGTCCTGCCTCTCCGCGGAGAGACAGAGTGGAAATCAAGGTTTGTTTTTACCTGGTACGGGAATATTAACAAGCATCCGGTCAGGGTGCAGTTTAAGAGTTAGAACCTTATTCGTACAGACCACAATGTCCTCCAATTAATCATAGAATCTAGAGGAAACAAATGCACCATGCTTTTATTATTGCCTTCTTATGCTAGAAATGATATTTTTTAACAGAAGACATCATTTTACAATGTCCTTGTTACATACAGTACACTTTCTAACACGTTTTTGGTGGACATTTTTGCAGAGATTTCTGCGGTATCTTTCTATCCCTTTCCACAGTTTTATTGCAGTAGTTACCAAACTTTGAATCCAAACTTTGAATCACTGATCATTGCTGACAGTTCCTATATATTGTCCAAAACTCTTAGATATCTGAGGCACAAGCAGGGAGTTATTATATATGTTTGTTATGAGCTTCAATAATTTACTGAAGTGAAAGCCTCCATTAGTGCTGTCTTCTAATGTAACAGCTCTCGTTGTTGTTAATCCAGCTTAGTCTTGGTAAGAAGAAACCACGCTTGTTATTGAGCCATTTTTAACACACACTGAACAGGATCTTCACGAACGTGATCACAACAACTCAAGGTCAATGAGCATGAAGTGTTGAATGAACATGAAGTGTTGTAGTAACTGCATCACTTTTAGCAGTTGAGTGTAATTGAATCACTGACAGAAGTTCCTTGTTATCAATATCAATGTTCTTTTCTACACAAATATGAAGCTTAGAGGCTATGTTTTATAATATAAAATACAGAACTGTCAGGATTGACTGTTAGCTTAAAACACTTTTTGTCATAAACCTGTAAAAACACTTGTATATTTATATATGGCATTGTTATGGACAGCTGAAAGTGTTAAATTGAGAAACAGATGGCATTACTTAGTTGAAAGACTGATGGGTCTGTGGATTTCACTTATGAAATGACTAGAGAGTAGATGGCACTGGTGAGTTGGAGGTAAGGCTGATGAACAGTGCAAATGCAAAATAAATATTAGTTCTCCTACAAGCCCTCTCAGTCTCCTGCAAGTGCCAGTTTGAAGATAGGTCCCGTGTGAAACCAGGGGCAAAGTTCATCAAAGCAGAAGGAACTGACAGTTCCATAGCTGGTTTGTGCTAACACCAAAATCCTGCGGTGGCATCGGGGTCAGACGAGCACAGCAGTCTTACACTAACACACACACACTGGGGGGAAAAGACTGGCGCCTCGTAGTGTCACTGATCATCTGTCTGCGGCTCTTTTCTGGCACGTGGCTATGATCGCTTTGCTCTTTCCTTTCTCAGAACTGGAGGGACATCAGCTAAACAACAGATGGAAACACTGTTAATTGCGGAATTGTGGATCTGAAAAAGGAGGCAAAAGCTCATCTGTTTTTACACCATGCAATACTATACAGCAACCTTTTAAAGGTCTTTAGAGTTGGGCATGTATTGACACCACATCTTCATTTAGTCAGAAGCCTTGGATACCGTACCTCTTACTAGGATGAATTGGTGTTCAAACAAACATAGAAGTTAAGTACTTTAAGTCTGTTTTAAGCAAAAACATTATGCTTAATAAGTCGGTGAATAAAATGGTTGTAAATAGACCATGATTTAACTATGTATAAATTATGCATTATACATTATCTTTGTTTGATGCAGAATGAAATGCAAGGCTTTTAGTTAATTTGCCAGATCACAAAATGCATGATGTTTATGGCTTTCTTCAGTGAGCTAAACAGTCAGTACCATGTGCCTTACAATAAATCTTAAATGAGGTTCTGCTAACATCTCACTTGTTCTTTACAAACAGAAGTCCAGCAATGCCTGCATACAGTAGCTTAGAAATTCCAGAGCACCTGGGGGAGCGATAATATACTAATACCAATACCAATACCAATACCAATACCAATACCAATACCAATACCAATCATCCTTGGCAGTTGTGGAATTCAGTTCATCTGCAATTGTTCAAGTAAAGTGCAACACCACACTGCACTGCAGATCAGATGGAGTAATGTGAAATGGCTTCACCAGTCGGAATAAGGTACAACTTCAGGGAAGCCCGACTGTACAAGCCCAGAGTGGAAATTAGCCAAGACACCATGGTTAACACCCCTACTTTTATAAACGCCATGGAGCCATGGAGATTTTAAATTCCCATGTACAGTATGACTTCAGTTTAACATCTCATCAAAAGGACAACAACTTAGCATCCCCCAGTCAACATACTGGGACTTTGGACTGGAAATTCAGATCCAGAGAGAAGAGTGCCACCTATTGGTCTGCCATGACCACTGGCATCCACAGCCTGGTTTTCCTGCCCTCCTGGTCTTCCATCCCGGTAGTGACCAGGCCCAGCCTTGCTTATTCTCTGAGACAATCTGGCTGTATAATCTGGCAAGGCAGCTGTGCTCTTCTGAAATGTTGCTTTATCCCAGGCCTGTACAGCACAAGGTTATTATTGTTTGATTTATCTTGCAATTTCTTATCAGGGGCATCTGCTGCTGCCTGAATGTTAGTGCCTCTCGTGTGAAGACAAGTCAGCGCCCAGCACCTTGTGTATGGCTGAACGATTGATATACTGTTTCTACCTGCAACTCCATGCTCACGGGCTTAGTATCTTAATACTGGAGCACAAATACATATGCAATAGGTAATAGAGATCACCAAGCAGCACTAATAAATTTAAGGGCCATTAACCTTCCCCTTGGTAATTTTACATAATACTAGTTTTCCTTCCCCGCTCAATAAAAGCTGCTTGCTCTGGAATGCTGGCAGTGCACAGGGCTGTGACATGAGTCTGGTACAACCTCTAATGACAGTCGCAATTAGGCGTAATCATCCCTGGCGACTCTGCACAGACTGACTGGCATGTTCTGAGCCTGCTCCGTGGCATCCTGCTTGCGATATCTGAGCACAGAGCTGCTGTCGCGTGATGGAGCCATTTCCAATTACCGACAGTCAGCAATTGACGATCTGATTAGGGCTGACGTTTTGCTCCCCCCCTCAGATGAGCGTCTCTTCTTGATTAATGTGTTCTGATTAAGTGCGGCATGTCAGCGGGATGTGTCGTTTGTGGACAGCGTGTTAACGTTTATTTACTATGAATTTAAAAACCAGCAGGGGTGAAAAAGCACACGGGGTCATTGACAGCATGACTAAACACGAAGCGCTAAAGTTCATTACAATAACAATTTGGGTCTGTGTTCAACAAACTCTTCCTCCAGGCCCAGCTGTACAATAAGATATTTTTCCGTGGCCAGTGACCAGCACTCTTCATATTTAACTCATAAGTTTTTGGTTTTGCATTTGTTTTTCAAAACAACTTTTTTTTTAATTCCTACATTCATGAATCTATTTACTGATAGGGATGGAAGCAAATTCACTTTAGGGGTACAAAAATAACAACTCAACTCTTGTAATGTTTTATGCAAAATTTACTGATGATTTTCTATGTAAGAAGAATGTGCACACTTTTAATTTTGCGCATTGTCAGTAAGGTTCAGCCATCTTCATTCGTAGAAATTCTCGTGATTTTTTAGACGTGTACTTGGGTTTTGATCATGCTGAAGCCGTTTGTTTTCTAGGTCAGCTTCATGTTCCCAGAAGTCATGATATTCTCCTGAGCATTTGAACTAATGGTCAAGGCCTGTGATGCAGAGGCTGAGCTCTGTAGCTTGAAGAGGATTTTAAACTGGCAGAGGCACTGGATGGTATTGTATCTATTTCTACTGTATTTAATGAAATCTGAGAAGTGTCAGATCCCAGTGTGAAACCAAAATTGTAAGTTACGCATATTGTTACAAAACACGTGGAAGGTCTGAATTATGAATCTGGCCCAGATTCATGTGAGGAAGAGCAGTTTGCCTGGTAAAGGAGGAACTGGCAGAGTTCATCCTGCGCCTCTCTACCCATCAAAATGCTCATTATAGTTTGGGAGAGAAAACCAGTCAAGGTCCAGCCCATGTGCAACAGCTTTAATAATAATAATAATAATAATAATAATAATAATAATAATAATAAGCCTTACACTTTTATGGCGCTTTTCTGGACACGTGCTTTACAGGTGATAGGGACTCCCCTCCACCACCACCAATGTGCAGCCCCACCTGGATGATGCGACGGCAGCCATAGTGCTCCTGTACACTCACCACACACCAGCTATCAGTGGGGAGGAGAAAAGAGTGATGAAGCCAGTTCATAGATGGGGATTATTAGGAGGTCATGATTGGCTGAGCACCCCCTACTGGCCCCCCCAACACCTCTTCTAGCAGCAACCTTAGTTTTTCCCAGGAGGTCTCCCATCCAGGTACTGGCCAGGCTCACACCTGCTGAGCTTCAGTGGGCTGCCAGTTGTGAGTTGCAGGGTGACATAACTGCCTGCATGTCATTTATATTAAACTATTCAGAAGCCTCTTTGTCTCGATACAAATCTCAACCACTTGAACAAACGCAGAGGAAAAATCTGTCAATTCAGCCAGAGGCTCTGATCACTAAGTCCAAAAACTCTTTTTTTCCAGAGGCTGTATAGCTAACAGGCTCTACTGAAACTACAAATGCATCTTCAATGAAGAAACAATGTTGTAGCACATTAAACAGGCTGATCAAATACATTGGCCTGTCAGGTTTCCGGTAGTTGAAATCTATTTTTCAGAATGTTTATCTTTTTGACAAGAAGAGAGGATTTCACATGCGAGAGCGGCTTTTCTTTTTTGGGAGGATAATTTTATTCTGCGATTTCTTCAAAACATAAAACGGTTCAGGATCAATGACAGCAGTTCTTCCAGCTAGAGCACTGCGGTCAAAGCCCTGGCTTTGTTAAGCTCGCAGACTGACACTGCTAATGAGCGCAGGCGACATGGTGACAAAATGTCCCAGAGGCTGGAAACCCAGTCAAGTGAGCCCCTGGCAATCACAGGGAGAGTGGGTCAGCGGTGCGCTCCTGTTGAAGGACTTAATGAATTTAGGGCCAGTACAGCCTGTGGGTTTCACCGTCTGCCGACATAGCATAGCTCGCGCAAATGGCGTCCTGCTCATCTCCCAGCTCGGCCACATTAAATCAGGCTCTTTTAATACATTTCTGCTCCCCCAGATCCAGTCTCACTTGCTACAAATCCTCAGATGTCCAAGGAATGATTATGTTGTGTCAGAGATGTACCAGTGAAGAGGCTGGAAGCACTGTGAGAGCTTTTTCCCCGACTTTCCGTATCGCTGTGGATGGTGTAGCATGGTGGATATGCCCTTAGACTCACTGGACTGATGGGAGCTGCCGGTTCAAGACTCTGCAGCTGATGCTGCTGTTGTTCCCTTGAGGGAGGTAGTTTATCCCAGTGGCTCCAGTCTACCCAGTTGTATAAGTGCAGACCGGAATTGCAAGGGGGGTAATTCCTGCGATGGACTACTGTTTCATCCAAGGGAGGGAATCACAAGCTCTCTAGTCCTCTTAGTGCTACAGAAACCAGGACCAGTTCTGGCCCTGTGAGGCGCTGTGGATTTTGTATGGACTTTACGTCTCATTAGCATTTAAGGGGCAGCCATTGCATATTTCACTCAAATATTACTTGCGCACATTATCCAACCCTGGTCCTGCAGATCCACAGTCTAGCAGGTCTTATAAACTGGGATTTTGCCAAGTCCTTTCAACTAGCACTGCAGTGGGTGCTGGTTTCCAGCCCAGAGGCAACTGCACTCCGGTCTATGATGTCTGCGGGTCTGTAGTAGGAAATGCCTGGTGATTTCAGCCATTGCACAAACGTAAGATATTGTATCATCTTCTACTGACGTGTCACACCTCAGCATAGACAGTGGGGCTGCTTCTCCACTCACTCTGCGCAAAGAGATGAGTCCCCAAGACACTGTTTTTCTAAATGACTCCCAGCACTTTCTCACTGCTGCAACCATCTCACCTCTGACCTCCAGGTCCTCCGGTAGATGGATTCCTCCCTCATCCCGGATGCCCGGAGCAATCTGGCCCGGAATACGCCAGACATCTACAGAAAGAAAATAGGAGCGTTTGTGATCTGGTGTTATTTGCAAAGCTGGCTTTAGTTCACAGAGGTAGACTGGGAGGGAGAGCTGGGATGCAGGAAAGCAAGATGCTTCAAAAGATTTTTTTTCAGGATTGATTCTTTGTGTGTGGGTGCATGACAATTGCAAAGTCAGTGTGTTTTATATAAGCTTGCAGACATCTGCAGATGATATTGAGCTGAGCACTCAATGCTCACAGTGGCCTGTGACTGAAGTTCCTCTCGTCTGAATTGCAAATGTTAGCAGGAAACATCATAGGGCATCCTGCCTTTGATATATTAAAACATGTCTCTGTTAATTATGAACAGATTGCTAAATGCCACTGATGCAAATCACGGGACCATGTTTCATTATGAACAGAAGAAAATTCCAAATATTGTGTACAATTTTGGTTACTGACTTTCGAAACAGTGCTGCGGAGTAGAGCATCCAGATACACTCTGGGACTCAAAGGAGCGTCCCACACCAACAGGCTGAATGAACTAAACTTTGTTCAGTCTTGAACTGCGGAGTAGAGCATCCAGATACACTCTGGGACTCAAAGGAGCGTCCCACACCAACAGGCTGAATGAACTAAACTTTGTTCAGTCTTGAACAGAGAGGACTACGAGAGCACTTGAACCAAGCATTCGAAAATACTTGAAGACATTGAAAAAGTCAACCCCACTGAATTCTTCAGAAGCGAAACCAGAGGACAGAAGTGGAAATTATGTGGGAGTGTATTTAAAACTGAGAATAGCAGGCAACTTTTTGCACAATGATTTCAGGAGTGTTGAGCAATTTACCCATCCGTGTTGTTGAAACTGATACTTGAGCGTCCTTCAAGATCCAGTTGAATGTGATCATTTTCAATAAGCGTCTACCTACCATCTTGGCTAGATGAGCTGAATGGCTTCCACTTGTTTGTAACCGTTCATGCAGTGTGTTCTTATGTTCTCAAGAGCTGTTATCACATATCTCAGATTTAAAATAAGCTCTTTCTTTTGTTTAGAATAGCTAAAGTCTGACAAGAGGAGACTCACAAAATACCAGATTCAGGTACATTAAGGCTACAGAGTGGTTGAAGTGTTAATAGACATCTGTACAGTTTCTGAGAAGAGTATTGGCACCACGTCTGGCCCCAGTTAATTTCCCAGTGCTGTACAATTTGACAGTTCTATCACTGATATCTCTGATCTCTTAAGGAGTACTGTATTTTAAACTTACTGAATCAACTGCTTGCATTGTATTAAATGAAGATTTTGTGAATGTAAGCTTCTGAAAGCAGAGTGGGCTAACCCCATTAAAACAGTCTTTTTAAGATGTATGTATTTCTTTTCATTTGGACAGTCAAAGTCCAGTGTTTGTGATCCTGTCTGTTTAAAGACCAGCACTGAAGCCATCAGCTCTTTATCAAAACCATTATTGTCTCCTCCTCTTTAACAGGGCAAACAAATTCCTATAGAATAAAGAAAGAAAAAAGTAACTGAAATCAGCTGGAACACAAACCCAAATGAACAAGGCTCAGTCAGCATTAAACCCCACACTCTTCCAGTTTCCAGGTAGCTGTTACGAAAAGAAAGTCTTGGCATTTCAGAATGGCACCCAGTAGTGCACGCCTGTGGTAGGTCTTTGTCCTAATGCCGGCACTGGACTGTGTCTCACGGACCTCCGGGTTCAGGACTGCTGTCCGTGTAATCTCTTTTCCATTCGGTCTTAATCCCTCTCGCTCACTCTCCTGCACTATCAGGCACCCAGGTCTAGGAAGGTGCTTGGCTTCAGAAAAGCTTCTAGTAGCAGCGCCTGCAGCCCTTTCCTGCAGTCAAGCTTGCAGTGATCTGTTCGTGCAGCATTGGCTGCATTTTCATCTGCCGGGGAGGTGGAAGACCTACTAAGTCAACAGGTTTTTTTCATTTATTGTTTGCAAGCTGGGCAGTGTTGTGGCACAGTGGTTAGCATTGCTGCTTGGCAACGCTGGGGGGTCCTGGGTTCAAATCCAGACCTGAGGTTTGAATGTTCTCTGCCGTGTTTGTGTGGGTCTCCTCTAGGTGCTCTGGTTTCCTCCCACAGCCCAAAGCCATTCAGTTAGGTTGACCCCTGAGAAAATTGGCCCAGAGGCGTGGGTGTGTCTGCCTATGACGGACCGGCTTCTCATCCAGGGTGTGTCCCACCTTGCACCCATTGGTAGCCTATCCCAATAGGCTCCGGCTCCCCTTTGACCCTGTATTGGATGAAGCCTTTAGAAAATGGACGAATGGATGATGGTAAACTTGTTAGTGTTTTCCATTTGTGTAAAGTTGTAGCAGTACTGGGGGTGATGCCCTTTTCTGTCTTTCCTTCCTGGAATACATTGTTGAAGCGCTGTGAATCGCAGCCTAATTGCATGCAGGCTGGCAGACGGGCTCTGTGCTGATCGTTAACATTCACACTCTAAGACTCACCATCAGCCTCCATCTGTCACTGCTGAGCGACAGGCAGATCTGGGGGATTGAAACAGAGCTGTCATATGTCTTGATTATCCTTTAGATTACTCTTTTGGATTCTGCATGGAGCATCCCCAGCTCCCGCAGCCCAGGTACCTTTTAAGATCGTCTCCCAGCAGGAATTCAGTTCTGTTCTGCTTCTCTCTGGTTATACAGTGAGTTAAACATGCATTAGCTGGGGAGATGAGCAGGCATGCTTCTGGGAAATGGGGAGTAGCTTTAGTTGACCTATAATGGTTAATAATAGAAGCCCAAGAGCATGATGTGTGGTATTGAACAGAAAAGTGGAATTGGACTTCAGTAGGATCAGAAGCATGAGCACGTTTTGTCAGTGTTCTTTGTTTTTTAAGAATTGTTTTCATGTGTCTTACATTACAAACAGCGCCTGAGGCTGTATCCAGTTCTCTGCCTGTTCAGTCAAAACTCACGTTTTTTTTTTTACAAAGAACTCTTGCATTGATATTCCAGACCAAATAAATGCGAAAGATTTCCATTCATGGAGAAAACAAAAAAACCTCTCCTGTCCTTTGGTGAAAATGGACTTTGAAGAGTTGCCTTTTGTTGAATAGCAGTCACAACAGGATGTGATTTCTCGTGACTTGCTTATCATTTCTGTAACCAGTAGTGACAAATCTAGCATTCTGCACTGGTAGACTGAAGCATTGTCTGTTAAGCTGGTACATTGAGATACTGTTAACTCCAATTTGCTGAGAAAAAATGTGTTGAGAAAAAATCGTTTCGAATATTACATTGCTTCCTAAGGACGCAAAAGTCTGTAATCCAGTCACTGTACAGCTGGATCAGCCATCCGGTTGGCTCATAAACATCTGTATCACACTCAGCTCAGCAGGTAAACTTCTGTGAGCTACTGAAACCGGCTCCAATTCCAAGTAAGCCTGGAATTAGCATTTGGCTCAGCTGGTTAGCATCTCTGTTGTGCACAAATGTATTGTCCAGGACAGTGAATTTTTGTCTTTCCTCGCTGTTACATTACAGACTGTTAAGATATTCAGCGTGGGCAGTGCATGTATAGCTATAGGACATGTAGCTGTGTTGCAGTCACTTTTGGAAGATATTTGTATATGTTGCTTGATATAATTTCTTTCTGCTTCTTGATGAATGAATGTTCAAGAATGAAAATGAGCATTGTCTTTGCACTGCAGTTTCGGGGTGCATTGGTGCTGATGATAAGAGGGGGGGGGGGGGTTCTTCCTGACTGACTGGGCCGTACAGGTGAGTCAGCCCTGCGGTCGTGTCACGGAGGATTGAAGAGAGAGCAGTGCTTATACCCCCGAAACGCTATCGCTATCGTATCCGTGCAGCAGCTTCCCCGAGCGAGGGACTAATGAAGGTGTTTTGACACTGATATTTCTGAAACGCCTGCATGCACTGTGCCTTGCTGTCAGCAGCTGGGGCAGCGCCTCCAGGAAGCCACGCTGGATGTTGTTCTGCTGGAACGTCGGCGTCTCAGGGGAGCTTCCTGCGACAGGCGTGTGGCATCAAAGCGCTGACACATTATCAGTCTGGGCGCGCTGGCACACACGCAATTAAGGCTCCCACTCGCTGTTGAGAAGCAGCCACGGGAAGACCTGGAGCTCGACGGCAGCAGCTTCATTTCAGCCGGTCGTGAAATAAGCAGCCGAAGAGAGAGACTTCTGTAATTCAGGGAATGGTTACATTAGCCAGGCCAGGGTGTCAGAGTGGAGTCTGGACTGGAGCCCCCTCTGTGTGTTGTGCCTGAAGCTTGAACGCTGTAGGTTAAACCCCAATACCTGAGCATCTTTTTCTACTGTCTCAGTGTGGAATCGCCAGTTCTTTTCCAACTCGTCTTAACGTTGAAACCCCTGTATTAAGGGAGAATGGGCACCTTGGCATTGACTCCTCCAGTACGCCCGTCTGCCAGAGCCAGTTGCCTTGGCCTGCTGAAGCACCATCAAGCTTTACGATAAGGTTAGAGCAAGCTCATGATCCCGTGCGCCACCCACTGACATCACTGCAAGCTCACAGGCACCTGGCCACTTCCAACAGCAAAGATTCTAGAGGGAAAGCCATTCTGACCCAGGTGGTCTCATCCAGCTGTGCGCAGCTGCTGGGGGCAATCCCAGTCACCGCCAGCAACCGCAGTCACGAGCGACACCAGTGCTAGGACCTTTGCTGCTTGAGAAACCCCTTCAGTCCAGAGGTTTTGATCTACCCAGCTTTATTCATGTAATATTGCCTGTATTAAAACCCAAACCAGGAATGGACAGCTCCTTGAAGACCTTTGAAGAGTGAAAAATGGATGCAGTGAAGATATTGCTAAGAGCTCAGGTGGAACCAACCCAAAACATTGCATAATAATTGATGCCCAATTTTAATGTATCAGTTTTAATTTTAATTATAACATCTTACATGTTATTATATATGAATGCGTATATATTGGATATATATATACAGTATGTGTTGTGCATGAAGAGATGCTGTTGAGTTCGTATATACAGTACGTCCACGTACTGGTTACCAGTTCCTGGGCTGACTGTGTTGGTTGCAGTGTTGTCAGTGACGGCCATGCGCTCTAACAGGCATGTCCTTCAAAGAGGCTGTCATGCTATAGTGGAAAAGGTAGTCTGATTAACCACAGCAAATTGCAACCCAGAGCTGGGTGTGATGGTTGTTGTTGGTGGGGGCTTTGCATTGTTTAAAAAACACCAAAGCAAAAACAAAAAACATGTTCAATTGCTGCTGTCTGCAGAACATGTTGCTTCACAATGGCAAGCCATTGGAACCACAAGTGGAAAGGTATGATTGTCCCGATAAAACCCAGTGCACCTGCTTCAGATGTCTGCGAGATCAGGAACTTTGGGCCCTGGCACTGTTTTCCAAGAGAATTTGCAGCAGCGCCTTCGTGAAATCATGAAATGAAACATCTATTGATCAGAGTCCGTGCTGCGTTTCTACTGCAGGCTCAGTGATTTAAGTGCCTGCCTGGCTTGTAGAACAAAGCTGGTGTTGGCCAAGACTTTCAGCTCAGTACTTTATATCCAGTCGCTATTCTGGGGATGTAAATTCATACCTGAAGACAGCAAAGGGCGACACCTACTGGATGACAGAAGCCAGATAACGGCCAACTGCTGTTATTGTTTTACATGCCTCTCAATGACATTTGTACCCTTTGGACATGACAGAAAGGTGCCAGTGACATAAACTTGCTCCTCAGGGGTGGCTTGGCAAAAGGGCTGCTGCTTTTGAAATCAGGCCTGATTTCCGCTAAAGATGTAATGCCAGAGGTCGTAAATGAAGACTTTAATTATCTGATGATGTTATGGAGCATCTCTCTTGCATTCGTGAAAAGGCCAGCAGAGCAGGGGTCTAATCCATCTCATCCGCCTTGCTCCGAAAGTGTGACCCACAGGCCTATGCGCGGTCTGTGCTTCATTGCACCCCAGCTAATGTGGCGCTGCACCTTTACATTTTTAATACGCTCTGTAATGACTTTCACAGGCACTAATACCAAAGCTGTGAATTCCCCGAGCTACGCAGGATTAAAAGGCGAATTGATTTTTTTTTCCCTTGAAATACATTTTTCGGTGAAATGCCTTTGTGTGCTGTAGGGGCATTAGGTCACGCGTCTTGTCTATGAGGGGATCTGCAACAGACTTGATGGGCAGAAAATGAAACTTGCGTCAGCCAGCACAGTCAGAGCCAGGAAATATCTGTCTTTCCGAAGCCCGCTGATGTGTTTGACCTGTGCTTACTTTGGTGGAATAGAATTGACCCTGATCAGGAAACAAATCAAAATGTTTTTGATCAAGCTCCTCCTTCTGCGAGGCTGCAGTGTTAGAAGACTCTCCCCTTTTTTATTTGGAATCCCCTGACGTCAACCAGCTGGGCTTACTGCTACGATCCTTGTACTAGTACAGGAGTAATGAGGGCAACATGCTCAAAATCCGCGCCACTGAGTCGTTTTTTTGTTTCCACACTGTGTGCGATCTCTGCAGCACACCGATCAAGGTCAGGGAATAGACACAGCTCATGCAGATAACACTTCAAACTCATGGGTGCCCGTCTGTTGTGTACCAAGCAAACGATACCCAGGCCAACACAAGCCTCCCAGAAGCCCCATGTCTGAGCCAACCCTGCTCACATCAGCTGAGGATGGTAAAAGAGCATCAGCTGCTGACCTGTTTTTAGTAATTCAGCAGCTCTTCCAAATGTTTAAATGTTTAACATCACTTTATTAACCCTTACAATTTCTTGCATTAGGAATTATCTTTTCGCATACCCCAGCTTGCTCTCCATGAGACACACAGACAGGGAGAGAGCCTGTGGTCAGAGCACAGGGTCTGCCATTGTACTGTATAGCACCCCTGGACCAGTTGGGGTTAAGGGCCTTGCTCAGGAGCCCAATGGAGTAGGATTCCTCTGCCGGCTGCGGGATTTGAACCGGCAACCTTCCAGCCACAGAGCCACAGCTCTGCCTCATTATACATTCACCATTTAAATGCTGTAGGTTTGACTGTGTTGCGGTGGACTGTGTCACATTGTTGCTGCGTTTACTATGTCACAGTTTCAGATGGTTTATTGATCTAATAGAAAATCTTGAACTGACATCACCTCCCCCAACACAGACTTAACCTCTCCAAAAACATCCCGTGAATTTCAAAGAACTCTTTTGGCCTCATGTTAAACAGTTTTTCTACAACACGAATTAAGTACTTTGAGACGCCGAGACAGAGGCCACTGTTTCTTTCTTCTGCCTCTGTCTCTTTTAGACATTTTTTTATGTGCTTCCCATTTGCATGGCATTTCTGCAGAGCTAGCCTGGACACAGAAGGGCTTGCTGCAGAACACCACACCATGTAAAATTTATCACCACTGCCAGAAGCTGCTTTTTAACTGACGGGTCCCAGATTAAAGAACTCATTTTAACAGACTCTTACCTAAACCTCTTCCACGTTCAGAGAAGACTGAATATTCTGAATGGCCGTGCCTAGCATTTCCGTCTGGACGTGTAGTGTTAATAAGTCAGGCAGTGTGACAGAGCTCCTATTACACAGTGGCTGTTGCATTTTTTAGAGTCTTTTGAACGAAGCGTGGACAAGATTATTTAAATCTGAAAAATCACCTGCTAAGCCACTAAATATCTGTATCAATTTCACTCCATTATAAAACCTGTTGCAGGGTGTTCAGTGTGGTTCACGGGGATATTGTAATGTTTCATGAGCTGTGCCATCTTGCATTTACTGCTGAAAAACCTCTCCTGCCGCCCTCATGAGTTCACAGTGTGATTATAAGGACTGTTTTCGAGGGACATCCCAGCATCATGTCAGAGCACATCAGGCTATCCTAAGTAATATCCATCCATTTTCTCACCACGTCATACAAACATACAAACTCTACACAGACAGCGCCCTGAGAATTCAACCCAGGGCCTAAGCACTGCGAACACCTGCAATCCCACCTTTGAGTGTTCAAGAAAGAAAAACAATGTCAATGTTTTTAAAAAAATTGGGGAGCTAAAAGGAAAAATCCAACAGTCATGCGATTCAAAGCCTGTAAAAAAACCTACCGGGGAGAGGAAAGAGCTAATCGATCTCTGAAATGAGACTCATTTCTGTGTGTGGGAGCAGCAGGAGAGATCCCGCAGGTTCAATATTCAGGGCTTTGGAAGGTAAATTAGCGTTTACGATGCTTGTTTATACATTCACTGCAGGGCTTGTTTAATCTAGCTGTTAAAGGGGATTCTTTAAACTGTAGTTAAAGAAATTTAACTTCCCCAGCAGCTGGTTATTTATACAGTGTACTCTAGCACAGCGGGCCTTTGTATTGTGGTTCTGATAAGTGTCTGCACCGACTTGTTAGAAGCAGTGCTGCATGTTAAGAAAAAACCTTGATACAACTCTAGAAAATCATCACCAAAACCTGAAAAAGGACAAGCTGCTTCTCATTCTGCATTCTGTGCAAGGACAATGGCTCCAACAGGTATTTGTGCATGTAACCTCTTCATTGGCAAGTCTCGTAATCTCTGATCATTATTACATCTCTTAATAATGACCTTCTACAGTTAATTGACTCCTTCTTTTGTAATTATTTTTTCACAGACATTGGTATGTTTGGGGAGATGAGGGTGGTAGGCATATACCCCTTCAAGAACAGCTGTATGAAATACAAGCTTTTCCTGCGCTGGGTTGGCCGAGCAGCGTCTCCGGGGCCTCATACCGCGGCGGCCCCCGACGATTTCCTCTCACGCCATGCTTGCTTTCCCGGCTGATGTGATTGCGGCAAATCGTTTTTTAATGGCACCTGGAAGGGGCGGAGGGGGCAATCAGAGGGCCGCGAGGACCCGCCGAGCCCCTGGCCCGTTATTGAAATGTCTGAAAGCAGTAATCCATCACTGTCTGCCACGGCAGGCCACCCTCCGCCTTCCCCGCACGCTCATTATCAGTGAGCACACACGCACACGCCCCCTCTCGATACACCCCCAGACATCAGAAGTCACCCTCTCCCCCCTTCTTGTTGTCTCCGCTTGTTTCTCTTCTCTGCGATTTAGAGCACCGGCGCCGTTTACTGAACCGCCGTTAGAGGATGCGCTGCCTTTCATTTTGTCTCTGAGATTTCCCTTTTCTGTGTAGAGCACTGTTCACGTTCGCCTTGCTGGGGGCGTGGCCAGGTGCACTGGCTCTCTACTTATCCCTGCAGCGTCGCTGGCCCCAGCCCTGGCTCTTGCAGTCTCCCCAACGTAAGGCCAAAGAAAGCTGTTAGTCTGCACTCAGCCTTGCCTGCACCCAGTAGGCTTCTTCAGGATCAATGGCGAAATACCAAACTAAAGGCACACATGAAAACTATTGGGAAGGCTGACTGTGCTTATTTCAGCTGCTGGAGACTGAGCTGCTTGTATAAGAAAATGAGAATGTAGCTTGTTCTCCCACTCAAGCTGCTTTGACACCTGATGTTGTTGCCATCCTACAGGGAGAGCTCTGTGCACAGGGGAATAGTGTATCTGTCACTACTCTGGACTGCTGTGTGCAGGAAATGTCACTGTAGTTGATCCTTGGAATGAAAGCTAAAAACAGGGACCTGTGGCTCTGTAGGAGGACAGTTGGAAACTAATGGGCAGTGCATTTAAATATCAGTATGGGAGGCATTTCCTTACACAAAGGGCTTTGGAAGTCTTAAACAAGTTACACCCTGAATAGCCTCCTCTTCTTAGTAATTTTTCTTATGTTCGTAAAGCGGAAAGCGTGATGTGTGATGGACTTCAAAGCATGGGGGGGAGTCTCATGTCTCCAAAGTAGGGGGTGTCCTTATTCCAGCCCTGGAGGGCCAAATCTTTTTAATTTTGGTAAGTCTGTTCAGTCCATCGCTTGCCAAAAACCTGGGAGTCAGAACGACCAATTAGGTGCTCCCAATTATGTATATCAGGTAGTTCAAAATTGCAGCCTGAGTCACTGTGGCCTGCAAGAATTATTGCAGCGTCCATACTGTGATGGTTCACATGGCAAGCTGTGAGGGCCCCTAGGCAATCTGGAGACCTTTCTCCACCCTGGACTACAGATTCTGGGCTGATGCTGGCCCAGGGGAGAGAGCTCTGTGAGAGTGAGGCACCTATGCCTGGACAGAGATAAGAAGATCAGTAGTCCCCTCAACATTACTTCCACCACAGAAGCATGCACAGGTCTCTCGAGTGCACAGGATCCAGGATACACTACCACGACTGAACGGCACAGCTTTGTTATTCTGGGCCTTCTGAGAACCTGCCTTTGTCACAACTTCACCCACAGCACCTCCGCGGCAGGAATTTCCTCCCTTAACCACAAGAGAAACACCAATCAAACCGAGCAGTGAAATGGAAGAGGGAAGCATCCACAAAACACAATATGAGGTCTCTTGCTTCTCATATGGTGATTTAAACTGCTGACCCCATATGTATTGGGAATGAGCTCTCATGTTGTAGTAGGAGGGGGCCAGGGATGCAGGGACGCCTCAGGGATCCCCAGATTGCCGTTTCTAAATGATTTTTCACTTTCTTTTTTCATTTGCCAGTTCAGGATATCCAAGTTACCTGATCTCCCTATTACATTATACAGTGAAGTGTTACAGCGGAAGTTTAGTTCATGATCTCACTGCTTTGTTTCATCGTTCCTTTCACCTCATGGTTGTAACCTGGAGGCTGTGTGTGGGGTTCGAGAGCTCAACTCAGGCAGACTCAGCCTAAGCTGCCCTGAGGCTTCAATCACTGGAGCTGTATTTGAAGACAGTGTAGAATATTGGTTACAGGCAATTATCTTTCCTTAACAAATCAGGACATTGTCAAAAAAAAAATATTATTTTACTGAAGTTTTGAGTAGTTCACAGTTGACTGTCTTACTCCACAGGTTAACCTGTATAAACTGCAGACCAGCATATAAATATCAGTTCTCAACCCTCTGGAAGGTGTTTCTTTTCAATAATTATCTATAGCCTGTTATGTATTCATGTGTTACATGTATTAATGTATTCAAAGCATAATACTTAAAGAAATCATCCGACTTGAATTTTGAACTTGAAAGGTTCAATTCTCTTCTGTTTTTCAGTTCATTTCCAGCTTTGTAAGCCCTTGGAGGAGTTTTGTTTTGCAACAGAAGTCAACACGACAATACGACAAAAAGAAACATCATCAACAAAGAGTTCGTGGCAACAGTATTACGGGGGATAAAAGCATTATCTGACATTAATCAAGAATGAGACTGTGGAGGGGAGGAGCGATTTCCTCAGAAGCCTCACCTTGGGGCACAGAGGCGCCTCCCGGAGGGGAGGTGTGTAAGCTCACAGAGGAGAGGATGAGCTACATACTCCACCACGCTGCCAGCCTCCTGTTTGTAGAGGAGATATTTGCTCTGGCGTTTGTGTGTTGTTTGTCGGGCAAAGCAGTCCGTTTGGTGGCATACTTTACAGTATCTTTCCTGATCTAAAACCAACAGTGACAGATGTAGAGTACAGTGGTGTGCCGTACCCCGACTCTCTCCGCTGGCCTCCTCTGGCGCGAAGAGAGCTGTGCTACCAGGAATGTGGCACTGGAGTGCCCTCCTGGTGAGGTAACCCAGTAAAAAGTGCCAATCAAGGACATCCTTAGCAAACCTTGTAAAGTGCCTTCTTTTACATGAATACTTAATGAATACTTAATACATGAATAATACATGAATACTTAAAAGACAAAAGATTTTGCCAATAACATGCTCTGCATATATACCGTATAATTACATATTGTACAAAAATATAATGTAACTTTAAATAGTGTGGCTGTTTTGGATTACTTTTTATTCTAAATATGATATATTTTGAAAAACATATATTTTCCAGTTAATGGCATTCGCTCTACACATTTCTAAAATTAAATACATTTTTTAAACTCGGAAATTGTGCTTTTCTTAATTTTTGCATGTTGCCTGTAATCCTGAAAAACGCCTAGCCTAGCCTGGTTTGGGGTCTTTTATCCAGAGTAGCTTTCATGTAAGGAGTGAGGCCAGACTTTGAAGAGCTGTAGGATTGTGGGATTCCCTCAGGGCAAGAAGATTAATGGCTGCCCTTCTCCGGAACTGGCACCCGGAGCGATTTTCTTGTGCATGCAGCAGTCGGCACCTCATCAGGACAGCTCTTCTGATGTCCTTTTCACTGTTATCCCATGTGTCACACACAGTAGCGTTTAAGCTGAAGTCATATGCCATCTCCCAAGGGGAGGTGTTGCTGGACACCTCTTCCTGCATGACTCTGTTGCTAGAGATCAGATGCACATGGCTGTGTTGCTTGTTTAGTGTTTGCGATTCCTTGATAACACCCAGCAATTTTTTATTAAAAATGATTCTGCCAGAACGTCTATTTTCCCATGCCCTAAAGCGTTTATCGGTGTTTTTAATTGAAAACATGTCAGATATATAGATTCTTCTTCTAAAGTGAGCGGTGCATGAATGTATTTCAAAAAGCTGTGTTTGCTCCTCAGTTTCACCCTAGTTTTGCTGTGCATTTGCTTTCCTTTTAGGCTGTGGCATTGTTTGTCTTATCTCTCTGTGCTCCTGTGGGATTTCTCTGTGCGCTGCTCTTTGCTGTGCTTTGAAGATCCCATGCCACAGTACACACTTTTTACGGACAGTGTCAAAGGTTTCTGTCCCAAGACAGGGCACGCCATCTCTGCCTGGCTCAGTCCCAGAGGTGCTCAGCCTGTTTGTGAGATAAACCTCAGCCTACAGATGCATTCTGGAAGCGGGCTTTTATAATTCACGAGGTCTTTCAAAGCGCTGGGTTTTCAACTATCCATCATTTTATTTATCTGAGCCTTGCAATTTGCTCTCGTACTGCTTGCTAGCCATACTGTTTTAGTCTGGCTATAGCTCTTTGAAAAACTGCTATACTGTATAAAATAAAGATGAATAAAATGAGCGTTCAGCTACGGGATTTTAGGCCTCCAAGACTTTGTTGACCTAGTCTTGAATCATGTTACCAGTAGGTAACAGGTTAAGGATCAGCTTCTCTGTTCCGAGAAGCCGGAGACACCAGCCAATGTGTGTGCTTCCTGAGCCTCAGCGCCCTGTGCCGCTCTGACACACCTCTGGCTGAACTGACTGAACCGCAGAAAAGCTTTGTTAGCTTTGATTAGCTCCCTGAAGACACTGCACCGTAAAAGATGAAAAGTCAGTCTTTTTTTCTTTTCCTCTTTTCATTTTTTTTGCATATTTGCTTTCCATTCCCATTTTCCTGTTTTTTTTCTCTTTTACACAGCAAAGTATTTCCTGACTGCCCTTACTGTTTAAGAAGCTGGAATGTAACTCAAATCAACATTCAGAAAGAAAGACACTCTGCATCCGGTCTTAGCTTGAGCCCTGGAGCGTGTCCGATAGAACAGCAGTCAGGTTCATGGCAGCCCAGTGTAAGCCATTTATGGAGCATGTAATATCAAGCTAAAGAGCTGTATCTCACATTTCTGTGGCCTAATTTAGTGAAACTGAATTTCCATCCTAACATTTACAAAAAGCTGTGAAAGAAAGCAGATTCTTTTGCTATGGCAACGTTTTCTAGAAAAGATTGCTATTCAATGCTGTAGTGGTGAATTTAATGCAGAAGCCATGAGGAGGTAATAATAATAATAATAATAATAATAATAATTGCTTACACTTATATAGCGCTTTTCTGGACACTCCACTCAAAGCGCTTTACAGGTAATGGGGACTCCCCTCCACCACCACCAATGTACAGCATCCACCTGGATGATGCGACAGCAGCCATAGTGCGCCAGAACCCCAGAACGTAATAGCAGTAGAACTACACTTATTGTAGATTTCATCCAGGCTTTTAATGAAGGAAACAAGGCTTTTAAGCATTAGGCACGCAGTACAGCATTCTTTTTTCTGTGCTGTTTTGATTTGCATGAAAGCAACAATACTGCTTTCATATTGTCTGTGTTTCCCAAAAAAATAGCAGTAGTTTAAAGTTGTACGGTTTCGGGAAAGTGGGGACAGCTTTTTGGTCTGGGAAGATTAGGCTGTAGGATCATGGTGGTAGTTTTTCTGCCAAAGAGGAAGCAGCAGTATATATTTTTTCCATTTATACAGCACTTGCAAAGCCAGAGTAGAAGACAAGTAAGGAAGGGAAGGAAATTGTGGCTTTTCTGATGCTTTACATTTTAACTGGCACCCCAGAGAAAAGTTTTTTGGCAACAGTGACCAAATCATGTTCAAAATAATGACTGGGGCTTCATCTGGACTGGTGTGGGTTTTGTTTATCCACTCTGCTGCTATTGTTGCAGATTACTGGGTTGCAGGCTGACAGATCTGACAGAGGGCAAGCAGTGGGCATGAGAGGGACTTCCCATCTGTTCTGTGACAATAATTACAGAAGGAGCCCGGGTGCCAGACATGGGTCCAAACACAATTGCAAACGCTGTTCAAATAGACCTCCCAATCACTCCCCCATCAATTACCATCTATTTAACTCAGTCAAACCCCCTCCTGATCATCTCAACTAGTTCAGATTTGTCAGCTGAAAAGATTGAAGAGATCTTGAACAGGCAAGTGGGAGTTGACTGAGTTGAATGGATGGTGATTGGTGGGCTCGTGACTGGCAGGTTTTGACGAATAGGGGCAAAGAGAGTCTTAAAGTGATGAAATCGGTGTTTGCAAATGCAGGCCTGTTGAGAGCACAGTCCTCGGAGCACAAGCTTTCGTTCTGCACACGCGTCTGAAAAAAGGAAAATGAGACAGCTGAGTGAAAGGGCTTCTCATTCCCACTTCTGAGAGAGCTGCATCAGCAGGATTCTCTTCTGTAAAAACAGACTGTCTGTGCTTTTACACGCAAGAAAACAAGCAAGGCCAGCCACATCACTAACATGTTTCCCATCCTGATTTGTGATCTCGGGTTCCCACCCTGACATTCCTCGCCTGTATTAATCAGGACCATGCACCTTCACGGCTTGTTACAGTTGTTCTACTCATATTGCTTAGAAAGGGCAGTTCTTTTAAAGATAATCGTTCAATGCCTTTCTGATCAGTTTAAGAGCATTTCCATTACCACTCATCAGATTTGTTCCCATGGGGATGGAGGCTTAAAAATGACCTGGATTCCGTTTTTCCTCAACACTGTACAGTGTTTTTGTCCACCTTTAAGACCACTATGTCAGTTACTTTACTTAACCGAACAAACCCTTGAGTCCATTAGTCCTCGAGAACACGATCATTAGCCACTGACTGAAGACCTATGAAACCCAAAGGACGTGGCTTCAGATATGGTTGGTATAACACTTTCCACACAACCTTGTTTTTTAAATGATGCAGGGGGAAACGGCAGGCAGTTCCTGTTCCTGCGCTGTGGGAAAGCATGAATTCCTGCCTGTTGTAGAGCCCATGTTCGAGCACGTGGCAGTAGTGGGTTGCACAGAAATCAATGCCTGCAGTTCCTGTCCGACTGTGTGAAGTTGGTCCTCACTCAGGCATGAGGCAGGACTGACATGACATCTTGCTACTCACCCGTCAGTAACCCAGAGCTGCTAGGCATGGAGGAGGACAGTGGGGGGGCTTTGCACTAAGTATCATGTACTTGAAGTATGAGTAGGAGCTCTGGTTTACCCAGCCTGAGAGCACTGACTGTTTTGATCATTTATTCTTAGCTGATGGCTCTGACTGTCCAGTCTGAAATACCTGCCTGAGGTTAAATCCCTTTTAACTGGAAGCTTGCATGGAAAGAGGCAGTTGAAACGAGCTGGCAGAAACAACACAGTGAGAGAGCGTGCACTTCAGAACCAATGAATAGAGCCTGTCTATCTAAAGTCTGGCCATTGAGATTGAGTCGTTTGTTTACTACATTGTTCCTCGCCATGTACTTTCCTGTAAGACTTACTGAATACATGAATGTTTGAGAATTCAGAAGTGTTTTTATTTTCTTGTTACATTGAAATTGACAACTCTTAAACAGTTGGGCTAGGCACGGCAGTCCTCATACTTACACAGGAGACATGAAGACAGTGTTAGTCCAGCCCTCCGAAATGAGTGTGCTTCATTCTTCAAACTGTAAATGAAGGCACCAGAGGGCAGTTAGATGTAGCTCTCAGACAGCTCCCCAGGCACAAGTCTCCAGCAAACCACAGGGATGGCTGTTGCAAAGTCAGCTAAGGCACCCTGCGCAACGTGAGCCAACCTATTGTGGAGGTGTTCAACCCGTTGTGCACGAGGGATCCCAGTCCCAATCAGCTAAGCCACAATGTCTAACGTGCTTTAGCTGATTGTGAACACCCAATCCTGAAGATGTTCAGCCAGATATGCTTGAGGGATCCCAGTCACAGTCGGCTAAGCCACCCTGTCCAATGTGAGACAACCGATCCTGGAGGCCTTCAGCCAGTTGTGTGCAAGGGGTCTCAGTCAGTAAGCAAATGACGATAATGATGGAAATTCAGTCCGATACTGTTTGGATTACAGGACCTAGCCTGCTCTCCAAATGGCTTCCTTTTACTCATGTTTTTGGGATGGCACATTTGAACAAAGGGGTGTAAAGCGATTACAACTACCTACTTACAAATATTAGTACCAGTTTACACAGTTAGATTTGCCGAGGCAGTCCTGCTGAAGAACCTTCTTCAATTTCAGAACCCTAACCCATGTTGCTCCCTCTGAAAAGCAGATTTTTAGTATATCCAGGCACCGTCGTCACACAGTCGGACATGAGTACACCGTTGTGCTGAAGGTCAGCGCCAAATAATCATCCAGGTGGGGCTGCACATTGGTGGTGGTGGAGGGGAGTCCCCACTACCTGTAAAGCGCTTTGAGTGGAGTGTCCAGAAAAGCGCTATATAAATGTAAGCAATTATTATTATTATTATTATTAATGTCTATTTAAGTTACTCAAAAAGTGAAATTGGTATGCAAACAATTTGCATGCCGATGGTGGATCATTCAGATGAGCCTGTGGTGTTTCTCCCCGCAGGAGTGTCAGGTTCGATGTGACTCAGGGCACGGCACCATATGTGAGATCGCTTCTGAAACCGTGACCTCACAAGCCACCCCTCTCTCTCGGCACTGCCCCGCTTTGCTCCCACACACTCCCTCTCCCTCGCTCTCTCCAATCTCATCAACGGGAGCTTGTGTTACCAAGGACAGATATCCTGACTTACGCGGCCTCAGCTACAGTGAGGGGGAAGCTGCCATTTGCGGGAACATAAAATATTAAAAACTCCCCTGGGAGCCGGAGTAGACTGCCGCTTGCAAAGCCAGGCTGGAGCAAGAGCAGGAGCTCCAGGCTGGAGGAGAGCTGACCTGAGAGGGTGCCAGAGTCTAATAATGACGCTCCCCTCCTGTCACAAATTCGACCTTGCTTCTGCGGGGGTGGGGGGCAGGGGGTCATGGGCTCAAGCCAGATGGCTTCTGAGAAACCCCGAAGGTGGTGCTCTTCTGGGAAAGGAGACGATGTCTTTGTTTGGACTCACTGCACAGTAAGGGGGCACGCGCTGGTCATCGGGAGTTAAGGGGCGTCGCAAAATGAGGCTGCTGATGTCACAATTCCTTGGAAAAAATTCCTTCACCCCTAGATCCGTATTAATTAGTCCACAGCTTCTTTTTACACACTTTACCTTTTAAAGAGCTCTTTGTTTTGCTCAGGGAAGGCGTGAACACCACTCTTCCTGTGCAGTAAAGGCAGATGGACCTTTTCTCTCCATTTTTCATGACTTAGCTGAACTCTGCTGCAATTGTTTGTCCCAGACCAATAGAATCATTCCTGAAATTATCTGAGGGAGTTGATCATCTTTGTATTGATGTGACATTATAAACATCTGTTTTCATTCAGTGTAAAACAAAATACTTAAAACTGAGTTTTTTAGCAGTCTAAGCCAACTGCAAACCTTTGCGACTACCACACAAAATAATTTGCCTAGTTCCACATACTCTTACTGCAAGGGAACAGTACCAGAGGTGTTATACAGGAAGAATAAACTAATAATACCATAATATCACTCTTATCACTCTGCAATTCTGTTTCTAATAAAGTAGCAAGGTGGCAGGAGATATTAGCAACATCTCTTCAATTGTCACGGCCAAAATAGATGTCAGTTGTAATGGGTGTAATTTCTTTAAGCAGGAAACAGATTGTGAGCCTGAGCACATCTGAGAAAGTAGGACCTTGAAACTATTGGAAAATTCAAAGGTGCCATGATACATTTTAATTAGAGGGCAGTGGAAATACAACTTGTTCACATTTCTCACATATTCAGTATTTAGATTCACTTGGCAAGTTCGAAAACCTAGCCTCACTAGTTTCTCTGTAACACATCTGGGCCTTTTTTAAAAGCCAATCAGAAATCTATTCCTGTGACGGGTAATAGCAGAGTAAGCACAGCTATGCAGAGGAGAGAGTATCAGGCATCAAAAATAGATTTTCATTTTTTTTCTCAGGTCGAAACAGGAAATTAATGGGTAATTATTTTGTCCTATAAGCACTTGTTTTGGTTTGTTTTAAGTGGTTTTTATTTTAACATAGTGCATTACCAGAGAGACTCAATCAACTGATGCTATTACAAGGCTATTTAAGTGCAGTATCCTTTTCCCACATGTGTGATCATGCCAGCTGTAAGAGCTCTAGACAGGTTAGTAATTGATAGCTGCACCACTGTGTATTGGCCAAGCAGGAATTATAACCTTTAGCCTGGCTCCAAGTGCATTTGGAATCATGTACTCCACAGCTTTATTGTTAAAGCAATCATGAACCCTGAGGCGTAACTCAAAAGCAGTATTAAATCTGCATTGATTAGTAATCCAGTGAGCTTCTTCAGCATAAATTGTGAAACACAAACCAGAGGACACAGGTGAAGCAGCAATGTGGATCAGTGGTCGGGTTTCTGGACATGGGTTTGAATCCTGGGTGAGACGCTGCTGTTTTGCTCTTGAGCCAGGTACTTCACCCAAAATTTCTCCAGTAAAATGTCCAGCTGTATGAATCGGTACACATGCAGTGCTTGAGATAAAAGCACCGACCAAATAAATGAGCTAAAAACACAAGTGGAAAACGGCCTCACGTTTGTAAACTTTCTTATAATCCATCTGGATGTATTAAATAGAATATATTCAAAATTTGCATTCTTTTCTTGCCTGCTCTGCCAGGGGGTTAAGGCTTTGCTGTGGTTGCTGTGGCTAACTGGTTTAGGGATTGAAACAGCTGTTTTTCTTTTGTGTTCGTGTCTGATGTAGCCTTAGCAGAGGGACATCTGAAGGGTGGTTCTGCCATTATTACATACTTCCTTTGGCTAGAAACCCTGTGATGCTCTTTCAGTGGGGCTCTGAGATCTAATTGCTATGTGGCACGCCTCTTCTCTGTTCCAGAAGAAATGCCTCCTGCAAAAAAAGAAAGACGCCTAATGTGGTATATCAAAGGGAGTGTACAGGCGAAGAAAACCGACACTGTACACAGATCTGAAGACTATCAGGGAAACATTCTGTTCCATCAATTTGTTTATTACACTCAGACTTGCTTCCAGTGAAGGGTTTGGGATAGACCCTTGCAACAGAGGTGATAATGAAATCCATGATGGAAGATGCACAGTGAGATATTATGGATAGTTACGAATCGGAGTAAGATTGATGTCTCTTCAGAGGAGCACAACCAGGTGATGTGCCTTGCACAGTGAGAGGGAGAGGGAGCGCTGTGCAGAAGCAGGGAGGAGACCACCACAGGGCAGAAATACAGAGAGACGACGACTGGTCTTTCGCGTGTTATCTAATAAAACAGCCCGGCTATGGGAGATCCCTAGAAAAAGAATAAAATGTGATGGCGATCTTTCTCATTCGTGACCTTGTAGAAACCTCCCTCCCACCTGTGAGGGCTAGAACATATGAAGGAGATTAAAGCAGGCAGGGCAGAGCAGACAGCAATGGTGACGTGGGAGAAACAGAGCAATGAGAGGAAGACTGAGCACGCACGACGCGGCTGCGTTGTTGAAACGGGAACTTTACACTTACCTCCCTCGTTAAGCCTTGCCAGGTGGGCTTGGAAGGGGACGGGGCTGCTAGGGCAAGCTCCCTTTGCTCAGAACCTGCATCCCTGCTACAAGACAACCCGTCTTGTATGTGGTCGATATTGAAGCTGAGTTTTTTATTAACCTACCTCTACCCCCCCCAACTTTGGAGGGCTTCTTTATTTTAATGTTTTTATTATATGTTTTTTTTCACTCTCTTATTTTTGTTTCTTATTAGACAATAACAAAAACAATCTTACGTTCACCAAAAAATATTAATAATAATTCAAAAGCATCCTACTAATATTCTTAACATCCACTGCCGTTCAAGTACAGTATATCTCTAATGGGCCCCAAACATTCCTATACTCATGAAGTTTCCCCTGTAAATTACATGAAATCCTTTCAAATTTAACATGTGATACAGCCTCTTTAATCCATTCTTTGTACGACGGATGTTTTCTTTTTAATTAGGGCTATAACGTTCTGGCACCAGCTGGTTGCCTGGGAATTACTGGTTTCTCCAATAGCTTGTCTGTCCTCAAGTGAAGGCGTCTGTCTGCTGTAAATAGATGATAACGGATGGCCTTTATTCTCTGTGCGGTATTAAAGCAACCATTAACGGTTACACACATTTCAATAATGTTTTCTCGTGTATCCAGAAATGCATAGCTGTGGTCATCGGAGGTCCCTACAGTATTTATTAGGGCCATATACTGTGTATATAAATGGCATCCTACTTTAGGGGCTTCTGGAGGAAATGGTTGGTGCCCACCCAGCATCCCAAAAAAGACTGGGTCTAATGATCATGGTTTGTTCTGACGTCTGACAGATAGAAACAGCCTGGTTGTCTGTGCACTTGCTGCAGTATCTGTTAGTTTAATTACAAATGGCACTGTGTTTCTTGAGACATTGGAAAACCTCCAGGCAGTGAACTTGACAAGATGTCCTCCTGTCGGCTTCACTGCTGGTTCACACAAGCCATCCAGCTGTCCAGACTCGAAGGAGTGGGACAGAAGGCAGATTTCCTTCTCTCTCGTGTCCTGAGTAGCTCTTCTGAACTTGTCTTACACACACACTCCAGCGCCTCCCAAGTGTGTCATGGGACAGCTGATGGACATGTGTCCGCGAGGCCCTGCCGGCGTCACCCAGCAGCATCTTCACTTCTCCGGCTGGTGATTTCATCCCACCAAGCCCATCCCACTGAGCCGAAACAGCGCCAATGTGGTCCACCACCAGGGATTAAGTGATGGCCGATGGAGGTTAGACCTGGCGTGAGACTGGGTTTTCCAGAGGCTTGGTGGAGCCATGTTGTAACTGAGGCATCTTGTCACCCACGTCTTCACTGCGGTTAGGCCTGGACCAGCATCCCTCTCTACATTGTTAAGGACAGAGGTGGGTGTAGATGGCCATTGATCTTCTTAATCCCACAGAGTGGTATTAAAAGGCCATACTGCTTTTCATCCTGGCTGGCCTGGTCCCCCAGGGTGCTTGGGCTGGCTGGGCTCCCCCTTCTCGTCCTTGGCCAGAGTAGGTGACAGTTTTCTACTCTCTGTGACTCGGCCCAGGGAGAGTCAAATGCTGCTCCAAAAAATCCCCAAACCATCCACACATTAAATAACCGCCCTTCTCCATCCTGGGCGCCCATGAGCTCTCTGTTACATTCCATGTGTAATTAAATGAAAAACCCATTAATTCCTCATTATTAATTCCAGCCAATCTGTTAATTGCATCACGCAATGCTCGCCTGATGTACTCACCAAGGCTCTGCAGAGCCAGATTCAGACTACAAATGTTTTTTTTTCTGTAACTAATTCATCTGTTTTGATTTATATGTTTACAGACATAACAGCAGTAATCAATTTTATCTGTCATTGGCAGAGCCTGTCATAGGTCTCTGAAGAATACCAATTACCCAAACTTTCTTTTAATACTTTCAGTAAAAGTTGCTTTATTCCAGTGTTGATGGCAATTTAAAAGCCAGGGGTTAAAGAATCAGGACTTGCATTTTTAGCAGTTTAGCAGAATGAGCCAGAGGCAGTAGGATGGTGTCTCTGCTTTTGGTCCAGAAGGTGATAGACTCTGTTTTAAGCACTTGGTGATACATTTAAAAGCCGCAGACTTAAAACCTAAGCTTATGAAAACTGTTATGGCTTTCTATAGCATTCAAAAATGACTCTCAGATGATCTCCTTCACCCCTTGAGGACTACAAAAAAGGTGTTGTTTCGACAAAGCTATTAGTTATACTCGATTAATCTTTTTGTTTAGTGTTAGGGAAAAAAACAATTACTAAGTCATTTTCTGTTCATGAAGCACAGCTACAATAAAGACTCTGACAGGTAAGTGTGTATTTCTTGCTGGAACCCTGATGTTTGTATAGCTACTGTCTTCACCAAACTAGCAGTTGGTACAAAGGCTTATTAAGCGAGTTAATTACCCTTTCAGGTATCTAATGGAATAATAATAGATCCGATTGTGTTGTTGTCTGTGGCACCAGAATGCTGTGATCCAGGGGGAAGCTGGAGGGCTGTGGGGTATTAATATATAATATTCGGCTTTCTACATGAAAAAGAAATTGTGATCTCTGCTGTGTGGTTCATGTTCCGCTGCTGTTGCAGAGCCGTGTCACTTATCAAGCCTGCAACCTCATGTTGTTCTTCTGTTAAACCCTCTCGTTATTTGATTAAACACATGAGCCGCAATTAAAAGGAGAGCGGCTACCTCTCTCTATACAAATGAAAAGGACCGGGTGGGTTTGTTATGAAACTGCCAGGCTGACAGTGGCTTTCCCTGTGCAGGGGTCTCCCTTCTTGCCCCTGGCAGTCTGGGGACTCTGCGCGGAGAAGCTCTCCGACACGTGCTGGGTAGGGTGCGCAGACGCGGGTGCCAAGTGTGACTCTGTGTCTCTCCCTCTATCTCTCTCACTTGCATGTGCTGGCGTCTGTGTGCGCGTGTGAAGAACTGCGTCCCTCCTGAGCTCTTCACTCTGTGCTGGGTTCAAGACCAGACACTGCCAAAACCCAGGCAGTATCCATAGCAGCTAGACTGTACAGTACCTAGCGCCACTCTTCCGTTCCTTACGTGCCCACAGTCCTTTAACAGATTCCCAGCAGTGAGAGTTTTTTGTTTTGCCACATCTATATAAATGATTAGAAGAGCATGTGGTATAACCCAGAACTCTCAGTCTCCTGCAGATCTGCGTATCCTCTGGTTTTTTGTTCCAACCGGACCAGTCACTTGAACAAGTACCAGAGCTGTTTTCTTAGACATAAGAACAGGATTTTTCTACACCTTTTGATTGCTCACTTCACTCACGTCATTAAAGGTTCCGTTGCCTGAGGAACGCCTCCACAGCCTGTTTACACAGTGATCGGAAGTTATGCAGTTGAACAAATAATCACAGAAACAGTGTAAGTAAGAGTTCAAGGAGAAGAAGAAAACAGAAGAGACCAGGATCTCCAGGAGCCGAGTCCGACAGCCCAGTTAATCCAGCAATCATTGCGCTGGTTTATCGGCGTGTAAGGTAGCGAGCCGGAGAGGCCTGATGAAAGACAGGGGCTGTGAATGAAGGTCAGAGTTTCTCTGTCCCCTGTGCACAGCGTTGTACTCTGAGGTGTTATTGTTGTTAATGGGTTGTTGGGAGTTGTTAGATAATAATAATTGCTTACACTTGTATAGCGCATTCGTGGACGCTCCACTCAGAGCGCTTTACATGTAGTGGGGACTCCCCTCCACCACCACCAGTGTGCAGCCCCACCTGGATGATGCGACAGCAGCCATAGTGCGCCAGAACGCTCCCCACACATCGGCTATCAGTGGGGAGGAGAGCAGAGTGATGAAGCCAGTTCATAGGTGGGGATTATTAGGATTGGTAAAGGCCAATGGGAAATTTGGCCAGGACGCTGCGGTAACGCCCTACTCTTTTCGAGAATCACCCTGTGATTTTTAATGACCACAGAGAGTCAGAACCTCGGTTTTACGTCTCATCCGAAGGACGGCGCCTTTTTAGAGTGTGGTGTCCCCGTCACTATCCTGGGGCATTAAGACCCACTCACACTGCAGGATGAGCGCCCCCTGCTGACCCCACTAACACCTCTTCCTCTGCGCCTGCGGGGTGAATCCTGACACTTCCTCTCGCGGCGCGGGGGAGCGGCTGTGTCGCTTTGACACCCGCTGAGCTGTGATCTGCCTTCCCCGGCGCCCACAGGTCCCCTCGGTTATTGGCGGCGTAGACAGCTGTGTCTCCAGCGCCAGTAACTCGAGGGCAGGGTGAGCGGAGAACTGCCCCTGCGAGAGGCCGAGTGGAACACCATGCTGGGCTTGACACGTCAGTACCCATAGAGAACACAGGTACAAAATTCAAATCATTATGCAGCGCTACGTTACACGCTCTCCACATCATTTAGCAAATGATCTCCTTCATGCAGATGTGTCTGGTGTCCCTGCTGAAGCTTTAATATCTCCTCCTCCGAGAGGCTCTCGTTGTGCACGCCTGCTCTTTTTAGAACAAAACATACTCAGAACCTCACAAGGCTGTTTCTTTGATTTCATCCAAGTTGATGAAGCCAAAAGCTGTGTTGGTTCCCAATTAACAGCGTACAGAAAAGCAAAATACTTATTTTGGACTTGGAGTTCTTTGGTTCTGGCCACATGAATCCACATTTGGATTTATACTCCATTCAAAGCTACCTTTTTGGAGTGATCTTTGCAGGGCCATATTTGCAGCATGATCACGCTGGGAAGGTACCTCTCCCAGTTCAACTCTATACTACAACAGTCCAGACTCCTCTTCAGCAGCCTGGCCAGTTTGTGAGCGCTGGAGTTCACGTGTGATCAGACCGGTTACTCTCCAAACTTGAATTTTCCAGGGACCGTGCAGGACTCTGATGACAAGGCCCACTGTCACACTGTGGACAGCATTAATTCTCATGCCAGCAAGAGTGTCTCCATCGTGTGAGCTCGGTGTCAGGATTTACGGGAATCAGCACACAGTACCTGTTGAAGGGTAATAGAGATGTCCCTCTTTGCCTCAAACATCTATGAGAACACTGGGGAACAAGAAATGACAAAATGAGGTCTTTTGCACTTTGAGACTCCCGTCTTGAAGCGTGGACTGGCCGGTCCCTGTTTCCGGAGTAAGCGTGGAATAAGCATTCCACCTCCTGGGGCTCGTGCAGCAGCCGGGGACGGATTGTGGTGCTACAGCTCGCCAGAGCGCTCAGGGCGGGTTATGATGAGGTCACACCAAGCTCTGCTGGTGTTTGATTAGCCCGTGCTGGCTGGCGGGCGCCATCGGAAAATCAGACAAGTCGCGGGGCCCTGGAGCTGCATGCACATCGGCTCCCTGTGGGACAGTTCAGAGAGATCCATCACTGGCCGCGGACTCGTGTCCGAGCACGATAACATTAGGACCTCTGAACGGTCAGGAATGCCTCACTCACTCACTCAAGCAGCCTCACTCAAGCTTGTCACGCTGGGAGCTCATAGAGCTGAAGGTCAGATCATATTCTTTCTGGAAGACCGCAGTTGAGTTACTATTCATGGCCTGGTTCTGCAATGCGTTCCACACCCCCACCACACTAGAACTTGTTCCCCTCTCCTTGGCATCTGAGGAGCATACTGCACCAAGAAATCAGTTACCACTGAGCTGAGGCTTTCTGGAACATCTTGGTTATGGACTTGTGAGCAGCTTATTGATTGGAGAGTCTCTTCCAGCCAGGGAGTCCTCTTCAGCAGTGTGTCTGGGTAATTTGATCCAGACCTCTGAGACTCTTTGTGTAAAGAAGTGCTTCTTATTTTCAGTCCTAAATGCAGTTTCACTTAGTTTCCGCTGGTGTCTCAAGTTTGTTTCTGCTTTATTCTTTAGCTCTGCTTGGCCTTTGGAATTTAAAAATACATCTTTCAGATTCCCTCCTAAGCTCTAGTTTTTTCTTTTGTATTTTCAACTTCAGCGGGAAACCGCTGTTGCATTTAAAGCTAAGTGTCCTACGTCAACTGAACAACTTAAAAATCTTGTCATCTCCCTTTGAATTCCTCGGTGAATCCTTCGACTCCTTTCTGCTGTTTTTAAAGTTCTTAGCTTAATCAGTGTGGAGTCGTTTGATGATGTGACGGCCTTTTTTTCCTACATGAACTCTCATGGTCCGCAAACTGTTTTTCCTCAGTTCATGTTCATTACTTTGTGCCAGCAGTGGTCCTTTTGAAACTGTTATCAGAGAACGCTCTGAGCTGCTGTGATTTTAGTTCCTTCAAACTAGACTCTCTGCTCTGTGTGCAGTGGGTGGTGTTTCCCTTACAGCACTGATTAATGTGTTTGCTGTTTTCTGATCTTTTGGTTCAGTCCTGATTGTTCAGACTGAATGCACATATCTGTTAGCCAGCTTAATTTGTTTGATCCAAGAATCTGACCCAGCTGTTTCTTGAGAGAAGCCAGAGTGACAGCTTCAGTCTGAATAATTTGTTTCAGACTCACGGTGTTTGAAGTGGTCTGTAGTTCTCACCCTTGTTCACAGGTTCAATCGAATGTGTTTAAAACGAACAGGTACAGGTTTATTCCATGCTGAAAAGGAATGAGACACAACGATTCGGCTGTGGAGCCTTCTTCAGGTGTGAGGGAGAGAGGGAAACCAGCAGTTGATAAAGCTCAGGAGAACAAAAGACAAGGTAGCTAAGAGGAGGCGGAGAGCAGGAGAGAAGGAGTATCGACACTCAGGGAGAACTGGGAGAGAGGTGTGAAGTCAAAACCTGGAAATTAATAGAGAGCATTAAAAGGAGATGAGTCTGTCGTTGAGAGAAGGGGGAAGGTGTGGTCCTAGTTTCAGGATAATTTTCGTTTTGGATGTCTTTCTGCAATAGGAGTTCCGAAACCCCTCTATGAGGATGCAGACGGAAAGATCAGTGTGATCATGGCCGTTGGAGGTGAAATGGGAAACTGGGGACCTGGAGAGATCTTTGATCCACACAGCCCTGACATGTTCCTTGAAGCGGTCTCCCAGTCTCCTTCCAGTATCACCAATGTAGATGGCTGGGCATTTACTGCAAGAGATGCAGGAAATAAGGTTGCTGGAAATACATGATGTCATCTGGTTGATCCGGAATTGTCCAGAGGGGCCTCGAATGAGTGTGGTGTTGGATATATACAGTATTTGCAGGTGATGCAGCGAGTTCTGTTGCAGGGGAAAGCGCCTGGTGTGGATGATTGCTGTGGGTGGTCAAGTTTAAAATGAGGTAGCTTCAGGAGGATCCATCTTGAAAGAGCTCTGAGGATTTCTATTTTGTAGTCTAGACATCACCAGTTCAGGACTAGGCTCATCAGCTGTAATTTCCCAGGCTGTAGCACACAACTGGCCGAGCACAGCCAGGGCTTGAATCTCGCTAGCGGTACAAGAACTAGGAAGGCATATATAAGCCTGAAATGTAATCAGTGGAAAACTGTCTGTTTCTCCAGTCTGGCACTAAAACTCCTATAATCTGCTTGTCAAACAGCAGCATGACCACAGGTGTGTTGGAGGTGAGCTTTCACACATCCTGGTTCCCTGCCTGCTGGTACTGCAGATACTGTAATGACTGCAATGATGTGAGCAGGAGCTGTTGTATTGATAAATTGTAAGCTTATCAAAACAAAAAAAAGCTTTTAAACTTCCACATTTAAAGATTTAGAATTAAGGTATTGTTATGTGTATCAAGCACCTGACATATGCTTCTATCAGAGCCTGCAATTTCAATGCCCACAAAACTACAGTAATCTTCTGCAAAACTACATTTGACCTACAGTCACCTTCTGAAGCCTCAATGGTGTCCCAGACCCACAGAGTCACCTGGCCAGTCTTTTGGGTCAGTGGATTTGATGCCACAGGTTTCCCAAGGCCAGGCAGCTTTGGTGTTCGGTAGAGATCGGATCCTGACTTCAGACAGATGGCATGTGTGTTTCGAGGCAGCTATCTCTCAGTAACTGCCAGCACTATGACCCCTGGTTAATTGCAGGGCTGTCTCGGTGCTTAGGCTGCAGTGCCCGGGCAGCACTGGGTGATGATGAATCTGCTCTCCCCTGGAAACACACCGCCCATGATGGCTGCTAATAGGAGAGCAGGGGCTGTGCTGGAAATAGAAAATCCATCAGACCTCCTATGTAAGACTGGCCTTGCAAAACCCATCTATCTTCACTGTTTCCACTGGGCAGGACAGACGCGCCAAGGATGTGGGTCCACATTTGTGTGTGTCTATATTAGCCTCTGGATCTGCAGCTGAGCGTGTGTCGGTGTGTGTCCGTGGGGGGCTGTACATGCCCAGGTGCAAGGGAGTTCTGCCTGATTCTGTTCAAGACACAGCTAGTCCGTCACCAGGCTTCGATTGCTGTCTCTCATACCCCTGAGCCACACAGTCAAATCTATGCCACACGGCTAGCGTCCCATTGCAGGAGAAGATTTACGCCCAGTGAGGTTCCTCGGGGAATAATTTCCTGTAATGTGAGGAAGCCCCAAACGAGCCCCATAAAGATTTATAACTGCCCTTCTTTTGCGAGGACTAAAACTCCAGTGCCTATAAAATAAAAGGGCACTGCTTCATATTTTCACATGTGATTAAATTTGTGATTTGTGCTACATGATGCTACAGTATGGTGCCCCAAAATAACGGTCTCTTATTTTGTTGTCAGGAAGTGTGAGAGGCATTTGCAGCACTGCAAGGAAATATAACGGTGCTCTCCAGTCTGTGCACATATTCACTGCCACTGTAGTACAACGTTTTCCTGGCTTTCATCTCTATATACATTCGTTGGGCAAGTTCTTTGTTATATGTCTAATTTCATTCTCGTCTGAGGCCTCATCCAAGCGCAGTTTGAAGCCTAATGGGTTTTAATTGATAGCCGTGGCATAGTTTCCCTCGATGAAATAAGAAGACTACTTCAGAAAGCATTGCATCAATAATGCAAATTGATCTCAACAGCAGCACGAGTGGATTGGAACACATGAGTTTATGACTGCATTTGAAAATTGGACAGGATTGCGTGAAGTGTAAATCTCCAGACAGGCTTGGAATAGTTCAGCTTGCATTTTCAATTAATACTAGAAGGCAAAAAAAAAAGCCAAAAGGGATTTGCCAATATTAAAATGGACAGATGATCTAGAATTCTTTTAATTTTCCAAATTTGGAATTGCCAAAATATTTTTCTCCTCTCTAGATTCAAATGCGACACTGTATTGGATAAAGCATATACTGTAGATAATGGATGGATTGATGGTTACTGAAAACAGGTGAATGCATGTTGATTTGTCCCATATCAAAGATTGCTATCCAAGTGTTTTACAACTACAGATCCTAATAAGTGACCTGGTCTACTGCTATGGAACTCAGCAGTTTGCCTTTAAAGCAGCAGAGAGCTGAGCATGTGGCCGAGGCGATTGTCATGCAACAGAATATCACAGGTGACTTGTGGGAAGAGTTGGCAACAAGATTATCAGCGAACCGAGATTTTTAATGAATAGGAGCCATAGTTTAGATCTGATTAATGTGATGCAAATATAATGGCTTCCTTAATAGTGGAACCGTGTGGAAATCGGTCAGGCAGCACTGTAACCGTGTTTGTAAATCTTACTCAAGAACGAGGCGAAAACAGGTTAGATGCACTGCAGGGAAAGCAGGAAAAATACCACACAGGAAAGATTAATATCCTGCATTACTGCATTCCTTAAAGCCTCAAAGTTCATTGCACCAGGCATTTAACATTCAGAATTGATTTCAGTCATTAACTGTTTTCACATTATCCCTTTTCAGCTTCATACTTGTGCTTCTCTTTCAGCAGATACACCTAATTATGCAGACAACTTAAATATCAGTGAATTATAATTAGTCAGATGCTGCAAAATTGTATTTTCATTTTTTTTTTCATGAAACTCATTAGTTTAGACGTATCGCTTTAATTAGAATTGGAGGCTCTGTAGTATTTAACACCCTTCAAGGCTGCTTCCCCGTCCATACGCTCAGCGTTTCCGTAATGATCCTGCCTGCTGTGGCTCCGCACACTTCGCTAGAATAAACATGTCCTTTTCTGTGCGGAAGGCAGCCAGTTCTGCATGTGGCGCTGCTTTTAAACGACTCACAAATCGCACCCTAGGCCTATTATCAGTCTCTCCTCTCGCAGCATATGCTTGTCGCTTGATCATTTGATCACTTCTCATCCTCAAAGCACTTAACAGCAATGTTGCTCTTAGTGATTAATTCATCTTCTCCAAATTACATGGACTGCGGAATACCTCATTTTGACAAAAAAAAATTGTGCAACAGATGACTTTGAAATGGCAATGTGATGCTTCTGTACCATATGCCGTCTCTAGCAGCTTGTTGATAAGAAGGGTTCATTAAGGGAATAAAAAGTTGTTTGATATCACACACAGATCGCCTGACTCGCCCTCTCTGCCCCTCTCCCTGGCTGGTACTCAAACACAGAAACCGCCTTGCAAAGCAGCCTGTTGTTACTACAGCCTTGCAAACTCCTGGAGACCTCTCTCTCTCTCCAAGATCATTGACAGGTCACGCAAGGAGAGCTGTGAAAAAAATTGGGCAATGCGAATGCTTCTCGGCAGCCAGTGCCTGATCTTAACCTGAGAAAGGCTGCCTGTGTCTTTACACTACAGTTACCTCACAATTCTTTGTATAGATGGAAGTGTAAAATAGGTTTTTATGTAAATGAGTTATTCTCTGACTCGCTTAATCCTGCATCATTACTGCAACTCACTCTGGCTGACTTAAGCAACAGCAAAAATCGCCAGCAATCCAGTGGTTTTTAGGAATTCCAGAGTGACTGGACTTCCTCTGTTGTTTGCTGAACAAAGAGTAGAGAGATTGAGTGCAATAGCAATTGAAATGGACAAGTTATCACTTTCCGGGGAGATCACAGGTCTTCTGTATGGGAGGGGTGCTTAATAGCATAAGAGTCTTTTCATTCTGACCCCAGAGCACTCCTCCATCTTCAGAGTTTCTGCCACCTCGCCATCTCCTCCTGTGTTAGCATCCTCAGCGGATCAATCCGCCTGCAAATCCCATCAGCGCTCAGCCGGGAATGCTAATCCTTCTGCATCCGTAAGCATCGGAGTTGGAAATGTTGCACAGCGTGGCTCTTTTGGACCCTTCTCTTTAGAATGCAACAGATCGCCTCCGTCCTGAATTCTATTTTGCTAATGGATATGCTAAGCACCTCAAACGCCAATCTCGCTGTCTGTTCTGAAGGAGTCAAGTTAAAAAAAACAGATACCAGGTCGCTGTGACAGCTCATGATCACCTCCATAAACTACGTGTTGCATTAAAATGAGTCATTACTGCTCATTTCCTGTCAGAACCTTGCATACACTACCAAGACGTGCATAATAAAAGAGAAATATCGTGGCACCTTGTGTTCATGGGAACTTCAAGGTTTGTTTTGTTTTTTTATTGGCCGTCTGGTATCTGCTCTGCAAGCATCTGGGAAGCACAACGTATAATTGATGGGATTTCTAAACATAATAAGAGCTACAAACGGGAGGAGGCAAACCCATTTGATCGTCAGCAGCTAATTGATCTAAGGATCCCATCCAATCCCATTTCTTGAACGAAGCCAGGATATCGACTTCAAGAACATGGCTGATCAGCTTGTTCCACACTCCCACAACCCTTTGGGTACAGATGTGCCTTCTATTCCCAGTTTTAAACGCACTCCCCTCTGGCACTCACGTGTGTCCTCTGGCCCGTGAGAATCTGAAGAAGCTCACTCTTGCCTTTGTCAATGCCTGTGAGGATTTTGAAAATGTCAGCCATGTCCCTCTTGTAATGGTCTGTGTTCCAGACTAAAAAGGCCCAGCCCCTTCACTTCATGTCAGTGCAGGTCATTCTCTTAAGCCTGAAATCTTTCCAGTTGCTCTTTTCTGGCTCTGGTTTCCAGAGCAGCAGTTTCTTTTCTATAACATTTAATCTTAATGTGAGTGCTGATCATTGGAGAAGAGTATTCAAAATATGAATTCAGTATGCTGATCATTTTTTTTAGGGCTTTTTAAACGGTAATCTGCATGTGCCGTGTCCTGCAGTACCCACTGCTCCTATCACTGGGCACACGTGTGAATCTGAAATGAAATAATTCACCACTACAGGGAGGGGTGTCATGACCACAAGGTCTCACGTGTTGCATGTAATTGAAGAAGAGCTAATAATGAATTGGTACAGTATGTTGAGTTTGTGCATAAGCTGTGGATTTAAGCTGTGGACTTGCACTCAGGGGTGCAAGAGCTGGAGAGGTGGTGGAAGTTGGTGTATTTTGTAGCGCTGGGTTAACAGCTTTTCCTCAGCCTGTAGATGGGGTAGTTTCTCTGTGTGCCACTAGGGCTCCAATCGAGCTGGATATGCATTTGTTTTCTGCAAAGCCTTGTGTTTTAGAGAAGTATTTTTATTGTTTCATAATCCAACAAAAATACATGATGCATATCAATGTAATGTTACAGGACATGCAAATTATTTTCAACGCAACAGTGTTTCATCTGAGAATCATTTATGAAAAGTAAGAATACACAATTTCCAATCCCCTGACCACGTCCTTCACAAAGTGGAATCAGGTGTCATCTGAGTAGCCAGTTAGCAACAGATTAAGGTCTAGGGTGTAGAAAGTATCAACATAGCTATGGTGGGTCGCAGTCAACATAGCTATACAAATCTTAATGGTGTACCTTCCAACTTCAGACGTTGTATCATATCTCTGATCCATTATATCTCTGATCTGCTTGTTTTTTGTGTTTTGGAACCCATGTAATAAAACCAAGGAGCATCCAGGACATGTGTCACTTGGGTGTCTTAATCGTTTTGTGTACAAAGGTCCCCATCAAATACCTCTGATCATCTGAGCAGGGATTTTCCAGATGCAGTATCAGATTGGGACAGCACCCCCTGGAGGTCAACAGAAGAAGTGCTGTCCCAAAAAATAAAGACGGAAAAAAAAAACTGGAGCGAAAGAGCTCTTTCTTGCTGAGCCAACCAGAAGCCAGCAGAGTCTACCCTGGACCTTTGTGACAGGTGTGAGCCAGAGTGGTTTCGCCTGGGAAAGTCCCTCATGACCATCCTGGAGCAGAGATCTACAATCCAGCTCCACCTGCGTGGAGAATCACTTTATTTGTTAGACATGCAATCGCTTTGGCTTTTGTCCATTTTTACTTGAATTTGCTCCCTCTGTCTTCTCGTGGTTTTCCCAGGGTGTCCCAGCGTATTAGCACGCTACAATAATGTTTTGATTCATCGGAAAATCACTGTTCCTGCTGGGGCCGAGTTTTCGGTAAAAAATGATGTGGAACTGGTTTCATTACCGGCAAAGACAAGAGGTCAAGGATGTGCGAGACAGTGCTGTGTACGAACTGAGCACAAACGTGTCCTAGCACCAAAACAGCCCACTTATTGTCTGTACTATGTTTGGTATGATGTTTTTTTTCTTTCGGTCAGTGATCATTTAGCGACAACAGCTGTGCTGCATGATTCCTGCAGAACATTCTGTGCTGTCCCTTAAAGCCCCCGAGTACTCTAGAACAAGAACGCTTCCTGTTCTTCCTGTTTTTGAACTTCCAGACCACACAAAGCTGCTTTTTGTGTCTGTTTGGAGTACAGATCTGTGGAAGAAAGTCCTGTACTGCAGACGATGTCTCATTCGACGTGCTAGCTGGTATGTAGGTATTATTTTTTTCTGTGCTGTCCGTGCAGCATGCTGTGTTTTACAGATTAAACACAGGAACTGCATCTTCTAAAAGAGCAATACAAAAGAGCTAAAAACTCATTAAAACCAGGGCTGCTTTGTTCAAGGATTCACAGGCATTCTTCAGCGATAAACATACTGTTGTGGTATCATCCCGAAAGAAGACATTCATGTTTACACAGGGCAGTTCACTAATGACACCCTGCAGATATCACCCTCTGAGTTTGTGTCTTAGCTTGCTAAGAATGTGTTCATATATCTGTATTTCATCAATCTGCTGATCTTTTTTCATTTTTACAGCCTGTTTTGGGGATTTCTTGTCATGTATCTTCAAGAAACGTTATTAAAAGAAAAAGAAATGCTCTTAAAATCCCCGGTTTACCAAGACTTAGGACAGCAGCCCCAGTCACTGCTGCATCACATTGCAAACTGGATAGTTAAAAAGTACCTTGATTGTGAGCCACCAGGTTGAGATGGTTATAGAACATGATATGCGAGTTTCACCTCTGTGTTTCAGTGTTTCAGCTCCTCCTCCCTCAGAGCATATGAAGGCAGAGAATAATGCAGAATCTCAAGTCATCAATGTTCTGATGAACGAGCGTGTGCCAGGAAACCATCTTCTGAAACTTCTTGCTTTGAAAAGCAAGAAAGATTTGGGAAATAAATGTAAAAAAAGGTTATTGAAGTTATATACTGGAGAGGGAATTGTCCCTCTCCAGCACTGCCTTTGGATCAAGTGTATCAAATACAGGCTTTCCACTATCAGATGAATGGGCTGAAGCTGTGTGGTTCCAAGGTCAGGGGATAAATGACGCTGATTCTAGCAGGTCCAAATCACCCCACAACAGAACCATGCATGCCATACTCATTCTCACCCAGTAATCCAATAAGCTATTCCTTCTGCTTTACAGTCTTTACAGTAAACTACACCACGACCATATTCCTGTCCAATTAACTCAGTGTTCTCTGGTGGTATAAATACCAGTAAATTAGTTCCGCATTTCCCCATGCGATGTTAATGGCCTTTGTTTACCTTTGATGTGCTTTTTAACACTGTATAACTTGTATGGATATGTAGGCTACTTGTGGGGCAGTGATTGTCTTGTCTCAATAAGCCAGCTTCCTGTCGCAAGCAAATATTTTCATTTTTACATAAAAAAATATGTATTTAAAGCGATGGTGTTCTACGAAATGAGCAAGCCTTTCTAACGATGGGTGGCTAGCGGCTCCTTAAACAGGCTCAAGTGTTCTGTTTCCACAGCAACAGCAGATTTGATAACCATCAGCCCTGCTTACTGGGCAGCACATGAAAGGAGATGTTAAGCAGCTCTTTGCCACTCGGGGAGTCCCAGCAAACACACCCAGGAAAGGCCAGCAGCCAGTGCCAACACTGCCCTTCTGTGGCATGACGAGGTATTGCATGCAGGAACTGCTGATCAGGCGCTTGGGTCCTGATACAGCATTCTATTTGCAGCTATTTGTGTAAGTCAGGAATTTTGTAGGTCACACTTTCAGGCTCAGTTTGTAAAGGGTGGTTTGTGTATAATCTGGCTTGCACTCCAGCCTCAATAGTCAAACTTTATTTAAATCTTATTTTCTCAGTCATGTTTAGGGGTTTTGGCGGCACGGTGGTGCAGCAGTGAGCATTTCTGCCTTGGTTCAGTTCCAGACCTGAAGTGCTGTCTGTGTGGAGTTTGCATGTTCTTCCCGTGTTTGAGTGAGTTTCCTCTGGGTGCTCCAATTTATTCCCAGAGTTCAAAGACATACTGTACTAGTGGGATGATTGGCTTCAGGGAAAATTGTCCCTGGTGTGAGTGTGTGTGTCTGTGCCCTGCGAGGGACTGGCGTCCTGTCCGGGGTGAACCCTACTTTGTGCCCTTAGCTTGCTGGGATAGGCTCCAGGTCCCCCACGACCCTGAATTGGATGATGCAGTTATTTTAAATATTTTATAATCGATTTCTCAGAACCTCTTCAAAGGTTACCCATAAAACACTGGTTTTAAGTTAATTCCTTCTTCAATGTTTTATACGAATAATTCTGTCAAGAAAAAAGACTGACCTGGCAGCTGGGAAAAGACAGGTTTTGGAAATTATGCATTTTTTCCAGAAAATGATGTCAGTAAGTACAAGCAGTAACACCGTAAGTGATGACATATGAATAGTAAATCTGTGAGGTCAGAAGGAGAAATTGTATGGCTTGTTTTATGACTTCACTCGTGCTGCTGTCAGATCTATTTATTGCCAAATATTTGAACTGTTACCTGCTGATCTCTTGCATGACATCATCGGGTGCAAGGTCTTTGTACCTCCATAGTTTCACATCAAACATCATCTGTTCTCTGCCTGGCCAGTTAGAATTGGCTTGGCCTGGCTCTCTGTTGTGTGAGGGTCAGCCACAGAATAACAATACTCCAGCTCTAGATATCTCCAGTATTTTAACAAGCAACAGGTCTCTTTTTCTAGCCTGAAAGGTTACGAGAAACAATATTATGGGCTGTGCCTTTGATGGGATTCTGCTGCCACCTAGTGTCAGTTAAGAAATGTGCACAGATTTTTGTCCCTAAACGTGGGTGCAACGAGTCAAGCTGGGACTTAATTGCTTAATCCTTAATTGCTTGATTCATGTGGACAGTTTTGGGAAACCAAACCTGATCCAGATCCATTGCATCTTTGTGGCTGACCTGTGCTTCTGTGCAGTGAAAGATAGGTTTTGTCACCCTGGAACCTCTCCCACCAGTAAAAGACAGCCTCTGCCTTCTGTCTCACTCTGCATCTCAGTCAGCTGTCTTTATTGACAGTGTAGGGTGTTTGTACATGAAACAGAGTTGAAATCTCTCTGAGAGCAGAACAAGGCTATGCTGTTTTCTTCCATCTCTCATTGTAAATCTGCCAAACAAATTGGAGTTACTTAGACACTCGTTCATGTAGATTGACTACGGCATAGTTAAGGCTGTGTTGTTACACACTCTTCTCCTCCTCATTCTGTAAGAAAATAACACCTGCTCACTGACTACTACAGCAATCACATTACAAAGGTGGCTGGCTGCAGTAAAGGTGCAATAACAGTTGTACTAACGGTTGTACAGGCATTTGGCACTTGCTGTGCAAGTTCATGATCTCAGTAATAACTGTTGGATTGTTAAGAAGTAGCCTCGTGCACAATTCAGGCTTAAGTCAACCTTCAGATCTTTGCAGTGGTCAAGCCTCTGTCTTACAGACCTGGAGGTCCGAACTTGTCCAAAGTGCAATGTGAACCACCGAATGCTCGCATTTTGGTTGTTTGAATCGACTCCCACGTGCTCAATTTCAAGCGGAGAACAGAGCAACAGGAAAAGCATGTAAGCTGAGTGGCCAGAATGAAGGCAGCAATCCAGGAAGACCTGCATGGCTGTACTTTTTATTTTTTGCACTGCGCATGTTTTGCCAGCTGCAACATTTTATTTGAAGGGGGTAACTGCAAAAGCCACCTTGACCTGAACTGATTTTTCCAGCAAAGCTGGATGATGAAGGAAGACGCTTTAGAGCACCTTTCCCTCCAGTCTACAGTGTGATGTCTGTATATCTTTGCAAACAGGGCAGACTTTGTTTGACCTTCTTGGTTCTGGGTGACTACTACAGAGTTGTCATGGAAATGCTGAGGCAGATCTCCGGAGTGCTATCTAAGCACGTCCAGGAAACTGGAGAGGGGCAGGGGGGCGATCGGGGCTCAGATTCTGAGAGAGACTGTAAGTCGCTGATGCATGAAACCCAACCAGAGGACAGCAGCTGGGAAAGAAGCAGGGGTTTGTGAAAGGACAGAGGTCTATGAATTAATAAACAGGGCAGAGATGCAGTACATAGGGAATGCTACCAGTTTCTACACCAGGTGCCATCTGCTGAACAATCAGACCATGTTTGCTGTATTATAGCAGAGTTTAGCCCTGAATTGAATATCAGTGGGTATGGAAAAAGAAACATGGAATAGGATATTTTACCAGGCTGCGGTGGAAAAAAAGATTGAATTTACTCTTAACCAGTTGAAATGAAATATACCCCATTGATTAATCTCTTCAATATATAGACACTGCAAAAGTCTCTGGGCTAATTATGTATCCCAGTTTCGTAAGAGGACTTGGCAGGAAGTGGTGAGGGGGAGTGATATTAATGCTACACAAGCCTGAGTGCAGAATGTTGCTCCAGGTTATTATGGGTAGTAATTAACATTAGTGTTTGCAGAGTTGGCATCAGAGAACCAGCCTGGAACAATAGCAATGTACATAACAAATTGGAAATAGGAAACAAAGAAAATCTACTAGAAATTACTCATTTGATGATTCTGCTGTGACTAATTGCAGATTTCCTCTACCACATACAGTAGGCCAAATTCTTGGGATAAGCTCAAGATCCATGTCACTGTCTTTTTCATGCTTTTATTTTTTAAAGAAGATTTTACTTTTGGCAAAACCCACTGCTCTTAATGGAAATGAAAGGATCTGAGTTTAATTTTTTTCTGTATGGCTGACTGCCTCGAAGAATCCAGTTTCCATTAGTTTCAGCCGAAGTTTGAAAATTGAATTTCATTAAGGAGGTCATTGTAACTGGTGCGCGTCACAGATTGTAGTCAGAAAGAGAGGTTAATTCCATTCAGGTTTTTTTTTCTGGTGTTGAGATTTGCAGATGGGATGATAGAATGGGATTTAGCCCTCGGGCCATTAGAAAATTGATCGTTAGCTGATTGAAAGGGTTAGAGAGGTGTTAAGACTGTGTTGGACTTTGTGTCAAAATCATACGGCAATCCTGGAATGCTGGCTTCTAAAAATCCCCTTAAAAATGAAAAGATGAATGGAGGTGTTCAAATGTTTCTTAACTAAACTCAGATTGTGGCACTAACGGGGAGTAACAGAGAATGCAATCCACTATTTTGCTCGTTTTTTAATCCTGTGGCATGTGCGGGCTTGTTCTAAAAAAAGACATCTTTAGTCAGACATGCTGGCTGTGTCCATATTTTTATTAAAGTGAAAGTTTAATCTCTCAGCGAACACTTTCGGACATGCCCACCCACGCTCTAAACAAGCGAGTGCTCATATTTCTGTCTGATTTGGCTGTTTCGGCATTTGGGGGTCGGGACGGGCTGGCGAAAGGCAGACTGCATGAGTAGTTGTCAGGACAGTTGGGTTCCCTCAGCCACCAGCATCCTGCCATAGGGGCGGAAATAAAAAAAACCCTTATAAATCATTAAAGCGGGCTCTTTAATGAGCAGCACAAGGAAGGCTCAGAGGGAGTATGTCTTACAGATCTGGGCTGTGTCCTCTTTTTTTTCAAACATCGGTAGAGTCAGGGGAAGGGCAGCTCTCAGCATTCAGCAGCAAAACACTTTGTGCCTCGCAAGAGCAGGACCAGTGCCCTGGGAGAGAGGGAGCACACACCACACAGAGCCTCTCATCAGGGGTGCAGCACACCTGCGAGCCCGAACTTGTATTCGCGAATCTTTTTCATTGATTGCCACTCCTTTGGATTTTTTCCTTCTTAAGTATCACACGACCACAGCGCCGTTTAAAAACACAGATCCATGGAACATTTTCTCCGGCTGCCGGTACCAAGGAGACGAACTCCGAAGGATAGCGCTCGGATTTACCCAGGGGGGGTTCATAAATTCTCCTGCTTTCTCACTCTTACTTTTTACTGGATACCAAAGTTTAGTCTCGCTGGTTTTTCTGCTTTGGATCGAGACCTGTGACGTTTTATCAGGATCTTCCTAATTTTCGAAAGGATTCTTTTTCTTTGATCAGCACAGCTCCAAAGAACACATCTGGCTTGCGTTTCAAAGACAGCGCTTTGTAAAAGAAACTCTTCCATCTTCTGTCCTCGACGTTATTCAGCTCTCATCATCTGATCAATCAAGATGCGTCCGTCTCTATCACCAGTGGGACGGAGTAGTTGAGGTTGTGAATGTTTCAACCTTTTGATTGCTTGTGCTTGAGGAATTGAGTGCAGTGCCGGAAAATATTCTTCTAGGATCCACAGCAGGCATTAGCGTCTCAGGTTGGGATGAGCCGGCTATGAGTTTGCCCAGTCGTACTGTCGCATCTTCGGACAGTCCCAGGCACAGACCTGCAGGAAAGTGAAAAGGGAGAGGAGCTTGATTCGACCTCTGTGTCCTAGCTGAAGGCGGCCAGCCCCACGGCGCACTCGCAATGCCCATCCAGATCTTCTGCACCATCTCGTTCTCCGCCGACGACGCCGCCGTTTGGAAGGGACAGAAGGACCCCCATGAGGACCGCTATGGCCGCCCGGGGCTGGACGGGGAGAGCGAGAAGGAGGAAGAGGAGAGCGACTTCGACGAAGACGACAGCGAGGAGAGCGGCGTGGACGACCTGGCCACCTTCGTCTCCGGCTGCACGCTGCACGGCGCCGACCACGTGTTTGTGGAAGAGAAGACGTTCGGGCCGCGGCAGGGCCTGTGGGCCGCGGCCTTCCTCCTCTCCCTGGGCATGTTCCTGTACCAGGTGGCCGACCGGGTGATTTACTACTACCAGTACGACCACGTCACCACCCTGGACGAGCTGGACGCCCCGGTCATGACCTTCCCCGCCATCACCTTCTGCAACTACAACACCTTCCGGCGCTCGCAGATCAGCTTCACCGACCTGCTCTTCATGGCGCCCCTGCTGGGCTACGAAGAAAACATGGCTCCTGGAATCCCCCTGGCCCCGGAGCCGGACCGCCAGGGCGGCAGCTTCAGCATGGACGAGTTCTTCAACCGCACCCGGCACCGGATCGAGGACATGCTGCTGGAATGCAAGTACCGGGGCAAAGACTGTGGGCCGGAGGACTTCAGGGAGGTGAGAGGGGTGGGGGCAGGCTCAGCTCTAGCAGGGCTCTGGCACGGTGACTGCAGAACGGCCGGTGCTTATCCCTGTTGTTCCAGTCCACACCTGCACGGGAACTTTCAGGAAGGAAATGAATCCGGCTGCCAGGGAGCATTAACAGGAATGAGTATTCGTTGGAGCAAAGTCTTTCAATGGGATGGAAAGGGGGAAACCTGGTTTTCCAGCCAGCAGTGTTGTAGCCATGCTCCGTTAATGGGCTGTAGAAGGTACAGGATCCAGGTCTTCGGGCACAAGTATCAGTGTTCATTTCTTAAAGGTGCAGCAGACAGTGAGTGTTCGCCTTTGCTCAGTTTGGTAGTTCAAATTGTTCGGGTTCTTGCTTTTGAATGCCTGTATCCGGGTTTAAAACCGGTTGAGGGTGAGTAGGGTTTTCAGGTGTAAGCTTAGTTCCCAGCTCCCTCATTCCCTTGAAGCCTTAGGTGTAAAAGCAGCTCTGATCAAAGGCATTCAGTGCAGGCAGGGTTAAAGATTTGTGTTTCATCCAGTCTACAGAGACAGGAAGTGATAGGCCTGCTGTCTGTGTGCTTTCCTCGCATGGTCAGAAAGAATGATCATGACATCTCTGTTGCTGGCAGGGAACATGACAGAAGCACAATGACAAATGAACGCATCAGGGGCTAAATTAGGCAGCTGCTAAATTGAAATGAAAGTTAAAATACCTTTGGGGATAAGTAATTAAGTTACTTTTTTAGTATTTGACATCTCTGCGTTAACACATAAGGCAACACTTGTTACTTGTAACAAACTAATGTTCAGTCAGAATTCGTTATGAATTTGAGAACTGTTAATCATCGGCTTGATCGTTTGTTACCCAGAGCCTTAGGGAATCTGAGAGAGAAGTGGAGGTATTCTGATGGAACTCCTGCTGCACTGAAGTTAAATTCCTTAAGAATTTGCTGCCGTTGTTTCAGCGTTTTGAGAAACATGAGGTATGCATGTTAAAATAATGTGGTCTGCTTGTTTAGCAAATGTCAGCTGTTTTATAGCTTAGGTGAGAGTCTCTACTCCGGTCCGAGCAACTGCAGGACTTTTATCAAGGTAAAGCCTGTCCCCTTCAAAGGCTTCTTGAAGGCAGAAGCTGAGAAGTGAATGAGGAGTAGGATCGCACACCTGGTTAACAGAGTCAGGCAGAGAGCTCCAGACTCAGGGGCTTTATGAGGGAAGGAGTGCATTCAAATTGTAGCTCTCATTGACACAGGAGGTAGAGCCAGAGGCAGAATTTACATCCGTCCAGTGGCTATATGGGTGCAGAGAACAGGAGTCAATTGAGATCCAGGAGAGCCAGGCTGTGGTCACTGAGCCTGCCTGCTCTGGGCAGTCAGGTCTGCCTGTGTCCAGTTTCTATGTCCAGGCTGTGGTCACTGAGCCTGCCTGCTCTGGGCAGTCAGGTCTGCCTGTGTCCAGTTTCTATGTCCAGGCTGTGGTCACTGAGCCTGCCTGCTCTGGGCAGTCAGGTCTGCCTGTGTCCAGTTTCTATGTCCAGGCTGTGGTCACTGAACCTGCCTGCTCTGGGCAGTCAGGTCTGCCTGTGTCCAGTTTCTATGTCCAGGCTGTGGTCACTGACCCTGTCCTCTCTGGACAGGTAGGTCTTCCTGTGTCACTCAGTTTAGAAAACATATTTTTATCTTCTTCACTTTTATATTAAATAGTTATTCTCTTATTTCTGTTTAAAGGAACTTTAATAGAATAAGTGTTAAATCAATAATTCAAGATGTCCAGATGCAGGTGAAATTGATGCCAAGTCTGCAATGCATACACTGGTTCAGTGAATTACGAAACCATCAGTCTCTGGATTCTTCATTTAATCAACATATGGCTGCTACACTTCAATCATCAGATTCTAGAGACATGTGATGGGTTCTTCAGCAGGTCTGTGATTGAAGAATGCAGTTCAGAGTTTGTTCTCCTAATTGACTCAACAAATAACTTTGGTAAATTGTTCAATCTGGAGTTTGTCGCAAAACAAATAAAGGGCGACCCGCTAGATTGTGGCTCGACTGAACATGGACTGGTCAGTTCTAAGCTGGGTGGAGGGGGTTAGTATGAACAGAAGGTCAGAGAGACAGTCAGGGCTCTATTGTGGAGGGGGAACAGTGTGTGCGAAAGAGTCCTCAGTGTGCCTTCAGAGCCTGCCTATCACAAGACAGCAGGTAGCACCACATATTCTCCCAGTTCCCTGATACTTTCCTCCTGAACGCTTTTTTAAAACTTAAAGAAGCTGCAGTTTTTAACATGAGCTTTCCACATTTATTTCTTAATTTCCACTAGCTAGTGCTCTCCAGATGGGGTGATTGGTCAGGAGAAGTGGCGGCTGATTCCCTTGGAATCAGTTCTCCATGTTTTCCTTCATACAACTGAGGGATGGGGTACTTGGCTTTCATTTCATTAGCCTGACTCTGGCCCAGACCCCTCACTTACTGCTGAATGTTTCTCATTATTGACCACCTGGCAGTTTATACTTATCATTGCCCACAGAGATGGAATTTCATTTCATTTTTCACAGTAGGAATGCTAACTGGTGTATTTTAGTAGACTTGAGATGCTTGTCAGAGAGAATGGCTTCAGCTGTTACTGATCACAGTTCCTAACGTGGAACTCAGTTATAAAAAGCAAATACAAAAAGCAATAACAATATTAGTTTAAAGAAGACTTCCAAATGCTAGGATGTACTAGCTAAGTGTTGAAGAGAAAATCCAGTGGATTGAACACAAGAATGAATTAATACAGAGTTACAGCTGTGTCACAGTGGAAAAATGTATGCGTTTTACCTACAGTACACTCATAAATAAATTACATTTAACCTGTCTGCAGTATTTAAACAAAGCACACTGCCATTGTGAGGTCAATAAGCATAGAAAGAGCTCAGCTTGGACCCTGTGAAAGATCTTCAATATCAGGGCGTCTCGTTTCATGTGGATTGTCTGATCTTTCCCTTTCAACCCCAACCTTTTTAAGAGATGCACAGACGCCAGGGTTCCAGCCACAATGGAGAAACATGTTGGTGAGCGTGCTCTCCATTGACCTGGTCAGCGGGGCTTTTCAGTGTGCGTCTGAGGTACATGTGACCACCCGCACTGTTACATTAATCTCTTGCTAAGTGTAATACTCAGTGTGGCAAACGAGTGCTTTTCCTTGGTTGCCTCCAGTGTGATGTGCCCCTGTGCAATGTGGAACTGAAGGGCCCCGAGCTGTCCACAGGCATTAGTGACTTGTAAAACTCGTTGGGTCCGGGGTTCGAACCCTTGCCCTCCTTTACTACGAGTGTGCCTATAGCCAGCGATTACCCCCGGCGATTCACACAATTATCTGAAGGCACATCAGGAAAGAGGAAAGAAGAAACTCAATCTTGTTCGGTCTCACTCCTGTGGAAGTTCGCTAAGAGGGTTTTCTCACCTAACCAAAGTGGCAGCAGTGCCAGCGTCTATCCTAGGAGTGGGGGACAGAACTCAGACCCACTTTGTGCACACCTGTAATCCCAATGACTTTATCTTTTTGTATTCTTGTCATTTTCTGGGTTTGGATGGTGTGGCGCCTGCCTGCTGTTGTGCCTTTTTCTCTGTGTTTCCTCCTGTGTCTCTCTTGGCCTTTGGGAAGTGTTTTTTTTTCTCTCTCAATGTGTCCCTTCTCAGGAGAAGTTGCCAACCCCTGTAGTTTGATCCCTTGCCTGCCAGAAAAGTTCCATATCCCGAAAAAGTAGGGTTTCGCAGCCTCAGAGAATTGTGGGAAAATGCAGACATGCCTTTCCTTTTGTGCTTTGCCCTTGGCGCTCAATGACCACCGCTGGCAGCTGTGTGCGTATGTTGGCTTCAGCGCTCTCCTGTCCTCTTAGTTATAAGCACCAGTTGTTTTTCTAAGTGCTGTTTAATGCAGGGATTGATTCTTCATGGAGGCGCGGCATTTGCAGATCAATCATAAATCACGCCAAGGCAATCAGACACCGCATGTGAGCACAGTGGGGTGTTGGTTTCCAGCCTCTGTAAAATATGAGGCGCGCCATGCTGCACACACTTCCTGCGGTAGACCATCGCTCATTCCATTAAGGCTGTTCTGTTTTTAGAGCGTCTTCCCAATATCAGGGCATCTCGTTTCATCATTGATGTCTTCCGGAGATTGAGTGATTTTTCGTTTACATTTTGTCTGGGACTATTAACCATTTAAGACCCTGGCTGTCAAACCAAGGTCAGGTTTCGTGCGTGCAATTCTCTGCATGTCTCCAAGCTCCAAGGACGGGCTGCATGGCCCAGGGACACACAGGCAAGCCTGCTGTGCCCGAGGAGGGTCCCCCTGGCACTGGGGAACAGGGTGGGCAGTCCTGCTCCATCGCAGCTCTTGGTGAGATCAGTCAGTTCATCGTTGGCTTAATTGGAGCAGTTTTACAGACCTGGAAAAGCTACAGAGACACCAGCCCTCCGGGACCAGGACTGCCCACCCCTGCTTTGCGTTATGAGCAGCCGTGTGTTTGTGAGAAGAAGAGAGCAACTGATCAAGTTAAGCTTTGGTAGGACTGTTTGATCCCTATGGCCTTTCACTGGTGATCATGCTGTAAAAGGAGACATAGGTAACGCTGAGTAAAGAGTAAAGAGTTGGGTAACCCCTGCTTTATAGTCCCGCGAGCTTCCATAGATCCTAGAATCTTCCAGACTCCAGGACAGGGCTGTCCAGTACTGGTCTGGTCTGGGAGAACTTTGGTGTCTGCAACGTTTGATTGAAGCTTAGTTCTTAAAGGCAGGGGCCTTTGTTGGCCAAACTGGACCAGTTCAACAAATTATCTCAGGATTTAAGTGCTGGTGCTTTAAGGACATCTAGAAACTCCCCGACCCACCTAAAACCCCCCTTAAAAAAAAGATTTTCACCTGGAGAATTCGAGTTATGAATTTCCGTTAGGCAGGTTCTGAACTTTCAGCTGTCACAAATGTGAAAATCATTCAAAAGGGCTTCATTGGAAAACTGGTAATTCGATTAGGGGGTTCATCTAGGTCACTTAGAGCTCCGGTGGAATGCAGACCAGAAGACACGGGGACACCTAGCTCTAGGGCTTTGTCTGAGGCCTGTGTGGACTAATCTGATTTGTGAACAAATCCATTTTAATTGCTTTTCCTGGTATTCATATTGCGAATGTGAATTGTATAAGTGCACTCTCCAATAATTTGTTTTAAGCCAACTGTTATTAATTTAAAAAAGTCACATTATCCTTGCAGAAAAGGTGTTACAGCCTGAAATGATAAATATTATTATTAGATTAAAATGTTAAGAGCTCGGTAACTCTGGAACTGTGCTTTTTAGGATCACATCTCCAGTCCCAGCAGGGCTGTAAAACCAAACAGTAGACATTTACATCTGTTTGTGCTGGTTGGTTGGAAACGTTATGCCGTTGCTTAATTCAATTTGAAGAAATGCTCCTGATCAGTTTACCCTCTCATTACATAGTTTTTCTGTTTAATTTTCCCCTTAACACCATTTGGAGCTAAAACCCTAATTGATGCAACTCAGGAGACAGCATTACTGTATTTCCCACAAAACCTGACAAGACCCAGTACTTTCTGAGCAGGCTTGTAGTTAATGAAGTGTAATCTGCATTTCCTCATAGAGATTAAATATATCCCACTTGTGTTTTTTGGTGGGTCTAATTATCCTAGAATAGTGCAGTATCTGCAATGCACAGAGCAGTGTATGCATAAAACCTAACCACCGATCACATTGATTGGCTTCTGCCACTTAATTGCGCAGTGAAATTTCCATATTTCCCTACCAACAGTGTGCTGTAAATTGTCTTTACCCTATGATCCTTTCTGCCTAACTGGTCACAGTGCCAACTATCTCCGCTCTGCTGTTGTTCCTTATCGGCCTGCAGTGCCCGCCTTAATAGCACTTCTGAAGATTGTATTAAGAACAGTGAAAGGAATTATGTATATTGGCCTTGTACTTTAATAGTAGACATTAATATTATTGTTAAAGACCTTATTCTGAGGAGTGTGAGTGTTTAGATGTTACTGACCACACAGGAATAGCAGACCGTTAACTACTGTAATGAGAAATGTTGCAGATTGCAAAGCACAGATTGTGTAATTTGGCAGATATAAGGTGGGATAGTATGTTTAGGGATGGGTCAGTGGTATGATACTACTAGCATGTCCCTCACAGCTCCAATGTCCTGGGTTTGATTCCTGACTGGGGTGTGTGTCTGTGTGGAGTTTGCATGGTGTTCTTCCATGTTCCTCATGCAGGTCAGGTTCATTGGCTACTCTAATTGGTCTCCCCTGGGTGGGGGTTTATCTCCATTAGTAAAGTGGCTGGTCCCCCCCACTTTCTCACCCTAATGTGAGCAGACAGGCTTTGGTGTCGGCCTGTTTGGAAGGCATGGGATTGCAGAGACACACACATACAGTAACACATCGGGTATTAAATTTAAAAAAAAGGATCATTAATCTGGATTGTGGGTTAGGAAATCAGAGCAAGAACATGAAATTGCAGACAGGTGTCAAGCAGAGTGTCACTCCCGACAAACTTCAGGCAGAAGGGCAGCCAGGGAGCAGGACTGACTGGTGCAGCCTGGGTAAAGGACTCGTGAGACCTCTGCCCTGAAGCAGTCCACAGCTGGGCTCGGTACAGAGGACAATCCTGAGCTCTCCAACGTGGAGGACATACTCTATCCCTGAGGCTCTCATGATGGTTCATGCTGTGCTTGTATGGTTTCCTGGGGAACATAATGTCACTGCATGCATCGTCGCATTCTGTATTGCACTACCATGTTTTTATAAATGAGTGTAGCACTGTGGCGCAGTGGTTGGCATTGCTGCCTCGCAGTGTGGGAGCCCTGGGTTCAACTCCCGGGGTGCTGTCTGTGTGGAGTTTGCATGTTACCCCCCTCCCCATGTTCATGTGAGTTTCCTCCAGGTGCTCTGGTTTCCTCCCACAATCCAAAATGTACTGCTAGATTGATTGGCTTCTGAGAACACTGGCTCTGGTGTGAATGTGTGTGTGTCCGTGTCCTGCGATGGACTGGTGTCCCATCCAGGGTGTAGCTTGCCTTACGCCCCTTGCTTTGCCGGGGTAGGATCCGGCTCCCCCACGAGCCTGATTTAGATAAAGCAGTTTAAAGATAAATGGATGGATGAACGCAGTGATGTTGCATTTTGACTGTTATGCATGAGCCTGTATAAAAGCTTCAGCCAACTGAAATAATAATGATAAAATATAATGCGATGCTAATTCCCTTGAACACCTCTTGACAGCAAACTTTACAAACTCTTTTTTTTTGTCCTTTTGTTGCCAATATGATTAATTTCCACAGCATATAATAAAAAATCCAGTCACACAGAACGGTTACAATGACTTGAGCACCAAACCGGCTCCTTGCGGATCTGTCTCAAAGGCGAAGAGAGAGCAGGATCATTTTCAAACAGCGCCAGTCAGCAGCGTCTGAGCAAGCTATCAATTACAGCCGCGGAGATCTTTCTTTTTTTAGGAAGCACCGCAGCAAGCGCATTTCCGCTTCGCGGGATTATGCTGAGTTGCAGGGCAAGATGCAAGCGTAGGACAAGCTCGCTTGAACAAAAGAGGGAGGGGGGCGGAGACTCGCCCGCAAGCTGTGGACAGGACGGCGGTCGTCGCGGCTTCTCCACGGTGACCCGTCGGGGAGAGAGCCGGCACGACTCCACCTGCGCGATCATTCAGTACAGGGGAGGCAGCTTCCTCCAAGCGGGCTGTCACTCCGAAACCAAAAAGTTTTCCGTTGCCCTTTTCAAAAATAATTTACTTCACGCGCTATTCCTGTGGTTCAGCCGGGCCTTCGCTCGCCCGCTGCAGAGGGTCTGTGATTTTCCTCCGTCTGTGATCAGAGATGGATCAGGCTGGCGACAGCATATCAGGAATCGAGAAAGACATATTGAAAGTGCAGAATTGTCATGCAGATTGATTTTGCTGGATATTGTAACGCTCCTGGGGTTCGCCGACGGAAAAAAACAGGCCGGAGGCTCTGGCACGGGTTGGCAGGACATTTAATAAAGACGCTGAGGGGGGGGTTACACACATAGGGACAGGAGGGACACAGCATTGCACCACACCTACACGGACACACGAGGGAAGAGGGCGTCTCTAGCCCTGTCCAACTATATACGGGCGGTAGTCCCGCCCCTCAGCCGCCGTTCCCAGCCTGCCTTGCGTGCACATGGTTACAGCGCATCACGTGGGCGCAACAATATTAATCAGGGTAGATCCGTGAGTGACTCATGGCTGAGCACGCCATCATCACATATATATACACTTATATAGCGCTTTTCTGGACACTCCACTCAAAGCGCTTTACAGGTAATGAGGACTCTCCTCCACCACCACCAGTGTGTAGCCCCACCTGGGTGATGTGAGGGCCTCCATGGTGCACAAGAACGCTCCCAACACACCAGCTCTCAGTGAGGAGGAGAACAGAGTGATGGAACCAGATGGGGATTATTAGGAGGCCATGACTGGTAAAGGCCAGGCGGAAATTTGGCCAGGATGCCGGGGTAACACCCCTACTCTTTTTGAGAAACACTCTGGGATTTTCAATGTTGCCTTTTGTCATCTTATTGCCCCCTTCACTATACTGGGGCCTTAGGACCCACACAAACAATATGAGCGCCCCCTGCTGGCCCCACTAACACCTCTTCCAGCAGCGATCTCAGTTTTGTCCCAGGAGGTCTTCCGCTCGGGTACTGACCAGGCTCACACCTGCTGCGCTCCAGTGGGCTGCCCGCTGCGGGCTGTGAGCTGCAGGGTGATCGCTCTGCAGTGGAATGAAATTGAATGCCAGGCCCCTGTGAGAGAGTGTGTGGCGGCGCCCTTGACGCTCAGCAGCCCCGGAGTGTTTAATTAGAGCTACTGCAGCACCGCGTCCAGGGGGAGCTGACGGCAGCACCTCATTAAACACGCTCCGCGCAAAACCTGCCTGCCAGTCCCGAAAACACGTCTTAACCCTTTGCTGGGCAGTCAGGGCGTACTGAAAATTATTTTGCAGTGCTGTTAGGTGCAGGTAGTGATAGTAGCAGCGTCAGCAGCGGAGTCTGTAGAAATTGTAGCAGGTGACGTAACCCCCGTATATCATAGTGTCGCTATAGACTAGAGGAACTGAATTCGAGTTTGTTTTTGGGGGATGAGCAAAAGCTGGAAATTGATCAAAATCCCGTTTTAAAATTTTAATGAAATAAACCTTTTGGCATGCATAGCAACATTGTTGTTTCTAAAAAAGATAACAGATAAGAACAATAACGGATTAATCAGATGATGACTGCGGTGTGCGGAGATCGTGTGCGCTGTATGCTCGTAACTGCTGAGGCTTGTAACTCGCTGTGAATTCCCGCTTAACTGGGCCAGCTTTAACATTCGCTATTAGGATTCATTTACGAACTGCTACCTAGCTCAATAGTGGCAAAAGGTAGACCGATTGTCCCGACAGGGCTGTAAAACGCGATAGTAGAGAACTTGTGAAATCGAAGCGGGAGAACTCAGTGCCGGAAAACTAACGTACCAGCACTAACGGGAGAGCGAATTCGCTCCCGGGGGGGTGTATTAAAAGGCTTTAACCGCGTCGAGCAGGAAACGATATCATTAAAAGAAGCGATATAATTTGTTAAAAGCAATAAAAAAGCTTTTAAGTTGTTTTGTTTATTATTTTCGTTTTTAATGGCTCAAGTTATGTTTGTTGGCCGGCCGTTTTCCCACTTTAGATCTTAATGAACTCGTCCACAGCCTTGTCACAAAATATTGCTGATTGCAGTTTTCAAAGCTGCCCACAAGAGGGAGTCCGAATTGGACTGATTTTTGTCCTGCCCTCTTGATGTATTTTTTAAATTTAAGCCCTAGATGAAAGATTTTAGATAAGATCACTTTATTGGCCATATACAATTTCTTGCATTAGTAATTTGTTTTTTTCCATACCCCTGCTTGCTCTCCATGAGGTACATAGACAGGGAGAGAAGCTTGGGGTCAGAGCACAGGATCAGCCATTTATACGGCGCCCCTGGAGTAGTTGGGGTTAAGGGCCCAACGGAGTAGGATTCCTCTGCCGGCCACAGGATTTGAACTGGCAACCTTCCAGCCACAGGCGCAGATCCTTAGCCACAGAACTACCGCCCCACCCCTTAATTACTTATATCAGCTCATCAGTGGCTTAACTGGGCCAACATAACTCCCTGCTTTCTCCCTGCTTTTAAAACTGAACTGAACTGCACAAGATGGTCAATTTAGAGTCCTGCACAGGTTCGAATCTATTAATGAGTTAAGGGTTTCTGTTAACTGGACCGTTACCTCAGGCAATCTGACTTGGTGAGACTTTTTCTGCACATTGGGTCTATGTAATGTATTATTAACTCAAAGTGTTTTTGTCCATGTCTCTGTGATATCGTGCATACAGAGTGTCTATCTGTGTTATTGTGTATACACAGTGTGTATGTCTCTGTGTTATTGTACATACACAGTGTGTATATCTCTGTGTTATTGTGTATACACAGAGTGTGTGTGTCTGAGTTATTGAGCATGCTGAGTGTGTGTTCTCCATTATTGTACATAGAGAGTGTGACTCTGTGATATTTTGCAAAGGAACAGGTAAAGGTTTATTCCATTTTGTAAGGAAAAGATAAGAGACACAGCGTTTCGGCTGTGGAGACTTCTTCAGGTGTCTTCAGCTGTCCACAGCCAAAATGTTGTGTCTCTTTTCTTTTCCTTTCCACTTGGAATAAACCTTTACCTGTTCCATTGCAGCCTACTCATGTTGATGCCACTACCTACTTTAACTTTTGCGATATTGTGCACATAGGGAGTGTGTGTGTCTGTGTTATTGTGTATGTAGAATGTGTGTGTCACTGTGATATTGTACACACAGAGTTTGTTTGTCTCTGTGATATTGTGCACACAGAGTGTGTGTGTCTCTGTGATATTGTGCACATAGAGTGTGTGTGTCTCTGTGATATTGTGCACGCAGAGTGTGTGTGTCTCTGTGATATTGTGCACATAGAGTGTGTGTGTCTCTGTGATATTGTGCACGCAGAGTGTGTGTGTCTCTGTGATATTGTGCATGCAGAGTGTGGGTCTTTAGCTCTTGACTCTGCAGAATGAGGGCCTCTGGCTCTAGTCCTGGGAAGCTCCAAACTAGCAGGTTTTTATTGGGAACCAAACTTAACCAATTTTCAGTGAATTTTTAGAATTAAACAGACATTCTGCTAAATTAGATCATTTCTAGATCATTTGTCACAAAAATCTAAATTTCTTTGATAGCTTGATTTTTTTTTTTACCTTAGTGTTCTTAATTTTCAGGAACAGGAGATATAGTGTAAATTTGTAACTGGATTTGGGCTATCCAGAACCCATGGAGTAGGAGATCTAGCAAACCAGCTGGATTTGGACTGCAGACCCCTCTGTGTGTGGTTTGAACTGCTCTGCAATATGGGGAGTCAGTGCCAGGAATTGTACTAATACATGCTGGTGTAAAGAAAACCTAATGGATGAGCTCAGCAGCAAGAAACTCAGACTAATGCATAAAAATCATGGGGGGGCTGGAAATTGTTATTGTGTAAATCATTGGCTGGAATAAGTAGAGTATCTGTGATGTCTCCTGTGCTTTTCAGAGTTGCCATTAACAGGCTATTGCACATGTGAGAATGGCACATATTGGCTCTGTGCTTCAAGGCTTGGTGTTAAAAGCGAGCAGCTTGCCACAGGTTTATTGATCCATGCTGTAAAAGGCACTAAAAAAAAATTAAAGTCCGTTGTGTATTGCAGTGACATCCGAAACACAGCGGGCTGCCAGCCTGTAGTGGCATATTCGGTTTCCTGCGCCTGCGAAGCCCAGCGCCACACCATTCGATAACGGGGCTGTTTTATTGAGAGTGACTGAGCAACTCCACCCCCTGTCTTCAGCCATGGAGCTTCTGGCCATCTGAGTGGCTCTGCAAATGGGAAACCAGTCAAAGCTTGGAGATCTGCCCCGCTCCCCCCCCCCTTGAATTTTGGACATTTTTTTTCCACCCGTTGTATGCGCTCAGAAGGGGGTGTAGGTGCAAGACTCAGATCCCATGTTTACCCGAGACCCCCCCACATGTTCACCCCAGGGTGCTGGATCTGCCAGTCAGGTGAGGATGCTGTGGAACGGGGTTGTCCCTCAGCAGCACCTCATGCTCAGCAGGGAAGCAACATGGCTGGAAACGGGAGGCTCTCCTTTACACAGAGAGTTGCGGGAGTCGGCAAACAGCTCTCAAGTTCAAGTTCAAGTTTCAAGTTTATTGTCATTACGCTCATATACATGGTATATGGTATAATGAAATGCTATTTAGCTAGCTCTCGGACATAAGTAGTACAAAGAGAAAAAAAAACAACAACAACAATACAATTGTGTAGCAAAAGAAAGACAGAGACAACAGGCAGTGTGCAAAAAACAACAACAGACGATGTGCAAAAAAACAACAACAGGCAATGTGCAAAACAACAAAAAGGTAACAGGTTATGTGCAAAAATATGCATCAACAGAATAAAATAAAGGGATAGAAATTATGGGGAGTGAGCTCTTGACATATATGGTAGAGGTAGATTTTCAATGTGTGTTTGGGTTTTTGGTAAGAAGAAAGGAAGAAGGCACTGTGAGGTTCAGATCATAGGTGAGAGGTGAGGTGGGAGTGAGAGTGAGAGAGGCTGGGAATTTAACAGTTTTATAGTGCGGGGGTAAAAACTGTCTCTGAGTCTGGTAGTCCGGGCCTGAATGCTCCGGTACCGTTTTCCAGATGGTAGCAGATCATACAGTCTGTAGCTGGGGTGTGTGGGGTCTTTGATTATGCTTAGAGCTTTCCTCAAGCACCGTCTGTCATAAATGTCCTGGATAGATGGGAGGGTAACCCCAGTGATGGACTGGGCAGTTTTCACCACCCGCTGTAGGGCTTTGCGGTCAGCAGCACTCTCCTGTTCCGGTTAAAATCAAAAAGCAAGATCTCATTTTGTCCAGCGTAGCAAAGAACCAGTTTAATCTGATACCTGAAAGTTGCAGTGAAATGAAAACCCATCAGCCCTCCGGAAGCAGGCTGCGGTGATGGTGATTTAATCTGGAGCTGAAAACAGCTGCTTCTCGATTCGAAGCGCCAATTCCATGTGTTCGTCTGCCGTGGTTTTGAGGAGGCACTAGATGGCGCTGTTCTCTCACAAACGGGTTTTCTTGCTGCGGGCAGATGGAAAGCGAAACCAATTTCCTGTACTAATCTGGTGCCCTGGCAGCTGCACGTAACGCTGACACATTGCATGAGTCAACTCAAATTAAAATGTTCTGTGGCCTAATATAGAAGAACATCTAAGTGCTTTTACACCATGTTCTTAGTCCATCAAGGAAAAATATATATTTTTTAGCCTGCCTTGGTGTGACTAGATTATTTTAACTACAGTATGTCAGGATTGGCAGTTATTATGCAGTAATAGTTAAGTACTGAAAGGGATTATTTAAGTACATTAGATAAGGTAATTTAAGGAGGTAAATGGATAAAACAAGCGCTTTGTCAAAACCCTTGAAGATTGCACTACAAGCCTGGGCTGGACTCTTGCTTTGAAAGGGACGATTTTATTGTTGTATAGAGATGGTAGCATTGATATCAGCTTGATATCGGATAACCAGCTCTGGGGTCGGGCTGTCGTGCCTGGTGTGGCCTCTGAACGTCAGCCGTGAGCCCCAGTGGAGATGGGAGGATGCAGTCTTTCGCGATGTCGTTGCTGCAGTCACAGCTAGGACACGTCGTCAGCTTCTGTCTGTGTAGAGGAGGACCGATTCGTATCCCGTTGGGTTCTGGGATGTGTGAAATATCTGACACTGAGTGTCACCGAGTGACGTCTCTCTCTCGGAGGCGTCCTGGAATCAGCAGTGATGTGGGCTGGGTGACGTCTCTCCCCTGGGACTCTCCCACCAGGGCCAGTTTCGCCAGAAGCCAAACGTACGTCTGTGGTCTGTGGACGGGAACAGGAGCAGCTGCACGTGACTCCCGGAAGAACGTGCAAACTCCGTGCACATAGCACCCCGGGTGCAGAATCGAACCCAAGACTCTAGCCCTGCGAGGCAGCAAATAAAAAAATGCTAACCGCTGCGAGGGTGCCACGTGCTTCTTTTCTGCTGGCCTTCCTCAACACTCAGAATCACAGACGAGCTGCCACATCCTGCCAAAAACGATTTGTTGTTTGTTTTTTTAGAAAAAGGATGAAGCACAGCTTTATACCCTTGGACAGAGGTTTCAAAGGGCTGCCTTAATGCAGTTCATTTCACTGCTTAATCGTCTCGGCTGTCTCATATCCCACTGTGTCTCCTCTCTTAACATCTCGGTGGTATTCTGGGCTGCGGTCTTCCCCCTCAGAGCCCCCGGAGCAGGGTGTAATTGTCGTCTCCTGCAGAGACACAGAAAGTCTTACAGCCCGTTCCCCAGCTTGCTGATGTAGTGCTTAGCAATAAGTCTCACCCCTCAAACCCCCCACCTCCTCCTTCCCCTGTTTGACTCTGTGCTGAAATGACTTTGATAAAGCTGCCAGTGTTCACTCGTCAGTGTAGTTTGGCAGATGTGCCTGAGGATCCCCCTGAGAATAACAACGAGCTTGCAGTTGTAAAAGGGATGAGCTGAGCTCCTGTCTCCCCAGGGTCACTATCCAGCTCTCTCTAAATCATTGAAAGCAGGACGAAGGGTTCAATTGGTTCCACTGAAGTAAAAAAAAAATGATCCACTCAGATAATTAACCAGGAGACCTTTAAGCTCTCAAAGATTGTATTTTTTAAAAATAACTCTTTGAGGTTCACACATGTACTGTCCTTTTGAAACGGACTCTGCTCGCTTCTGGACCAGCTCATGCCCAGCTCTAACAGCATGGCAGACCCAACACCCTTTGAATTATTCCATTATATTTCTCCAGCCCTCCGGGAGGTCTGAATCCTCACATCTTACCACCCACCATCTATGTCTCACAGAGGCCAATTTCTAATTCCCAGCTTGACTCCGTCCCACAGTTTTGACCTTAAAGACTGTAACAGAAATAGCCAGAATCACTTGAGAATTTTTTTTTTTAATCACCAACATCTACCTTAGTGCAATTTATGGAAGTCTGGCATTTTCAGACACTATACTGTAGTTTGTTTTGTTAAGGCAGATCATTGTTTGAGGTATAAGCTGTAGCCCATGGGGTCTTTTCAGGATGTAGGAAATCATGCCAGGATAGTGGAAGAGATCAGGCAAGATTGACAGCCTCCAGGCAAAAACAGGGCATCCCAGCTTCTTTAATTGATCACAACACAACACGTCCTCTTCCTTTACTGGGATGTTCTGTAGCTGTATCACAGCAGAGCAGCTGTTAGCTCAAGCCATGGTCCCAGGGAACTCTTTGAAATCTCACTGCAGTTTCTTCTGCAAAAAGGGAAAACCACAATTTCCTTTATCTCCAGAGCTTTTCTCTGGATCCAGCTGGAGGCTTGGATTGGGTCAATTCTAGTATCCCAGTAAACTGTCCTGGGTTGATTAAACCTGCCAATGTGTTCAACCAAAATGACTCTCTTATCAGTCTCATCATTTTCAAAGCTTTTCTGTGGATTCGCTGCATTGAAGGCGTTTCGAAAATACAGCTACTTCTTGAAATGTATTTTCCTACATTGGGGAGGCGTGGTGGCTCAGTAGGTAGCATTGCTGCCTCGCAGTGCTGGGGCCCTGGGTTTAATTCCAGATCTGGGCTGCTACCTGTGTGAAGCTTGTATCCCCTTCCCATGTTTGTGTGGGGAGCTCCAGTTTCCTCCCACTATCAAAAACATACTGGTAGGTTAATTGGCTTCTGGGAAAATTGGCCTTGTGTGAGTGTGTATGTCTGTGATGGACTGGTGTCCCACCCAGGGCGTATCCTCCCCTGTGCCTCTAGGCTCCAGCTCCCGCCAGACCATGAATTGGAAGAAGCAGCTTGTATCCCACATCAATCCCCCACACAGGTGATGGCAACAGTTTCACCTCTCTCTTGTCTGATGAGGTAACACTGTGCCATGCTTTTGCACTGTACCTATAGAAATAGCCCCTGTCTGATGTTTGGTTGTGGTGAGAACAATCTTTCAGAGTGAAGTGTGAGTCCAGACATAGCCAGTCCAAATCCAGGTTGTGGCTCAGGACCAGCGATTGCATTCCAGCAATGCACGTTGACCTGACCACCTCTGGGGTTCGCTGGGTGTGAGTCAGCCAGGGTACCCCTTACCTCTTAGTTTGGCATGCAGCAGTGACCTCTGAGAACACAGCCACAGTCCCTCTCCTGCAAGCATCCTGGGGCTCCCCAAAGCTTGATTTCAAATTGGCATTCAGGGGGTTACGGTTGAAATGCCCTGGGTGTGCTGGAGCAATCCGGATTAAGCACCCCGATCAAGGTTATAGCAGCTGCGCCCCCATCTTGTGACCTGTCCCCCACCAGAAGTCCGTGGCACCAAATGTGGTCCTGCAACACTCGAACCTGCTACCCCTGCATGGCCTTTTACAGGCAATTGCCTTTAATAAGACATTCCCCTGTTAGCTCAGCACAGTGTGTTGAATGAAGAATCTCTGACAGCGATTGGAGGAATGCTCTTGGTAGAATCTGAATGAAAGTGGAGAATGACTGGGGTCCGCTTCTGGAATTGGCTTCCTGTTTAACAGCACATTGGCTGAACTCTCACTTATTTTTGAGCTAAAAATGACTTTTTTACAAAAAAAACAACTTCACATTTCAGGTCAGAACGGAGTGTCCTAGGCAGGATCGGGCCTGTGTTGTGCTCTGAATCACCTGGGAACTGCAGCTCTTGTTAACGTGAGATGAGCCCCACTGTTGGAGTCTCGCACCTGGCGCAGCACAAAACCAGCAGGCTTCCGTTCAGCGCCGCGGCAGGGAAGAGCTGTGGCGGTTTTGCTCTTCCTAATAGCGTCTTCTGAGCCTGAGCAGAGAAGGAGCTTTTGATTGTAAGCACAGTAAATCTGTAGGTTTGCAGAGCCGGTCAGGGCTCTGTGGAGAGCTGTGTGGCGATGCTAAGCTTCAAATAAGGTTTGTGTGCGGGGGCTGTGAACGGGGGGGGGGGGGGGGTAGGAGATTGGAAACGGATTTATAAAAATCAGGCGTTGGAAAGCCTTCCCTCTGCAAAGAGACATTAATCTTGTCAGGGGCCCGTGGAGTCTATTTACAACCGGCTGGGTTTGGAAAGCATTAATCAGAGCTTCGTTCCCGGACTCTCACCAGCGCTCCTTTCTGTGTTTGCCAGGTTTCGGTGACTCACCCCTCCTGCACTCTCACAGCATTCACTGCGGTCCTCTGTCACATCTGTGGCTTTCACAGTGGGGCCTGCGAGGCCTCTAATGACTTAATTGAATGTCACTTGACCTAATTGGTCTAAATTGCCTCTCGGTGCAGGCCCTGAGCCGCCGAGGGATTTCAGCTTCCTTGTCAAACCCACGTTTGCGCTGAGATGGGTATCTGCGTGGGGTTAGGATAGTCCAACAGCCTGGCTGTGCCTGCAGCTGCTGTAGTTACTAAAACCTCAAAATATGTAGAAAAGGCTGGGGGACTTGGTTAAGTTCTTTCTTATGTAAAGAAAAAAAATATTTCAAAAAAGCAAAGCACCTACTGGTATGAGAGTGCTGTAAGTGAAAGTGAAAGAAAAAAGCAGATAAGAGTGTGTTCTGTCACACTGCTGTTGTCATTTCCATGTTTCACCCATTGCTTTATTATTTTATGAACATATCCGACCATGGAAGCCTTTATGTCAGATAAAGAGTTCTAACTATTATACAGATATACAGTTATACACTTCTTGGACACTCAGAATGCTGATTTGGTACTGTAGCATCACTGTACCTGTCCCAAGTAAATTTGCACGGTAATCCTACAGGTTTCCTGATGCTTTTCAGTGCTTGTACTTGGTTTGCTTTGGTTTACTTGGTGGCTTATCATACCTCTCCGTGCCTTACCATGCTGTCACTTGCTCATTACTGAATTCTTATATGCCTTTTCCCCACTGTGTGCCACATTAATGATATTTCAAAGGTTTGCTTGTACAGTGTGCATTGAGAGTCAGAGCAGGTTTCCTGTGCATGCTTTTTACTTGACCAGCTCCTACCATGCCCGCCTGGGCTTTGACGGGCCATGACTGGGCACCCTTGCTGGCGCTGAGAAGGAGAGTGTCTATGGGCACCGAGTCCCCCAGGTGCACATCAGAAGGGTGAGACTTTGGCAGCACTGCGCCTGGCTGTGCTGACAGGTTAATAAGCACAGTCCCTCAGCGACTGTAAGACCTGCGGCTGACAGCTTTATGAGCTGTAAATTAGCAGAGGCAGTTGCCAATGCTTTCAGATCCATTTAGACGGATCTCTTTAGCATACGGACCCCCCCACACACCTCAGCGTAAATCCTTCTTATCCCCATTCCGTCTGCTTTTCTGAAAGTACTTTTCTCTCCCTGGGGCTGCCAGTGAGAATTTTGTCCAGAATGACTTCACCGCAGTGTGTGTTTTTTTTCCCCCCACAAGATTTCATGTAAGGTCCGCGCCCGAAGACGCTGAAAAGCAGAGAGACCAATTTTCCAAAAACGAAATTTCCATCTGTGTGCAGTTGGAACTATTACTGCTCGAACCATTGCGGAGGTGATCATGCTGCCTGTTGCCCCGGGGCACACAGCATTGGAGCATTGGCTTTTAGCCCCGCCTTGTGGTTGGGTATATAATAGCAATAGTTGATGTTCACATTGCCTCTTTCAGCACTGAAAGAGATCCTGTTTCACAGGCGCCCTGTACCGCAGGAGCCACTTTCACACCAACTGTTGCGTACTGACAGCCAACTGTGACCGCCGTCTGTGGCATGGAATCGGGCTCCTGTTCTCTGGCGGATCACGACCAAGGGAGAGCAGAACAGGTAGCAGAATACATCCCATTAGTATTGCTAATACTGCTCCCTCCTAAGTACTGCAGCCCACTCCGCACAACAGACTACAAGCACGGGAGCCTTCATTTCATTAGCTCTCTAGCTTTAACGAGGAATGGCGTTGATTTACTGTGAATTCCGTCACCACTGTCTCCCATCTCCCCGTCCATCCCCCCCGAGTCCCAGAGTCCCAGAGACCGTGGGAGTCGGCTGGCAGTGACGCGCAGAGGGAACATGAATGGCACAGGGAGCTGTTTATCTGCAGCTCTCGCCCTGGCGCCATCCAGGGGGGGTTTATTCTCTCTATTCCAGCGGCTCAGCTCAGCTCAGTGGATTTCCCATCTCTCAGGATGCAGGCTGGAGGGGCGGGTGATTATCTCGGGCGCGGGGCATGGTGTGTTGGAGATACTGAAGGCTGTCGTTTTAGTGAATAAAGCTCGTGTCGTCGTGTTCTCTACGTGTTCCCTATACCACGTCCGCTCTTCTAGCACTGTGCAATAAAGAACATTTCTTTTTGCTTTTTTTTAACCGAACCCAGAATAAAACACACAGCACTTCTTGTTGTTGTTGTTTTTTTAATCCTTTGTATCTCGATAAAATGGAGTCAAGGGAAATGAAGCCTTTGCTGTTTGAGTGGAATTTTAACTGTGATTTAGAGGTGAATATGGTGGGCTGGTCGGTCTCCAGATAACTTGAGAAAGTGACCGAAGTCCGTGCCTGGAATTAGACTGCTCCTGTAGTTTTACACACTTTGGATCAGAATGATTTGATCATTAGAATTGTGATTGAAAGCTAATGCAATGTTCAATAATATATCAGCTGTAATTTTAATAGTATAAGGTAGTCTACTTCAAGAGCCAAAATCAGCCAAAAGAGTCAGGCACATAGGGAGGCCAGACATTGGCCAGAGAGATTTAGCTACTCCAACATAGGAGGTAGGGTTGGGTGTTAAAAGCAAATAAGTGCCTAAAAAATGGCCAGTTTAACTCAGATGAATCAAACGTGGTTCCCCAAGCCATGAACATGTCCTCATGACATGGTCCTTGGATGAACGTCTATGTCAAACGCTAGGTGTTTATGAGACTTACAGTTGTATTATGGGAAAACACTGATAAGCCCATTCCATTTTTAATAACTTTGTGGGAAATCTGCACTTTTCTTCTGTTTTTATTAAGTCCAGCACTGGCCATATGCAGAAAGGGACATATTAGTCAGATTTTTCAAAAGGCTTATGCAGTATAAAACATTAATAACTGTTAAATTCCAGTACCGCTCTTGAACTGTAGAGGTCAGGACTGGGAGCAGAGTGCAGGACAACCCGCTGGTTTGTTAGCTTATTAGGGAAAATGAAGCCAGCTCCTGGTGCTCAGGTCAGCGCAGTAATTGCAGAATCTCTGAGTGGCTGTGTGAGAACTTTTCGCAGGTAGCGAAAAAAAACAACGTGAAAATAAATATATAAAGGAGGCCAACGGACCGTGATGAGGAAATCACCTCTTCCTTTCCCTTGACACGTTTGATGTGTGCTAATTTCTCCTCATTAAAAGGGAGGCGCATCCGGAGCCTGACTTGTCAGGCTGCTGGAATCTGCTGTTTCCCTGTACGAGAGCGAGGAGCTGGGTATTGATCTGAATCCTCTGCTTAAGAAAGAGCTGCAGTCCCTGTCTGTGTGTGTGTGGGGGGGGGGGGGTCCCCATTGAGAATTGGGCTCTGGTTCTTCCCTTTCGTTGCCATGCCCCATACCGACACCCAGTTTTAATTATTCCCAGGGAAGGCAGATCCTCTCGAGCCTGTCAGTGCATCAGGTTTGAGCTGAGCGAGGGTGGGGGGTAATGGGGGACTTTGCTGAAGAGTGGGGGTGAAGGCTATCGCAGAATGGGTTGGGAGGTGGAAGGGGTTTAGGTTTTGCGCGAAACTGAAGACCTTGCATTCCCCTAACTAATGGACAGATTCCAACAGCAGGACATCGCATTGCAAAATCAATAGGCTTTTGGCCAAAGCATGCATTTTCTTCTTTAATCACTCAAATGCATAGTCTTTAAATTGTTATTTGTGTGCTCTCAGCCCTGTGGTATAATGGGTGCGTTTGATGTCCCTTGGGTTTAAGGTAGCTCTGCGGGGTGTGTAGGGAAACACTTTTCCTCCCGGCTCTCTGTAAGGTTTACAAAAATCAAGTCGCTGCCACAAACACTTTCCCTGCTTCCGAATACTTCCAGGCAGCTAACACTACACAACATCATCCTGTCGGGCTCTGATATGATTGCTCTTTCGTGATGAATTCATCACATTGAAGCCTGCAAACGGGTTTGCATGAATACAAATTTTCCTCTCGTTCATTCAATGTCAAAACATGTTAGCTCATGTGCTCTGCGATGCCTGTTTCCAGGATGGGAGAGCAGAGTGCACAACTCTTCACCCAGATGAGTCTGTTGTTACGGAACAAGGGATTGGGATGGGGGTGTAGTGTTTATGTGCTGGCCTGGCAGAATAAAATGAGCACCTATGGGAAATATACAACACGGGGCACCTGCTGAGTGATTCAGTGAGAAAGCTGTGTGTGTGTGGGGTGGACCTGAGCCTCAGCATTAAAAGCCTATATTTACAATGGATAAAATGTGTGGTAGGACCATGAGTTTATCACTCAAATTAAAACCCCAGCATGGTATGATCGTCACCTATCTGTGTGTGTTTTACATCGTCTCTCAGAAGACCTAGCTAGGATATTTAATGAGCAGCTGCATCACATTTGCACCTACAGCCCTTGTACAGCAGGCGTCTGTGTGAGATCGATTTATTGGTGCAAATGCTAATTTCATTCTGCAGTCGTCCTTGAGTGGAAGCAAAGGGGTTAACTGGTGTTCGGCTTTTAACGTCAAAATATGCCACAAAAAAAAAAAAACGAATAAAAGGAAACTGTCCGGGTGAAGCTGACTAACCTCCAGAAGAGATGAAAGTCTCCTGCCCTGGTCGTTAGCCATTTTGATCGTCAAAGGCGGTGTAACCGCGTTAAAAAAAAAAAAAAACATTTGTAAGTGTGACTTGTTAGAATTCAGCTGCTCTGTCTTCCGTCCCTTTGCCGTGCGCTTTGACGAGATCGCCCAGCTCGTCCGTGTGTCTCTCTCCATGTGGCTTGTGTGGGCTGCAGTGCTGGTACAGCAAGTGGCCCATCTGTGCCGCTGCCACCCTGATCCCTGGTGACACAGCCAGGCTGGAGGGGTGAGCAACAGCAGGGACGGAGGTGTGTGTGAGAGAGAGGGAGGGTGGATGGGGAGGAGAGGAGGAGAGGGACCAGCGTGTGACACACAGCAGCTCCAGAGCCACGCTTCGGCTGAGCGCATCTCCCCGTGGCTCGGAACGGCTAGGCAGTTCCCCGACTCGCCAGCGCCTTCATCCCGCAAACCTGTTTATAGAGTGGGGAAGGGAGCTGGAGAGGAGGAGGATTTGAGCGGGCCAGACTGGGCACTGCCGCAGGGGTCCAACAAAAGCTTGTGTCGTGGTCAAGGTTGTCTGCCAAATGTGAAGGAAGCGCCAAGTTTCACTACGGGGTCTTGTTTTTAATACCGAAACATATAGGGCATATCTGTCATCTGTCTGGTTATATCCAATACGATTTTGGTGACGAGCATTGAAAAACATTTAATCAAAATAAAACGACTCGTGTCTTTCTAACAGCACCTGGAGACAAAGAAAGTTCTTCCACGCTCCAGTCCTGAGGTTTTATTAACTTGAGAGGTTCGCGTCTTGCCTCGGGTTTATTCGTCCTGTTAGGAAAACAAACATATATATTTCCCAAAACAGGTTTTGAGGTGCTTGCGCTGTTCTGTGGGTTTATGGGATCTGCTGTGGTAGGGCGAAGGAGTTGGTGTGAGGAAGGGAGTGGGGAGGTTGGGGTTCTCTCTGAAAACCACTCTTAAGAAACTGATGTGGTCGGTCGCCAAGACCGCATACCGTGGAGACGGCGAAGGCGGCAGGGGAGTGTTCCGGAAGAAGGCGCAGCACCTGCCGCCGCGCGGGGGTCTCGGCGGCCGAGGGAGCGGACGGGAAGGGACGGAGCCGGGACGAGCAGAGATTAGAACCCGGGGCAAGAGTAGGCAAAAGACGAAGGAGAGCAGCAGAGGTTCGAGGGCGAAAATAAAAGAGCGGAATAATCGCGGAGGCGTTAAGCGGAGCTAAGCAAACGACTGTGGGTGGGGGGGAAGGAGTTGTAAAGAATTATCGAGCAGAGGCACGGAGGGATTAAATAGGGAGGAGGGGGCAGCTCGTCCAGCATGCGGCGCAGATCATGGGCAACCCCGGAAGGGTTAACAATCCAGGGAGAGTCGGCGGAGAGGTGTCGGGAAGCTTGGCAACGAGGAGGCACCGGAGCGTAAAAGCTGAGGCAAACGTCGGGCAGCGGGCGGAGTAGAGGAGCGCGAAGGGAACGGGAGCGCGATAAAAGGGGGAAAGTGGGGTTCCGTGAGGAAAGAGAGACGCGGAAAGTCAGCCAGGGGAGGGAGCGCAGCACCGCAGCCCAGGAGCCTGGCGAACACCAGCGGCCGTGCCCGGGCACTGGCTCTGACTGAGTGAGGAACACAAAAATCGAAGTGAGAAAAGGCTCTCAGAAGTGCGCAGGTGGATTTTTTTACACGGGGGGTGATTTCCTGACGTTTTCTTTTCGACATTTAAATATCGACGGGTGTCGTTACACCCGGCAACTACTACTACGACAGGTGTTGAAGCAATAGCTCGGAGATTGAAGCCAGGACCACAAAGCCATCGCCTTGTGTCTGCGAATGTAAAAGCTTTTGTTATACAGAGCTGAAATAGTCTTTTGCGGAACTTTAACGTAGAATGTGTTATTAACGCGTTTCTTTTTTCTCCGTCAAAGAAATGTTGGATCGTTTCAGGTTGGAACGCGTTATATTCGGAAACCTTATTAAGCTATTCAAGTGGAAAAATAGGAATACATCATTTTTAGTCTCTGAGGTCGGTAGTATGGGTCATTGTTGAAATTATATAACCAATGTATTTAAATATATAAGCGGTATATTGGTAACTCCGTTCTGATCAGGTAAAACTGTTTTATTGTAGGCAGCAAAGAGTCTTTTACTCGGTTTCTTCGATGTAATCACTGGATGTATCGGTTATTTTAGAGGTGGTTGTATATTTGTTTCTACTAATAGATCGTATTTAAAGAAAACAAGGGTCGCACTGATACTTCATTTTTTTAATTGTTTAGATAGACATAATTACGGGAATATAACATATCATAATGTTCGTTTAGAAGAACGCGCATCGAAATCTCTTTTTCTCCAAGATTATCGTCGGTCTTTTTACTCTTGTCTTTGGACAGCAGGGTTCTTGCGTTTACATAATCCCGCCGGCTTCCTCTGTAAAATTCTACCTGTTGTGCACCGGTAGGCCTGAAATGCAAGACGTTAATGCAATCCTCTTATACCTGGAACAAGCTTGAAATCGTCCATTTGAATCCGTTCTGAATGAGCACCAAGACTGTTACAAAGCAACAGATATGCAGTTGGCGAAGCTGTACTAACCTCATCTCTGTGTGGCAGTTTCTCAACCTCGCGGAATATTTCACCTCATAACACAACGTTAGTATCGCGCTAAACTAGAGTGAAAGCTGTCTTCTGGAGCGGGAACTCCATTCAGGAAATGCACGGAGAAGTATGCACGTAGCTGATTGATTGCAACTCTTCAGTGAGTCGCACCGCACCCTGGGTTTCCCTGCAAAACCAAGCACGCTGGAAAACGATGAGCCGTGTAGGCTACTGTTGGGCGATGCTGAGGCTGAGAGACGGTAGCGCATAGCCTACAAATATGTGCCAACCTACGACTCTCTCTAAAGGCAGACCGGGCTCCCTGTTCGAAGCGGGACAGCTGTTCCTGAAACACACGACCTTCCACGGGCTGCGCCACGTCTTTCTGGCCGGCTCCTACCCGCGCCGGCTGGCTTGGCTCCTGGCTTGCCTGGCTGCGCTGGCTCTGCTCTTCACCTGGTCCTCCAACCGTGTCCGCTACTTCCTCTCCTCGCCGGTTCACACCAAAGTCCACATGGTTTACGCCAAGCGCCTGGTGTTCCCCGCCGTCACCATCTGCAACCAGAACTTGCTGCTGCCCCGGCGCATGGAGAAGCCGGACATCTTCACCGCGGGCCGGTGGCTGGGTTTGCTGGGGAGGAACCTGCAGGTGTCCGCCGGGGCGCGCGAAGCCCTCTCCCGGCACGGGGCCAGCGATCCCCGCTGGTCCCCGCTCTCCCGGATCCTGGATTTCACCCACTTCCTGCCGCCGCCTCGCGACTCCCAGCCCTCCATGAAGCAGCTCCTGGACCGGCTTGGCCACCAGCTCGAGGAAATGCTGCTGTACTGCCGTTTCCAGGGGCAACTGTGCGGCCCGCGCAATTTCAGCACCGTGAGTCCGAGCACTGTTGAGCGTCTGGCGCTCCTGCCTTCTGCCTGCTGAAATAGCCCTAGAATAATCACAGCGGTGCACACTGTAATAGTATAATTACATTTAATTATGGTTTACCCCACAGGAAGTCTGCGAGGTTTAGGCTACTAGTGCAAATACAATCCCGTGTTTTGTGCAAGTAATTGACACTGAGCTCTGCTTTCGCGCACTGTTGTGTAGTATATTACCACATATTTCTTGTATTATACGATTCTATATTATTCAAACATTCCTTAATGTGCTTTTCATATATAAAAATATACATTAAACATTTAATAACATTATATAATGTTTTGTTTCACGTGGCGCTTGTTTATGCATACTGATGAGATTCTAGTCGCCCATTGAGTGAAAACGAGATTGCGATTTTTGAGGCTTCTTTCGTTCATTTTTCATTTGCATGAACACCACGTGGAGTGAGCAAGGTACAGGACATTCAGCACTGTCAATTCAGGTGCTGTCATTATCGCGTCAAGCAAAGTCCCTGCGTTCAAAGGTGTTTGTACTGCGCTTGGGCTGTGCCTAAACATTCACAAATGGGTTTTCTTTGCATATGATTGCCAGGAATAAATTACTCTTGTTCTTCTTTTCTCCTGTAGTTCGCCTGTAGGAACACATAGTAAATAGCCCTGTTCCTATTAAATGTCTGCAGTCAGCTTTAGTCGGCTGAAAACCTAATTTCGCCCTTTCTCTTCAAACCAGATTAGAGGAAGCTAGAAAGTGATCCAGCAGCCCCGATTAGGCTGATCCGCATTTGTTTCAGACAGCTCCCCTGTAATTAAACTTCAGGACATTCTTGTAGCCTTTGGGATGTTCGAAGCGATAAGCGCTTGTTTTCGTGAAATTAAGAAGTAGGCTACACTGTGGCGAGAGGGCTCATGTACATAATAGAACAGGTTTTCGGTCCCGGGGCAACATTGTGGGTATTACAAAAAAAAAACGAAGATCCGTACCTCGGGGTGTACGTATAATTGCTATTAAGTGATGCGGTTTTGGTTTCTCTGTGAGAATTTCCAATTCGCACTTCAAAGTGAAACACTCATTTTCATTCACGTTCATTGAACTGGAAGTGCCTTTTATATCACATGCTGAGCAGTGCTGTTGAGATTTTTTTCCCTAACGGTTGCTAATTATAAATCACAGCCAGGATTTGATTGTCCTGCAAAAAGTATTTAATAGATTTATGATTTTAGTCGCTTCAGTCCAGCTTTCTTGGAAGCCGGCGGATTTTCAATAGAATTGTCACCAGTCCCGTTGGCGAAAGTATCTTTTATTAGACGAAACAATGCAGAAGATTTGTTGCTCTGGCTGATCCTTGATAACGAGCTCGATAGCACCTTTTCATAACCCTCTGGAGCCCCCAAGAACTGCTCTGTAACAGAGTGCAGTGCGTCTGTTAGGAGTGCAGGTGGACACTTTATTGCTCGTGACTGGATCGTGTCACATTTGGGGAGGCCCAACACCATGTTGGTCAGCACTCTTGCCTCACGGTTCCCAGGTCCTGGGCTAGCAGGTGTCCATCTGTGTGGAGTTTGCATGTTCTTCCTGTGCACACATGGTGAGACTTCTTTAAAATGCACCACCTGCTGTGGCCATTGCTTCCGGAGTGACCGGTGCACAGTCTGCGTCAACAGGACAACACGAGCAGGATGTGCCAAATGCTGTCCTCTTGTTTCTGGCCACTCTTGTTTCGGCTACAATGCAGTGGAGTTTGGTTGTCTTGCAACATCCTGACGTGATGCGTTAGAAGGGCCCTGTTGCAGATGTGTTTCAGAAAAGGGGTTTTGTGCTGGTTACCATCCAGCTGCGAGGTGAACAGAACAGGCCCCTGTTACCCTGAGGCAGGTAGAGGCAGGGCCACTAATGAGCTGAGGCATGAGTGTTCATGCTCTCAATTAGTAATGATATTTAATGACAAGATGACATGCTCTGGAAATGCAAAATCCTTATTTTGTATCTGATCCCCTCCCATGTAAAAACAAATGTAATATGGCACAGACAGAAGGGTGTCCATTAGAATACCCTCTTAATTAAAGGTCTTCGGAGTTGGTCAGCCTTGCAGTAATGAAACGTCCTGACACTTGGAAGGAGATGAGTCTTCTGGGACCTGGTTCAGCAAAGGGTAGTGAGCTCAGCGAGGGCTTAATGCTGACACATCGTTTAGATAAGCTAATGGGCTGGTTTTGACATCCCATTCCGTTGGGATCTATAATAATCTTAAATATAATCTTTTTGCTATATAGCACCTTCCAAGGTACTGTACATTGTTTTACAGTGCTGCCCTTGGGTATAGTTCCTCTGGCAAACAGGCAGACAAGGCTGAGACAGGTTGGAAGTTATAAATCCGAATTAAGCACCACGTAAAAATTGTAGAATCTACTTAAAAGGATCATTTTTTTTAACAAGTCCTCCTCAGCGGACACATCAAATCGGTCATAGCACAGCTGTGGTGGCACGAGATTCAAAACAAAACAGGCCTAAAATCTTAATCACATTACAATGAAGTTTCTTGTTCACTTAACCAATTGAGTTTTTACAGGAGGGTGCTAATATGCCAAAAATAAGGCCTTAAGACACACATTTCAACTCCCAAGTGGTGGGATAGGTTGATATTTTGGGAACATGGGATCATTGACAATGAATAAGAAACCAGGGCTGGAAATGACGGTGTGTGTGAGAGATGGAAAAGGGGATCCAACGACAGGGGCAGGAAGGGGGGCGGACAAAATACTTGGCCCCCACCTCCAAAACAAGCATCAGCGACCCACGGTGCCCCCCCATGTACTCTCCCTTGGGCGTTTTCATTGATCTGTCATATCGAGCAGGCAGGAGTCCAGAGAGAGAGCTCACAGCGTTCTGTATAACTGCCATCGATCCAGGCAAACGCCCCGCGCTCACAACTCGAGCAGCGCAGCCTGGGGAGATCGCGTCCTGCTACAAAACAGCCCAAAATGCCTCCCGCTTGCACGCGGGAACTGTTCCCATATTTAGAACACCATTGCCAAGCATCCTGAACCGGTTATTCAATTATTGTCTGGGGCTCTCTGCAGGCTTTTTGGCGCAGTGTTAATAAAAAATTTAAAGAAAACAGCAAATTGCAAAACAGGAGCACGCATTACAGCATGTGCTACAAGTGAAACATTAAATCAGCGTTCAGTCCAGCCGGGGAAAACACGGAATGAGTTTTGCTTTAAAGGAGCGGGCTTGACCTTACTCGGCTGAGTGTTATTCCGTCTCAATATTTATATGGCGTCCTGTTGTATATGTGCGTGTGCTGTGGGGATAGTCACGCAAGGCTGTTCCACCCATCGTGCTCGCTCTCAGGACTCGTGGCTTATTGATCCAAGGCCCTCTGCAGGCTAAGCCTTGAAGGATCTCAGGGAATCTTCTCCCGCCATCAATAACTAATTAACTATTGAAGGGAAAACAGCTGGTGAAATGATGGCCGATTAACATGGGTGAGTGGGAGATGAGGGGGAAATAAATCAGGGGCGCGCCACGCGGACTTGATCATTAGTGGAACATGGTGTGTGACGCTGAAATCCTTCCCCCCCCCCCCACACATGTTCTTAATTTTCCTGAACTGCGTTTTTTTTTTTCTGAAATGGGCTCTTAGAATATAAAATGAAAATGAACAGAACCAGATGCAAACCACTCACTTCCTATTTGCACCCTGTTGCCATCGAAGGATGAGATTGTGGTCAGTCCTAGGAGGGGGGAAGCACCTTTCTTCATAGTGATTTGAGAAAATGTATTTGTTTAACTGACTTTTGCTGTGGTCTTCTACACTTTTGACTGGCCTTTATTACACGTTATCCCACTCGCTTTACCACACAGGTCCAGGAGAAAACCCAGCTGCCCCACAGTCGACGTCCACTGTGGTCTGTCATGCACAGTGCGGGAGTTTCCCTGTCAGGAAAAGCCGCAGGAACACCGCAAAGATGCCGTGTGCGTTTTGTCTGGGACCTTCCTGCGTTCCTCCCCTATCTTCCGTGGAAATATTCCCAAACCGTGCTGGGAATGCTGTGCTGGGAATGCTGACACAGACGAGCCTTTGAAACCTAAACTGGAAACGGAGTGGTTCTGAAAGCCGAAAGCGGGGCTCGTTCTGGGCCTGGCCGTGTCGGCTCCCGCGGTTTCTCTAGAAAGGCTGGGGGTGGAAGTGGGGGGGTGTATAGTTGCCCTGTAGCCCCGCAGAACGGGCGTGGACAGGTGAGGAATCGATTGCCTGGACGGGGCGGGTGACGAAGGCTCCTGCGTTCCCTGTGTTGTAGACGCGACTCGTCGTTCTCTTCCCCGGCGCTGCTGTCGTTCCGACCGGGAGCCGAGCGCGGCGCTGAAGAGCAGGGCGGCGCCGGGTAGAGGGCGGCCAAGGCTGTCGCACCGTCCCTCGGCTTGTTGCCACAGCAACGCACACTCTCCTGGCCCTGCTGGAGCAGCGCAGTCGGCAGGCTCACGCAATTCCAGCTCTCCCGCGCGGGCCTGTTCCTGGTCAGGGTGAGCGCACCCCCGGAGAAGAGGGGCTGGCAGCTGCAGCTTCCCGGGGACATACAGTCGGAAATCCGTAACTTGAGAAACACAGAGGAATCTTTTAAACAAAACTTGTCCCCTTGCAAGCAGCGGCTCCCTCATGGCATTGTTTTAGGTTCAAAACAACAAGCACAGGGGCAAGCACAGCCAAGAACTCGTCCCTCTTTTCATGCAGTGAAATTCCGGTGGAAATTTAAGAAGCATCCGGATCCGTAGACAAAAGAACGGGAAAGCCTGACAAAAAACCCTCTCGTGACCAGCTAGAAAACGGGGCTGCACAGCATTGACATAAAAACAAAATCTACACAGGAGTAAAAACTCTGAAGTATGTAATAACAGCCAATCCTCCTTGCTTTCTTGCCCAGATATTCACCTATATTAACCGTTGTAAGTGAAATCTGACAATATAAAACTCTTTAAACCTGCCCATCCCCATCACTCCCACCAGTGCTAAGAGATACATACGTGCTGGAGAGTCCAAATTAAAACAAAATCTTATCCCACCACTACAGAGATGATCGCCTTGGTAGGCTTAAGGAAATTCTGAAAGAGGACTTCCAAAACGCAGTCCCAAGTCCCAGTGTCAGATTTCAAATCCAGAACCCTTAGGACTGGAGCACTCGAGAGCTGGAGATGCTTGGTGACAGAACCATGTAACGGGTGTACAGGACGCTGGCGATTGTGGTCAATCGATCATTAGTTTGACCCTGCCGGGGATGTCTTGTTTCAGTAGGGGAAGCACAGGTTAACCTTTATTTAGAAAGCTCCGAATGAAAAAAACCCGGTGGGCAGGAATGGGTGAGCGAGCTGGTGTGCATGGGAGTTTGGTGCCGTTTCCCATTTGAACGGCGTCCCACTTGAGTTTTTCTAACTCTCCATCTCTTGTCTCCTTGGAAGGGGGGGGGGGCTCCAAAGGTGATCCAGGGGGGTGAAGGTCACGGCCCTGCGTTGGGGCTGCGCGTTCTGAATGAGAAAGCAACTTCAGCTGCGTGGCTCAGAACGATTATTGCACTAATCCACAAGTGTGTGTGGCTTCTGGACATTCACACAGAATCTGTACTGAAAACAGCAGAACAGCAGAAAGTCATGCTGGTGGTATTAATGAAAGGTCCCGCTTTTGAAGCTGTGATGTGGGGAGAGTCCTGTGCTAATTCAACAGGCAAATAGGGAGAAAGCAAGGATTTCGATTTTTGTTTTATACGGATGACACGGTAATGGATTTGAGGGTTTCAATGCAGGATGGTTTTTGTCACGTTTATGTGAAACTAATTGGCAACTAAAGAGCAAAGCAATCTAAAATAATATAGAGCAAGATGATCAGTTGTAAAGTTGGTTAATAAATGCAATTAATCATGTACCATTGAAAACCAGAGTTTGGAACTAGAGTTTGGCCTTTTCAGGAAGTCTCCTGAGTTAGACACCCGTGACAGGATCAAGACAAAGAACCTGTGTACTGTATGTCCCATGGTGTTGAACAGTACAAGTGTCTCAAGTCATAATGTACAGTAACAACACTGTCTTGAAAGGCCATGCAAAAGAGCTTTTGAGCGGTGCGTGCAGTGAAACAGATTTTATCTAGTATGAGATGCGGGGCTTTTTCGCAAACTCGCCTTTTTCAGACATCCCACTCTGGAGACAAAAGAATTGATCTCATGAATTGATGATTGACCTTTATTGTACTCTAAATACCATCAGGGGAATGAACAATTCGAAGTGCGGTCGCTGTTTCATATGGAAATGTTTTTAATTATGTATCTCCCATTGCAAACAACAATGTCACTGTTTGATTACGCGCTCTTAGTCATTTGAAACTTCGGATGATTGACAGCTGATCTGAAGAGCCTGACTTTTTGCTTTCTGCTCTCTTTTGTCTCCTGACTGCACTGTGGGAGGGAGGCAGGCTGAGTGTTTCTTTTTTTATAAAGTGAGCCACAAGGATTTCCAGTTTGCTGTTTAAGGTTAACTTTTGAGCACTCTTAACAGTTTGACAGAAATGAAGGACAGTTTCCTCTGGTCCTCTGTATTTCAGTCCCCTTTGCCTACCACCCAGCATCCCTAAGTACTTTGGCATTCATCAGAGTCACCTGCTGCACTGGGAATCTCACAGAAGAGATCCCTCTGATATGGAAAGGGGTTCCTGATAGTATTAAGGAAGCACACTGTCGCTTTTGGAGCGTAAGGTCATGGTGTCAGAGGATACTCGCTATCATTATTTTCAAATCCTATTCCAGAGCAGTGTCTTGTCCGTCGGGTTTTCTTTGTTTCGATGGCTGTCTTGATTGAAGAAAATAACAACTGTTAAATCATTCCTTTTACAATGCAAGCGGAACCATTTCATTTGATCTATGACGGGTTTCCCCTAGCAAATATGAAAGCAGTGGGGATCCAGATGTTTCTTTTGTGAAGGGGGGTTCTTCCATACTGAGATATATCCTCCAAGCAAATTAGGAGATTTAGATCGCTAAGTTTCTCCTCTGACATAATTCTAAAACAAATTTGGATAGTGTCACATTCAATTCACCCGGGCTGTCCCTGGGGCATGTCTGATGCTCAGCTCTGCATTAAAGAAGGGCATAGTTTCTTTCCAGTTTCAAATGATAGCTGACTTGCCTTTATTAAATAGATCCCCTGTCTGGCAGTGCAAACTTCAAGGTATTAATCCTTCCTATTAAAACGTGATCAAGAACTCTTTGCCTCAATCCTGTTGATGAAAACAACATTTAACGTCAGGCTCTTTTATGGAAACTGCATGCTTGAAGTGTGTGTAGAATATTAATTGGAAAACAGATTAAATAAACGAGCAGATGTTCTGTCTGGCTACTCTACATAATTCTGCAAGTTCTAAATGAGCTTCTGTCTGTCTGCCAGTTGGACTTGCAGTAAATAATCGTAATTAATGGCATTTATATAGCGCTTTTCATCTCCAAGTTTCCCAAAGCACTTCAGTTATGTGGTATTTTCAGTTACTGTGGTACCTCGTTCATTGCTTTTGTGTTGATTGTAGAGACTGTACCTAAGGGACCTGTGATTTGTCTTCGTATTACAATGCATTGTATTGTCTCAGTCACTGGACAGCCTTTAGCTACTATATTAACTGGTTCATTTTCTTTTATACCACTTTATTCTACTTTTTCATTTTATTTGTTTCAATTGTTTTCCATAGGTCATTGATTATTTTGAATACAATTAGCCTGGGATGAAATTGTCATCTAAAAAGTGAATTGCTGAAAATAATAATAGTAGCAGTTGTTAATCAGTGTAAGACTGAGTCCCTGACATTCGAGTGCAGCTCCTTAGAAGCTTTTTTGGCTCTGTCCTCGTGTGCAGAGACGAGGCAGGAGCTGGAGGGCTGCTGTATAACACAGCCCCTGGAATCAGCAGCCTGAGCCAGCAGCAACCTCGGGGAGTCCATTTAAATTGACAGGCAAGCGCAGGCTGCTGTTTGAAAGGGTCAGCCTGTAAAATTAATGAAGTGGCCCTTAACCACCGGCTGGGCTATTCGTAGCCTAGTGGAGTTTCTTATTGCACCCAAAGTGCCTGGCCCTCCTCTGTCATCAGGCGTTTGCTGAGGCGTGGGCTCTGTGAAGGGTGATCCCTGCTGTCGTTTTTCTGTCATTTACAGACCAGTGCCCTGGAGCTGCATTTTGTTTCTGTTCGGTACGAATGAATGGCGCTTCAGACCTGACAGATACAGTTTTGGCACAGAAGCTAAATGCAGTTTGGACACTGAGTAGATTCTCATCACCTTTCTTTCTCTGGGGTTTAATCTTTTTAGGTTGTTCACATAGAAGTGTAGCAGCTATTCCTGTAATTGCCAAGCCAGCCTGGCACAGAGATCTGTATGTGAATTCTGGATACAGTACTATCCCACTACGAGCTGTCAGCATGCAGACAAATCTATAAACATGTCAGCACTGAGAGTTAAGCATATCATTGCACTTGTGCATATGACAAATAAACTGAACTGAATTTAAGACTGACCAGGGCATGGATTTAACTGATAGCTTTGCTGTGCTTTTTTAAAATGTTGTTTTTGCAGTCAAACACTATGTGAGCTCAGGAATCCGTTTGTGAAGGTATTCACAAAGTAGTAGTGTTTACTGTAAGAGTAGTCTCTTTGTAAGGGGGACACTCCTTTTAGATAATGGAATGTGTCATTCATTTCCTCTTGAATAATGGGCATGCTGTTCCCAGGTCGTCTTTATAAACAGAGCCACAGTATCTTCACTTTATAGACACGGCGTGTCTAAGACAAGAAGCAAAATTATTGGATTTGAACTCCTTTCATTCTCTAGGTTTAATCTTTTTATGCTCCTAACAAGGAAAATGAGCTGTCATCCCATTATTGCTAATCCTGTAAGGCACAGAGCTTTGGATTTTCAGCTTTAGCCATTCAACAAGCAAGTGTGCATTTAAACCGCTTAATTCATTGCTTTTCCAAGGCAATTTGGCAGCATGCAAAGGTAATTTCTTTAAAAATGTAATTATAAATTATGAGATCTAAATGAAATTAGATTTTTTAATGTATTGTTTTTTTTTTTTCTTTCTGTGCTCTCCCTGTCATTGTTACAAAGACTAGCCGTCCCCGCAGTGTCTGACGAACTGCTCTTGTCTTGCAGATCTTCACCCGCTACGGGAAGTGCTATACCTTCAACTCCGGCCAGGACGGGCGCCCCCTGCTGGTCACCATGAAGGGCGGGACAGGCAATGGCCTGGAGCTCATGCTGGACATCCAACAGGACGAGTACCTGCCTGTGTGGGGGGAGACAGGTCAGTCTGCTGCTGCTGAGTTCGAAGACCACATCTAGTAGTGGCACTGTCTTTTGAACATCCCTGGTGCAACCATAGGTTGATAAGTAGTTTGAATTTCTGTGCATTTGAGATGGAGAACAGGAGATGCTGCTTTAATCAAAGGGTGGTGGGAGTGTGGAAGAAGGCATCCTGCCTTGTTGCTGAAGGCGAGACCCAGGCTCCTGTCAAGAAACTGCATGGATGAAATCCTTGGATCAGTTAACTACTAACTACCAGATGGGCTAATTGGAGTCGAATGGCCTCTTCTCTTTTGTAACCTTTCTTGACTTTTAGGTTATTGTATTGCCTGATTGTAAAATTGCCACAACTAGAAGTCTTGGAAAACTGTCACAATGAGCAAATTCTTGCTTATTTGCATTAACACCATCGACATGCCAGTGCAAAAAGCATTGCACCATTTACGAATTTGGTCCTGGATGTCAAAGACATAGATGGAGTCAGGGATTGTCTTTAAGTATAGTGGTATTTCAGATGATTATCATATTCAAGTTGGGAAGCTGTTTGAATAATAAAAAGAATATCACATACTATACCAAGAGATAATAAATTAGATTACATAGTGTACGTTTCTGTAAACAAAAGAATGCAAGTTGGTCAGTTCTAGTAGAAATGCATGTTCTTGTGAATTCCTATCCATCCATCCATTTTCTAACTGCTTTTGTCTAACACAGGGTCATGGGGAAGCTGGAGGCTATGCCAACCATTAACAGGCACAAGGCAGGCTACACCCTGGACAGGACAACAGTCCATCACAGGGTACACACACACAAGTTCAGGGCCAGTTTCCCCAGAAGCCAGTTAACCTACCAATATGTCTTTGGACTGTGGGTGGAAACTGTAGCACCCAGAGGAAACCCAGGCAAACACAGGGAGAACATGCAAACTCCATGCAGATCGCACCCAGGTCCAGAATTGAACCCAGGGCCCCAGCGCTGCAAGGCAACGAAGCTAACCCCTGAGTCACCGCGCCACCAAAAAATCCTAAGTATGATTGATAAAATAAAGCGATAAATGGATACATTTGACTATTCAGGTTGGAGACAAGACACAATGCAGGATTCCTATCTTACACAAACAGTTGCAAATAGAATGCTGTATCAGGACTCAAGCACCTGATCAGCAATTCCAGTATTTCTGTTTGGGATGTTATAGGAGAACTGATATATCTGTGTTTTGTGTTGGGCCAGTGTTGGCTTGATACCCAGAAGTGCACAACTGCAGCTGCATCAGGGTTCTGCTTCTGTCTGGCCTAAGCAAGTCTTGAGAAAAGGAGACACGTCGAACTGTACGATCTCAGGTTCTGGCATCGGGCCATGTAGCTAGCGGACAGTCAATGGGAATCCCCAGGCAGCGGCAAAGTGCCTCCGCCGAGGATGAGATGGGACTACTTGACCAGGGCTCGCTCAGCGAGACAGCGCCCCCCTGTGGCCCCCCGGGTGCTTGCAGGCTCACGGCGCTGTCAGTGAGGGACGCGCCTCTCCTCCAGGCGGCGCTGATCCTCCAGTATGGGGCAGTGCTGCCTGTGGAGTGTTAAAAGGCGCGTGACTCGAAGGCGGGCGGGGTGGAGGAGTCTGCCTGCACTTCCTCGCTCTCCCCTGTGTGCGGTGGTGGGGGTCGTAGCTGCAAGCAACACACACGTGGCTTTCCAGATTGGGTGGCTATAACAACTAATCGATGATAAAAACAATTCAAATAAAAGTGAACAAATGTTTTCCTGGTGCTGCTAGAGTACACAATGAAAAGCTACAGTATGCTTCTGCAGAGAACTAATGCAGTGTTTTGGCAAGAAACCAAGAAGCAGCATTAAATTCATTGAAATAACAGAAAACCATGTGACCACACAAACCACAGCAACTGTGCACATCCCATATTCTAAACAGACATTCACAAAGCATATAACCGCTGAGCACGAAACTCCCTTGATCGCCCCATTCAGTCTAAGGCCGCAGAGAATTACCTGACAACAGCAGGGAGCTAACAAAACTGAACACCATGTAACGCATTGCATTCAGTGACCATTGTACAGCCCCTGTCAATGTAAGGCCATATAGTATCGACTACCCATGACAGAATGGCCCGTGGTCTGATCCCCCATACCCCTGCAGCAGCCACGGTTGTCTCTTGAGCAGATGAGTCCCATATACAGTTTCTAAATCTTCATCCAATTCAGAGTTACGGAGGAACCAGAGCCTGTCCTGGCCAGTAATGGGCGCAAGGCAGGGTACACCCTGGATGGGACGCCAGTCCGCTTATGGGGCACAGACAAACCCAGACACGTGCGCTCATGCCAGGGCCAATCTTTCCAATTAACCTGCCGGCATGTCTTTGGACTTTGGGTGGAAACCAGAGCATCTGGAGGAAACCCACACAAACACGGGGAGAATATACAAGCTCCCGCAGATAACACTCCGGGAATTGAGCAAAGGTTAGAAATCCCATCGGTGGTGGAGCCGGAGAGCAAGAAAAGCATGTCAAATGGTTGCACCGTTACCGTCGTCGCAGTGCGTGGTGCGCCACAAGTCAGATAATGAGAGCCTTGGCCATTTGCTTGCCAGCTGTACCTCCGAAGGACAGTCTTATCTCTTATGAGCGCAAATAAGCGAGTGTCTGGAGGCACACCTGGCCCCTCAATTCTCAGATGCAATTAATTCTGTTTAACAGCGCCCATATGGCGTGGTGCCTGGGCAAGCGGCTGTCTTTGTATTGCAATTCTTGTGCTTCCCTGTCGCCACACTGCCCTGAGAAAACTCCGCCCGGACACACAGGATCCCAGTTCCATTAACCCCTGTAACAGGAGAGAAATCTAGGAGCTTCAGCGGCCATAATGAACAAAAAGGAAAGGCAATTTCCTTTGTTGAAATGAAAAACAAATCTGCTGTGCCGATTTCAGCGTGATGTTTTTTTTAACACTGGTATGAAGGAGGTCGGTTGGCCCTGGGGTCCAGGGTTCAATTCCAGATCTAGGGTGCTAGCTACATGGAATTTGTATGTTCTTCCCGTGTTCCAGGTGCTCCGGTTTCCTCCCACGGTCCAAAGACATGCTTGTAAGTTAATTGGCTTCTGGGAAAATTAGCCCTGGTGTGAGTGCGTGTGTGTCTGTGCCCTGTGTCAGGGTGTCTGTTCCTTGCTGGGATAGGCTCCAGTTCCCCTGCAAGCCTGCAATGGATAAAATGGTTAGAAGTTGGATGGATGGATGGATGGATGGATGTCATGAGTGGTGCTGGAGTGTTTCTCAGGTGCAGTCCTCGTGTAGTTTGGGAAGCCCTTGCAAACTCCCTGCCCTCCTGCACCACTCCACATTGCTCCTCTCTGCATCTCATTAATTTAAAAAGGAAGAGAAGCCTTCAAGACTCTGTGACAATCGAACAATTTTGTGGTGGAACCACTTCCATTCCTGAGATGCAACTTGCTCTTGTAATGTAAAATCTATTCGCAAATGCTTATGCAGGAGAGAAGGCTATTGGGTTCATGGATTTTCATTTGATCTTTTTCTATATGATGCATTCTTTTCTCCATTCCTTTCCTACTTAGTCGATACTGGTGAATGGTGAAAGATCCCAGCTGGTCAGCAGCAAGGAGGGGAGCTTGTTAAAATCTTGCAGACGCATCTTGTTGATTTCTGTGTTTAGCGGGGGAGGTATTTAAAGTCACAGCTTGCAAAGCTGGGCCGTGGCTGAATCTAACCATGTCTTCACGGTGCAGTAATGTCGTTCATTAGGTTACATTATGGTTTGAAACGCTGGGCTGTGCAGCTTGCAAGGATCATTATCATTATGCAGTTAGCGTGCATTGCTTTCAGCACAACATGACTAGAAGATACACTCCCCTGCCTACTGTCTTTTAAGATGAAGTTTGATACCCATTATTCAGTCGCAGATTCCTAATTTGCTTTCCTTTCACGCGGTGCATATTTGCTTTGCTGCATGGGGGAGTTGAATTTATTATGATTTCTGAGTGTGCAGTAGTCCAGTCACGCGGTGAACATCCCTGATCCCTGGAGTGTCCACATGGTGTGTGGTTGCTCTGTAGATCCAAGAGGTATGGGAGAGAGAGCTATCAGGGTCTTTGTGCCCAAATACTGATGACTTCGGAGCCCAATGCATGTCATGTAATCATCCATAATTAAGCTCCTAAATCCCTTGTTTCACGAAGCCCATGTCTTGTATATATCTGTTTCGTGATAAGCAGGTAGCAGCAACTGGACAATCAGAATCTCCGTGGCCACACACTGGAACAAAAGGCAGTAGTATCACCTCTAGCTAAAATCCTCTGTGCTACACATGAGTCCAGTCACACTTAATGATTTGCCAAACCACCGTGTGTGAATCAATATTTGGATTCCCACCCACCTGTTCCCAGCTTTTCCATGGATCGCTGCAAGCTTTCCAAGCTGCACGCCCTGCAGGAAGGTCAGCCATCTAATGTGGCCCTGTGTTGTTGCTGTGTCCCTAGATGAGACGTCCTTCGAGGCCGGGATCAAAGTGCAGATCCACAGTCAGGATGAGCCCCCTTTCATCGACCAGCTGGGATTTGGGGTAGCACCGGGCTTCCAGACTTTTGTTTCCTGTCAGGAACAGCGGGTAAGAAGAGGAAGGAAGGGTGGGGATAGGGGACGGGGAACTGAAATTAGGTAGGGCAGGGAAAAGTCACATAAACACATGTGGTTCTACAGAGCCCAGCCATGCAGAAAAACACTCATCCCCTCCAAAAATAGTTCCAGTCCAGTTTTCCCACAATGCACCTGTTCCCGCAGCTTACAAATCATGCTTTTTCATGATTGTCTACATGGTGCAAAGCCCAAACGTCCTGACACAGATTTTGTACCTCCATGGGTCGTTTACTGCTTACTACTGCATTACAGCTGTAACAGCTCCTCTTCAAGGCTGCTTGTTTGCCACTGGTCCCTGAACACAACTGCTTCACAATCCCAGATCACCGGTTTATGGAGTAGAAAAGCAAGGGAGTTGGGGGGGGCGGGTGATACACTTTGATTATGCAGTAGTTTTCAGTAAATCGTAAACACCAGTCTCAGCATTTTTGACTTTCCTATGGAGAGAAAGAGACGCACATTTCCATATCACAAATGACATACATGAATTTAAACTAGAAGCATGCACAGACTTTCAGAAGAGATGCTGACATTAAAATGCATGCTTTCAATCTGTGCACGGTACGTGAGAGATGTATTAGATAGATCTAAGGTAAAATCGTTAATCTCTTGAGTGTTGTGGATGGGACAGGGGCCATATATTTTCCAGTGCTCTTCACGGTCTGGAATCTGCACGCTTGCAGGATTAGAACTGCCAGCCTTCTGCATGGTCTGTCTCTGTACTACACTTGGGCCCCCACTTTCATTTAATGACATTCATTCCAATCCTGCTTTTGCCATTGCCACCAATAAAGCGCTCCTTGGAATAAATGAGCAATGAAATGGCTGGCTTGTAATATAAATGATGTTACAGCTGAGAGAAAGCCTTCTCTTAAAGCTATTAGGCAAGGCAGGGATCTCTTTGTGTCTCCAGGTAATTGTAGTGGAACCTTTTGATCTGCCAGGCACTGTGGAAGTGTGCTCCTTTCTCTCTTTTGTAAGGCCACCCAATGAGCCACATTGCCTGCCTCTCCTCCCCCTCTCATTAAAGAGGTTTTTTTTTTCAGAATTAACATGATTAGTTTCTGCAGAATAACAGACACAGAGGAGAAAGCAAGAAAATAAATGATTGCCTAGCTGCAAAGTTCAAATTTATATCCAACGAGGAATGAAGTTGTTTTTAGTTGGAGTGGATGGTATTTTGCCTGTGCAGGCAAATAGGAGCAGCACCCAGTTTGCTTTGAATCTGTTATGAGTTACGGGTTCATGACCCCAGTATGAACACTGGTATTGCATCCTTGACCAAAAATATTTCTTTCAATTTTTCATCAAGCCTGCTGTCTGGAAATATTTCAGAACTATAGGGCCATTAACTTCATCTAAGGCAGTCTCTTAGACAACATTATAGAAGCTGGATAAGTTTCAGGCCTAGGAGCCTGTGAAGTCCCAACAGCCTGAAAAAGTAATCAAGGTTGAATTAACTAATTCATGGCTGAAGTGAGCTACCTTTTTCCCAGGTCTCTGCAGGTTAAAATTCAAATCAGTCTGTAGAAAAACAGTCTTGGGGGACTAGACTCTAGAACCCTGGTTTTAAATATTAAATTAATATGATGTACATATAAAGTGCAGTTCAGCCTACTGTATTATTAAATGAATCGAGATATTCAGCCAAAATTGTTACTCAAGTACCCTGGAACCTTAGAACATTGGAAGTTGACACTACTGATGGGAATTCTGTTCTTTTGCATTGGCCTTGACCTCTGACCTGTGTGCACATGTTCTCAGCTGGTGTACTTGCCCCAGCCCTGGGGGGACTGCAAGGCCACCCCCATGGACTCAGACTTCTTCGACACGTACAGCATCACGGCGTGCCGCATCGACTGCGAGACGCGTTACCTCGTGGAGAACTGCAACTGCCGGATGGTCCACATGCCAGGTAAATGCTGATCGGAGTGAGAAGGACAATGCTCAAGACTTTTGCCTCTGAGGGAGACTGGAACACAGGCACTGCTCTGCCCGTGATCCCAGACATGCCCAGAGATTGAGAGTTCTTTGTGTATCCCAAAAGGGCAAAGAGCCTGAGCGCTCTCCCAGTGATCCCAGAGACGCACAGACACTGGGACCTCTTCCTGTGATCCCAGAGATGCACAGGGACTGTGTGCTCTTCCTGTGACCCCACAGACACTGGGAGCTCTTCCTGTGACCCCAGAGTCACACAGACACTGGGAGCTCTTCCTGTGACCCCAGAGACGCACACGGACTGGGCTTAGCAAATGTCTGGCCATATTGGTTTCAGAAGGTAGTGCAACACTAAATGATTTGCATCCAAGCCACATGAACTCCATTTTCATAAAAGATTTCTAAGCTGGAAAAAAGAGGGATACCAATCTCTATACAGTCCTCTTTCACAATGGTATGCAATGGGGGAATTACATCCTAGGAGAGCAAGCAAAATGGTTCAGATCAAACACAATCATGGAATTTTAAACAATCCAAACTTCACGCCGTCCGGCCTTTCTAAGGGCGCCTTGCGTAATAAACAAGGAACTGAACCCAGTGGGCTGGTGACGGCTGTTCTGGGGCGTTACAGGGGCAACAGAGCCATCACCCGGGCAGTGAGGCCAGTTATCGACTCCCTTGGCCATTGCTCCCCCTTCTCAGGCGGCCGGACGCTGACAGAGAGGCGGAGAGACCCCAGCTGGCAGGGCTGTAAATCAGCCAGGCACTGAGGTGGGATAGAGCGCTGTGCCTGGGGTCAATACCGACTGAGCCGCAGCGTGTCCTGTTAGGAAGTATTAGGCAGTTAGTGAGGCAGTGACACTGACAGTGGTTCCTGCAACCCCTGATCATCCGTTACTCTGTTTTCCACATCATACTCTGAATAAAGGCTATTAGAAGATAGTGAAGTGTACAGGGCATGAAGGACCCTTCTCAGGACAATCTTTGCCACATGGTGGGACTCAGTGCATACAGTCAGCACAAATGAAGATCAGCAAAGGCAGAGGAAGATACAACGATTGACGTCAGACTGCAAGCAGCTTCCTTAGTGATAAAATGTGTTTTATTTTGATGATGTCCACTACAATTCATACAGTCTTACATTTCTTTCTTTATGCAACAAATTCTGAATGTAAATCTGCATTATTTTTTGCTAAATGTTTTCAGTTATTACACGGCATCGTACCGTAGGTATGAATACATTTGGAGCCTGCTGCTTAAATATACACTCACTGGCCGAAATATTAGGAAACTAAGGCCACATTTCAGTGGCTTGAACAGGACATTACATGTGTTTCACAATATTCCAAACAATTTACAGCTCTAAACAGGTTGGCCTTTATTCATCCAGTTGTAGTACTTGTGATAGTGGGTGTGATGGACCTGCACATTCCACCAGTTTTTAGCAGGGCTGAGATCTGCAGATAGCCATGCCAAGTGATGGAAATCAAATGCCCCTCGTGACATTTATATATGGAAGTGAATTTAACACTGAGAACAGGAGGCCCTTCTTTGTTTGAAGGGCTGAAGGAGTCTGGATCAAGCTACACAGCCGTGTGGTTGAAACTCTGCTTTCCTTCAAGAAAGGCTGGCTGGATGAAATGCTGAGATCAATTTTACTACTGCACAGACTCGATGGTTACAGACCCTCTCGTCTATAACGTTTCTTATGTTCTTACGTCAACCATGCATTGGTTGTCAACAATGCAATTGTGTTACTGTGATGTTACCACTAATACTGTAGCTCTTCAGTTGTAGCTGATGGGAATTTGACATAGCAGGACTGACCTCTGTTGGGGGAGACGCTTTGTGACTTTAGGGCTGGGAGTGTTGCTGAGAGCAGGCCTTGGGGACAAGCTGTGTGCGCCAGTCTAACTCCTGCGCCTGTGCATTTCACTTACTTGTATTTTGATCAGTGAACATATAGGTTATGAATACATATTTAACAGCACTCTGCGATGGCTAATCCCTCTTTCTGTCCGTAGGGGATGCTCCCTATTGCACTCCGGAACAGTACAAGGAGTGCGCTGACCCTGCTCTTGGTAAGAGCTCCAAAAGACCTGGTTTGCATGTTCCTTGGCCTGTTTAAATAATTCTACCGTGGTAATTTACTGCATGGCACTGCAGAGCCTAGTTTACTTAAGCATTGGTGGACCAATACTATTCTCCTGTTTAAGTACATTGCACAAGCCTGCAGCTCCACATACTGTGTTAAGTTTCAACGTTTTTTAGCAACAGGGAAGAGTCACAGTGCAGACAGGTAGTCATAGATCCCGTCACGAGTCACAGTATTTCTACGTTTCGCCTCTCCCCGTAGACTTCCTGGTGGAGAAGGACAACAACTACTGCGTGTGCGAGACGCCCTGCAACACCACACGCTATGGCAAGGAGCTGTCCTTCGTCAAGATCCCCAGCAAGGCCTCGGCCAAATACCTGGCCAAGAAGTTCAACAAATCGGAGCAGTACATCGCGTACGTTACCGCGGGCTATGCAGACTGGAAACAGCAGCCGCCATCTCATTCTCTGGCCTGCTTTAATCTCCCGGATTGGGTGGGGGGGAATGATAAAAAAACCCCGAAACAGAACTCACATCAAATAGCTCTGTATGGGCATGGGCTGACAGATGCGGTACAGAGGCTCAGAGAGTGCCAGCAGATTCACTGCCATTGCAGCGCACAGCTGCGCTCACAGTTTCTCGATTTGCCTTGCTCGTCAAGATCTTCGGAGACCTGGAGCTGGGCGCGGCAGCACGCTTGGCTCGTGTGCGAGGTGGATGAATCCCATAGTTGAAGCGTGCAGTGAGGGTTCCTTGTGTTTGACAGAGAGAAAAGAGCTTGAAGAGAGCATCCCCGCACAAACCGGGAAATTGAAGAAGTCAAAAGGGAATTTGGCTCCTTGACTTCAGCGCAATTGGGCAAATAGAGCAGCAGTTGTGCGGAGTGCACCGATAAAAAAATGAGGTCATGGCACTGTGTGGAGCTGTTTCAAATGACCGCCCTGGAGTAGTTATTTACCGTTAGTACAAAAAATAACTTGTGCTGTTTTGCCAATGTCTGGTGGTACACAGTGTCTTCAATGGCCTTTACAGTAAAGCACTGTCTTAAAGTCAGCGTAGGGCAGGCTGTACACAGAGCAGCGTGTGGGGTTTGAATGGAAGACTGAAGCCTCGTCTTTCATATTCTGGCAGCAAAAATTATAAAATAATATGCTGGAGGGCCAGAAACACCCTGAAGTCCCAAACATAATACAGCTGAAGCCGTCCAGGGAAGAGTGTGGCACTCTGGGACGTGCCTAACTGCAGCCACTCATGACAGAACCCCTTTCCTTCTGTCAACTTGTTTTCTCAAGTATACTGTATACCTGAGTGCTGGTGCACGGAGCACAGGAGGAAAATGATGATGGCAAAACACAGAAACGATTTTTCCGGTTCTGTGAATCTTCAATTATTCAAACCTCCGGTAGGGCTGCAGTTTTCCTCTATGTAGATAAATATTATAGCCTGTATATATGCATGAGAATTAGAGTGTGACTAGTGCGAGGAAAGAGGATCAAAGCAATTTTGTCTCTTACATGAAATGGAAACTATTATAAAATCTGAGTAAAAGGTTTAAGAACTTTAAAGTCTGTCAGTATTCAGCACATTAAATTAAAATTAAATTGCACAGATAGGATTAAAATAAAGAATATTCTTAATGACAAGACCATTGGCTGTTTCCACAGGTGTTGGTATATAATCGCCTCCTATTGATGCTGGCTATGATGCCAGTGGGAGTGATTATTGGAAAAGAAGTGCTAGCGCAGGGAACGACAGGATTCCATTCCTGAAGTCAGCATTAAAACATCACCATAGGGCTCTCTGTGTAGCTGTTGAGATGGATGTTCTTTGTGAGTCCCTGGGTTGCAGTAGTAAAAAGCCCCAATAAGTATGGGCCCGTTCCACCTCCAGAGGGATGAGACAACAGGCTGTCCTTGGGCAGGTTTTATATTCCAGGAATAAAGTGCTGGCAAAGGGAGTATCCTTGGGCTGTCCTCTTGGCGTGGCCGGATGAAATTTACAGCCTGTCTCCAGAGCCCAGCTCTGTGTTTTAAGATAAAGGAAGGACCCCCTTCCTTCTAGAGCTGTCATGACCATAAAACTGGTTGCCTGGGGTGTCATTAAGCCCTGGAGTAACCATCCTATGCCACCTAGTTAAAGTATTTTCAACCTGTTATGCACTTCCTTTCGTATCAGAAACACCCGGCCCCCAGCCTGATGGACATTTCACAGCAACACACACAGGGCGCAGAGCGCCTTTGTTATAGAGCACACAGTTCCAAGGGGCTGCAGGGGGTGAAAAGAGTTCTTTCTGTGCCTCATTTTCACTCTTGTCTCCCTGGCGAAGCAGGACAAGGTCAGAAGAGTCTCCCTTTGTAGAGGAATGGGTCCAGTTGAGTTAGAGCTCCAAGAACTTTCACGTGGTTCTGGTCTCTCTGAGTTTGTATCTCATCTTTGAGCTGTTGTCCTGTTCCTTCCTTCACTCACACCTGAATTAAACTGAACACTAGAAAGACACTTTGGTGCTATGCAAAAGATGTGTTGAGAATGTGGGTCTTTGCTTATTTAACATGATGTTAAAGTATTTCACTGGTCTCCCAGAATCAATGCTGACTGGTTTGCCTCCTGTGCCGACAGGGATAACATCCTGGTGCTTGACATCTTTTTCGAGGCTCTGAACTATGAGACCATTGAGCAGAAGAAAGCCTACGAGGTGGCAGGACTGCTGGGTAAGAATGCTTTTACTTTTTTTTACCTTTTACTAACTGCCTTTTTTTTAAAGCGAGACGTAGCTTGATCTGTCTGACAAAGGACTCAAAATAAAGGACTGAGCCCCAGAGGTCAGAATAGGAATATTGCCAAGGATCAGATCATGCCCCTAGCAATCCCTTTAATGAACAGAGAGCAATGACAAAACCAGCCCAGGTGGAGACCACCTGAATCATTCCTTCTCCAGTGTCCACTGCGATGAACATTAGTCCGGCTGAACAGCAAGTTAACGATCTCCTTAGATCTTAAAGGGGGAAACATATTGAGGAAGGAATTCCACGTTGAGATTATAACAGACAAAAACTGCAGGGGCTTGTTCCCTTGGTGCCGGACACTTCAAGGTTAATCTTCAGTGTTGCCTTGTTAGTCTTAACGACAAGCACTAATAGCTTCAAAGGAGCTGGAACCTTTTTTTATTTTTATTACGCCTGCAGAAATGGCCTTATAAATCCAGAGCATTTGGAAGAACAAATCAGTTAGAAAGTGCCAATAAAGTAATGTGTAAATGTTCTCTGCATCTCTTACCTGCGTTTTACTGTTTCGAATGAAGCGAATTAAATGGCAAGCCCTTCAGTGTTAAGAAAAAGCTTATTTGTTTATACAAACATATAAATGGCACTTCCCTCTAAAGCCAGAGCAAGATTTGAAAGTACAAGTGCGAACTGGGGTCCAGGTTAAAGAGAGGGGAGGTCTTGTCGGACGGCGTCAAGGCTGCTGGGAAGGGGGAGAAGGGTCACCCCCCCAGCTGTGATCATGCTGGGAAAGCAGAGACACGCCCACGTCCCTGGGCTGGGTGTTAACAGCACCTTGGGGAACACTGCCTGTAACAGCTCTGTCAATTGTAAAATAAAGCTCAATTACACAACACTGAAGGCTTTATCACTGATTCAGCACGGGCCTTAATTTTGAAATGGCCACACAAATTAAAAAACAAAAACCTATGTGAAATATATCTGATTTATTGTGGTCCTAGATGAAACCAGAGATCTTGCTATACCTTCCTATAATAGACTATAAGCCCCAGTGTTTGTGCTCCCTGGATCAATAGCCAGGGTGAGGGTGTCCAGCTGGCCAGTGTAGTGAAGTGTGGGCCTTTGACTGCTGTGTTTGGTGTTCTGTCCTGTATTGTCTGCACTGTTCACACTGTTGTGTTGTGGAGCTCAGATTTGAGTTGGGATGCACTGTGGCATTTTAAGCTTTTTCCTCCATCCCTGTGTGTAACCAGTGTCTATCTATACCCCTTGCCAGGTGATATCGGTGGTCAGATGGGCCTCTTCATCGGCGCCAGCATCCTCACCATCCTGGAGCTCTTCGACTATCTTTACGAGGTATATCATACTTCATCTCCTCTGCTGCTCTGCACTCCCCTGCAGCGTTTCCACGTACAGATCAGGTCAAGGGCAGGTTAAGTGATGCTGAGTGGTGCCTTGGCCCTACAGTAGCTCCCACAAAAGTCTTGTTTCTTAAAAGTCAATGAGAAACAAGTTGGCCAAGAAGAGAAAGAAACAAGATGGCCAGTAGCCATATCACCCTGCAGCTCACACTGAAGCTCAGCAGGTGTGAGCCTGGTCAGTACCTGGATGGGAGACCTCCTGGGAAAAACTAAGGTTGCTGCTGGAAGAGGTGATAGTGGGGCCAGCAGGGGGCGCTCACCCTGCAGTCTGTGTGGGTCCTAATGCCCCATTATGGTGACGGGGACACTATACTATAATAAGGCGCCGTCCTTTAGATGAGACGTAAAACCGAGGTCCTGACTCTTTGTGGTCATCAAAAATCCCGGGGTGTTTCTCAAAAAGAGTAGGGGTGTTACCCTGGCGTCCTGCCCAAATTTCTCCCTGGCCTTTACCAATTATGGCCTCCTAATAATCCCCATCTATGAATTGGCTTCATTACTCTGCTCTCCTCCCCACTGAGAGCTGGTGTGTGGTGAGCGTTCTGGCACACTATGGCTGCCGGTGGCCCTGCACACTGGTGGTGGTGGAGGGGAGTCCCCATTACCTGTAAAGTGCTCTGAGTGGAGTGTCCAGAAAAGCGCTATTTAAGTGTAAGGGATTATTATTATTAATTAAATCCTCTTTTTAACAGCTGCTTCGCTTGTGCTGGAGAACACACATGTGCTTGGCCTGACACGTGAAGCACAGTTTCTGTTTTTATCTGCCCCAAAATGGTCCACCTTGTCAGTTTGAAGATGAGTGGTTCAGTTCCTTGCCAGAGAACATTGGCTTCGTCTCTCTTCGTCTGAATCAATACTTGGCCTCTAGTCCTCTGGACTCACCCTGCAAAAGTCTGCCTGTGTTTTAAAAAAAAAAGAAAAGAAAATCAAAAGTGAGGCTTACCTATCAAAATCACAATTTGCTGCACAGCGCAAAGTCTTCAGGCTTATCTCCTTGCCAGCTTCCCGTCTGGTTGTTATCATTAATCAAAACCCTTGTGTGATTGTCTCATTCTTGAAACAGTGTATCTGATAGTGAAGTGAGCCTTACTGCTCAGGTGTGGTGCTGCTGTCTCTGTGCCCCCGCTGAGATACATTGTGGCTGATCATGATCGTCAAGCTGGGTTTTATCACAGACCCGAGCGCGCAGATAAGACACGTACTGTAAACCCCAGTTATCTTCCTAATTCAGAATCAATTGTACAGTGCCATAGCCATAGCCCTTTTTACTGAGATCCTCCATAGAAGCAAAATTAGCATCGCAGGCAGCAGTGTGTCTGTTCGCTATTCTGGAGAGCCCTTGGAGACAGAATCGTTTAACTCCCCTTGCATCTGGGAGGAATGCTTAAGTTGTGGACTCGGACCCTGAATGGGAAGCTAGCTGTTGTAGCCTTGTGTGATTGTGCTTTGCTCAGATTGCTTCAGTAAAATGCCCAGCTGTATGAATAGATGCAAATGTAATTCCCTTTGGATAAATACATTCAGAATTATGATCTTGCTGATCTTGTTGCTAACTCTAAAACCTGGACTCACTGCTTTCTCAGGAATTGTTACGCTGTTACCATTACTAGTATCTCTTAATAACAGTAGTGTGCCTTTTACTGTCGGACATGTCTGTAGCAATTTTACAGTTGACTTCTATGCTAACACCAGTATGGTTTCTTACGGTTATGTTATCATGTTTTTGAAGAGCTTCTTGCTGCTGTACCATGATTATACCCTGATTCAGGTCTGCTTTGCCACATTTTGCTGTGCTTTACCAGGGTGGACAACCGTTAAGGATAACAGGGTGGATAAGTTAAGGTCCACAAAAATGGTGACCAATGCTGGCCTCACAGCTGACAGTCAAGCTCTTCAATCCCCTCTTCCGCGTGACTTGTAAAACACACGTGTCGGCAAAACTCGTTCAGCAGATGAGCGTTCGACTCAGAGCTACTCCTAACATAGCAGCATCAGATTAGACCAGGACTGCTTCAGTATAATTTTGCTTCGCGAGCAACAAGAAGCAAAAAGGATTTTCTCCCTTGCATCTCTGACACCGAGTGTTCCCTGTGTTGCGGGGGGATCAGTTTTCTTTTGGTTTGCGGACCTCCCAGTGGCCCTGGTGTAGCCTTCCACTGTGCCAGGCTGCTCCTATCTGGCTCCAGCCCTGAAATGGGCATTTGCAAGTATGCATGGCGAAAGCCTTTTTCTTGGAGCAGATTCTTCAGCCAGAACCATCTGAGACTGGCTGTGCTGTTTACCATGGGGGATTTGCGTTCCTAACAAGCAGGAGATGAATGTGACAGCGTGGAGGATGCGTGTGTGAGTGCGTGCAGTTCTGCTGGGTACAAAATTGCATAAATATTAGAAAGGAAATGGGGAATAACTGGCGATTTCATCTTGTTTAGTGACAAGGAGAGGTGCTTCTCATCTTCTGTCCCCCTCATCAGCACAGCTCCTTGGCGGAATAATTGATTGATGTTTGCTTCCTGTTGCTCCTCTCCGCTTTTCCCAGGTGGTGAAGTACAAAGTGTGCCGGTGCTCTCGGAAAAAGCACAAGCGCAGCAACAACAACGACGGGGGCGTGGTCCTGAGCCTGGACGATGTGAAACGTCACGTCAGTAACTATCACTTGGTATTGTGCTGCTCTGAAGGAGCCTGACCCCCCCTGCCCCCTGCCCCATCGCACCGCCAGCAGCCCCGAGGAACACAGGACAAAGGGAGAGGGAGCGTGCCAGCGCTGGGGTTGTTAGTGACATCGCAGGAAGGCAGTCTTGCATTGTATTGCTGAAGAAGCCTAACAAAAGCCATGCGTGTCATACCGGAGAGCTGGAGAATGACAGTGAGAGATGAAGAGAACAGACTGTAACCTTATAAAATGCTAAAGAGCCAGAGTGTGGAAGAGAACAGAACGGAGCATTAAATGAGGGAAAAAAGCAGATCTGTGTTGCATCAGCTAGCCTGACAGCGAGGAAGACAGAGAGTACAGGAGAGTTATTTATGAGAAAATAGGAAGGCTGTGTCATATGAAAGTCTGAGACAGAACTGGAGATAGAAGGTAGTAGTCTAATTTCATAGGAAAAGGCAGGGGGGAGGTGCAGGGATTGAGAAGGCAGCAGTCTTGTTCGTATTGCAGAGCATGACTGTGTAAGACAATGAGATTCTCGGCAGCATAAGAATGAGAATCCATTATTTTTATCAGAGATAGTTTAAGAGATAGTGTGTGTGTTCTTCCTTTTCAGGATTAATGAGGCCAGTGCGGTCCTGTTATAGCTCTGGGGCTGTTGGGCTGTTTTCTTACTGACGGTGGGGTTTCTCTCTGCTCTCTGTCCTGCAGGCCCCCTGTGAGAGCACCCGCCCCCCTCCATCGTATCCCGGCAACTTGCTACCTCATCACCCAGGGCGGGGCAACTTCGAGGATTTCACTTGTTGAGCCAATTGGAAAGGGGCAGGGAGGCGGAGCCCTCCAAGAATTACCAAAGTCTCAAGGTGTCCAACGGCCTTTTGCTCCATAATGGAATACAAAATCAGACACAAAGACAATGCGCAAGGGTCAATGGACAAATACACCATGGAAGCAAATATACATTAGCATAAGGGGAAATCGTGGAAATCAAGGCTAATTGCAGAGAGGAACTCTTTTAAGACTCCTTAAAAACAGCTTTCCAAGCTAAAGCCTGGAGAGAGGCCTTCTTTTTGGCAACAGTAAATTCCATTTTACAAGCCGGGAGGATTTCCATTGAACAGCCCTGAACTGTTCCCACCAGACTCGTCCATCTTTAGAAATTCTAGTGCTTCTCCACCATTACTGTAGCGACATGTCAACTGCTGGAGTCTTTTCAGGACTGCAGACACAGTGCATTTCCAGGAGAATGTATCTTTCTAGTTTTAAGAAACAGAAAAATAACATGTAGGGGTATCTTTACTGGGGGGGGTGGGGGCTTACATCACTTGGGGGGCTGGGTGGGGGGTAGTCGATCATCCGTGTGCACAGGTAGAAGGTTTGAGTGATTGCAAATGTTTTCATGCTGCTCTTGCACCTGTGAAAAACGAGTCATTCTTTCATGCAGGTCTCTGTCTCATGTAGTGCATGTGTGTCTTCATTTCTGCATGTCTTCTTCCCACTGTGTGTTTGCTTTTAAAATGTGTTGGTGTGAAGTTTCTTTATTTTGGAGGGCGTGTGTGTGTTTTGGGGATGGTACTGGCGTCGCTGAGTTTACAAACTGGGTATTGAGGGAGTTGTGTCTCAGAGGTTGTGTTTGCTTGTTAACTGAAAGCTGGGGCAGATTATATTGCAATGAGGGATCACCGTGTGCAGATACAGACCCAGGGTCTTTAGCAGGAGCCAGATTCAATGTAACGTGTGATGTATGCAGCATCGATTTAAGGGGTTCGCTGCACGAAACAGGAAAAATGTAATTTCTTCCCCTCCATTGATCTGCAGTCACCTTCTGAAAGATACTGCTGACTGGCGTGTTACACCAGGGCTTTTGTGTACAGAAGGAAATTGTTCCCAGATTAGGAACCAGGGCCAGTCGAGCAGGGTATCGATCTCCCTTATGAACTAGTGAACTGCACACAGGAAGGAAGAAGACACATGGAAGGATTGTAAGAACAGCTCACTTTCACTCGTTAATAGGCTCTGCTGTAGCAATATACATGCAGGTATGTTCATGGTAGAAACACCAGATTTAGACAACACTAAAGATGATACCTTGCTTTTAAATTGTGCTTTTCATGTGGAAGGCATCTTTTACAGATTGGAGGGATTTTGCACAGAATTTCAGCATCATCTTGCTCGGCTTTTCCAACCAAACAGGGTAAAAAAGGTGGGCTAGACTGGAGAAATCGGATTTGAATTTAGCCAGAACCCGAACACCGTAGAGAAGCACCCCTTTTTCCCTTGAGAGATCTTTGAAGACTGCAGGGCATTAGTATGGGAATTTCTGGACTTGCAGGAAGAGTGAGACCAACAGGTCCTCCAATTATACTTACCGGCAGCAACCTGTTTTTCAACAGACGCCTCCAAGTGTCCCAGCTCTCTCTAGGCCCAGCCTGGCTTAGCTTCTGAGATGATAAGTCTTCTAAGCAAGCCTTGCTTTCACGCTTGTCAAACACACATGTGTATACGATGTGCACAGTGAGTGCTTAAGGAGGACCACAGGAGAATCTGAGAGCATTACTAGCAAATGTGGCTGTTTGTAGTCCTCAGCACGCAAGGCAGGTCAGCACAAGACAAATCAGACAGAACTGCATAGTTAAGCGGGAGGCATTCTACCAGGGCAAAACAGCTCATGGAATTAATTTAGTGACACATGCAGGGGAAAGAGAGAGCCTTTATTATCCCCAAGGGGCAATTCATTTTTACAGCAGCAGCAGGCAATATAAATAAAACACACAGACAATACATATAAACATGAACAAGGGAATCATCTGTTGTTGGAAATTATGGCCACAGGTATAAATGAGAATTCAGCCCTGTTTGTTTTTAGATTGCGCAATCTGGATTTGCTTCTGAGAGGGGTAGCTGGAATTCATTAAACAAAGGATGTGAAGGGTACCCTAGGATGGAATCTGCTTTACGCAAGACTTGTAACTGATTGTTGTGGGGCAGGGCCGAAAGACCAACACTTTTCGGCTTAGTTTGACAAGACTTCCCAGTTTGTTCTTCCTCCTATTCTTATTCAGATTCCCAAACCAGCAGATCGGGACAAAACTTAAAGAAGATTCAGTATAATAATAATAAACTTTATTTTATGTAGCGCCTTTAAAGGTAGCTTCTCAAAGCACTTTAAAGGATGACAACAACAATGAATAAAAAATACACAAGATAAAACACAATTACAATACATAGAGGAGACCGTGTATAAGACTGATAAATAACGATCAACATCGAATGATCAACTTTATACAGAATGTTTACTAGAATGCGGAGTGCTGTGTGTGAGGGGGGGTGTGTTGTGTGGCTGGGAGGGGCTTTATGTGTCAGGGCTGATGAGGATCCGGAAGGGGAAAGGAAACCAGGTGTGACCACCCTGACTTCAGCTGGGTCCTGGTGTCTGGGGGCGTTGGTGGGTGTTAGGAGACGTGGATGGTGCCATCAGACTGCATACATGCTGGATTCAGAATTAATAGCTCTTTTTAAAGAAAAATGACATTCGTTGCCACATTGCATGTCAATACTGTACAATAATGCCACTCCTTGAAACAATCATCGTTGAGTACAAGGAGCTCTGTTTGAGTGGGTGAAAAAGTATGAGCAACAGATATATTGGGGAACAATCTGCATTCTGCCACATGGCAATGCAGACTCAAGACTTCACAAGGGGCAAATCGGGGCAAAGGCAGACTTATCGCCAGGGTGAAGCATGCAGACACTGGTTGTTATTGAGGGAAACAACAGATTATGACCTCAGAGTCTGTCCTTGTTCTATGCATGAGGGGCGTTAGTGAGATTCTATATCAGTAAAGAAAAAAAGTGGGCGTTAATTGCTTTATGACTCATTTAATTGCACACACGAGAATTGAAGTACTGTAATAATCTGTAAAAATGTTGGTGTTAGAGGAGGAAGTGAGTGATGAGTTGGTGTCTCGGGAAGGTTTTAAGAAATGTGGTGGGGAGAAATTGCTACTGCAGTCCCTAGGTCCCCAATTCTGGCCCTCAGGGGCTGGTGCATCTTCAGTTTTTAATGAACTGGTTGCACTCATAATTGTTACAACTGGAGAAGTTGAACAGATTCTCCCATATCTTCAGGTTAATGAGACCTGGAAAACCAGTACTGGCCCTCTGGCACTAGGACTGGGAACGCCCACGGTATCCAATATGCTTCTCGATCCCTCCTTTTCTGAACTCCTCCACTCCACCTTGTTCATCTTCCCTCCCTGAGAAATCTCTCCAATGGGTGAAGCTGCATGGTTATGACTGACGGAGAAGTAGTCCAGCCCCTGCCTTTAATCAGTTACACATTTTTTTTAATCCTGCCTCCATAACCACAACACTAGCCAGACTGTTCCCAGAACTTTGGATTGTTTTACTGTGCTCGATTCATGGGAGGAAAAAACAAATTATGTGTTACATTCATGAGATGAATTCCTCTTATCCATTTTAAATACTCTACTTTTCTAGACTTCAAAGAGGTGGACCATATACACTTCTGTCTGTTATTTACTCAGATCTCATATCAAAGCACAAAATTACCACCAGTAAGTATGTAAGGTAATAAACTATGTATTTAAAATGACTAGGATTATAACTCAGTTTCCTATGATTATCATGATTATCATTACTATTCTTAATACAATTACTATTCTTATTATTCCTGTATTATTGGACAACTTTTCTTTTTCTACAATGGATACATATCGCCTGACAGTCTCGTCATCATCTTTGCAAATAATCGGCTGTCCTATTTACCAAACAGTATATAATAAAACATGTAATTCTACAGCTGTCTGGTCTTTGCTTTTATTTTTTTATGATCTTTAAGGTTGGAAGTAGCAGTTAAAGAACTGTATCTGCTGCAATGTGTTTCAAATATCCAATATACGTACACTGCCCTGCGTTTTGCAAGTTAATGTAAAGATTTTCCTGTGACCTGTTGCTATGTGCTACTGTATGTGACACAAAGAGCCGTCAGAGGAATATGACACCATGAAAGGGAGAAGGCCGTTCAGCCCATCTCGCCTGTTAAGCTGTTGTTAGTAACTCATTGATGTAAGAACCTCACCCAGGAGTCCATGAATTCAGCTTCAATAAAGCAACAACTTTTTTGTTTTGAGTTTGACCCAGGCATCCAGTGACTCCTTGTGTGAAGAGTGAAACACACACCACAGGGCACTACGTGGATCCTGTATGGAAATGCATTTAAAGCTGTAAACAGGAGGAATCAATTGCTTTTAAATCTTGCTCTCCATCCCAAAGGATTCCAGTGCGCTTTACACATAGCCGGGGAGGGAATCACTTCATCTATCGTTGCAGTTGAGCCGCCACCAGGGTGACATGTGGCATTCATTCTGCAACAGCAGCCCCCGTACACAGTAGGTCAGGTGGAGACGTGAGAGTTTACTGTACCAGTTTAATGAATAGGCATCTGTAAGGAGGCCAAGCTGTAAACGCCCAGAGTGGAATCTAGCCAGGACTAGATTCCACTAGGACTAGCCAGGACTCTTATGAGTATACTCATGGGAAACTTAGGAGCTCAATTCATTGTTACAACAAGGACAGCATCTCCAGCATGGTTTTTCTTGTCAACATACTTGCGAATTGGTCAGGAAATAGTCCAGAGGGGAGGAGAGCCACCTACTCGTCCACCAACACCAGGAAAACAACTTCGTTTTCCTTAGGAGTCCTCCCATCCCAGTACTGACTAATTCCAGTGCTACTCACCTCCTTAGGTTCTGAGCACCTCATGTTCTAGGGTCTCTCTGTCATTGTTGATCCTGAGGAACTCCACTGGGTTGCAATTTCCAAAACCTTTTGGGATTTTGAAGGCATAACCTCCTCTTCTTATGACTAAAGCTATCTAGCTGCATAGCACTCCTGCAGCAAGGAGCACGATCAACACCTGCTTACCGTCCCCTGCAGTTGCCTTCATTCTTTCACACAAGGGTTGTTCTTCACATCTTCACATTCCCTTTTTTTTTTAATTGGTTGTCTTAGTGGCACTTTGATTTGTAAGCCATTGGTTGAAAGAAAAAGACGTCCGTTTCTGTTTTTAAGGTGAAGACTGTTGCGATGACGCTGTCCAGGGGGAAGCGAGGCAGGACAGATTCTTTTACACTTTTGGTAACAATCAGAGCTCTGCAGGTCAGAATGTGAGACAGTATGTAGGCACCATGGGACGTTGGCTGACGTGAAAAGAGTGACATATGTCATGATTGTTCATGGGGGCTGTAGCTAGGACTAACAGACCTCTAAAATCTCTTTGGAACAAATTAGTAAAAGGCTCTGCATGCAGAAGCCACAGAGATGCACACCTTCATTCTCCCTCACATCTACTGCTTCTACCATGAAAAGCCTTTCGGCTTTTCAACACCACCTTTTGTTTTGTTTTTTCCCTTAAGAGACTGTTGTGTCAGGGTGACACAGAACTGGAACAGACCTGCAGAAGCAAATTGCGAGACAGAATGCAAACTTCTGGACAGAGCGCAGAGAGGGAATGTCTGAGACCGGAAAAGCAGATGGAATCAATTCCACTCCTGCAAAAAAAAAAAAGAAGAGCAAATGGCCCCGGAGTAAAAATATAATTTTCTTTTTTTTTTTTCCCTTTCTGGGTTTTCAATTTAAAAATTTTTGTTTCTGCCTACAAGTTAAAAAAAAAAAGCAGCTGCAATTCTTCCCGGTGTTTAATTCCTTCCTTGCAGTTAATCTGTTAGCGGGGACGGATGAAACCTTCGGCTTCAGAGTCCATCCCCCCCGTGTCCCCGCACTGCTCATCGGTATTCCGGGTCACGCGCGTGGACTTGTATCTATTTTTGGGTGAGTAATGAAATCAAGTATTAAAAATGCATTAGCCAGGGAGCCGGAGAGCGAGAGCGAGGGGGAAGTTGATTGAGGAGCCCTGTACTTGGGGTGGTGCTGTTTGGCCGGCGGGGAGCACTGGCTGTTCTGGAGGCAAGAGTCTGTAACCCGGAGTTCAACTGGGGACAGGGGGAGCAGGGGGAGGGAAAGGGGGGTGAACAGACCCACAGACCGGCCATCCCGTTCTTCATAGCCCAACTCCCGAGAGGGCAATCAGAGCAGCTGCAGGCTTTAGCTACAGATCCACCCAAGGATGACATTAGGATGGATAGGAGATACCCACAGGAGAGCTCTATCAGGATCTTACATTACCAGCCATGACAACGGCTGCAGGCTATTATCTTGGCAATTACCAATGCGGGAAGCTGGAGTCGTTTCACCTCGATTGTGCGCTCTGGTCCTGCCCGGCCATCTAGAGCCCCTGCTGCCTCAGGCACGCCTGCCCAGACTCATGCAGCCATGACGGATCCGGGGCCGACTTCCGAGTCCTTCCTGTCCCAGAACAAACTCGGCTCTGACAGCGCTTTTATTATTTCAGCATCTGATTCCGGCGTGCGGCATCCTTGACATTGAAAACAATAAGTATTACAGGCAACGATATGGGATTAGCGTGGAGTGACTGCATCACCAGGACCTCATAAAAACTCTCCATGGGGTATAATCCACAGAGACCTTTGCGACATCACTGCAAGGGTTCAGAGAAGCCGTTATGGTGGAATAAGTCATGCATATTCTGATATTCTACAATTTCTGTAGGATGTGCCTCTGTACTGCATAACTGAATACTGAAACCTTCAACAATATAGAACCATGGTGCAACAACAGGCTTATTCTAGGCTGATGGGTGGCATTTACTTCAAAATATTTATCTTAAAAGAGAAACAATAAACAAAATGAGTTTACCCATCTAAGCCAGTTCTGCATGCACTTGGCTTTATCTGCTGATGAAGAATACAATTGAGTTTTCTGTTGGCTTATCTGGGGTGTGAAATACCAATCTTTTCCCTCCACTCCCCTGCATTCACAAGTGTGAAGGTATTAAATATAATTTAACCCCCCACACACACACACACTTACACTATACATTTCTGTTCCCAGCTGCTACTGCGTCTGATGAGTGTGATTTGTCTTTCACCACAGTCAGGCTGGATTTTATCCTGTTGAATCACTTAATGCAATTAGAGAGGCCTGGCATTCATCACAGATAGCACACACCAGCCTCCTCAGGCTCCTACTGAAATGATTTTCAACCACTTGTTAAGGTGATTAATAATAACTGTGGAGATGGCTCTTTGGAACTGTGACAGCCTTTGTCACATTGTATCGCAGCGGCAAAAAAATAGTTTTGCACAGCACTAAAGCAGTGACATCATTCTAGCTGCCTTCTTCTGCAACATGACTGCCAGCAATGTCAGCCAGGGGCAAAGGTCTATGGTGGAGTTGTCTTTCGGGAAATCTGCACAACCCCTACTATTCCACCTGGCCTTGGAGCTGAGCTCACCAACATCTCCGGGATCAGGGATGGGGGTGGATGTCTCCTGATTGGGGCACGGGGGGATCTGGGGTCTTGTAAGATTCATCTAAGTGGAAAAAGTTGGGGGTGTTTACTGAGCTGCATTTTTCAAAAACTTTTGGGATCTTGAAGATGCAACCTCCTCTCCTTAAGACTAAAGATATCTAGCTTGTACAGAAGGATTGCACCAGGAGACCACAGGGACTCTGGAGGTCTGCATCTTCCCTGGGCCAGCTTGATTTGAACTGTTACTGAAAGGCACCGTTGGCAAAATTCCTCTTTTTTTTTGTAATGTCATTCTAACATTTTTACATTTTACAACTGAAATTACATCTCTCGATCAAGTGGTTTTTTTTTAATTCCTTCAGCTCACGATGTATTGTGTGTTCTCTAGATGAAAGATAAAGAGGTGAAAGGTGTCCCAGGATGTGGAAGAGAAGGAAGACACATTCTGTAGGATTCTGACTGCAGAAGAGCACAATAGCGAAAGCAGTCCTTTGTGGTCTTCAGTCTCTCTGCAGTGGCTGCTGAACATCCTCCATGGTTTCTGGTGCTTCTGGACCTCTAGCTTTTTATCCTTCACTCTCCTCCTGCCAAATCCCGCATGCAGGACAGTGTTGGTCTTTCGGGTTAGGAAGGGAAGCTGCTTCAGGACATCAGGACACACGCACACTCGCTGTGCCAAACGAACTGTTCCATACTCTGAATTTATCACATAAGAACACTGAGTCACAGTAAGGAAGGAGCTCTTACATAACTGGTAATACTGTATGCTTCAGTCTCCTAAACAGACAGTTAGACACAATTCCAAAGGACCTCTAGTCTTTCAATAGTATATATAGCACACTATGGTCTGATGGTCTGACAGCTACTGTAGTACTTTTCACCTACTACTTACACCTTAAAACTCAAATTCCTTGTTTTTTTGCTAGATTCTAGTACATTTTCCTTCTTGAAATTTGAAACTTATTTGGATTTCCATAGAGAGCTAGAGAGCAGAGGTCAACGGCCAACTGAAAGCCTCCGCTTCCTGTTTTTAATTGCCACCCCACCCAATTGTCTTTCATTGGTCAGGTGAATGAGGACAGCGGGGCCTTTCTCTCATTGCTCTCTGGGAAATGTAGTTCGGAGAAGAATTGCCATCTTATCTTCACCAACTGCCCTATTGCAAGAAATACTGAGAGACGGCGGTGGAGAGGGGATGTATCAGTCACAGCAATGTGCAGCATCATGACAAACACAAAGAAATGAACTCCTCCGCCCCATTATTGATTGCTGCAGCTCCTCTGTCGCTAATGGAAAGAAAGCTTGATGATGACATCAGGGTCTATAAAACCGTCTCGTGATTAATGTTCCCCTATTAGAGAAAGCCACTAGGGCCCTGAGGTCTAGCTCTTGTAATAGACAATTGGGAAAGACAGAGTTCAGCCTTTTTAATGAAGCTGCTAGAAAGAGTTAGTTGTGAACTTCGGCTGCCTATTCACAGAGATGAGTACTGGAAGTGGGGTGTGCCAGTCGCAGGGCTGTTTTTCAGGAGAAGAGAGGAGGTGGTCTGTGTTACACCTGTGCTTCAGGTGGGGTTTATATGTTAAGTTCTTACATGCACAGCTAGGAGCTGTGAAAAGTAACTATGCAGATAATGTCATGCTTGTGTACAGCTTCCGGATTGTATTGGGTCCTCTCACAAACTCTCCTGAACCAATCCTTGCTACAATCTCATTTGAATCCTTGACTTCCTCTCAAAAGAAAGGGTATGAGCTTCAGCAGCATTGGATTGGGTAGCTTGGGAGTACCCTTTGGGAGCATGAAATGAGCCACCCAGCTTCAGTTGACCTGCTACACCACAGAGAATAGACATGAGACATGAGCTCTATTATGCTGCCATTTCAGATCCTGCTGGTAGACTTCCTTTCCATTTCTGTGTCAGTGTTTCTGCTGCCTCGGGTGGACAGACTTGCACAGTTATAATTTAAGTCCAGCAGATCCACCTCAAATCCACAGATTCAATAGGGCAACATAGATCCCATAAAATCAATAGATCCAGTATGAAAATCACCATTGCAACTGATGTCTGTGAACCTCTCTGTCTCCGAAGGCTCGCTGCAATCACTTTGCCTTGCAATCTGGCACAGTTCCTGCACGTGCAAAGATACGCTGTTCTCTAGGGGTCTAGAAAGTTGAGCTGACTCGGTCTAGTTGCACATGAGCATCCTATTAGCATGGATGCCTCTGCTGCCTGCGAATCCAGAGTGGACAGTATCAATACAAGTGCCCCCCTTTCCCTTTCCTTCAAGGGAGTGAGGGTCTTCTTTGTGTTCCAAATGAAAAGCCATCCACTGGGCCCTTCCCAGCTAAACAGCCCAGCTGTAATGGATCCTCCACATCTCTGTTCCTACACCAGACTGACTTCTGTACAGGAGGGGCCACTTCACCTGATCTGCTCAACCTGCATTAAAACCCACGTATAACAAAGCAGTGATAAAAATAAGTTATTGGACATCTGTCTGTTGGATTTGTATACACCTCACTTCAGTGTTAGTCCTGTTGTTAACTCCCACTGAGCATTCGATTGCTTTTGATGAGGTGGAAGCGCCGGTCCAACACCATCTATCACCCAACAGCCCCCTCCCACTGCTTGAGCTCCCCCCTCGCCACTCCTGGTCCGCTCTGCTCCGCAATCACTTCGTCTCAGTTAATTAAAGAGGGATGAAGAAGACAGGCCCCGTTTAGAGCGTTGCCAGGGGAGACCTTTGTTTTAATGGCTGCAGTTCATTATTTAGTGGCTTGGAAGGATGCAGGAAGGTGCAACACTCCTAACGTTCTCATTGGTCTCGGTGGCTGGTGGTTGCATGATGGAGGAGTACCAGAAGTGGCATCTATCACTGTCACCTTGGCAACAGCATCTTTCCTCCTGTGGCTATGCCGGACCTGCTATCCTCCCACTCCTGTATCGAGCAACACTCGTGGCTTGGTGTCTTTGGAAGGACCTGTCCAGACCAGGATTTGCCAGAGCCGTGAACTAGAGCGGTACATCAGGTTGCTTACAGGCAATGATCTGCTGCCTTTTCACCTTGTAAGGCGTCTTGGTAACGTTCCATGTGGGCGCCCTGGGGGTAGAGTGGCGAGCGGAACATGAGGACTGCCAGGTTGGCAGGGCGCCCCAAGGGAAATGGCCATCAGGCTGTGCCAGCTGCGGGAAAAAGGGAGGGATGACCTATCCCAGGGCGTTTCTCGAAAAGAGTAGGGGTGTAACCCCGGCGTCCTGGCCAAATTTCCCATTGGCCCTTACCAATCATGGCCTCCTAATAATCCCCATCTATGAATTGGCTACATTACTCTGCTCTCCTCCCCACTGATAGCTGGTGTGTGGTGAGCGTTCTGGCGCACTATGGCTGCCGTCGCATCATCCAGGTGGGGCTGCACACTGGTGGTGGTGGAGGGGAGTCCTCATTACCTGTAAAGCGCTTTGAGTGGAGTGTCCAGAAAACCGCTATATAAGTGTAAGCAATTATTATTATTATTATTATTACCTTTCAGTGCCCATCTCCAGGCTTCACTATAGAGGGACAAATCGTGTTACAGCTGTTTGCTGAAGCAGGGCACTGGTACCAACACGAGAAACCACCAGAGTGCTTCTGTCAGATCAACCCCACCCACACAAGAGCCTTCAGATCCATACGGCACTGTGCAGTTCGCCCATGGAGTGTTTTCCAAAGAGCAGCATTGTTTTACTGTAAATTGTCAGAGGCACCCGGCCTTATCGGCACAAAAACAGCAGAAAAGACTGCGTCTGGGAGTGCTGCTGACAACGCTGCGTGAGTTATGAGCGAGGCACTTCGAGAGCCGCCATCGAGTGTCACCCGTCAGTTTTAACACTGTTAGCGCCTCCCGGTGAAATGTCAGACGGAACAGGAGTGAACTGAGAAAGCGTTTTCTTTAATATTTTCTTACTGCTTTCAGTTACCTTCAAGACAGTCCCGCTGGGACAATGGTTTCACTTTTCCATCTGACATCCCTGTTTCTATGGGGGCGGGGGTGTAGGGGCACACAGCCAGACATGTGTGGTGATTTAATGTGATCTAGCCTGTATTCTGCAAGCCGAACCACTCTTCAGATCTTGCCCCAGCTGCGTGAGAGAGGAAAAGAGAGAGTAAGGAGGAGACAAATGGTGTTCTTTAGAGGACGTAGATTTTAGTCATGGGGGGGGGTAACTGTGGAAGGGCCCTCTTCCAAGATTGAACCACGAAATGCTCCCATCTTAAGAAGCTTGGCTAATGGGAAGGACAAGAGTTTCCAGCTTCAAATTAATTTGTGTCTCCTCGCCTGCCTTCCTTCCTGGTGACAGCATGTGAGCAGATATCAGCCCGCAAAGGCAGGGGAGATAAGGAGCGGGGGTGTTGGGGTGGGGAGGGACTTCAGACAGAGCCTCCTCCTCCTCCGTGATGAATCTCGGAGCAGGAAAATCTTGGTTGTAGAGAAAGTGATTAATTGCACCGTTTTCAAGCTGTTTCCTAGGAAGTACAACAGTAAAATGAGCCCTGTCATCCATCACAGAAATCCTGTTCTGTGTAAGTCTTTATTTGCTCCTGACATTTGTAGAGGCCCTATGTGATGTTCTATAGCACCCTATCCCAGGCATAGGAGAGTCACTGCATTTTCTTATAAAAAGAATCGGCAGCGTTCGCTTTCCTACATAGAAGACTTAATATTCCATCCACCCATTTTCTAACCACTTCTTCCCATCAAGGTACAGGGTTGGGGGATGGAGCCTATCCTAGCATACAAGAAGCACAAGCAGAACACACCCTGGAGGGGACACACTCACAAAGCCCAAACGCATGCAGACTCCTCACAGATAGCACCCCAGGTCCAGAATTCAGCTCAGAGCCCCAGAGAAGCAGCAACATTAACCACAGTGCCACTGTGCCACCCAATCAAAGTATTAAACCCCTTGAATATTATGTATTTCCTCTTAACTGGGATATTGGATTCAGTGTCCTTCTGCTACCCTGTGCAACACAGAGTCAAGGACCCCTTAAGTGAAATATATAAAATGTTCTTGCTTTGTTTTGTGCAACTGGGCCAGCAACTGCTGCAAATATCCTTCACTGTGGATTCACTGGGGACCATGTGTCTGTCTTTTCACAGCAAACCTTGACATCTGACATGGCAGGTCTCAGGCTCTGAAATCCACAGGGCCTGTTTGTGTATCCTTCAGAATTGTTTTCTCACAGGAATGATAGGATTGTGTCAGCAGAGCTGCAGGGACTTTTTCAAAAGCTGCTGTGTTCCAACAACATAAACCCAATTGGCCCTCATGTTTAAAAAAAGGATTTAGTCATCCATATCATCTGCAACATGTGCTGTTATAGGAGATTGTAATGAAGGATGGGACAACATTTCATCTCTCTATCTCTGAAGGGCTCCGACTTACTGCAGACTTCTAAAGACACCTATCATTTTAACAAAAACAGGGACCTTTTCTGGAAAAAAAAAACTTCAGTAATATAATACAGGACTTTAGCTTGTGCACCACAAACGCGAGCAAACACAATTCCATTAGCCTGTGGCCCAGCTACAAGTATTATTCAATTAGCTCGATGTGATTAGTGTATTAAATCGGAGATGAACTTTTCAGAAAGCTAGACAGGAGCACAGAGCAGCCAAGGAAGCACGCCAGAGATCAAGGAATCAATAAGCCGAAAGGGGAAGTTTGTTTGTGAGTGGGGGGGGGTTCTGATTGACATTGGCTGAGACAGACAGACTGACAGGCTGAATGCAAAGGAGATCGACATTCTGACATTCTGAGTGAAAAAGGCAGATGCCACGTCCTCGCAGCTGGGTAATTAACACTGTGCCTTAAAAAAAATCATACAAACGTAGTTTTAGATTTTCTTATGCAATTTAAAAACATTGCAGTATGCCCATTTGAGACCGTCACATAGAGGGGACATCCTGGTTGTGGGTGTATCCTAAACCCCCGATTCCAGAATGCATTTCCCATCTGGAGGAACGCGCAAATGCCGTTCGGCTGTGTGTGATGCAAATCGGACAGGGAGGAACAATGTCATCTTTTCCGTGAGCGGGGCTACTCATCTGCTCCCTGGCCCAGCTGGCAAGCTCACAGAGCAGACCGGTACTCTCCCGCAGATCGATCTGCGAACTTCGCTTCTCCGTTCCCCCACCTGTCACGATTGAGTTCTCCTAGCAGTGGGACCTTTGACCGGCGAGGCAGGAGAGGTGGGCCGGGTTGCTGAACAGATAGTGGTTAGCAGAGAGCATCTCCTCTCCTGACGGCTCCGACATTGCCCCTCTCCCGTCTGCACTTAAATTGGCTCTGACAAACGCGATGAGGTATGAGGTCACCCTTGTTAGGACTGACAGAAAGCACTTCTTCAGGATGAAGAGGAAAAGGGAGGCGTGGAGGACATGTCAGCTGTGATGCATTGTTTCAGGATAATTATCCTCCTAGGATGAGAGAATGTTCTTTTTTTCCCCGACATCTGCCGGTGAAGACGGCTCTCAACGTGTTAGAAGGATGCCCAATTCTGCTCTGCATGAGGCTAATGGGAGGCAAGCAACCAAGTGAAACTTCGCAGCCCCTGCAAATGGGCTGTCGGAGGAAGAGAAGCTCAGCACTCGTCGTCTGCTTGGCTCTGTAAAGCCGTTCTGTTACGTAGGACTGTGAAATCAAACAGTAAAGCTGTTCATCCGTGCACAGAAATACCATGGTTGCTGATCCAACTCTTCAAATACGTTTCGCTTTGTACAGATAGGAATATCAAGTCCACAATCTACTTTTTAACCAATCAGTCCCTAATGGTAATGTGAATATTAAATGTGATTTAATATATTATTAAAGTAACCTATAATGTACTGTACATTATATAGAGTGTAAATATTATTAAAGTAATATAGTTTAGGTTTTATTATAGTAAGCAGCCATGGATAGCTGTTTATACCATCAGTGTGGTATAGCTATATGTTGACTTGTGAAGTGGGCGTTTATATGCTGCTTACAAGGAACACATAATTCCCTTAAGACATGCTTTTTCTAAAACAAAACATGCATAACACAAAAGGTGTTCTTCCTAAGGTGTGTGTATAGTCTTGTCAGTTTCATAATTCATTCTGTTTCATAGCTGTATTTACCAATGAGAATCTGGTTACAGTGCAGAAGATTAGTTTGTGCCAAGTGACCTCATTCAGACTGAAGTTAATCCAGTGAATGTCACTTGATTGATGCACACAAGACCAAAATGCTAGCAAATAATAGTTATATCAAGATATTCACCATGGGAGGCTGGTGTTTAAATAATCGTGTCAGATCATAAATATTTGTATCAGTCCATCTATCTTCATTTACTGCTTTACATAAGAATATAAGGATTACAGACCTATTCTTCCACTGAGGAAAATGAAGAGCAGCGACATCTGCTGGTTACTATCTCGAGCACTTTTTATAGCCAGTAAAACTGAACCGGCGACGCAGAAATGTTTGAGAAGTTTGGGAAGTTAAGCGCATTGATTAGATTGAAGACGCAATTGTGATGGTTTACAGTAATATTCCAATGTGAAAATCGCAAGATGTATATTTTGATGTTTGTCTATATGGAAAACTATATTCGGCACGGGAATCTACGAGCCAGAAAGTTGCTTGCAAAAGCAAAATAATAAAACAATTAAAAACTACACTGAATTTACACGAGTTCTGATTTTGATTCTCGTACGATACATAAACATTGCGCACGTTCCATATTAGTCATTTCATTGAAACCATAATTATTCATATTAAAGACAAATTAGGAAATAAACGTTGCTTTCACGTCCTTCAGCAATATGGCTTCGATCAAGTTCAGCGTGTGCTCAGAGCCGTGTGAATAATTGCTGCTTCTTCAGTTTCTATGACAACCAGTGAGCAAAATCTCGTACAGCCCCTCTCGCGATATCCTCTTCACCACGGGCTCAGCGGGGAGAAGATGGCGGCTCGCGGTGGCTTCCAAGCGGCGGCAGCAGGAGGCGGCGGTGGAGGGCTGGGTCCAGGGCAGCCGGGACCGGGTGCTGGGCCGGGAATGGGACCGGGGACTCCCTCGGGCCGGATGGGTCCTTCCTCGGCAGCACAGAACCACCTTTACCGCTCCCCAATGCCAGGGCCCGGATACCCGGTAAGGAGGGGGAGGCGGTAACGTCAGGGGAACAAAGGGAGCCGGGAAAGACGGAGAAGCGAGGGAGGGGGTTGTGTGTGGATTAGGACCAGCGAACGTCTTTATATTTTATCAGGTGCTCAAACTGAACTACCCGGGTATACCGGTTAGAGAGAGGCGGTAGAATAGAAGTCGGCAAGGAGAAAACTTCGGATGAATATCTGTTTTTCTTAGTTCTGTGCTTGTGTGCTGTGTTGCTAAACCGCCGTTGAGAGAAACGGCTCATTTACCACCTTATGTGCCGTAGGAGGTGAGGGTGGGGATAAGGTTTGCTGATTTCCCGGTACAGCGTGCCCAGGTGATACACATGCATTGTCCAGCTGTACTGTAGGGATGTCCTCTGCATTGCAATATCCAGGAAAGTGACGCTGAAGATGCTGAACGCACTCCGTTTCTATCTTTCCAGGCTTCTTTCTGATAAAGCACAATTATGAGCTGTACAGCTGTGTGGCCGAAGTTGCGGGTGTATATATTTTTGCAGCTGTAGTTCATTCTCTCTCACCCTTTCCCTCTTGTTTCCCTTGTTGATGAGGGATGCGGTTCACAGTATTCCCCGGTCAGAGCAAGGCTTAGGCCCGGCATAATTAAGACGGGGTGGGTGGGGGGAAATGTGTGACTAATTATCGTGGAGGTGGTCGTATTTCTCACAGATGGTGGGGAAGCAGAACTGAAAAGGCTTTTCGGGGTCTTCTTGCTGGAGAAAACGAAGATACTGAACTTTCTAAGTTTGCAACTGGCGATCAGAATAAGCAATAGCCACGACGACTGATTTGCTGCAAATTAAATTTAGCGCCTCAGCCTCCCCTACAGTTGAAATAAGGTATCGAAGTAGGGCTGATGTGTGTTGAATTAATGTAGTTCTCGCTATTCATGAAGGGCTGAAGTTTTTAAAGTTAGGTGTGAATATTTGAAGGAATCCCACGTTTGCTAAATTATGATGTTAAAATACGAACAGCGTGTACTTTTAACCTCGGTAGCAATATAATATTTGAATCCCTTTATGATGATTTCCGTGGCACAGCAGCATCAGATGGTATGAGACCCATGTCAGAATTTACGAGCTGCAGTTTTCTTTCCAAAAGGCAAAGCCATATTTGGGTTTGTTCAAGCTGGGACAATTATTCTGAATGAGTTTGCCTTCACAGACGTGTGAAGATAAAAATCTTAAATACATGTAGGGTCTGACCAGCAGTCTGCTGCTTGAAATATCGTGCCAATACCCTGTGCTGTGCACACTGCCTTTGGTTTTCCTGAAGTTTTGTTTTTTGTCTTTGCATGTGCATTGCAAAAAGGCCACGTTGGCAAACCCCACACCTCCCTTAGAGGAGGCAGTCTTCTTCTAAAAGAGGGTTTGTCAATACTGACCATCTACGTTAGACCTGTTGAGTGACAGAAGAACAGAATTAAAGGGTGTCCTTTGGATCTTAGGTTAGCTCATCAGAAGGGTGACTGGGATCTTCATTCTGGATGACTAGGTGAAGATTGAATGTCACGTGTTGCCAGTGTGGGTGGGCCAGGTGTGGAGTAATGTGTTCGTGTTTGGTACCAGTTAGAATTCTCTCTGTGCTGATGTCATTGATGGGTTTGTTAGGGGGGGGCTCAGTAATGGCAGGAGGAGCAACACAGAAAATCACTGGAGTTCATAACAAAAGTTTAGGAGATGGGACGGTACCGGAACTGAATCAATTTAAGCTGCCTGTAATCACTCTTTATGTAATTTCCTCACCTAAAACATTATAAATGCTATACGTGATCCCCTTCTCTCCCTCACATGTCTCCTGCATCCCTCTGCATCTGCCCTTAGGTCACTCCTCACTCCACGGAGGGGTCTCGGCCTCCTTGTCCTGTGGTCAGGAGGGTAGCCCTCAGACAAGCCGGGCCAAGCCAGATTTACTGTGACTAAAACACTCAATAAACCTTTCAATATACTTAATTCTTGGGTGTTGTTGCTCCTAGTGAATTCTGCCAACTGTAATTGGTTGGACTCTGCGGCACTGAGCTCTCTGAGCTTGTGGCAGAAGGTGACTTTGCTCACCTGGGATCTCAGACGCTGCAGAATTCGCTGCCCGGAGAACATCCGGTTTTCTGGTGTCGTAGAGTTTGCCACCGTGCAAGCTCATCGCTTATGAGCTTCTGTCCCAGAATCGTGGTGGGGGAAGAGCAGGGCTGGACCTCTCACGCTGGTCAATAAACCCAGGGCTGTAAGGCTGTGTTCTGGGCTTTTTGGTAAAGAGACCTAGATGACAGCAGTCCTCTCTGGAAGCAGAAACTGCCCTTAGCAAAGCAATTCCTAACTTAGATCTTTATGGTGCACAAAAGGGGAACGAGAGATTGCTGCCAGTGAAGTGTTGGGTCTACGCAAAAACCTGTGGGGCTGCAGGATACACTCCATTTTTCTCTTGGTTCCACCTGCCATTATCTTCAGATCCGACATTTTGGCACATGCCCGCACCTCAAGGTGGTCTGGTCATTCTGATATACCTGGGAGAGAGCTGGAGTGCTTGGAAGAACAAAGATGTGCTTCTTTGATGGGACTAGTGCAGTTTAAGCAGAACTTTTTGTCGACGTGGGAATTATTCACCACAGAAGCGAATTCAGTTAAATCCCTTCGGCTCACTGCGTTGTTTCTTTGGTTCACGGTCAAATACTGTTAGCAATCATGTTGTTGCGTTTCAGGTCTTATAGCATCTTCTGCCTTTTGTAAGCGCGTAAATGGCGCCACTGAAAGGATGTTCTGTTCTCTCCTGTGGCCTTCAGCGGCAGCACAATATGTCTGCGTGAAAGCCGCTCCAAAGCCAGCACGCTTTACAGACACACCGATTGTTCAGGGAAGCCCAAGGTTAGTTCTGCTGCCTATGAAAGACGGGAGACGCAGCTATGTAGTAGCAGTGTGAGGGAGGGAGATGTGGAATTATTCTTGTTTGTTGTAATTTCTGGTTTATTGAACGCTTGTGTGCCTTTAGTGATAGACGCACGCTTTTGAAAGTACGTCGCGGTAAGACATTCTCCAGTTCTGGGCCACAAAATCCTTGCCATTTGCAAAACGTAAGGGTAGCGTGGAGGGGGGAGGCACTAAATGCCAGTGCCACAGGATGCAGAAAAGTCAAGTGGCCTACATGTCATGAGGCTTTTCGGAGCTCCTGAGCATCCTCCCCTTCAGGATGAGCGCCGCACAAAGTTAAGTGTTGTTTCTGGTGGACGTTGTGTGGGGGCACGCGTGTTCTAGGTTAAAGGAAAACAAACGCGCACGAGACCTCCTCCGAGAGCCTGCATCAGATTCTCCAGGAGAAGCCTCTGTTCCGAGCTGCGGTGTCGCTGACGGCAGGGATGCGGGTTCTGTAGGGATGGTGTTGCGCTGGCCCGCGGTGCAGCGCGGCGGCTCCTCCACCGGGGGGTACGGTAGTGGCGTCGCGGAGCGGAACGCGGGAGTGGAGAGGGCCAGGAATGTGGGCTGATGCCAGGCGGCGTGCCGGCTGCTCGTCGGGCTGGGGGGGCACTGCCTCGTGTCAGGCTGCGATGCATTCAGAGACCCGGAGCAGGCTCTTTGAGTTCCTGGCGCACGGCTGGGTGAGTTGTTCTGGCTGCCTTAGCTTTTCTGCCCTTCTCTTCGACTGCCTCATTTGCAATTTTACATATTCTTTTTCACCCTGTACTACTTGTTCTTTGAAAGTGCGTCAAACCATTGCTTTCGTCTTTCCGAAAGTGTGAATGAATGATGATCATGTTTCACAGGACTGTGTCAGTGAACAGAGCTGTAATATTTATAGCATGTTCTGTAATGGCATGGGCGTTTGAAGAAACTGTTTTCACAGGTTTCTCTTCACTTTCTACAGTTTACCTAGATGTTTTTAAATTGCTTCCTTTTAATTTGTCTTGTGGCTAATGCAATACATTTTGCTTTTTATCCTTAGTCCTAAAGAAATGTCAGATAGTATATTTATAGGCTAAATGTGCAATTAATTATGCTGTTCTTGGTATTGTTTTCTGGTTCTGTGGCTTGCTGTAATTATCACTCTGCTTAGTTAGCAGGAAGAGATTGAGAGTGTAGCTTGGCACCTCGGCAGGCTTGTCCTCTGTTAAGCTTTAAGGGAGCTAGTGGCTTATTAATGCATGGGATAGACAGTATTAGTGGAGACGTCTTTGATCGTGTATGCAGCCTCTTAGCACAGAGGTGTCGGTGGATGTGAGCACTGCTGTTGATGTGTAGTGTACACTACAATTTATGTGGAAAACGTGGTGCATAAATGTAGCTGGATATTACAATTAGTAACCTTATTTTTAGCTCAGTAAAAGAAAGCAGTTCAGAAAAAAAGCAGAATTTCTTGTGCACTTAAGAGTATGGACAGTTGCAAACAAGAGGAAGCCATTGGGCGACTCAAACATGTTTGGTAGTATCTCGTCAATCCTGAATCTCACCCAGCTGTTTCTTGAGGGAAGGTCAGGGTGTCGGCTTCAACAACATGGCTTGGGTGGCTTGTTCCACCCTCCCACAACCCTTTAGGCAAAGTGCCTCCTGATCTTAGTTTAACATACACTTCCACATAGTTTTCACTTGTCCATCTTTTAGTTTAAGACTTTAAACATTCTTTATTTTTCAGGTAATTTAAGAACCAGCTTTTTTGTTAGTTACAACACATTATATGCAGATATGTTCAATTAAAACATAAATTTGCTTTGGAAATATGCCTTGTGTAACTCTTTAGACACTTTATTACTTACTTGCACCAAACAAATAGCATCACTGCACCAAACGTAGCAGTGTATAGCGCTAACCGCAACTGCGTAAAATGAGGCACAGAGAGCGAGATGAGTATGTTTCATGAAATCTAAGTGTATTTTCTTCGGTCATCCTTTCCTTTCCTCTCCAGCGTCCTGGGATGCCTCCAGGTAGTCGGATGACCCCTCAGGGCCCGTCGATGGGCCCGCCTGGCTATGGTGCCAGTCCAGTCTCAAGACCTGGCATGCCGGTGATGGACCAGTCCCGCAAGAGACCTGCACCACAGCAAATCCAGCAAGTGCAACAACAGGCGGCTCAGAACCGCAACCAACAGTAAGAGAACTTTGCTCATTACTGCTTTATGGATAGGTGCTTTTCCAGATAAACATCTGGGAAATGTGTATTGCACATTTGGTGGTGTACTATGGTTATTCTGTAGACCAAACCAAATCGAAGTATTGGTCATAAGCATGACCTTAATCTCCAGAATTAAAACTAATTAAATTTCATATTATGGTAGTGGTTTTATGATGTTAGTGAAAGCTGGGACGTTTATGCATATTAATTGTCATGTAGCCTTCATTCAATACGAAATAGATTGCAATGTGCATAGCTGTAATTTACTTAAGCTGAGAGTGAGACATCTGTACTATACGAATTCTGTTCCTAACGCATGGTTGTACAGCTGCTTTTCTTTTTTCTTGATTGATCCAAACTATACATTGTGCATTTGCAATGCAAATTGCATCAGTAGTGTCCGTTAATGTGGGTTTTATGAGTAATGAGGGAAGGGCCTTTCCTAATGCATTAAGTTCAGCAAATTTTCCCTTTATCCTCAGTGCAAAGAAAAAAAAGATGGCGGATAAAATTCTACCTCAGAGGGTGAGTGTAAGAGTTTTAAAAACATGTTGCTGAGCCTTTAAGGAGTCCAAAACCGTGTGTCTCGGTTCTTTGAATGTAAAAATGAAGTATTCGCCAATTGTTTTCTAAAGAGTTATGTTCTCCAAGACAGCTTTGAAACCTTAAACATTGTAGTATGAAGTGCATATACTTAAATCACCTTCTAGAGACTGCTGTGACTTGGATGTCTTGGACCACATTTTAAGATGCTTAAAACCTGGGTTCTTTGCATCTAAATCAAACTGAAGAATAGTTGCAAAAGATTACTGATAATATTCCTCTTTGTGTGAGTGAAAGAGGCAGATGTCTTTCGGTACAGTGATCATTAAATCTCTGTCACTTGGTAACAGTTAAAGCTCTTCTATTGAATCTAATTGGTTTTTGCACTTTTCCCACAACATCTGTGCACGCAGTCTGTCTTGTTTCGCAGTTGAATTGAACTTCTGACAGCTACTTAATATTCTCAAACTTCCCATACAGATCAGAGAGCTGGTACCAGAATCGCAGGCCTACATGGATCTTCTGGCGTTCGAGAGGAAACTGGACCAGACTATAATGCGGAAAAGACTTGACATTCAGGAGGCACTCAAACGGCCTATCAAGGTGAAGGCAGCAAAGATAAATTGAAGTACACCTTTTTACACTTGCCTATGAATTGGTTCAGTTTAAAGGAATGTTAAAGTGAAATTGACCAGTTCAGATGTTGCTCTGCTTGCATGTTTAATTGAATTTGTTCAATATTGAGTCTTGAGTACCAATGTGTTGGTCTGCAGTGACCAGTGCTGGACTCCTGTTGCTTGACTTGCTAAACTGCAATGTTAAGTTTGCAGCATTGCATGATGGAGGCTGTCAATCACATACAGCAAAACAAGTAGTAGTATGATTTTTTTATTTGGAATTTTGCCTTTTGCAAACCATGATTTGTTATATTATTTTCCGTAATTTGAGATTGGATTTTATTTATTTTAAATTTATAAAAGGTGTTGGGTGGGAGAATTTCTTTTTCCAGATCCCATGTTAGGTGAGCCATTCTCCGGAGTCCTCTGCCATCTGGACACATGAAAGGCATGCAGCTGCCTGTTTGAAGCAACTGAGGATTTAACTTTTTTTTGTCATCCCTTTAGCAAAAGCGAAAGCTTCGCATTTTCATTTCAAATACGTTTAATCCTGCCAAGCCTGATGCGGAGGACGGCGAGGGAACTGTGGCCTCCTGGGAGCTGCGTGTGGAAGGCAGACTCCTTGAGGATGTGAGTATGTTGCCCTTCCAGGGACAGTGTGGGTGGGGGCTGTATTTTATCGGTAGAGAGAGAAACTGGGACACGTGAACATCACGATCAGGGCCCTGGCAGAAGAAAGCTGTGCTAGGCTGGGCAACCCTGTCTCTCCTTTAAACTAACAGCAGCAAGAGTTGCATGTTGCTTATTTCATGGCTGTTTCAACTGCGGCCCTTCTAGTCCGCTTTGCTCCAGTTCTTCTGTGCAACTAACACCTTGTTATATGGACAGTGTCCATATAACTTTTTAGCACTAAAGCACTGGAGTGGAGTGGATTGGGCAATAGCCCAGGCTGGGTTGCTATATTTTGGCCTCCTAATCCAGGATTTGAATGAATTGCCAGCCAGGGTTAGTTGGCAATGTTCATTGTTTAGAATCATGAGAGAATGTGGCCCGAACTGTGCGAAACTGAAGGATTCTCACTGGTCTTCAGCTCTCCTTGCTCCTTGGTGTGGTGTGAGGTGAATTTGATGAGTTATTAAGGCAGCCACGTAAACCATGCTGTAGTTATTGTGCCGTAATTGCATGCCCTATAATTATTTTGCCATTGTTGAATACACTTGCAGGTGATGTTACAGTCCCAGCCTTTAATGCTTTAGTAACCGGTTTCTTGCCCTGGCCTGTATTTCAGACAGCTGTATCCAAGTATGATGCCACGAAACAGAAAAGGAAATTTTCTTCTTTCTTCAAATCTCTGGTGATTGAATTAGACAAGGACTTGTATGGCCCTGACAACCACTTGGTGGAGGTGAGTGTGAAATACTGTTCTTCATAACCAAGGTCTTTTCCTTTGGAGGAAAGGACCTTTCCTAATGCATTGAGTTCATTATTCGAGGGTTCTGTTCGCCTTCACTTTCTTTTCAAATGGCCATTAAAATCTTTATACCATTTATAGACGTTCAGATTTAAAATGTCAGAATAAACTCAAACTTTTCTAGCTTTTCTGGCTGCATGGAGGTCATTGCAAAGTGCTTTCCTTACGCAGACGTTGTCAGAAGATGCCCTTGCACCGCTTATCAAGAAAATAAACTGCAGAGTTAATATGGAAATAATGGAAGCATTAATTTTCATGAGAGAATGCCTTTGCTGAGAGGATCGGATACACAGAGCAATGAACTAGCTAATTAGGGCACCATATTAGCAAGTTATTTTTTTTAAAAGCTGTTAAAAAGGCTTATTGAAGTGAAATATAGTGACAGCAGATGAACACGTCTGAGTTAATGGGGTGGTTCGGAATTGATTTTTTTTATCATTTTGGCACAAACGATGTGTTCTGCCGGCTTCTTTTGTCAGAATTAAAATCCAGAAATGAAAAGGCCCATTAAATGAAGTCTCCAACCTTAATGACAAGAAGGAGAGAGCACTGCGGAAGAATGTGGAGTGTGGGCGTTTTTCCACTTGGGCATCAACAGAGTGAAAAACCTGAAAAGACAGACAGGCTGCAATAAACCAGATGGTGCTTTTCACCAAAACTGGGTGACGAACAATGTATCTGTTCTTGAAGCTTTTGGTGTAAAAGTCTTGAGCATGTTTCCTTGACGTTGCAGCATCTCCCAAGTAGATGAGGGATGGGCAGTGTAGAATTTCTGACAGGGAAGAAAGCAATGTATTTTTCACTGTGACCATGTTTTTCACCTTACTTCTCGAGCTATACTCCAGGTAAATGAAAAATACACAGTACCACAATCCTCAATGGAATGATTGACTCCGATGCATAGCTAACACAGATCCAACCAAGAGCTGATTGTAAAAACTAGACTCCTTGTTTGACTGGCTGCTTTTATTGAAAAATTTCCAAAGGATGAGCTAAATTGTTTTAAGTTCATTGAAACCACTGAGTTCATCTCTCGCCTTGTGATTTAATTTGGGAAAAGCTTAATCTGTGTCAGCCAGAAGCGAAGGCTTCTCAGGCTGTGCGGGATTGAAAGAGTGGATATACACTAATTATCTGTGCATGTGAATGTGCCAGATGGTGTGAAATGCACGTCTGTGATTAGGGCCTAATAAAGGATCTAATGTGACTGTTTTCAGTGGCACAGGACTGCTACCACCCAGGAGACGGACGGTTTCCAGGTGAAGAGACCTGGTGACGTGGGAGTGCGCTGCACAGTGCTCCTCATGCTGGACTACCAGGTAAACGCCACAGTGGGAAGTAGTTTTGTACAAAATGGTGCTTAGCTGCCACAATGGCAGAAATAAATTGTGGGAAAGGTGAAACAATCGGATGTCATCATTCACTACATTTTAGCCTTTGCATTTGGAATTCATCCTTTTGCCTCGGCTGCACCTGGGGTTTCTCCCTCTTCCCAGTGGGAGGTGCCCAGTACATCTCCAGTGGGATTCTCACCGGGTGCTCAGCCCACTTCAGCTCGGTCCTGTTGATCTGGAGCTCCACTCTGAGTCTCTCCTGGATAGCTGAGAAAAGTGGGGTATATGAACAAGTCAGGGAAGAGGGGGTGTCATCTGGTGTGTCTTGGTTGGCCTTTATCCCCCCTCCCAGTGGGAAGTGCCCCGTAGATCTCCAGCGAGGTCCTCACTGGGTGCTCAGTCCACCTCAGCTGGGTCCTGTTGATCTGGAGCTCCACGCTGAGTCTGTCTTAATAGCTTAGAACAAGCCCAGCAGCCCTGCAAAGAAACCTCATTTCCTCTGCTTGAACCCTCTGTCTGATTCTTTCTGTCATCACCAAGAATCCCTGGGGATAGGTGTGGATGGAGGGTCAACTTTTAAACTGCAATGCCCAAGTTTGCCACATATACAAGGGTGCTCCAGAAAAATAATCAAGGTGCCACACAATAGTGAATGACAAATTAAAATTAAGTTTACTACAACACTTAATGAAAGCATCGTTGATATTTACAAGAAAACCAGAAGAAAGGTTTTAAGACTTAAGGGTGAAAAATTTCTTTTTCATCACATTTCCAGTTTAAAGGTGGTAGAAGGTTTAGCCAAAGCCTGTTCCAGATGCCAGTTGATGGTGAAAACATGGGTTTTGATATCTTGGTGAAGAGCTGGACGGGAAAGCCATGACCTTGACTATGTTTTATACCCTTGCGTAGCGGAAAGGCCAAGTTTGAAAATAGACGATGAAAGTCTTCCTTTTGCAGTGCCCAAGAAACTAAAGCTGCAATTGAGTGTTCTTTACAAAGGAAACTGGTGCTGCAGATGTTTGCTTTGCTGAAGTTCACTTTTGTTGCATCACCAGCAGGAGCTACCAAAGACTGCCACATGGTGGCAGCAGAGCAGTGCCTCTTGCATATCTTAAAGGGGGTCTGTGGTCCCAGTTCCTCAGGCCGGTTATTAAATCTCAGCAACTAATTGATTATATCGCGAAGGTTTACAGACTACAAATTAAGTGCAAAATTGTGAACTTAATGAAAGTACTGTGTGGTTGCCATTGTTGTTGCAAACCTTTAGTCTCGCAGTGGGTGAGAGCAAGAGCTTGCACTAATTGTGACCTGAAGCGATCCTTCCTGCTCACTAGTCAATGCAGTAACTAATGTAATGTGATGTATAAACAAATAAGCAGCAGAAATTTCACCGCAGAAATGTTCATTGTGATCGCCAAAACCTTCTCAGTCGAGAGCAATATTTCTATTCTATTCTGTTTTTAAAAAGATTAAGATTAAAAATGATAAAAATTAAATGTAATAATACATATCGCTTTTTTGAACACTCCACTCCTCCACCACCAATGTGCAGCATCCATCTGGATGATAATAATAATTGCTTACACTTATATAGTGCTTTTCTGGACACTCCACTCAAAGCGCTTTACAGGTAATGGGGACTCCCCTCCACCACCACCAATGTTCAGCATCCACCTGGATGATGCGACGGCAGCCATAGTGCGCCAGAACGCTCACCACACATCAGATATCAGTGGGGAGGAGAGCAGAGTAACGTAGCCAATTCATAGAGGGGGATTATTAGGAGGCCATGATTGGTAAAGGCCAATGGGAAATTTGGCCAGGACGCCGGGTTACACCCCTACTCTTTTCGAGAAACGCCCTGGGATTTTTAATGATCACAGAGAGTCAGGACCTCGGTTTTACGTCTCATCCGAAGGACGGCACCTGTTTTTACAGTATAGTGTCCCCGTCACTATACTGGGGCATTAGGACCCACGTGGACTGCAGGGTGAGCGCCCCCTGCTGGCCCCACAAACACCTCTTCCAGGAGGCTTCCAGAGTATTCACAAGCATGCTTGTTTACAATGTGATGCGGCCCCATCGCCTCACCGGACGTTTTGTCGCCTCGTATCAGAATAGGAAATGGCAGAATATGGCTCTGCACATATTTGAAAATTGTCTATTTTATGTAGGTTTTACATGTTAGTGTGTACATTATACTTTCATTGTTGTTTGAAATGCACTCATCAAAGCCGATTCTTTCTAACCCCCAAAATATACTATAAATATAGCAAAGCTATATTTACTATTTTTTTGGTCTGAATGTTTTACTAAAGAATATCTATCTCTATAGTTGGACACCTGATGACTTGAGGAGCAGTAGGATAATTGAGTTTTTTTAGAACTTGATTTAATCTTGAGTTTGTTTTATGCTTTGATTCTAATTTTAACCTAAACCTTCTACCCTTGCGGTCCTCCAGCCTCCTCAGTTCAAACTGGACCCTCGACTGGCTCGCATGCTGGGCATTCACACCCAGACCCGCCCGGTCATCATCCAGGCCCTCTGGCAATATGTCAAAACCCACAAGCTGCAGGACCCGCACGAGCGGGAGTTTATCAACTGCGACAAATACCTCCAACAGGTAGGAGGAGCTGTTTGCTTTGCTTCTTCATTCTTTACGCGACTTGCTAAGGTAGTTGAGAACAAGCTCTCGAGCTCCTGTTTACTGTGATAACCACGGAAGTGAAGCATGGAGCCATTTGAGTGAGGCATCTTCCTAAGGGGTACAACTGCAATATGCTGCCCAGGATTTGAATATGCGACTCTCTGGTCCATGTTGCTTTAAGCATTATAATATTTACTGTTTTAGATTGTGTGTGTTCTTTATTTTTGAAGTGTATTTAGAAGACAAGTCAACTAAGTCATGCCACTGGTGTGGAAAACCTGGTTCATGTTCATCTACTCTGACTCTACAGAGAGCAGCTGATGTTACACTTAACTATTTTGACCACTTGAAGTTTTAAGCAGGCATCTTTTTTTAGCTTAAGTATGTAATTTAAGATGAATATATGTGTAAAAGTCTCTACAGTTAATTAAATGTGGAGTGCAATGAACAGTCTTTGTTATGGGTGAAAACAATCATATACAATATAAATATCATTTTATGCATAAAGGTAAATAGTGTTAAGATGTATTGGTTAAAATTATCTATTTAAATCACCAGATATTTTAATGATGTACAGGGCACTTGTAAGACCTTGTTTAGAATAATGTGTAAAATTTTGGTCATCACATTAAAATAATTTGTTGTTGCTCTGGAATCTGTCTGGACCTACAATCTAGGTCTTAAAGGAATGTCCTTCTCTGAGAGGTTAAAGTAATGGGACCTACTTAGTATTGAGCACAGAAGACTATGTGGGGACCTGACTGAAGTGTTCAAAATCCTCCAATGCATTCAGAGTGTCATTCCAGCGAACTCCTTCAGAATCAATAGTGAAACATGATTAGCAAATACTCCGGCTTTTTTAAAGAAACAGCCAGACTAGATCTTTTGATCAATTAGCTACTAAGCAACCAAACAACCTGAATTGGACAAATTGCCTTCTTTCATTTGTAACCTTTCTTATGTTCTTATTATAAGTTCAGGAAGCATGAAATTGGATCTTGAAAACATAAGAGCCACTTTTTCAAGTGTACTTCAGACTTAGTGATTTTTTGAGTTTCTGTTTTGTGCAAGTCTTCTATTTTGAATGATGTTCTGCTAATCTCATTGGAAAGATATCTTCACGTATTATTGTTTTTAGCTGTCAAGACTCTTGAGCATAATCTGCTTCTCTCTTCTTCATCTGGCGCTACAGATGCTCCCAGTGTCGATTGTATCAATCCAACTGCTTGTTAATCTTGTAGATATTTGAGACCCAGCGAATGAAGTTCTCCGAGATCCCTCAGCGTTTGCACGCTCTGCTGATGCCCCCAGAGCCAATCATCATCAACCACGTCATCAGGTGAATATGCCTCCAGCGTCACAGCTGTGTGCAGTCTGCTGCATTGGTCAGTGCCAGTCAGTTTGCTTCCACGCACTGCTGCTGTGCATCTCAGGAGTTCACAAATGCAAATTTGAGAAACGTCGTCTCTGTTCCATAAATAGTTCGTGGTGGGGGGTTCTTTGAGAACAATTAACCTGTATCCATTCCCAACACATTTCGTCACGCTTGGCCTGGCTGCTGCTGCTGCTCTGACTCCCGTCTCCACCTGCTGCAGAATACTAATCATCTGGACACTCGGAGCACTTGGTGTCGGTATACGGTCACACCTCTTCCAGGTGCCCGTCAGAATAAGTGCTCGGGGCTCTGTCTCTGCGTTTGGACACTGAGCCCCTCGAGTGCCATTTCTGTCTTTTTCTCTCCTGTTTGACTTTGCTTGTTATCTGACTTTTGTTCCCATGACCGTGTCCTTGGATCACCCCTTTGATCCAAGATGTCTCTGGCTGTTCACTCAGATTGAAGCCTTGACCTCTCACCTGGATCCTTCTTGGCTTTGTCTGCTACCGTCTCCCTCCCAGTTACAACCCCTGCTTCGTTTGCATTTCAACCCTATTCTGCCCTAATGCGCAGGTTTACCCACATACCCACTCTAGGCAGCGATGAGAAGGACTTATAATTCCTCACGTTCTCATGGTAGAGTCACAGTCACGTGAAACAGTTGTATGATCTCAGGTGTACCGTGCAGGTTTTCCGCACAGAAGCAGTAGGTTTTCAATTGCATCATTAGGGAAGGACAGACCCTGCAACAGTGTGCTGCAGCAACACAGTCTCCGTGTGAGCTCCCCACTCTGCCCTGTTCCTGTAACCCTCAGTACTGCCCAGCTGTTCGCTGTCAGCACCCTCCTCTCAGTTCCCCGGATCTCGGCTGCCTCTTGCTCAGCAGTTGGGCTCTTCGCACTCCTGGATTGAGCTCCGAGTCCCACCTCTGGAGCGTGACATTGCACATTTAGTGTGTGACTTGTATAATACGCCACTGCAAAATTTCCGGTTGTTCTCATGCGTTAAAAATAAAACTTAATTTTAAAGGAGGGTATAAATGAGTAGGATGGTAGGCACGATGAATGTAGGCTGAGGAAATGTTCTTATTTTAATTTTAGTTGTGCAAGACAACTAAGTGGGCTAAGGCCAAAGTAACTATTAATTAGCATCTCCTCTGCCAAGGATATGATTGTTTTTTATGGATCTCTCCCAGCTTACAGCTTGTAAACACCCTATCATAGTTCAAGTAGGCACCTGCGTCAGCATGTGTAGGCTGCAAAGGGACAAGTAAAGGTTTATTCCATGCTGAAAAGAGAAGAAAGGAAAAGTTTAGGCTATGGAGCCTTCTTCAACACCCAAAACCGAAATATTGTTTCCTTTTTTCAGCATGGAATGAACCTTTACTTGTTCCTTAACACCCTAACATGTTTTTATTGTGCAGTATGTACAACACTGTAGGCAGCACTGAGCAGGACTTATAATTCCTCACATTCTCATGGTAGAGTCATGGTCACAGTTGTATAATCTCAGGTGTACCACGCAGAAGCAGTGGGCTTTCAATTAAGTCATTAGGGAAGGACAGAGCCATCCTGTCTCCAGAGGGCATTATTGACCTAGCTAACCAATTACTTGCATGCTATAAAAAAAAACTAACCACTGTCCAGAGTGCAGTCTGTCAATGTTACATCTTGTTATACAGTGTTGACCCCAATGACCAGAAGAAGACAGCCTGCTATGACATTGATGTAGAGGTGGATGACACACTGAAGACCCAGATGAACTCCTTCCTGCTGTCCACAGCCAGCCAGCAGGAGATTGCAGGGCTGGACAACAAGGTAACGGATTTTTAATGCAGGGTACCGATGTGTCATACCATTGAAGGAAATCTATACTCCATACTTTGTTTGGGGTCTAGTTACAAAAGTAATCATCTTTGAAAATGACTGTGGGCCCTTCCCACGTATGGGCATTAAGGTTAAGTGCTATCTAAAAATCAAACTATGCATTTAATGTTTTTTGGTCTACAAAAACTTTTTATTTTCGAAGAATGTAGCTGTTTGTAGACCAGCCATGCATTCATGAACACGTGCCAAAGTGTGTTTTTGTGGTTGTGTGAGATGTTTAATAATGTGTACGTACTCTAACGTGGGCTTGTGGAATTGCAGTTTGCTTCACTGCAGCTGCTTTTGATGGAATTGGTACAAATATGCCATTCTTTATGAACTTCTCAAACACTGTGCCATTGTTCGACAATTACAGAATATTTTGCTGGGGTGTAAAGTCTTTCCATCCTTATGTGATTTTTTTTTGTCATATTTGCTGCTTGGCGTCCTGATGCTGGAAATTTAATGTCCTGTGGATCTACTTAACACAGCAGTTACACCTGTTTTTTATAACCAAAATTCCCTTTACAACTAATTTTTTAACCATTTAAGGTTAAGGTGTCCAAGTGTGCTCAGCCCTGTATATGTTGCTCAAAGAAATTAATTTGTGCATTCTGACATTGTCTGGATTTTTTCTGAATGTGTATCATAACCTTATTTGCAACCCTGCTGAAATATTGTTTAGTATCAGGGAACACCCCTGTAAGAGATGCTGTCCTTCCAGTTAAACACTTAATCCGCTTCCTGACTGTTTTATTACACTCTTGTCAGACTGCTCAGAAGAGTAGGGATGCTTACCCTGATGTCCTGACTAGGTTCTACCCCGGCTTTATACAGCCTGTCCCCCCCCTTAATGTTCCACCTTGCTACAGGTATTGAAGTAATGTCACACTCCTCCACCTGACCCACTACTGTGGAGCTGGGCCTTTAGTAAAGGACATACTTCTCCTAAGTGTAAAGTGCATTGAAGTCCCTATAGATGGAAAGATATAATTGCAAGGAATTACATGGTTTAGTCTGTTTGTCTTGATACCAGTGTTATCAGAGAAGGTTTAACATCTTGTAAGCACCTCTTAGGAGACACAAGAAGCCAGAGTTTGTAGATTTCTGCTCCTAAAATTATTCCCTAAAACATTTAAGACATTTCAAGTTCTCAGGGTCTGGGCTGTGTAATATAGTTTTTGCTCAAGGCAAAGCAGCTCATTATTCAGGAGATCTGTTTACTTTGAGGTTCACGGTAAGGGTTTGGTTATTGATTTCTGCAGTCACTCAAGGTCCTATTTATTTTTTCCACTTTTCCCATTCTTTCATTTTTTTTGTATGCTTTACACTCATCCAGTTAAAAAAACTGATTTTTTTTTAAATGTGCAAACTTGTAATGAAAATCAAAACTGTTGGTAAACATTCAGTGATTCAACAGATGTCTAGTTTGTGGATAAAATGCTTAAATTAAAAAAGTTTTAAATGAAAACATTTAAGGATTATGACCATCAGTTAAAATGTTGGCAGGATCCCTATGAGGAATTCAGGGATCTGTGTGCTTCTGTCTGTTTCCGAGTTAGGAGCAGCCTTATCTGCAGTGACAAAGAGAAAATTTAATTCACTACTTCTGCTTGCATGCAGCCAGGAATGTGACTTGTAGCTATGCACCAAAAATTAAGCATTCTGCACACATTTCAATGGCTTCTGCATCCAGGCTGCCTCCTTATCAGTGGGGGGAAAAAAACGAGGCTGTTTTTGCAAGACATGTTTTCCATATATTTTTTTATGTATTTCTGTCAAGGCATCTTACCATTTGTTGTAAAGATTTTTTTTTTTGCCATTTTATCTAAAGTCTGTAGCCGGATGGGGTTTTCACAGCAGGCGATAAATCTTTATATACAAGGTAGTCTTGGATGATGTAGGTCTGAGTTGTGATTGGTGGTTATAGTGTTACGAATTCACAATGCTAAAACATTAATCTCAGCCTCTCGCTACATTTATCATCCCATGAGCTTTTGGAAAAGGTATTTCAATAATGCTGTTTTCTCACAAAGCTTTACGTGTTACAAGGGATGGGAAAACACAAGATGTCACACACAATACTCCTGCCTACTTTTCCACATTGAACTAATGAAACCTCTCTGGACTTTGCTATAGGACAGCACCTGACTTCTTATAGAACTGGAAACAGTTGTTTTGTGTACTAATTTATGTTGATTAAATCTAACTCCAAAACCTTTTTTAGTGTTTTCTTATTCCTATGATGCTCCAAAAACCAAGACCATAACAGAAACTGCTAGTATTGGGACTGTCAGATATTCTTAGAAACTTCAGCTGGTCCTTTTTATTTAGTCATTTGTCACGGTTATTATTAACGTGCCATTTAAAAAAAATATCTAAAACAATTACAGCCTTTATTTAGCCCTAGCAGGCAATGTTTTATCCCATCATGCACTGATTATATTAACGTAAATTTAATCTGAATTAAGTGCATCCTTTTCTGTTCTCAGTTCAAAGTGATTGTATTTAGATCCTGCGATGTCTGCTTTCTCTTCCCAGATCCATGAAACTATAGAGACCATCAACCAGCTCAAAACGCAAAGGGAGTTCATGCTGAGCTTTGCCCGAGACCCGCAGGGATTCATTAATGACTGGCTGCAGTCACAGTGCAGGGATCTGAAGGTGGGTCTCCCACAAAGCATTTCTGTCTACACATCTAGGCAGTGCCTGAATCTAAAGTGACTTGATTGCTCTGATTGAAAATGTTATCTGTTGCATAAGAGTTGCAAAATTCTTAACTGATCTAATGCCTTGAGGTGCCTGATTTTGGTTAAACATCATTCATATGGAGCCCAAACTGTTGAGTAAATCATCTCTAACAAGTTGAGAATATAGGACAAAGATAAAAGCTTTCCACTGGAGTGTCAAAGGTCAAACACTGGATGAAACGACTGTTTAGCTTCAGAGTTTTGAAATCCTTTCTGCAGTGTTGTGCAACCTAGTCGCCACAGCCAGGATAGTTCAGTAGTGTGGAGTAGTGGTTAGGGCTCTTGACTCCCAGATGGAAGTTTTGGGGTTTCAAACCCCATGTGGGAAGCCTTACCCCTAAGGAAAATAATATAATAATAATAATAAAAAACTTTATTTTATATAGCGCCTTTAAAGGTGGCTTCTCAAAGCGCTTTACAGGATGACAATAACAATAAATAAGAAGACTACAACAATAAATAAGAAAATTTCACAAGACAGGACACAATTATAATTACAACAATACAACAATAACAATAGAGGAGACCGTGGAAGATGGTATTAAGAAGAGCAGAGGGGTGAAGAATGGAACCAGTTAAGTAAAGGCTTTTCTGAAAAGGAGGGTTTTGAGTCTGGATTTGAAGGAGTTTAGAGAAGGTGACTCTCTAATATCCTTGGGCAAGGAGTTCCAGAGCTTGGGGGCATAGCAGGAGAAGGCCCTGTCGCCCATACAATGTAGACGGGCTTGGGGGACAGTAAGGAGGGCAGAATTTGAAGAGCGGAGGTTGCGAGGTGGGGAGTAGGGCGATAAAAGTTCAGAAATACTTCCTGCAGATTCCTCCAATAACTGCCTTGTTGGATGAGCACATCTTTTTGAGTTGTCACTGTAAATTATGTAATTGTAATTTACAGTAATATAATTGCAATGGTAATTATTGAAAAAAATAAATTATTGTAAATATAATGTTTTTTTAACTCTTTAAATAAAAGAATAAAAAAGGTGAGATGTGAATGGAATGAGTCTGGAAAAATAAGTGTAGCTGGTGTTACTTCACACATGGGCGGCCAATTTATTTTAAATGCAGGATTCTTGTATATCTGCCTTGTCCTAAGTTATGTAATTTTATCTTATTCAGCTTCCCTTCCTGTTAAGCAAATGCTTACTGTAGTCTCTCTTGGCAGAGGTCCCGAGGTAACTGAATCAAGGGACACTCAGCAGTATTGTTAGCTGTAACAAATGCACCTGTCAGTACTGTGCTTGAACTCCCATCCATGGTCATAAGTGAGGTCCTGTGAATTTTCTGTGAAACCCTGTATAAAATTGCAGTTTGCGGTTTGGTGTTATAATAGGTCAGTCCCAAAGTGTGGACTGGTACTAGTAAAATGACAAACTACTGACTGTTTGCCCTTTAATAACTTTCATAATTGGCATTTTTACCACTGTGAGCATGAGTTTTGAGCATGATATTGAACAGCTCCCTAATTGTTTGTCAGCACTTTATGATGACTTTTGACAGTCCAAGTGTACTATTAACCCTCCAATACACCAGTCACTTTATTTTATACTGTATTCGATTTTTTTATTCTTATTATTTTATTTATGTATTTATTTTGTTTTTCATGTTTATTCTTCAAGTAATCTGATTATATCTTATGATTTTATGTTATGTTGTGCCTGATGTCTTTGTTTTACTGTTTTTATTGTTTCACTGTCATGAGCACACTAAGGCAATTTCCTAACAACTAAGTTGGCATGGCAATAAATATTGAAATATAGAATCTTTTATGTGGCGTTTGAGTGGCAGAAGCCTTAGGTGAAGTGGCCAGTATTTGGTTCCTAAGGGGTCTCAAACGTGGACTGTTCTGTTCCCAGACAATGACTGATGTGGTGGGCAACCCGGAGGAAGAGCGCAGAGCCGAGTTCTACTTCCAGCCCTGGGCTCAGGAGGCAGTGTGCCGCTACTTCTACTCCAAGGTAACCTCTGATGTGAGCTGTGAGCTGCGAGTGGTTTATGTCTTCCTCATCTGTCGGGGGATTCTTCATCTCTGATATTTCAGCTTGTTCTGCGGGTCTGAACGGCAAGGCAGCCTTTGCTGCAAGTTTGCAAAACTATCGGTGTCTTGTGTCTGGATTTGTTCACAGCTCCTTGAAATGATATAGCAGTTAAGCATTTACATATTTGTGAGCTGGGATGAAGTACAGCTTCTTCATAATTCTAACTGTTTGTGGGAAAAGTAACTTTTTCTGCAGTGTTTTCTGGATTAGGTGAATTCTGTGATGATTTAGGTTATGAAAAGAAAGTTTTAAATAAAAGGAAAGCTGGACGACACCTGCTCAGAAGGTAAAATATCTTAAGTAATTTTGTACAGTGGTATGTGTGCAGGATATCCAGATCTCTTTAAACAGCAGTACTCGAAGAGCTTGGAGAAGCTGTTAAAGTGGTGCAGTTAAACTTTCTAGTTTAGTTCATTAAAAGCTGAGTTGAAGTGAAAAGTCCACAGACATATTAGCCCTCTGCTCTTAGATTTAGACATCCCTAAATTAAAACCTTTTCGCAGAGATGGAGGATGTGTTTTAATCATCACAAGTATATTTTTATATCTTCTCGAGCAAACGCTGTTCTGCTTTCGTTTTGCCTAGTTGCCACTTTTTGTATTCTGTATTCAGAACTTGTATTCTGTGTTTTCACAAAATATTGCATACTCTGCATTAAAGTCATAGAACACTTCAGTCACTCTGAAGACATCAACATGTGATTTCCTTCTGTTTCAGGTCCAGCAGAGGAGGCAGGAGCTGGAGCAGGCTCTTGGAATCAGAAACACTTAGACCTGAGCGATGTCAGCCAGGAGGGGGCATGGCCAGGGCATGGCGAGTGGGAGGGTCACCAGAACATTGCTCCACTCACAGACTCTGTGACTCCATCATTCTTAATATGCTGCCTTTAAACAGGGCTGAAGCTATTGTCTGTCCAAAAGGATAAGGCCTTCTGAGTCTGATTATATCAAACACCACCCAGATAGCCAGCGGCACCATGTGGAGATCCTCCCTCTCTCTTCATTTTTGGGGTTTTGGGGTGATTTTGTTCTCATCTGATGCCCTGATTGCCTGTAAACCTGAATGCTCCCCATCTGTCCTCCTGACGTCTCCAGAACTGCCTTGCCTCCACAGTGGACCTTTAGTATACAGTGAAAACTACTTGTAGTGACTGTTCGATAACATTTTTCAGAAGTAGGAATCCTTATATGGCCATTTTTCTGAATGGCCTCCATTGATCTGTGATGCAGCTGTCGATGTAGCCTTTGAGCAGTGTTTGACTGTGTTTGGTGCTGACATCTCACAGGGTTTGGCACCAGTGCAGGAAGTATAGGTGGAAGATGGTATTCAATGGATCATTGATCCGTGGCTCCGTGACCTTTTCTTTGCACAGTGACCTTCCCTGACTAGTAACCTACCTACAGTTAACCAGCTGGGTGTTTTGAACCTGACGAATTAACTGATGCTTTTAAACATTGTTCTTTCATTGGCAGCTTTTCCTCCAAACTCCTCTCTGTAGCTTCCCAGGTTCAGTCCTCTAGACAAACATAAGTGTTCTGGCTGGTACAAGCTGTGATGCAGCACTGGGATTTGCCTCGAAGGGACCATTTATCTGCTTTTTTGTGGGGGTTTGTGACCCTCACTCTTGTTGAGTTTAGAATACTAAAGACCAACTAGATAAGCACCGTTCTCTAGCCACAGGTGTTTGAGTGTAGGCAGTTTGCCATAGGTTAGTCTAGTTAGCTGAATTACATACAGATCCTGTGCCATTTTTATTTCCTCTACAAGGAGTTGTGGAATGAGGGGATGGGACAGTGAATAAGTAAAGAAAGCTGGAATGTGGAACCCGGTTATTGTGGTGGATGTAATCATTTATATCCATTTAATCTTTGTGTATGTTTACCCTTAAGATTCAAATGATAAGAAAAAAAGCTGCAAAAAAAACAATATTGAATTATTATGTTAGACTTTTTATTGCAACAAGCCATACGTAAATCATCAAACAATTTTGACTTTACTATGGAAAGTTGACTTTGTAACAAAACTCCACTGGGTGGGATAGTATCTGGTTATTGAAGTTAGTGGTAGAGATACAGAATATGCGCATATTACTCCCTTTCCTCTCGTGTCAAGTTACACTGACATGCAATTTAATTGTAACTGTTGGATTAGTGTGTCTGCAGCAGCAGCGATCCCTGGAGGCTCAAATACATGAATATACTCAGTCTTAGGGATTTTTTTTTTCTTCTCCCCCTTTATGGACCAAATTGTTTTGTTGTATTTTGTATTTACTGTGTTACCCTTATTTTAATAAAGAGCTTCTTGACTTTAAAAGTGCTTTATCTTTTTTTTATGCATTGTCCCAAAAGCGCCCATGAACTTGTTTGTTTCATTGATATAGTTTTTCAAGTTTTAGATGTGAGGACTCTTGAGTAATGGATCACAGAAGAGGCTAATGGTAATTCTGTAGAAACACAATCTCATCATTCCCAGTTTGAAAAGATACTAAGAGATGCAGTTTAGGATGCCATCACATGTATGTGTTCTTCATGCGGTAACATCTCCCCTGTTTTTTCTTTTATTTGCCTTCTTAATTCTTCCCATCTGAAATGTTTCGGGACAGGTCTGCTCATGGCTGATGAGAAAGTGGGGTGAGATACCTAGTGAGGCTTGTCTGTGCAGCGTTCTGAAGCCTCTTGGACAAGATTTCACTCCCTTGAAATAATCGAAAATATCACCCCATGTCTCCCTTTTGCTTGAAGAGTTTAGAAAAGTTTTTTTTGCTTCATGTGAATGTCTTTCATGTTGATGAAATCAGCTGTAGGCACTCCTGCATTCAGTATTGTGAGTCAAGAAGATGTACTTTTAGGGTTTACTAGTTTTAAGTGCAGTGCTTGACAGACAGAGGTTGATCTTAAACCTTTATCAAAATATTTTTGTCTCTGCGTCCTGATACCCCTTTAATGCTTGCTTTAAACGCATTTAGGTATGTGGCGCCTCTTAAATTTAATTATCTATGCGTAGCTCGAGTCGTGGTTAGGAGTGGGTATTCTGGAGTTATTGTTTAGGTTGGAAACGTGATGTATTTAAAAATGTGCTCGAACATTTCAGCGATGCCGAAAAAACAATATGCAATCCAATAGTAGTATCTGTTTTAGGGACTTCTATGGTGATAAAAGTGAGAGGATCGTGTAGCATGATAGTGGAATTGTATCGGGGGGGGGGAGTCAGTCCCTTGACCGAATCAGCTATCGACGCCTGAGGGCCATGCAAACATGTCTCAATGATGGGCGTCAACGCTGGGTGTTTGGGTGGGACGAGATCTAATTCGTTTATCTCCGGGTTGATGTTAAATTCAATCAACAGAACTGGCGCTTTAATCAAATGTTCCCGAGATGTGCATCTCGGCGGGGGCGGGGAAAAGGCTGCGTGACAGGAGCCGGGAAGTAGTTACCCTGCCCCTTTCAGCTCTTCAGCCAATCAGAGGTAAGGGGCGGGACTGGGGTCACTGCGACGCCACGTGCGGGGCATAAATACCTGAGTGCGCCGCTGGGTGAGTTAGATTTTACAGCATTCGGATTTGGCAGCTGTGAGATTCTGTACAAGACATACAATGGCAGCACCAAAGAAAGCCTGCATCGTCGGCTCTGGTAATTGGTAAGTAACGAGACTAAACCTTTTTTTTTTCTTAACGTTTTTCCCCCCCCGGAGCTAAGACGCTAGGTGCACGATTGCCTGCTGTTACTGGCACCTTTAATAATGTGCGATAGCTCAGTTGACGTATGAGTGGCTGTGCAGGGCGAGCCTATCCTTACACGGAGTGCTGTCGAGCAGGAATATTTCAATGGTTTCTAGGAAAAAAGCGAGAGTACTGTAGCTGCATTTCAGTTAATGCCCAGACTGGCTAGGGAGCTAAGTCCACAAGGTGTCAGGACAGCAGGTGCAGTATACTGTATGGTAGCAGTAACAGGTCCCGCCGGTTAGCACAAGCACCGCAGTATTCAGAAGCTCTTGGAATTACTGGTAAAAGGTTACTTCTGCTTCAGTTTTAATACGGCACCGTTTTACCTACTTCACGAAAGTTAGACCTTGCACCGTCTTGCGCGGTTTAATTTATTTTAATAAAATGAGCTTAAACTCGCTTATTAATGGAGCTCAAATCTTTATAGTTATGGGACATTTGTAAGTTTGCCTTAGAAAACGTTTTTTCTGAATTTGGGATCCCTGTGGTCTAACCATTCCTCCCAACTTCTAGCAAAATTCAGTCATTAAAAAACCAGAGGGGTCTTGAAAAATGTGTATTGAATTAAAAAAAAATTCGGAAGCCTAACTGGACATACACCTTTTGGAAACTGTCCATGTCATTAATTCTGATACTAATTATCCAGTGAAGTCTTCAGTCTGTCGTGCGGAATCGTGAAGTACGGTCTTTCAAGTTTATTCCCAGTCTCCATTCTTGTCGCCGGAATCACGTGGCGTGCAAGCGAGGTGCAGGAAAAGTCCGACTGTGCGCGCATCTGTTGTGTGGAAAGCGGGGACATCGCACTGACTGCCAATGTACATTTTGACCGTCGATTTTATTTGATTTCCATATTTAAGACTAAAGTTCTGTAAGCTAGGCATTCAGAGTTCATGCATTGTAATATAATTAACACTTTCCGGTCATCCCGGATTTAGATCCTGAACTGCCGTTCATGCAATTTCAGGGAATTTTTTTTATTCAGAATAAGGGGATAGTTTATTATAATGTCCATTAGGGCAGTGAGGAAGGTGCTACACTACACAGACGCATTAGGCTCTGTAATCATGAGTCAATTACATGATGAGGTCAGCCACTATTTTACAGGAGATCACATTTAAAAGTGCTGTTAAATTCTTTTGGGTCCCCGTTTATTTCAGGCGTTAGTACGTGTAGCAGAGATGTAACCCAGGTTGAAGTGCAGTCTGGTAGCCAGAGCTGCTACAACATCCCTTTTATTCTGGGCTCTTCCGGGACGGTTCAGAGGCCTTTGTGCGCATCCGGTTTTTCCAAACTTCAGCAACAAAATTGGCTTTGTAAGATGTTTTAGCACAATGGGTGTCCTGTAAAGGCTGAACGCTCACAATGGCAAAGGCCTTTCGGGACACAAAGCTGCGCGCCGCCTGTCGGGACAGGCTGGCAGGCCGCCCGGGCCCGGGACAGGAGTTCGCGCAGGGCTGGCCCGATCCTGGCACCGCTGAGCCCGGAAGAGCAGAGCTCATTGTGTTGTGTGGTACTCTGTTCAGACGTGGGGAGGGATGGGTGAACATCTTACTCTACACTACTGGGGATTACAGTAAGAGTAATGTAGCTTGTGGATGCAGCCATTAACTTTTCTGTTTTTCACCCGTGATCCGACAGCTTTCTTAGTCCTTCCTGGGTTATTGAATCAGCTGGGGAGGGGGGGAAACTGTGTTGCCATGGTAGCAAGGCTGGCACTATCCAACCACAGTGCAGAATCATGTCTCCTCTGTAGCAGCTGTCACCCTCCAGAGTGATTCAAGGCTGGTTTTGAAACGAACCAGTTTAATGTGGTGGTGTGTGTGCACGTGTGTGTGTCTTGGAGGGGTGGGGGGGAGGTCAAGGCTGTTTGCTATCTCTGTTGGACAGTCATGTGTGGAACAGCGGGCGTCTCGGAGCAGACGGGGCTGCCTCTTCACAGCTGTCTTGCAGCGATTGTGTCACTGACGCTGCCCGCTCGGCCTGCGTCTGGAGGGTGATCCTGGAGGGGGCTGAGAGCTGCTGTCTGATTCGCCGACCCTGTTCCTTCTCCCGGACTAGGTTCTGGTCCAGCTTCTCATGTATCTGTAGTCTGAACTCTATTTTATAAAGGGGATCTGCGATCTCTTGTGTATTTTGAAGCCCTCCAGGTTGTTCTCAGGGTAATACAATGTACCAATCGAAATCATGTCCTACACCTTAATTTAGAAGCTAATCGGTGCTTTAGATTACCATGTCACACTGTGATGTCTCAGTCATTAAAAGGACATCATGTCATTGACCAAAAGATGGATGTATTTAGGATTTACTGTATTAGAAATTGATGACTGATATAAATGATGACTGATAATTGTAAAAGGTGGGGGTTATAATTGATAAGGAGTAGTGTGACTTTATCTACTGGTTGTGTGAGAGCAGTTAGGAGTTGAGGGCAACAGGCTGAACTGCTGCTCTGGGTAGCTGTATGCTTTTATTCAAGGCGCCTCAGTTTTGACCCACAAGAGCTCTGGTTTTCTGTAAATCTTCACTCGCAGGAGGCATTGGGGTCCGTGCCTTGAATTGATCAACAGCGCAATGAGCGCCGTGATCTGTGATGAACTCCAACTTGATTGAACTTGAACATGATTGTGAGGCAAGAGTTTGATCACAGAATGCAGAATTGTCTTCCCTGCTAGCTCCAGCACCCAGCTGAAGCGATCACAAGGGGAAAAGGAGTACTAATGAACTTGTGTGTAAGAGGTGTTATTTGATCAGCATATTCCCCCTGTTGAGGCCTAGTTGTCCTCAGTTTTCCTTGCACAAGGAAGGCATTTTACGCGTGGAGAAAAATCTGAGCAGATTGTCAGCAAGAAAGTATTAAAGTAGTGGTTTGGAATAAGGCTCCTCAAGACACCTGAGCACAAGATCTTCCAGTCTGTGTTTTCTAGTTGCTGATCTTCCATTGAGAAAAAAAAAAAGAACCCATCAGCCCCTGCTGTAAGATCAAGGAATGGTGTCTGTAACTGTGGCTGCCTTCCCGCGCAGGGGCTCGGCCATTGCTAAGATTGTCGGGGCCAACGCTGCCGAGAAGGACGGGTTCGACACCATGGTGAACATGTGGGTCTTCGAGGAGATGGTCAACGGCCGCAAGCTGACCGAGATCATCAACACCGACCACGAGAACGTCAAGTACCTGCCCGGACACAAGCTGCCGCCTAACGTGGTGAGAGGTCCTACTGTGACTCCTAGCTTGTCCACAGTCTGAAGCGGGTCTTTTTTTAGAGTTCAGGTGTACTTCAACTGTAGCCAGCCACACAGAGGAGCCCAAGGTTTCCCTCCCCTTAGTGTCTCGTGCAGGTTCAGAGTCTGTGTTGTGGCTGTGATGCGCGCTGTTAATGTAATACTTGCGGGCTGTGTACTGAATGGTCACCTTTGCCCTTGCTGCTATCATGCATGTGTCACTAATGGAGGGCAAAGGTAGACAGGGCTGTGTGCGGAGTGGACCTGCACATTCTTCCCTACCTGAGATCATGGGGTGCAGAGGGCTCCGACTGAAGCCGTTTTGCAGGGTGTGAGCTTGTATTCATGCCTGAACAAAAACCGCTGCATGCAGTTTCCCTTCTTGTAACGGACAAATTAGTCTAAACCCAGGGTTTCTCTTTCCTGTGGCTGCCGAGATCAGGAATCCAGCCTTTTTTCTAGGTCCTTTTAAATTCCAAGCCAGTTTAACCCACATTTCTCAAACTGCTGATGCCTGATGGGATGATCTGAAAGCATGCTGGATATTTTCCTGTGAGGGCCAAACTTTAGGGGTCCCGTTTTCACTGTGTGGATGTCTTACGCCTGGTCCACGAATGCCTTATCCTGCAGGTGGCCATCCCGGACGTCGTGGACGCGGCCACAGGGGCCGACATCCTGGTGTTCGTGATCCCTCACCAGTTCATCGGGAAGATCTGTGACACCCTGAAGGGAAAGATCAAGAAGGACGCGATAGGGATCTCGCTCATCAAGGTAGATCTGATCTGCTCGGAAGTGCTAGAAGGCTGGGGGGGAGGAAGGGGAAGCTCGCTGTAATCCCGGGAGTTATAAGCGTAGAAAGCATGGAAACTGACCGCCTTCCTTAAGTAGCGCCACAACGATTTGCTAAGGCAGCTTGGCTCTAACCAGGATGTCTGTCCTGCAGGGGGTGGACGAGGGCCCCGATGGCCTGAAGCTCATCTCGGAGGTCATCCGCGAGAAGCTGGGTATCGCCGTCAGCGTGCTCATGGGGGCCAACATCGCTAGCGAGGTGGCGGAGGAGAAGTTCTGCGAGACGACCATCGGTAAGGGCCGGCAGAGAGCGATCGTGTTGCAAACCAGGCTGGAGGAACAGCACAGGGTCCCCCTTCTCAGTGCTTTATTAATGGCACAGCACGTTGAACCCACACTTCTACCAAATGTGTAAACTCTAGAACACTAGAACAGTGGGGAGAGAAAGTGAAGCAATAGTGAGGAGAGACTGGGAGGAGTGGGTGTGGGTGGCTGTATCTTTAAAAATAAATAAAATAACTGTTTTTTTTTCCAGGCTGCAGGAACAAAGAGCAGGGAGCCCTGCTGAAGGAACTCTTCCAGACGCCCAACTTCCGCGTTACTGTGGTCGAGGAGGCAGATGTGGTGGAGATCTGTGGAGCTCTCAAGGTGAGCTTCCTTCCTCTGAGCTCCCTGACTTGCGTGCAGAGGCTCTCTCTTCCCTGTTCCAGCGATCGGCTGAGGAGGATCCATACTGATCCATGCAGAGGCTCTTGACTGTTTGGGTCTGCTGTGTAATTTACAACAGAACTGTGTTTTGGGTGGACGGAGGCAGAAAGGTGTGAGAAATGTACACTAAGAGTTGTAGGGGTTTGGAACAAGTTACTCAGTAGGCCTCAGCTTGTTTGTAACTTCTGTGGCTCTTGCTTAGCTCTGAATGGCTTGTTCTGTGCCCCTGGGGTGCTTGCCAGAAGCTGGGGTGGGCAACACAACAACACCGGGGCAGTCTCCCCCTGTTGGCGATGAACGTACTTGACATGTCTGGAGGCGGGGCTCCCACATGGTGAATTTATCTCTCCCCTGAGCAGAACGTGGTGGCTGTGGGCGCGGGCTTCTGCGACGGCCTGGGGATGGGTGACAACACCAAGGCGGCGGTGATCCGGCTGGGGCTGATGGAGATGATCGCCTTTGCCAGGCTCTTCTGCACCAGCAGCCAGGTGTCCTCCGCCACCTTCCTGGAGAGCTGCGGCGTGGCCGACCTCATCACCACCTGCTACGGCGGGCGCAACCGCAAGGTGGCAGAAGCCTTTGCCAAAACGGGCAAGGTAGGCCGCAGTTATTTTTTTCCGCCTCTCCTTCACGTGGACAAAGCGTTTGCTATGCCACCCCCTTACACCATGTCACCAGTTAAAAAATGTACCAAAACCCCAAAACCGCCTTAATTTGTCAACACACTCCTGCTTCCTGCATCTCCAGCCCCCGTTGTTGTTGTCTGAGATCTTGGCCTTCTTGGGCTGCAGAGACCCAGCTCTCTTCTGAACGACTGCTCTCTCCCTCCGCCTGCAGACGATCGAGCAGCTCGAGAAGGAGATGCTCAATGGACAGAAGCTCCAGGGACCCCTGACCTCCGCAGAAGTCAACCAGATCCTCAGTCACAAGAATCTCCTGCACAAGTAAGGGCCAGATCTTTATTTTTTTCTAATTTTGCTTCCTATAGGACTGAGCTAAAACTGTGTGCTTCAAGGTGTCCTTAATGGTAGCCGACCACTTTAACCCAAATTGAAGACAAAGGGTGGAGAATCTGTTTGCTACACCTGTCCAGTCCGTGCTACCCCTCACAGTTACCTAACCTGATTTTCCTCTTAACTGCCGCTGGTGACCTTGTGCTCTGAGCCACACTCCCCTGTCCTGAGGGATTGTTATTGCTCCTCGTTGGGTTGAGAATTCACAGACCACTGGGAACTGGCACTTTGACCTTCTACTTCCTACAGGCTGCTCTGTCACTTCAAAGCAGCAGGGCTGGGTAGCCTGTTCCCCTCTCCCGCAGTATAAAGAAGTGCCTGCTGTTCTCGGCTTGAAAAGCACAGTTTGCACGTGTTCCCTCTTGTTGTTCATTCTGAAGACGTCCTCTGAGTTGACCTGATCCGGGTCCTAATGCCCTTTTTAATACAAACCCTGCCCTATTTAACTCATCGATCGTTATCGCTGTAAACAGAAGAGCTGCCTCAGCCTTTGGTCAGTCTGAGCAAGTAATTGGCTGCTTTCAAAGTCATCATAATCAAATTGATTAAGTTTTTGTTAAAGGCAAACATTTTTTCTTGTGGAACGTCTACGAGATGTGCCTTTGGATAGTCAGGGAGTGTAGTGGGAACAGTACAGCTCTGTTATAACCCTCCCCCCCAGAGTCTGTGAATTCTCTTTATCCTTCTCATGTGCTCCCTCTCACCCACACATGCTCTCCTGCGCCACCCCTAACCCTGTTCCCCCCTCCCTCCTTCCTCTCCTCCCAGGTTCCCCCTGTTCAATGCCATCTACCAGATCTGCTACAAGGGCCACCCTGTCACCGAGTTCATCAGCTGCCTGCAGAACCACCCCGAGCACGTGTAGCGGTCCGCCGCCGGCTGCCTCGAGGAGGACGGGGGTGGGGGGGGGGGGCGAGGGGAGGGTGTCTGGTCTGGAGGGGGGGAAGGGTTCAGTCTTAAAAGTTCTCATTCTGCCAAACGCTGGGAAAGGAAGTGCGTCGACTTGTCGCGGGAATACGGTAGCATGGTGTCCACGCTGCCTCTCCGCTCCCATCATGCCACACCACGCCAATGCCAGGCCGGCCACTCGGCTTAGGGCTCGCTGACCTGGAGCGCAGGTCGGCTCAGGATTTTCTCCGCAGGGGAGGCGGGAATTCCCGGCCGCCTGAGGAAAATGAAGGGTCAGGATTTCCACTTGGGGGGAAAACGAGTGCTAATACCGAGGGCGTGAGTCGGCAGGCCAGCAGACCCCACGGCTGTGTACTGTCCTCTCTCGCTCATTAACCACTTTAACTGGGAATCGCCCTTTCTGGCAAGCGGAACTTAAAGTTCGGAACGTAAAGTGAAGACTGTGCTTGGTGCCTTTGCCTTCCACTGGCCTGGCAGATGTACGTGCTTCAGAAGTGCCTTAAACTGCTGTTCTGACCGAAGGCCCGTTCGTCCCGGACTGTTGTCAAACAGGGACTGTATTTCCCTTCGGAACATGGAGGGGGGGTCACTGTTGGCCCCCCCCCCACCCCCCACCCCCCACACTGTTCCTCAGTTGCCATGGTTACTGGCCCTGCCGTATTCCTTGCTGTTCTGGAAGAAGTGTGGTCTCTGTGTGTAGAATGTATTCCGAAATCGTTCGTTTTGAATAAATTATTTGCAATCAGTCACTACTGTCTGGTTAAATGCTTTTTTTTTTTAAGAACCAAATTGCCGAGCATTCCTCGCCCTGTATATGAAGGGCTTTCCCCAGCCTGTGCCCAGCGTACTGGTGCTGTGCTTTCTCTCTGGCGCCCAGTCTAGCTGTAGTAATGTGACCACTCACTCCCACGTTACATTAAACTCTTCACCTTTAGCATTTCCAGTCTGGGCTGCACTCTTTCTGACCCTGAGAGGGATTATGTGGTTTCTGACTTTCTCTGCCCCCATCTGTGGGTACAACTCCCATCTCCAAAGACTCTTTATGTGCTTTTGCTGTGGGGTACCTGGTATTTCTCTGCCAGGCAAGGCGATGGCAGGGGTTATGGTTTAAACTGGACGGGCATTAGGCAGCACTGTCTCTCTCACATACTTGGCCAAGTCGCCTGCTTGCACATTACACATCTTGTCCCCCTGCAGCTGTACAAATCCACACACTAGCTGTGCAATAAAAGCTTTCAGCCCAGTTACCCTTAACAGCACTAACCTCAGCTCCCACTGAAGTCTCCCTCCTCTGACGAGAGCCTGCTTTTCCCTGATCTCTTTGTCTCTCGGGGGTCTTCTTTTCCTGTAGCGCTGGCTCCTGGGCTTTGGAATCCAGCTGGGTTTCTCCTTTCGAAGCTGTAACTAAGGGACCGATGGGTGCCGGTCAGCTTCGATTGCAAGGTGTAACTTCACCCAGGCAAACAGCTCTGTAGACCTGAAGGAGACTTGGACGCCCTTCAGTGTTCTGGTCTCTGAGGACAAGAGCAGGGAACCACTGGTGGAAAATTAACTCGAGAACAGGGTGCCAGAGGTCTGCAGGTTTACACTCTGACTTGGCTCTGAATGAGTTTATTTGCTTAATCTGAGCGATTTAACAAATTCTCTTTAGTTCTTTGCACACTGGAGTTTTAAAGAAATGTAGAAACACTCTAGACACCCAGGGCCCTGCAGGACCTGGACTACACATGCCTGCCCTAGGGATAAATGAACTTGCCATCGCGTGGGGCTCTTGTGGTGATTCTGGGGTGACTCTCTGCAGCCACGCTTGGCACTGAAGCACAGCAGCAGATCCCTGTTTTTTGTGTCAAACGGGTGATCTGGAAGGATACCCCTGTCCTGCTCCCTGCTCCGAGTCCAGCCTCCCTGCTGAGATTGCCGGAATACTTTCTGGGTCAAGCGCTGCGCCAGGCTTCTATTAATAAACCAGTCTGTCAGGTCAAAGGCAGAGCTATAATAAACCAGGAGGAGCTGGAGGAAAGCAGTAGGTGGGGAAAAGTCTATACTTCTCCGTGTCCCTTCCTGCCAGGGTACGAACTGTGGGTACAGGTGGAGTACCCCAAGGTCTGATCTCGCAGTACAGTTTTTTTAACCCCCCCGCCTCTTGTGTATCTGAAGTATCTGGTTTCCGCTGCAGTAGGCCCTATGCCTACGGGCTACATGAAACCATACAAAGGTTTCATTTGCCTAAGTCCCACTCCTTGGATCTTGGGAACTTCTGTTCGAAACCATGCCGGGCGAGGTTTCTGCCAAAATCTGCGCTCGGATTGGTTTGAATCCATGGTGTCCCTTTTCTGTTCTGGGAGTTTTTTGGCGGACCCATCTTCAGATGTCTAAAGAGTCCACTCAGGTTTACAGATTTAGTGAGAGAGGCAAATACAGTGTTAGAGAATTAGGTAGAAAAGAATGGTGAAAGTTAACAGGGAGCCAAGCTGTTGCGTCTTCTCAGTGCTCTGCCATTACCCCATTTCTGTAGGTCCTCAGGCCCATTTTTAAGAAATGTAAATCCTTTTGGGTTTCTGTGGGTTACTTTCAGTATACACCAGCTGCCTATAACAGTTTCACTGCCGATGCCTGGCTTGTGCCAGAGATCAGCAGTTCATGTCTACTGGTCTCCACCTGACAGCGCAGGTCACAGGGGTTCAACATCACAGGAAGCTGTTTGATCAGAATCAACTGAAAATTGGACAGCAGGCAATGGTTTTAATTCTGTAGCCAGTCTTGAGTCTGTGTGTCAATCACGCATGGGTACACTGCATGCCTGCTTGGAACGTCTTCAGTGTTTTCGGCCACAGATGTCCTGCGCAGCTGTATCTATCTGCCAAAATGAGGAATCTTTGAATTTGCATGGGACACAGGAAACGTCTAAACCCTGCTGTCCTGGTGGTCCCCACACCTGCTGGCTTTCAGTCCATCACCCCTTCATTAGACCACTGAAGCCTCACTTGATCTAAGAAGAACGATTGGCATTTTGCTCCTAGTCACAGGTTTGGGATTTTATTTCACTTACAATATATAACCATCAAAGCTCCAATGTGTTCAAGAGCAAACTTTTCAATGAATCTTATTATTAAGGCCATGAAGGGTTTGATTGTGTTAGTGAGGGCTGGGCTGGAACATGAGCCAGCAGGTGTGTGGGTCACCAGGGGCAGGACGGGGAGCCACGACTCTAAACCTTCAGAGGCTGCAGAGACTTTCCTAAGGAACTCACTCTGGTGCTCAGTCTCCATTAATCCATTTTCAGCCGCTCTTTCTAATTCAGGGTTGCAGGGACACTAAGCAGGGTACACCCAGGATAGGACGCCAGTCCCTTGCAGGGCAGACAGACACACTCACACCAGAGCCAATTTTCCCAGGAGCCCATTAACCTAATAATATGTCTCTGGACTGTGGGAAGAAAATTGGGGCGCCTGGAGGAAACCCACGGGAACATGAGGAAATTATACAAACTCGATGTAGATGCAGCGATGTGCGCCACCGCGCCACCCGTGCTCAGACTCGTTTTACGTAAGTGTAACCTGAGCACTGGGGTGAAAGGCTAACAGACGTGACGTAGTATGAGGTCAGGTACGTGGTCTGAAATGGCTCTTGGGTCTGCGAACCCAGCGCAGAGACGCCTTGAAAATGGCCATTAGTGAAAAAGTCCATGAACAGAATTTGTTACCTGTTTGTGACGACTGTATTATTAAGAAACCTCCCGCACTACGGCCTTACACGCAACTGGATGCAAATCAAATGTTTTTGTGCTGCCCTCTAGTGGATTTATGCGTGGACCGACTACTGTATACTTGCTGAAAAAGAAAAATCACGCGTTTTCACCATTCGGACCCCTTACACTTCATTGACAACGAATTATAAAACGGATAGTTCCGACCCTGAAAGCTGATTGTCTGATAATCTGATATACGCACACCCCAGAAGGAATTTCGACTTTTTACTGTGATAAAGAAATAACAATGCGCTGGCTGACAAATAACGGTCAATAAAATCGATCGCATGGGCTTTTAAAAGACTTCTTAGCGTAGACAGGAAAGGCTACATAGATTAGATAGATACACGAAGGAACCAATGGGCGTCAATTATCTTGCAACAATGTTGCAAAGAATACGTAGAGCAGCTGGAACATAAATTTACACCAACCACTGCCTTCGTAGCACAATGGTGCAGAAATGATCAAACGCTCGGTTAGAAGCAAGGGAGATTGTAAGTGGACATAAAAACGAGAGTTCACTAAGGAGTTATTGGAAACCCGATTTCACTGACGGAGAGAGCTGGAGTCCTATCCTGACAGACACCGAGACCAGCAGCAGTGGGAGCGTGAAAAAGATAATGCCTGACGAACTAGGGATTGGACAGTTTTTCAATGCTTTTGCGATCATTGGAAATGTTCAGATAAATGTGCAAAAGAAATAAAAAAAGTCAATTATTCCTTTATCATATTGGCTAGCTAATGTCCTCTCTTTGCTAGTTAGTTATGGCTGTCTTTCTGCGTTGCGTAGCAACGAGGGACTATATTCTCTGGCGGAGGAACGTAAACAGCTTAGTTTTCGTGTCATTTTTTTAAAAATTCATTCTATACAGCAACCGTTTTATAAAAGCAATAAGGCGCTTGACGCCTGTGCTATATCGCGAACATACACAGTTAAAAGGGTTGCCGGTAGACGACATAGCACGGTTTCTCACGGTGCCGTATTGCTTAAACAACTCATCCATTCTGCTCAATTCTACATCTGGCGGATACATGTGTAAGTCTATGAGTAACATCTGTCCTTCTATCCCATAAATAAAAGTCAGTTTCTCAAATTGTAACTTGATGAACGTATACTGCCCTCTGTTGGTAGAAAGTGCCATGGAGGACACCCAAAACTATAACCCCAGGGGTTACCTGGGACCTGCGTGACTGTCAAGCCTCACCCAGGTGGGTGACGTGGATCTCGGGGTGTTATGTAGAGTGCTTTGGGTTCTTTGGATACTTATATATGTTTACATACCGCATACAGTGTTGTCATTATTAAACAGCAACGTAGAATAGTGTTATTATTCTACGTTACATCTGTTGTGCACGATTCTATTTTCGACAATGCAACAGTTTTAGCTTTTGCCGTTAGAGGGAGCGCTTTCCAAAGGTACTTGTTGAACCTAAACTAAAAGAGGAAATGATTAGATTGGAACCCAAACTCGCCTTGACTGGGAAAAACTGCCCCGTTCTTTCAAGAGGTTTTCCATCCTTTGTAGAGGAAAGATATATCTGTCCTTTAACCTTTTAACCAGTAGTGTAATCATTTACGTATGAAACAGGGATGGTTATGCAGATGGATTGTTTTGCAAATTTGAGGCGACTCGATGCAATCCGGTTCTGCAATGCCTCATTAGCAGTTTTATTTAATTATGAAAGCTCGGATCACGGCACACATGGCGCCAGGCGTGGATACGCTTCTGCGAACATCCACACAACACCAGCTGGTGATCCTCCGACCACCCTTAGAGGGGCGCAGAGAGTCGGGAGTCTAAAGTACATCCTGAGACAACCACGTAAACGGGGTGTTGAACTTCCAAGATGCCAATTACTCTAGCCCAGTCTTCGCAAATTGGGAGGAACCTGAGGAAAACCCGCGCTGATGAGCACATGCAAGCTAGACACAGCACATGTGCCAGCCCGACATCAAACCCAGGACCCAGGCGAGTGGCCCGGCTGCCACCGTGCAAGCCGGTAGGTAGCGGCGCTGTGTGATTCAGCGCTGCGTCCGCCGATGTCACGGGACTGTGGCTAAACCGTCCACCGAGAGGCGCTCACCGCGCCGGTGTTGATCTCGCCGGTGCGCCGTCGCGGTTGGCGGCGGACTCGGCCAGAGACTGGGAGGAGGAGGAGGAGACGAGGAGAGGAGAGGAGGGGTTGGCGGCTTCACACAGCCGTCTGGGGGTGGGGCGTGGAAAAGGCAGAGCTGACTTCCTCAACAGTTCGCGCTTGGGGAGCTTTGCTCATCCGTGCCTACACCGAGAAGGGGCGGCGAATTTTTTTTTCCCTCCCTTCCTTTTCTCTCAGTCGCTCCCTTCTTCCCCAACATGGCTGCTCTCTCAGCCTGGTTCTGGAACGAACGGTTCTGGCTTCCACACAATGTGACCTGGGCAGACCTGGCGGACCCCGAGCCCGGAGTGGAGTACCCCAAAGCCGGACATGTGCTGTCTGCCTTACCGCTGGCCTTGGGGATCTTCGCGGTCAGGCTGTTGTTTGAGAGGTACCTACTAACTTTCTCTCTCCCCCTCCTCCTCCTCTTCTCTCCACTCCCCGTCCGTGTTTTATAATCTCAGCTATAAACACGTAGCCGGGACAGTATAGGAACCCACTGGTACATGTCACTTTATCAAACTGGACTAGCTCGGGAGGACGAATTACGAAATATGGGTTGTTACCAGAGAGCTCTGACATGGTCTGGCAAGCGCAGCACGTCTCGTTTCCCAAAGCGAAGCGCTGCGGTTAAAAACTCTTCAGTTCAACTTTTCTTAAGGGGTACTGCCCTCGACATGTTTAGTTTGTTGTTGTTGTTGCTGGTGCTGCTGTTTATAAGTGAACGCTATCTTCCTTTTAGTTTACCCAATAAACCCGTCTTTCCAAAAACTCGCGGAGGGTGAGCCTCTCCTCATTTGAAGTGGCTGGGGGCTGCTGTTTCTCCGCCGAGATGAAATGAAGTTTCAGGGGGGAGTAAACGCTTTTGCTAAATCTATCTTCACATTTGTCCCGCGGTGCGGCGTTGTGACTGGATGCTGACGTACCTGGGTAACGTAACTCCTATTCACGAAGCGCCTTAACGCCTGCCTGGCCGTCTCCCGCTGCCGGCTCTGCGCCGGTGCCGTGAGTCGAGCGTTACCAGTCCTCAGCTCCCCCGGTTCTTTTATAGCCTAGTCGCTGCCTGTAAGGACGTTTCTAAAAAAACAACAACAAAGCAATAATTTTCTTAATCTTCTTATACCTTTAGCATTAGGTGTTGGTATCGAGAGGCTAAACAATCCCAATGTCAAACCCAGTACCTACCCCGTGACCTGAGTGAATGTGACATCGGGTTTGACCATAATAGTAGTTTTCCTTTTTTTTCAAATAAGGAAAGCTTTTCATTAAGTTAAATGGATACCACATTGCTGGCGAGTAGAGGAAGCAGTACAGCACAGCTACAGTATCTGCGCTCAGACGGTCTTGTGATCTCCGTAATTGATTGTGTGTTGGTTGTGTTTATGTCGTTGGGGGGTGTGTAGGAGGCAGGCCGCAGGTTTTAATACTTAAAATATGGGTGGTCAAATTTGTGTACACAAGGACGATAACTTTCCCTCAGAATTTGAATCCCACGCTGGGCAGCATTCCTCGCCTAGGACCGTGTGTGAATATGGTAACCGGTAATTAATTAACGTTTCGCAGAGTTGTCTGAGTTATGTAAACTGTGGAAACTAGTCTCTGGTGAATTATCCGTCCTTTAAAACTGTCTGTAAGTCTGCAGGAAAGCGTCCCTTGCTGAAGACATTAATGTGTTGTTTTGACTCTTAACTTGTCAGCGCTTTGCTTTTTACTTAAAACCATCAGTGAACTCTTTGAAGAACTCCGCACAAACGTAGCTTTATTTTTTGGAGGTGCACCAAAATGTCACACAGGCAGTAAAAATGTTTGTAGGGGGAGCTGTTTGGAACATGAAATCTTGATTATTTTTAAAACCAGAAAACTCTGCGCCTTTGTTAAAAGGGATACGTTTCTTGAACATGGAAAGTGTGAAATTAATCGAAGAGTTCTGATTAATCCCACTGTAAGGGTTCAGTTGTGTGACTCGGAACTGACCTAGGACCAAGACCAGCAGGAGTGTTGGGGTTCCAAGCTCAGGGTTGGGGACCCCCTGCCATAATACACACGTCCTCGCCTGAGTAAATGCATCGACAAGATTGGTGCCACTCTTTCTCCTTGCAGAGCATGTTTGTAAAGCACGAGGCCGTGGTGATCCAAGCAAGACTGCTACTGCTTGGCGCTGTGACCTGTTACATCTCCTACAGCACCTTTGTCCAAATGGTCATTTGTCACGGTTGCATCTACAATGTGATTTTTATCTCGAAGGATTTCAAAGCTCTATAGATATTGGTGAAGATGCACTGCCAAACACACACACCGCTGCAGTTCAGCCCCCACCTGGAAGATGCACAGCAGCTCCACTGCACAGACCAGGGAGAGGAGAGAACCTGCTTCCTTGGTTGAATTAGAGGAACTTTGGGGATGCCCACAGGTTGAACAAAATCAGAGTGGAATTGATCCAGCACACAAGAGTAACACCCCTCCACTTACAAACATTGCCTTTTGGTGATTACAGACTGGAATTGAATGACTGCTTTTTATTCTTATTAGCAATAATTTAGCTGATGCTCTTGTCTCAAGTGACTGACATTTGTCCCCATTTAAACATCTGGCTATCTTACTGAGTGGAGCATCTTCCTTCAGGGTACAACCCCAGTGCTCCATCTGGGATTTCAGTCCAATACTTCTATTGCCGTAACAACGCATGGTATGGAATTTGGTTTGGTGAGCTCATACATATAAAAGATATACAATACAAATGTTCAACATAAAACCAGTAACAGACAGCATCCACCTGACACATTCACAAACCGTCCTAAACGCACATCAGTAATACAATAACTAGCAGTGAGAGAGAGATTAACACTGAGCCATCCAAAATTTTCAGCCTTGAAAGTGCAGAGTTTATTCAAATCACAGACTCTAGGTGGTGCTGTTCGGGAGCCTGGTAGTCCTGCTCCTGATAGACCTGAGCCGTCTACCAGTGGGGAGGCAAGTGAGCAGAGGCTGGGGAAGGCTGGGAAGGGTCTGGGAGGACCTTAAGGACTTTGTGTTTCAGTCTGGAGAGGTGGGGTGAGTCCTCCAGCTTTGGAGGTGAACTACTCTACTCTCTCTAGCGGCTTCTTGTCCCGGGCAAAAGTGTTGCCAAACCGCACAGGGATGGAGAAGGTCAACATGCTCTCCATGACCCATCTGTAGGAAAGGGTCACTGTTTCCTGTGATGGTTCAAACCTCTTTAACTGTCGCGGAAAGATCAGCCTCTGCTGGTGAGCTTTTCTAGACCAGGAACAGCCTCTGGTGGTCTTTTCAGCTTTTCTGGTGAGATTTGAACCCGCAGCTATCCGGTAACCAGACCTCTGCGCCACACTGCTGCCTTTCGTGAATTCCTTCAGCTCGCTTGCTTCCACCCACCTTGCAGTCAAAATGTATTTTCTCACTATCTGCCTGCAGCACTTTGCACTTCTCTGCGTTAAATTTCACTTGCCAGGTGTCAAAATGGATGGTGTCCCCACTCGTTTTCTTCTTTTTGTATTTTTTTCCCCTCTCGCCCTGTGCTACTCAGTACATTTCAGTTTTTTCCAAACCTATTCTTTGACCACCCTATGAGCGCTCTCCACAGAACTGATGCTCTCTGCTGTGGAGAGCAGTTCAAGTAAATAGTTTTGATAGTGATTTATGTGGGAACGAGGTCACAAAACCTCTCTGCTTTGCCTGGAAATGTACAACGTCTCCGTCTTCTGCCTGCAGCAGTGCAGCTGGAGCAAAATGATGTGTTTGGATGTTTGCAGTCCTAAAGCTTTCTTTTTTTTTCTGATGGGTGCATTCAGGAGTTACAGATGAGCAAGCAGAATCCCTAAAACCCTGGATCGGGTGTGTGGAGACCCCCGGTGATGTCATCCTTCAGATTTTGAAAGGTGTTTAGATTTCAGATTTCCAGCTGTGGGGGAGGAGCAAGAATCCCCCCACATCTTTTTTTTTCTGGGAGACCCTCATGGGTCTTTGGGGTTGCAGTTTCTTACCCATCTCTTTTCTGTGCTGTTCAGAGCTGCTATTGCATCAGTATTGCAGAAGGCTCACTGTTGCAAACACAAAATGTCCCTCTGTTATGGTTCCTGTCCAGCAGGAGAAACAGCCCTCAGCAGCCTTTTGATTCCTGGTTTGTATCTGATTGGCAAGTCGTTTAGCATGCAAATCAGCTTCGCACAAGATCAGGTAAATTGATTGCTTGCAGGCGGAAGATAATCCACTTTCATTTTGTGAGTCAGAGACTTTCCTCTGATGTTCTTGGGGTGATGTCCCTCCCCCATAATGACTTGTCTCCAATCAGCCCGTTACACTGGCGTGTCATTTGTAAGACCTCTCCTGCTAATCTGCGCACAAATGGCTCTAGTAATCTGGCAGGGCATTTTGGGATGAGGAAGTGTTGGCGTGACGACATCACGACGCGCGCGGGACCTGGAGCCGAACGAGGGGCCTCTATCTGAGCCCTGCCAGGTGGCGGCCCCTTTTTTTTTTAACAAAATGGGAGGAAAAGGGGTTTATCCAAAAAATAAGCACCACTCGTTTTTTAAAGTGCTGCTTTTAAGAGTGGAGTAGGTGGAAAGGAGCCTGCTGAGCTCTCTTTGCAAGCTAACCGGTTTGGCCAAGAGCAAGAATGACCTTGTGTAGAAGAGCCAGCTGGAGTCTGGCCCTGGCCAGTAAGGCCTGGCTGGAGTCTGGCCCTGGTAAGGCCTGTAGAGACACTGAAGGCCCTGAGTTCTTCCTGAGCTTCAGATGCAGCTGTGGGGTGAGCTGGAGGAGCAACATATGCTCAGTGCTGTAGAGAGCAGACATGGGTCCTAGTCCTAGAAAAGGTGGAAAGATGAGTTTGACGCTGCAGGAGGTGACTGTATGGCCAACGCAGTCGATGGCCAGGGGTCCTCCCTGCTCCCACCCCAGGGGTGGAAGTTAGGGGAGCCAAGGGCCGCAACGCTGCAGTGACGGATTTATTTTTGCCTTGATGACAAGTAGTTCAGTTATTTTTGGTTCCCTCTTTGAAATGCATGTGGACTAATTACTTCTGGTAAAGCTTCATTGCAGTTTGCAGTGGAAATCTCCACAGATGAAGAGCCTGGGTTTGCACCTATCGTGTGGATGACTAGGCCTTGGGTGTTGCTTGCTTTTGCTGTTTTGCAGCATTCCTTTTCTGTTCCAGTGCCATGGTTTGCAACCTCTCAGCTTTGCAATTTGTCAGTGATGATGCGATCAGAGAAGTCCTTCTCTGGAATGACACAATTCCGAGCTGAGAACTGGAATGGGCTGGGGCACGTTGCTTATCGTCTCTCCCAGGTCTGGAAGTGATCACGCAGTTGTGATCCCTGTGCTGGGGTCTTCCTGTTTTGTTTCTACTGGGGTGGCAGCGGAGCTCCCCAGCAGCCAGCTTGCGCTGTCCGCCATTTGTTGTGCTGAGGCAGAAACCCCGAAATGGCAGGAGAGCGCAAACTCTTCCTGGAGACCAGCACCTGTGGCCCCAGCAGCTGTGGCTGGAGATCATCGGAAGTGCTCCCAGCAGGCTCTCGCGGTGATTAACAACGCATTAGCGAGGGAGTGCTGTCAAAGAGATGTGGGCCAGCAGATCAGCAGAATGGTTGAATCCTTGTGGATTTGCTCCCGTCCCCAGAAAATCTTGACAATATTATTCTTTTTGATCAGGGGGTAGGGGAGCGTATTGTAAAGTCCCTCTCCAGTCTTCAATCCTGCGGGTGTCCTGGTCCTACAGAGCCTTAGGCTTCAGAGGATAATTGATACCTCTTAATTAGGTTAAACACACACCCCTTCCTTAGCTGATAGGCCCGGAGTTACATCAAAAAACCAGGCCAAAGATAGTTCTGTAATTATGGCACCCTCGGATCACCTACATATTTTCAACTCAGAAAGGAAGTGAGTTAAACTTGACTCTTTACAAAGATGCTGTTATTTGTCCCCTTCTCTACAAAAACCTGGAGGAAATGGTAGTTTTGGTTTAAATTGAAATTTAGGTCACCAAAAAGGCCTCATGGCTGCCTGTGTGCACATAGATTTTTATTAGCCAGCGAAAAAGTATTTGACTTGTGTATCTTTCAGGGCTGATGAGTGTGGTGCATCTATAGGACAATGAGTCGCCTAGAAAAAGTGACTCGGGTTCCAAGATATAAAGGTTATTTACATGTGGGGAAGCTCAGAAAAGCTTCCCCACATGTAAATAACCTATCATTCATTCGCGCAAAGGGAGACCTGCGGTCTGAGTAGCAGGGCGCAGACCGAGATTGTTTTCCTCACTGCCACACGGTTCCCATCTGCCTGAGCTCTGGCCCGTGTGCGCCCGGAGCGCGCAGCTCACTCAAAGCCCACCTCTGTACAGGCAGCACAAGGCCCAGACTCCGCGCAGCCTGTTTTCGAGCAGCGGCCCGGGAACGTGTATCATTTCCCTTCACTCACCGGCTCCTTCATTTATTAATCAAGGGGCAGGGAGCCCTTTGTTTCCGCTCATCTCCAGTCTGAGCCGCGTTTAAAAATGGATGATGGAGCGTCCCGACTTGGACGGCTCTGCGGGACAGCGTGGAGGAGGAGGAGAGAGGGGGTCCTGCCTGCCCTCCTGTATCAAGGAGGAGGTCTGAGGAATCGCTGCACCGGATGCAGAACGCGCACAACCTAGCAGCAGGGGAGCAGAGCTGAAAACGGGACAGTTTGTAGTTTGCCGGGGAGGGCTGCTTCTTCTTGAGGGACGATTACGGGGAGTCGGGTGCCGATTCTGTGCTGGGAATCGCAATCTCCTGCGAGGGTCAGAGTGCTGGAGGTGCACGTGGGCTGGAGGCAAGGGGCATGGAAAGCAAGCTGCCCCAAGTCAGGGTATAATAATTTTTTTTTTATATATAGCGCCTTTAGGGGTGGCTTCTCAAAGCGCTTTACAGAATGACAACACCAACAAAAAAAAATACACAACGTATGCGCCATTAGAATACACGATGAGAGGCGATAGTAGATACGGGTCCTGAACACAGTAGGAGCAGAGGGGTAAAGAACAGGACCAGTTAAGGAAAGGCTCTTTGAAGGAAGAAGGTTTGGAGTCTGGATTTGAAGGAGTTTAGAGAAGGTGACTCTCTGATATCCTTGGGGAGAGAGTTCCAGAGCTTGGGGACATAACAGGAGAAGGCCCCGTCACCCATAGAGTGTAGATGGGCTTGGGGGACAGATATGAGACCAGAATTAGAAAAGGGAGGGTAGTAGCTCAGACAGGTAGTGAGGTGCCAAGCCATGCAGAGCCTTGTAGGTGAGCATGAGGGTTTTGAAGTCACCTGGGTAAACGCCAGGGCTCGGGTGTGCTGGGCCGCCCTGGCTGCCGGAGTTGGGGATGGGGAGGAGGAATGACTGGGGAACGTGTCCGATCCAGTGAATGGGATCCTCTGGCTTTTCGGCGAACCGCCCACCTCTGTGACCCCGTTGGGTCTCAAGCTGGTCTGCGGCGACGGCGAGAGATGCGCTGCTTCTTTGGTCGGCGTGCCCTCTCCTGTCGGGCACAGTGGTGCCCTCAGGCTGCGGGACCGGGGACTGCGCCACTGCGGGGTGCCGCAGGAGCCCGGCTGTGTGTTCCCGTCTCTCCTGAGTGCGTGCAGGAGTCCGTGCCAGAGAGCCTCAAATAAAGCAGCTGGTGATTATAAAGTGGGGGGGTTTATAACAAGAATAACTTCCATTGTAGCCTTTCGAGTTTGTGTGCTGTCAGTTTATACAGAGAGGCCTTGGACTTGCAATCAGTTAGTATTAAAGCATTTGTTATACCTAAAATAGGCACATTTAATGCCTCTTATTATATAATGGATTTCTTTTTACACTTGTTTAGCCTAGAGTCATGTTGTATCGAAGCGATCACACACTCCCAAAAAACACTGCAGAAATTTGTCTCTGGGTCCTGCCATGTGTCTCTCATGTGTCCGTATAGAGACCAGCGGCCCTGCAGGACAGGGCTCTCTGCGCCGTATAGAGACCGGCGGCCCTGTATGATGCCCAAGAGCAGTCTTCCATGACTGTTGCAGACGCATCTGTTTCCTTTTGTCCTTTGGTGCTTTACCACATGCAGCTTGCCCTTTTTTAAGAGCTCCTCTGACATTTTGCAGGGCTGTGCAGTTGTTTGAATCAAGCGTGAGTCAAGCTGCTGTCAGAAAGCGTGGGGAGGCACATCAGTGCCCACTGTGCGGGGTTTCCTGTCTGTCTCTGCACAGCTGGGTCATCGCAGGTCTAAGGGCTTATCTGTGTGCGAGTGTGCTGGGTTAGGGGGATGGGGGTATGTGAGTGTCTCTGAAGTGCCTGTCTCTCTGTGAGTGTCTCCGGCCAGCCTGTGGGCTCGTGGTTCGTTTTGCAGTATTGGGGACAGATCAGGTTTAAAAAGAAATGCGTCTGGTGGGCTCTGCGGACGTTATTGATGATGAGCCCGAGGGCATGGGTGAGTTAAAGGAAGCACGGTATCCAGCTGACTTCAATTTATGTTGGAGGCAGTCCTGTGGGCTTTATAAAGAGATCTCGGGAGCTAACGAGGTGAGCTTTGTATAATGTTGCCTTGACTTAATTAATCAAATAGGCCAAGTAATTGATTGATTAAGCCAAGTATGAGTCATGTTTTTGCTTCGCAAGAATAAAAGAGTGAGCAGATCCTTTGGCTGTTCCAGGCTGGACACCGCGATGCTCTGACGGGGGTGACCGAATGACTGCTAAAAAAGAGCCTTTGGATCTTCTGAGACCCATCTTGGGGGCTGCTGAGGGTTCCTGGGTCTGTTTGGACTGTCGTCCAGAGCCTCACCGTGCTGTGAAAACAAAATATAAACAAGTGTTTCATTGCACAGTGAAATATGGCCGTCAGCGCAGTGGCTCCGTTGTGTTACTTTGCAAACGGTTCCCCAAAAGAATCGGTTGTCTCCTGGAAGCTGGCAGTCGTGGCCCTTGCCGTGCCTCCGGTACACCGTCCGCCCTCACCAGGGGACGAGACGCTCTCTGCGGTGAGCCAGCCCTGTGGCCAGTGCTGCAGTCTCTCCTGAGGGGGTGTCGGTCCCGGTTCTCTCGGCACCAGCTGGTCCCTGTCGGGCGATCTGGAGCAGCCCAGGTGTGATTTCCGCTGGCAAGATTGCAGCTCCTCGGCCTCCTTCCAGAGCAGTCAGGGCGCAGTAGTCTCTGCTGTGCTACTGTGCGCTGAACTAGCGGAGTGCAATCTGGATACACAGCTGGCTCTTCTTCCACAAATCGGGGCTTCATCGTGGTTTGGGTCATTACAAGATAAAGGGACTGCATTTGTGTCTGCTCCTTCATTAGACTGTTCACATTACCGGGTGGGTTAAGGGCATGCAGCACAACTCGAGTCAGTTCAAGTAGGGAGCTGCTTCAGCATGCGTAGGCTGCAAAGGGGCAAGTAAAGGTGAGAGGAAAGAAACAACCTTTTCAGATGTGGAGCCTTTTTCGGCTGTTGTTTCTTTTCTCTCTTCAGCATGGAATAAGCCTTTACTTGCTCCTTTACAAATTCAGTTATCTGCTTCCATGAATGTTGAGATCACATTTTACAGCAAAGCTTTTGCTTCCAACTTGGATTAGATCTACCGTCTTGGGAACTTGGGACTCAGTGCTGTGCTTTACGCAAGATGTGCCTGGGTTTTGAACCACTGAACTTTGTGCAGACTTCATCAGCCTGGGCGATACTGGTGTAACGAGATTGATTGGGCAAAATGCAGCTGTTTTTTTTACACCGAAAGATCAATAGTGCAGTTCTGTGATCAGTTTATAAATCTTCGCCAGTCAGAATCACACCTCCAGGGGCTGTTTCCTTATCTCTATATCAAAGGTCAATTGACATTCCATAAACTTGAGAAAGCCCATTGGCACTGCTGAGCAGGGGGGGCTCAGCAGTGATCTTTAAGGGTTTAATGTCTACTGCTGAAATATGGATTTTTCCTAAGTGCTGTGAGTAATAAAAGTGATCTGTCCACTGCCCCAAAATGTGTCCAGTGGTCACCAACCAATGTGTTTGTCCTAAATTTAGCCTACATCACATTTAACTTTTCTTATCTCTTCTATAGTGTCTGCTAATCTTCCATAGTTGTGACATCTTATCTGTTCCTGAAATTTAGGGTCAAATTCCAGCACCTCCTGTCACGTCCTATAGCAGCATTAGAAACTGTTAATCCAAGCACTGCTGAAACTGCCACCCTGGTTACTCGCAGTGTTCCGATTCTCCTCCGTCCTCTTGAATAGCTTGTCCGCTGTGAAATGACAGGAGTGACACGGCCTCATAGCCTGGCCTTGCGAGATCTCCGCAGATAAACTGTAGCATGAGTGACCTCCTGTTGCTGCTGAAAGTGGTGTTGGTGGGGACCAGTAGGTGGTGCTCTTCCCTCTGAAGCACAGTTGCCACTCCATTAACGCAGTGTGCTGAGACACTGTGATTTTAGAAGGCCCCGTATACCTGGTCGCACAGATCACACATGTTGTAAGAGTAGGGTTATCCCAGAAGCCCTGACAATATCCTCTCTGGCCTTTCGCAGTCTGCAGTTATTTTTCACTCCTCCCCCCGATCTGCCTGTTGTGGGACTGTGGCACAGAATAGCTGGGACTGTGGTGGGTCCCTCCTGTGTGCAAAGAGGATCTGGGATGGAAAGCTGTATGCAGATGCTAGGAGTTAGTATTATACATGTACTGAGAGGTCCCACTGCCCGTTCTGTGCTGCTTCACTCTTCCTTGCAGAAATGTCTCATTGTGTATACGAAGCCCCTCATTGTGTATACGAGGCCGGTTGTTTTGCCGTGAGCCCCGTCCAGGCGGTTAGTTCAGGCGCTTCTCCTCCCATGAATGAAGAGCGTCTCTTGGGGTAGGATGACATCCCCGATGACAACTGTACTCGTGAGTTAAAATGGAAAGAGACTAGGTAAGAAGATACAGGAGGACCTGCGACCTAGCCTGGCCGTCGTCTCCACAGTGCGGTTGAGCGTGATGTCATGATGGGCGTTCTTCCAGGAGCACCAGCGTTTCGTTTCTCGCTCGGCCGCATTCTTTTGGTGTTTCTGCCCGGCGGGTTGGTCGCCGGCGTGTTCTGGGAGCCTGCGAGGTCACGGGGTTTGTGAGAGCTCTTCGTGGACTCTGTCTCGTGACGTCTGCTTCTAATATAAGATTAAGCTGGCTGCCCTCTGGCAAGGAGAGGGAGTGCGTACAGAGATATGAGACGTCTGGGGCTCTCCTGGGGCAAAAGAGAGCGGAAAGGGGTTAAGTGGCTGTGAGGGAGGAGCAGATGACCACATGTCCCATTTGGAGTTTAGGGGAATGTGGTCGCTCTAACCTAATTATCCATGGAAAAGGGTCATGTGGTCTTGTGAGTAAAGCACCCAGCTTGTGACGAGAGCCTACACTGAACCCCAGGGCTATTTCTGCCTTGTAGGGCTCAGCCTGCACTCTGGATGCAGGCCTTTTCAGATTGAGCCACTCCCTCCTCCAGCACCACAGGTTTAAGGATCTCTGAGTCCCGTACTTGTACATTATCGTATCGGAGGGGCGTGATTTGCAGAACCTGGTCATGTTTAAAACGGCGGTCTTGGCAGGGAGATACATGTGCAGTACAAGATCTATGCACAAAGGCAAAGAACGGTAAAGGCAACATTACAGTAGCTGTCTCGTGTAGACTGACACTGGATTGCCCTTGGGTTGCCACAGGATTTCCTGTGGATGCTGCTGCTTGCTACCATGAGATGATCAGATAAGATCACTTTATTGGCCATATACAATTTCTTGTATTAGGAATTTGTCTTTTCACATACCCCAGCTTGCTCTCCATGAGACACACGGACAGGGAGAGAAGCCTGAGGGTTAGCCATTTATATAACGCCCCGTAGCGGTTTTGGGGTTAAGGGCCTTGCTCAGGGGCCCAGCGGAGTAGGATTACTCTGCTGGCCGCGGGATTTGAACCGGCAACCTTCTAGCCACAGGCGCAGATCCTTAGCCACAGAGCCACTATCCCACCCCTGTGGAAGATGTGGAAGTGTTTTGGGACTACCAGATGGGAATAATGAATAATTTATGGGGGGTGAGAGAAGGAGGGCATTGTGCTCCTTTTAATATGGCAGGGTCTGGCGCTGCTCTCCTTTTATAGCATGGCTTTGTGAAGAGCTTACAACATGCAGGCACCTCCAGGAATGGAGGCTTGTTTACTGCCAGGACTCCAGTCCACGCACCCCTGCCCTGCGACACGCCGCTGGCCAGTTCAGGGGTCCCAGTCCGGGCTGGGTTCCCAGGGGCTGGGACGCCCACTTCCTCTCCCCTGTGGCCGCATCACCGCCTGCTGCCGTTGATCGGACTTGGCTGCAGCCGGGGCTAAACATGCAACACGTGGCTTGCAGCAGCTTCAGGGAACAGAGCGAAAAGGGCTTGATTTATTTGTTTATTGTTTGAAAAAGGGCGAAGCCCAATCTTGGCTCCTCTCCCAGTCCATGCGCCGAAGACGCTGCTCGACTAAACCGCAGGCTGAACGTTGCCCGTTACCTCGGGGCTGTGGGGGGGGGTGAATCATTGACTGAGAGAGCACGGGCTGTCTTGTTCTGTGGGGAAGGTTGCTCCATAACGGACATCCTCGACTGGGCGATCGTTCTCACAGCTTGTGAAGTGCTGCTGCAGGAGATGAGATGCTGAGCAGGCTTCGAGTGTAGGGGCTGAGAAATATAGCCGCAAGCCCAGTTCTCCGGGCCCCAGCAGCCCTGCCCAACAATCTCCCAAGCAGTTCTGCGCCAGATGCTTGAGGAATAGGTGTAAAATGACTTGGCTCCCTCCACTGTCTTTTTTTTCCTACCCTCTGTACTAATTAATTAACCCTGTGACGTGCTTTCCAAAACTGGACCTCGGGGCTGAGTGCCAGACTTCACATGCATTCTTGAACACATCCTTGCTTTATGGAGTCGTGTCTGCAAAAGCAATCCAGTGACGAGCTGTTACTGCTGTTCTTAGCTTTTATTTTTTTTTCTAAGCCCTTTTTTATAATGGGTGACATAGTCTGCATTAAGGCATAAGTATTTTATTTGTAGTTAAAATTTTTAGTTTGTGAAATGCTGTGCTGGAACTTGTATAATTCAGGAAGTATGTTAAAGGAGTGTAACTGGTGAGGTGGGGCGCCAGCGGCCGAGCGGCTCACAGGCGAGAGGCAGGATGGGTGCCAGCAAGAGGCAGGTGGGGTGCCAGCAGCAGAGGGGCTCACAGGTGAGAGGCAGGTGGGGTGCCAGCGAGAGGCGGGTGGGGCGCCGGCGGCAGACCCACCTGGTACTGGAGAAGAGAGAACAGGGGTGACATCGAATAGGTAGCCCCCTGTAAAGCCCCTGTCTCCCCACAGGTTTGTGGCCCGCCCGTGCGCCTACCTCCTGAGGATACAGGCAGAGATCACCAGGAGAGCTCAGCCCAACGCCATTCTAGAAAAAGTGTTTACATCTATAACAAAGGTAGGAGAGAAGCCACATTACCTGATTGTGTCTTGTTGTTCCTCTTCCCTTCGCTCCCTTTCTCTGGTTTCCTGTTCCTTGCTTTGTGTCTAACTGGCGTTTTCACTCATGCTTTGAATCTGTCCTGGAGCTCTCTTGTGTGGCGTGTTCTGTTAATTCACTGGGCCGGGTGATCAGTTCACTTTGAATTTCACAGCTGCAAGCAGTGAGCTGTATATCCCAGCAGCTTTATATTAATGAGCACGGCTGCTCACCAGCCTGCCTGAGATTAATTTGAAATCGGGAGAAAACCAGAGTTTTCCAGATCTGTGTCACCTGGCTACTTAATGTGAATGAGTAACTATAGATTAATGGCTGCATTTTCCATTTTAGTATTTCCTATTAATTCGCCAGGACTTATTAAAGTGTATTCGTTTAGCACCGTCTTTGCAGCCTCAGTTTCTCTCCTTTTTTCTGGGTTTGCTGCTTTATATCTCAAAGCTGTCTGTTATTTGACCCCCCTCCCTCTCCCCCCGGCACCACCCTTCCTTTCCGTCTGCAGTATCCTGACGCCCGGAGGCTGGATGGCCTCTCCAAACAGCTGGACTGGGATGTGCGAAGGATCCAGCGCTGGTTTCGGCACCGGCGCAACCAGGACAAGCCCAGCACCCTCACCAAATTCTGCGAGAGCATGTAGGTCCCTTGCAGACTTCAAAACCCCCTGCACTATTTGCCCTCTTTAGCAGAAGTTTTAACGTGTCTGGTCAGCCTTGCATTTAACCCCAGGGCAGGTTGTGGGAACCGTTCGCTGAAAATGTGGATTTGAGGCAGCTGGGTCCTATCTGAGGTGCTGGAATTGGGGGTGTGGCTATAGAAATGCCTGACAGGTGACGTGATGCTTCCTCTTGCACAGTTTGGCCAGCGTGCAAACTGCACAGGCAATCACAAAGTCCTCCTTCCAGTCTGTTCCAGCGCAGGTCTGGCAGGTCCAGCTACCTTCCTATGTCTAAAAGTATACTGTATAAACATAATGAGCCGGTTGTGCCCAAATCCTGCAGCCGAGTGGACTGGCAGGTGAAAGCCTAAATTGCTTTTGTGCAGTGCGACAAAGGACAAGCAGGTGTTGGGTTAATAAGTGGTGTGTCAGTTTGGGTTTTGGGAGCCTGCCTGGTTTGAAAGTTTGTGCCTTGAGTAGGCTCTGAACCAGGCCCGCGCTTACGGAGGAGATGAGCTTTAAACTGCAGGCCTGGTCTGACGTGCTGGCAATGTGGTCTCACGCTTCTGATGGGCTAAACGAGGCCACAGCCTTTCTGAGTGCTTTTGAGTTTGTGCCGCGCCAGTTCTACACCAGTTCTCTTGTGTTTGTTAAACCGCAGTCGGCCTGGAAATTCCCAGATTGTGAGCAGTTTTCAAAGGGCCCTGTATGTCATTTCAATATTCAAATGACAGGGAAATGGGGGTGTGGGAATGCACTGCAGGAGGCACGTCATGTGCAGAGGGAGGTAATTTTTATTTCAGTGTGGCGGTCCACTTCAAAGCATCCTCGCACCTCATTCAAGGGGATTTTTAGCCGATAGAGTTTTCTCAAAGTGTGGTTTCTCATACTTCTGTCTTTTTTCTCGCTTCCTGCTTTGTTTTGATCTCTCGTCAATGCATTTGTGTCTAGTTGCTCTCAAAAAAAAAAGTTTCTAAAATTAGAAGTCTTTATCCTCTCATGCTGCTACAAATGTATTTATTTGCATTTCTCAGGATTTGTGACTTAGATTGGAATGTATCACAAAAGTTCTGAAAAGTTAAGGTTGATTGTAAAGGATGTGTGGGGGGGAAGATAATTACTGTTACACCACGAGATGGGCTCTCTGAGCACTGCGTCACACGTTTATGCTTCCCTGCCTGTTGGCTTTGGAAATTGTTCCTCCTGGATTATTCAGCTTGAAGTGTTGCATAACATGACATGACTGTCAGAGTGGAAACAGAATACATTGAACAGAAGAGTACATTTAATTAGAGGAAAACGAAAGCAATATGAACGAGACCTTATGTGATCACCCTGAAACTAGAAATCCAGATCATTCGCATACTAGCTCTTTGTCCTGCTGTGCTTGTGCCTTTTGGTTAATGGTGCCTCAGCTCTAACTACATCCCCCTTCTCTTTGCTTGTAGGTGGAGGTTTACATTTTACTTGTACATATTTACCTACGGGATTCGATTCCTTTGGCAGGTGAGTGAGTCCTGCATTCTGAATGGCAGCAGGAGTGAGCTTGTTTGCTGTTGTATTCAACCAGACCTACATTATTTGCAAATACACTAGGTGTACCGCCAAAGTTTAGCACCTGTCAAGATGGGGGGGAGAAAATGAGAAATGAAATAAAATTTGGTCTGTTTCTGTTGGCTGCTGCTTTAGCAGGTGTTCCCTCTGTGGTTGACAAAGTAAAGCAGATGGGCGCAGGGCAAAGCAGAGTATTTGGTTGCAGTTGTACTATTAGCTTTCAAGTCTTTCACTCACATCTCAGGTTGTGTTGATATTTAGTAAAGCTGGTTCCCAGTTTACTGATCTGCCATCTGTGAAAGCAGAAGCCAAGCTTTGTCAGAGTTGCTTATTAGGATATCGTAATGTTATTGGGAAAAGCACATCATGCAAGCAAGCGAAGAGAGCCAAACAAGCCAGCTTATTTCTTAACAGAACTAAGCTCAGTGAAGGGATCTGAGGTGGACCTGAAGGGCCACAGTTCAGGAAGTCTTTGAGGTCACCCTAAATCTTCTTTTTCTGAGGCTGGTGTCACTTTTAATGTCCTAATTCATCTATTAACCAGGGAGGGAACTCCAGTCCTTGGGGCCTTAGCTCATTGTCAGGATGACCTGTAAATTGAGTGTTTGAGTGACCCCCCCAGCCCCCCAGAGGTAATGTCCACCTGGAATGTATGTGCATCAACACTGATGTGATATGAACGTCTTGAATTATCTTGGAAAGCATAGGTGGTACAGGCATGGTTGAAGTTCAACCATCACGTTTGAAACATCAGATTTATTATGTCTTAGTACATGTATTTAAAATAAATATCCTAAATAACAGTCATTTTTCAAAGTACATGTAGGTACCCAATTAGCCTTATCTAATTTATCTACTACTTAAAAATCTGAGACTGATAGACCAAATACAAAAACCTGTGATCTTGTTTAAAAAAAAAAAAAACTTTTATAAAGCCAGATCCTGACATGGTTTTCTTAGCCTTCCAAAACATGAATTAAAGGTAGGGAGGAATAATGAGTTATAAAATATTATATGAACAAGTTCCATTGTTATTGCTGAGCCACAGGCAATGCTAGAGAGACATTTTGTATTGGTTAGACTTTTTTTTTACAGCCTTTCTAGACTTCTGGAGTCAAAGTGATAAGAAAGTGATACGTCTGTTTGATCTTCACTTGATTGACAGACAGAGGATGCAGAGCAAATAGAACTTGGCATTTACTCCCAACACCTATAAACCCTCCCCTGAATCTCTAAATGGTCAGATTTCACTGACAACTAGTTTTACCTTTCAGAGAAGCAAAACATTAAACACTACCGGTCTGAAGTTAGTGTGAAGACCCCTGTTTCTCTCATCTTTGCGTTTTGTTTTCTGGGTGTGTTCATTGGATTGGAATACTGTGGATATTTATAATAATAATTGCTTACACTTATATAGTGCTTTTCTGGACACTCCACTCAAAGCACTTTACAGGTGATGGGGACTCCCCTCCACCACCACCAGTGTGCAGCCCCACCTGGATGATGCGACGGCAGCCATAGTGCTCCAGTACACTCACCACACACCAGCTATCAGTGGGGAGGAGAGCAGAGTAATGAAGCCAGTTCATTGATGAGCCACAGGCAATGCTAGAGTATTTCTTTGCTTCTTCACAGTAAGGAGTGATGGGTTTCTTATTTTGCCGGGTTTTTTCTTTTGGGATTGTATTTTTCTGTAAAAAAAGTCAAATTGGCAGTATGTGGACTTTTTATCATCAGGAAAATAGTCTTGGAAAAGATGAATGTGTTGCTGAATTGGGATGTGAAATACACCGTCTTAAAAGAGAGGTTGTCTAGTTTCTTGCAATATATAGGTTGAGTGGTAGGGCTGTAGTTTTGATTGCTGTCTTTTTATTGCATTATTGTGGTCTGTCCTGTGTTATCAGTATGTTAACTTTTAAAAAAAAATTGTCACTTGTGTACACAACTTTAATGGTTGGATTTAGAGGATATTGGAGCTCTTTTGCATGAGCAGTACTTCTTGAAATGATTAAAACGTGGTTTATCACGTTGCAAGTTTACCTGGAGGGTATTGTAACCGTGCTGAAACCCTGACAGACGCGGGTGTCTGCATCTTCCAGAAAGGGGTTTCATTTAAAACCGACAATCTAATGCACTAGTCTGGTCCTGGGGTCTGGTGGGTCTGCAGGTTTTCGGTTTAACTGGACTCCTAACCTGAACTGGCTGTGACACTGTGGACGCCTGAGGAAGAGGAAGATTGTTCAGCTGGACAAATGATTTTGTTTAATGAGAGGCTCAGGTTCATTAAATACAAGATGATGCCATGGATCTCTATAGCCTGAGTAGTTCTCATCAGTATTAAGACACTGCAACAGGGGGCCATCATTTTAGGTTACATTTTATGCATGATTTTGTTTCACAAACAAAAAATGGTTGTCTTAAGCTGCATATTCTACTGAATGAGGGAGAAGGAGTATTGTAGGAGTAGATGATGTCACGTGGAATGAAGGCTCCTGTAGGAGCTAAAAAGGGCTAAATGTATTTTTTTTCCCTTGCAGTCTCCCTGGCTGTGGGACACGAGGCAATGTTGGTACAATTACCCCTATCAGGTAAATCTGTGTGGTGTATACTTCTGTATATTTACAGCAGAATTCATCCGTCCATCCACTTTTAAAGCACTACTTCCAGTTTAGGGTCACCAAGAAAGCTGGAGCCTAATCTGGCATGCAAGTGTCTCAAGGGGGGCTACACCATGGAGGGGACACCAGTCCATCACAGGGCCCACACAGACACAAGCACACACTCTCTGTAGTCAATCGTTCAAGGGGTCAAATCTAGCCATTTCAATGTGAGTGGCTTGTTCCATACGCCCACAACCTTTTGGCTAAAGCGTCTCTTGTTCTCGCTTTTAAATGCGCTACGATGTATTGTCCTCTGGGCCATGTTCTCAATTTATGGTCGTATCGGTGAACCAAAAATGTAAACATTAAATCCCCACTCTGAAGTTTTAGAGTTTGTTACCAGCAATGCAACTGTTAATTCTAAAAAGAAAAGAGCTGAATGTTCGGAACAGAACCAGGGTGTGTGAGTGTCGTTCCTGCACACGAGTAGACTTGGGGGTGGTGAGCTTGCTTTTGTTGTGGGGGTCCTCAATGGACAGTCTCCGACGAACACGCTTAGAAACGCCCCAGGTCTTCCACGTCCTCACCGATCCTTCAGGCAGTGGAGAGGGGGAAAGCAGTGCGAATCTAAACCCACCATTCCTGTCCCTCTCCCTCTGGCCACAGGCACTTTCTCCAGGACTGTACTATTACTACGTGACAGAGCTGGCCTTCTACTGGTCCCTCATGTTCTCTCAGTTCACAGACATCAAGAGGAAGGTAGGTCTCCGGCCGCCTCTGTTCCCATCTTCCTCGGTGGCTGGCGAGGTTGCCAGGCTGGGGAGAGGTGGTCCCGTGGGCATGCGTGGCCCCAGGGGGCGACTCTTGGGGCTTTGCTACACGAGCTGACGCCCCCCTCCACACCACTTAGCTACTCCTTAATTACCGCTTGCAGCGAAGATCGCAATTAAAAGCAGCAGACAGAGTTCGTTTGAGTGCAATTGTGCACCTTTTGATGAATCCCCCCGTGTTCATTAATCTGCCATTAGCTAAATAGAAGCTCATGCTTTGGTACTGATGCACATGGGTGTTTGCAAACCTCTGATTGCCAATTGCTCGTTAAAACCCTTTGATTTCCGAGTACTGTGTCCAGGGAGTTTGCTGACAGTGGGCACGGATATAAAGGTTCAGTAAAGGATGACTCTCTTAAAAACGTTTCCCTTTCGCCTTTGAAGAATCCACTGTCCACGAGCTGCCGAAATCTAAAGCAGAGGCCATTTCCTGACACCAGCAGCATAAGTAAATGACAGCTTTGGAGGACTGAATTACTTCCTACTCGCATATTGAAGCCATTAGGCCTGGGTTCAGTGCAAACCTTTGAATCCGCAGTGCTTGTAGTATTAGCCTCTGGAGAAAGCCTTGCGTTCAGTCTGAAATTAGAACCTTCTTCCTCTTCAGTAAAGCTGGTCCCAGTAGCAGCAGTAATGACGCTGCAGGTGAAGAGCCAGCAATGGTTGGCCATTTGCATTTTCTTTTGCAGCCAAATGTGTTTGTTTGGGGATTGGGTGAAGCAGTAACATTTTAATGATGCTATTAACAGCAAAGAGCAAAATCGGGCCCCCCTGAGAGAGCATTGTCTGTTTTGAGAAGTGGGTTGAGATTTAATCTCTCGTATTTCAGAGCTCTAATTGAGAAACTGAAGAGCCAGTCTCAACAGCACGACTTTAGACTGCAAGAGGGAACTGAAGCACTTTGCGAAAACCTATGGGCAATGGTGGAGAACTTGCAAACTCCACACGGAATGTACCTCGGCCCAAAATCGGTCCCAAGACCCAAAAGCAATGCCTCCGTACTGCCCTTACAGCAGGCGGTTTTTTTTGTCAACATACAAATTCAGTATAGATAATCACTTTCCTGACACTGACATGGCCTTAGAAAACAATTCTGATGTGTTGTTAGGTAGGGTTTTGTAGTCTTCTTATGGCATTTAATGTTCAATAGATACACAGGGCTTTAATAAACCAGACTAGACTGTGATAATATATCACAGTGTCCTGTAGTTTATGGTATTATTAGTGTTGAGAAGTATAAAGTTCTACAAGCTTGATTAACTTGTGGAAAAAAGGGGTTAGCGCTGCAAAACTTGTGCTGTTTGGTTACAGGGATTTGAAACAGTGTTATTACCCTGCTTTAAAGTGGTTGATCATACCCCCCCCCCCCCCCCCCCCCAGGCTCCTGACAAACTGGCAAATTTCGAGATTCAGTGCTGGAATCTGTTAAAAGGCTCCTCCACTCTGGGGCTGATGAAACCTGGTGACCTCTGACCTCTGATGGCCCGAGTTCTGAGTGCAGTCAAGTAGTGCGGCGCGGAGGAATATACCTTGAGGGGCAGGGGGAGGTGCAAAGGACTTCAGCGTTCTTCCTCTGAGCCTCCCAGACGTCTTAAAAGCAAATTTCTCTTTTCTGGGGTGAGGCTGTTTTGAAAGATTTGGATTTGTTAACTTGTGCAGCTCAGGAATGAAGTATGAATGCGTTCTGACTCCTCTGGCTGCAGAAGAGATGAGGACTTTCGGTTCTTGATGTGCATTTGGTTCGGTGTCTGAAAGCTCCTCCAAGATATAAAATTCCATTGAGGCCAGGCCTTTGAAATGGACAATTTATCCAGTCAAACATTGCCAGCATGCCTTTGGGAGGAAACAACGCACCTGGAGAAAAGCCACGCAAATAATTGGGAACATGCAAACTCCATACAGACAGGCGCTCCAGGTCGAACCCAAATTCCTGCATTCTGTAAGGCAGTTGTCCTAATGCCACAACATGATGTCACTCTTAATTTCGACATTAAGGCAGAACGTTAAGATAACTAGCGAGTCATTAAGGTCGACTAAGCCCCGAGAGCCGATTTGAGGGCCAATAAAACAGCTCATAAAGAGCACACAGTCTGCGTTGTTGGCATGGCTGAATAAATCATTATAGCCTTTGCAGGCAATTTCTTTTTCCTCAATGTGAGAGCCACCTGTTATCTGTTACTGTTTGGCAAATGTTACCATAGCAATGTGCAACATGATTTTAAATGATCTTAAAACTTAGATTTGACAGCTTATTGGTTTACTTGTAATGTTAGCTACACCGCCACCCCTGGGCAACTGTGCATGTCACATAGTAAGAAAATATTTAACCTGTGCAAAAGCTATAGTTTTGACTCTATTGAAACAGCTGTTCCTCTTAAACAACAAGAATGAGCTTTTTGTTTCGTTCTCTGGGGCTGGAAAATGAGATGAAGGTGTACAAACAGAAAGTTGATGGTTGAGGGTACTGATCTAGAATTTAATTATAATTAATAATTGCTTACACTTATATAGCGCTTTTCTGGACACTCCACTCAAAGCTCTTTACAGGTAATGGGGACTCCCCTCCACCACCACCAATGTGCAGCCCCACCTGGATGATGCGTCGGCAGCCATAGTGCGCCATAACACTCACCACACACCAGCTATCAGTGGGGAGAAGAACAGGGTGATGAAGTTCATAGATGGGGATTATTAGGAGGCCATGATTGGTAAGGGCCAATGGGAAATTGGGCCAGGACGCCGGGGTTACACACCTACTCTTTTTTAATGACCACAGAGAGTCAGGACCTCGGTTTTACGTCTCATCCGAAGGACGGCGTCTATTTGCAGTATAGTGTCCCTGTCACTGTACTGGGGCATTAGGACCCACATGGACCGCAGGGTGAGCGCCCCCTGCTGGCCCCACTAACACCTCTTCCAGCAGCAACCTTAGTTTTTCCCAGTAGGTCTCCCATCCAGGTACTGACCAGGCTCACACCTGCTGAGCTTCAGTGGGGCTGCCAGTGGTGAGTTGCAGAGTGATATGGCTGTTGGCTAATTTAGCTGCGAAGGTCCAGCCAAACCACACCTGGACACCTCTGTTGGGTTTTGTTCTCCCTTGGGGTTTACCCAGTTGGGGGGGGGGGGGTAGTGTTTTCTGGACCTGGTACTGCTGTGAACGTGTGACGCAGAAGCGCTGGCTCAGAGCGCAGGTGCCCAGCAGAGGAGAAGTTTCCCACTCCCCTCCCTCCACCCGCGGTGACTCCTCTCTCTTTCTCTCGCTAGGATTTCCTCATCATGTTCATTCACCACTTGGCCACCATCAGTCTCATCAGCTTCTCATACGTGAACAACATGCTGCGCGTGGGCACGCTGGTCATGTGTGTGCACGACTCCTCGGACTTCCTGTTAGAGGTGAGCAGTGGGGGGCAGCAATGAGCACATAGGGCTGTGGGATGGCATTTCCTGTCGGGCATCACCATGGTTGCCATCTCACTCAAAGAATGCAGGGTTGAGTTTTGTTCCAGCTTATTCTTAGTTAAGCAAGTGCCTGCTGTGGAGCCAGTGACCCTTAAGTGAAATGTGAAATTGTACCATGGTGTGGACTGAGGGCAAGGGTTGTAGCAGGCTATGGACATGTGGGATGGGTTAGTTTCACCCTGACGTTCAATAAGTGATAGATTCAGACGTTGGGTTTATGTGCTGGGCTGAAGATCGAGTAGAGCAAAGTCGCAGTCTGCGATTGTGACTGACTGGCTCAAAATTAACACCTCCCCCCTAACAGGAGTCACTGTGCTCTCAAGCAAGGGTAAAGCCTTTGTCTGACTTTCACTAATACACCAAGAGCAGGTTCTGTAGAATAGACCATCAGCCATTTCCGGTGCACACTTTCCTTATTGGAGAAGATCCTCTCACTATTGGTATCCGTGAGTTTCCCCTTTCCCAAGAGGAGACGCAGTGTAGATGGAAAATTAGAAATGCAGGAAAGTCACAGAGCCCTGGCCTGTGTGGCCACTAACCCAAGGCAACACAATGAGAAGCACAAAAGGGAGCTGACACAATGGTTAATCCGTTAGCCTGCCTTCATGAATCTTCCAGGGCCTGAATCAGATGTTCCTGCCGAAGACCCATATTCACGCTATAGTGCAGGAAATAAGTTTTTGCTATGATGTGTTTCTCTGAGTTTAGGAGATGTTTTAACATGGTGAGGCTTAGTGTTTGTAGAAGAAAATATTTTCTGAAAATATCTGCAGCCCTGCTCAGCTTTCTTATTTGAAGTTAAGTCAGTCCCCAATGTCCCTCTTGCCCTAGTGATGATATTCCAGGCCCTGGGAATGAAAAGTGGTCTTAACGTCCATTCTTGTTATCTCTGCCTCCCTATCCCCCTGTTCGTCCTCTTTCCCTGTTGTCAACCTGCCTCCTCCTCCTCCTCTGACCTGTGTCCTGGGGGGTTCTCCTCCATTCCCATTTCTCCCTCGCCCTGCCCATCTCCCTGACCTCTTCCCTCTGCCAGGCAGCCAAGTTGGCAAATTATGCCAAGTACCAGCGCCTGTGTGACTCACTGTTCGCGCTGTTTGGGGCCGTCTTCATGGGCACGAGGCTCATAATTTACCCTCTCTGGTGAGTACCAGACCCGGGAGGCACTTTCTATTTCTCTTTTTCCAGTCACTTGTTCTGATATTCTCGTATTCCCAGGATAAAACCAATTATCCAGCAGAATGTTAAAATATCAGGAGTTCCTCAAGGGGGGGGACTGATGAGACTCATTATTATAAGAAGTCATAACAATACAGTGCCTGGCAAAAGTGTTCAGATCCTTTAAGAGTTTTCATTTGTTGCTGAGTTACAAATGATACTTAAACATCTTTTTCCCATCAGCATTTTTATTGCAAGCTCGCATGCTCAAACATGCTCAAGATTTTTTTTTCCAAAAGTGAAATTGCGTTATTTGTCAGCAGATATCTAAAATATGCTGCTTACATAAGTATTCAAACCCCTGTGATCTGCCAACTCTAAGTTTACAGAGGTGAAAGAAATTGCCCTAACGAGGATATAACTACATTTCATTTGCTTCTGCCTGTGATACTATAACTATGAAAAACCTTTTCGTTTCTGGGTTTCTCAAGTCCTTATTAAGAAAGCTGTTCACATTGTAGAGAATCTCTGAATCACATTGACTGTAGAGAATAATCTTTGCAAGAATTATCCTTTAATTTAAGCCCAGACGTTGTTTTTCTGCGCTAATCTCTCTCTCGCCTCTTGCTGGCTGTTCACTCACACGCATGCGCACAGTCTCCGCAGATCTGTTTGGAAAGAGGGGGTGGAGTGGTAATCATTTCAGAGCAGCAGGAAGGCATGGCCCCACCTCTGTTGCGGTTTATTTTTGCTTCTAACTGGTCCCACCAGGTACCAGGTTAGGGAAGTTTGGGGTCAGAGCACAGGGTCAGCCATTTATACAGCGCCCCTGGAGCAGCTGGGGTTAAGGGCCTCGCTCAGGGGCCCAACAGAGTAGGATTCCTCTGCCGGCTGTGGGATTTGAACCAGCAACTCTCCAGCCACAGGCGCAGATCCTTAGCCAAAGAGCCACCGCTCCGCCCTTTGGTTACTTTCGGCCCGGGTTTGGTGTCCTGTGCTTCTCTCTCATTGTAAACTGCTGCGCAGCTCGTCGTGTGCTCTGGAGGATCGGTGAGAAGAAGAAATTCTCTTGCGGTGCGTTTGTTCGGAAACTTATCCCTCCAGTTGGTGCTGCATTCTCCTCTGTACGCGTGCCGAGCTCCGTTTCGTGACAAAACCGCGCTGCCGTGTGCATGGCAGCCACAGAGGAGCTGAACTCGGATGAGAGTCCCAAAGGAGATTTCCTGTTCTTAATCGGCAGATGGGAAGATGTCAGAGCGTGTTATATCTCAGATGGGTTACGTGCTGCTTGTGGGATTTTCAAAGTCACGTAGACTCGTTCTTTTTTAAAAAGTAACCCACTGCGCTGTGAGGTGCCTCGGTGTCTTGAGATCGTGTACCTGATTAGATTCGTGTTGTACTGCTTGCTGTGGAAATATTTCCGAGTGTGAAAACGCTTGTCTTCTGAGCAATGGCTTGCAGCACGAGCCAGGTCACCTCCGTCCCTTAGAGCTCTGTCGCTCAGATTCCCAGACCTTATTTGAGGGTGGGGGAGGGGAGAGGCTTTTGATCGGGAAGAGAGGTTGTTGGAGATGGGTGGCATTGGCCGTCTGGTGGCAGCGCCAGTCTTGGAGATTCTTATTTTTGTGTTGGCAGGTGATCTGAAAGCGAACTTCAGAGTGTGGTGAGGAACAACAGCCTCAGATTAGCTGTGATAATCTGCATGAGAAATGTGTTTGGAATCGTCCTGACCCAGGACAGCATCAGAACGCATCTCTGTGGGGAGATCTTGGCCTCAGATGAGCAGAGACGAGCCACCAGTGGCACAGTTGTAATATGAGCAGCTGTATTCAGTGTCTGTCATGGATGAGGTCGTTATTGATCACCGAAATCCATCTCCTTCCTAGGGGATTGGTGACACTGTGCTCTGTTACACAGTCTTTGGGGAAAGAAGGTTAGAAAAGAATGGTGGAACATAGCTGTGGTGTCTTGTGCTTTCCTTATTATTAAAGCACTGTGTATCATCTTCACCTGGGTTACGTCACTAGCTCCCTTGCTACCTATCCCTTTACACATGCTCTGATGAGATCTCTGATCGTATCGGAGCTGTCTGTCTTTCATGTAACAGTTCTATCAAAAAACAGCGTCTGGGAATTTTTTACATACTGTATGTTAATGGGCTTGAGAGTATTGTGCAGCACAGATTTGCCCAGACCTCTGCTCCAAGAGTTGCAGTATAACATTCTGTGTGTGTCACAGTCTATATTAAGACATTTAACTCTGTGGTCCCTCTATCAGCTGTTTTAGTACTCTGTTACACTTGTCTCCTTCATTATTTTAATTGATCTCAATGAGTAATGAGCAAGTGAATATTTAAGGCAGAGATTGGTGAGCCCCCAGAAGTCAAAAGTAGCCCTTGTCAGGTGAAGGGGTACAGCTTTCTATTTTCTCTCTTGATTTTGTAGAAGATGGATTAAATATCCATCTAGTGAGAGCAGAGAGTTATGCACAGCACTCTTTCCTTTAAAAAAAGGAGAAATCATGTTGCAAAACTGGGAAGAAGCTCCTGAACTTGCTGCAAGCATTGTTGAATTAGCGTTGTGAAAGAGCCATGTGACACTGTGTGACTTAATGGTGTTTTCCACTTAGCGTGACTGTAAATTCTTAATGGATACGCAAGGGCTTAATGACAGGAAGTAATGGGGGGGGTGGCACTATGTGTCTGGCATGTGTGGACCCAGGTGCGAGGGCCCACAGCTAGTGAAGTGGAGTGGTTTCATGTTTGCAGGGTGCTGAACACCACCATGTTTGAGAGCTGGGAGATCATCGGGCCCTACCCCTCCTGGTGGCTCTTCAACATCCTGCTGCTGGTGCTGCAGGTGCTGCACGTCATCTGGTCCTACCTCATCATGCGCATTGCCTTCAAGGCCATGGTCCGCGGCAAGGTGAGTCCCCTGCGCCTCTCCCGGCCACTGCCGGCCAGTCGTCTCTTGGTGTAGGCTCTTGACCAGTGCATCCTGCCAGCGCTGGCCAGCCCCGATCCTGCAGGGGCACAGTGTGTGGCGGATCATAAAAATCATCTTGATTTTAAAGTTTTTACTTCACCCATCGTGTTTTAATCATTTCAATATATTTGTTTTGTTTTGGCAACTAACTGCTGATGCATTGTTCATGAAGTGATTCATCTGCATTGAAAATAACACCCAGTAACACTCAAGGACAGCTGCAGGCCCTTTTCTGCCTCAAATGAACTAATGAAAGGTGTGCGCCATTGACGTGACCTGTACAAGATCGGCTGGGCTGTGGCTGTCCTGGATCAGGGTTGGCTATCCTGCATGATGTAGTCACGGCGAAAGTGGAGACAGCCGATAATGCTCGATCCATTAAATTCAAGGTGATCGAGCACACAGGGCCTCCTTCACCTAGAAGATAGGGAATGTCAACTGGTATTTAGAAGCCACAAAAATCAGTAGTTTCTCTCTTATCCACTTAGCTGCTGATGTGCATCATTAAGGGGAACCCAACGTGTAATGTGCATGTTGGATATCATTACATTAAATCAGAAGTGAACAGAAAATCACTGGTTTAAATGTGTCCAAGTGAACCCCTAAAACACAAATACTGCAGGACTTGTAAATGTTAATTCCAAAAAACAGGTGGCAAGAGTATTATCATCTTGCACAAATGCATCCGACATGACGCAGATGTTCGCTTTTATAAATTCTCTGGCTTTCCAAGTGCCTAGATGAGAGTTGCATGCTATTCCGTTTCCTGCCTGAAAAGTACTTGGATTTGAGGCTGGAGACCGCCGGTTTAGCGAATCCTGTTTGTGTGTTTCGTGTCCCCTTGTCTGCTCTCTGCTGATGTGTTTTGTGTGTGTTAGCGCATGGGCCCCGGTGACTGATCCGTGAGTCAGGCCTGCAGTGCTGCTGTTGAGTGAGTCCAGGAGCTGTGCTCGGCTCTTGACCAGGGCGCCTGCCATGTGCACAACACAGTACTGCTGTTTAGTGAATGAGGCCTGTGGCTCCAGCTAGCAAAGCCTAGTTCTGGCTCGCTGGTTTTGCCACGTCTTCTGCTGCAACAGAAATTGATTCTTGAGCATCTGACAGGTTTGGGGAAACAGTTAGTATAAGGAAGCAATAAGTAGAATTAATAAATTGTGATGGCTTTTAGTATCAAGGTAACTCTTGAAGGTGGCAATAAGGCAGAACTTTGTTTGAGCAAGCGTTTTGACATTCATGCTCCCAAGGGGTGATTTTTGAGGGGCGTGTCCTGCTTCCGAACCACACAGGCTGGCGCCAAGCCTTTTCACAAGATCTGAGCTCTTCCCACCCTGTGAGTTCGGTGTTCCCTGTGCCCTTCACCTTCCCACTTTCCTGATTTCTCCTTCTCCTGCCTCTCCCCTGTCTCCTCCGTTTTTTCCCCTTCTCCTCCTCTTCTATTGTCCAGAGCCTGGGTGGCTCAATCAGCAGGGCTGGCCGGGTGCGCTCGGGGGAGCGTCCTGCCAGCTCTGTAGTTAACGTTGGCGGTCGTTAACGTTCCAAGGAGCTGCTTTCCTGGATGTGCGTGCGGGGGAGAAATGAAGCAATGGGCTCCTGACTCCTGATTTAAACTGTCCTCTTAATGAGGTTTCAGTGTTCCTTGCTTCATGCAGATATTTCAGATTCTATGCTGCTGTTCACGCCATCAAAGCCTCATTCCAAGACACGGCTCCATTAATCTCGTGTGCTGACCCCCCCCCATCGCTGAGGCACTGTGTTGTAGCTCTGTCCAGTCGGGGCCGACTTGTGCCTTGTGGCAGCACAGAACAGAGCCTGTCCCTCCTCTCTCCCAGTCCCAGGCGTGGCTGTCCTCTTGCAGACTCTCTTGCCTGCCTCCCCTCCCCCTCTCATGTAAATGAGGCGTGGCTTCATAAGCAAATAAGTCTCGTTTTCTATAAAAGCATTAAACCCTGCAGCTTCCCCATCAGATGATCTGATGAAATGCCATAAACCTCCTCTCCCATTGGCAGTAATTGTTATATTGCAGTTGAAAGCTGTAAGGCTATTGTCGTCACAGAATTCTGACATTTCTAGTTGTTTCCAGGCTATTGGGGTTTCTCAAGCTTTAAAATTTTCACAATCTATAAAATAAAAAAATACGATACTATACAGTATTCAGGAATTCAGACTTGATGCTTGTCTCCTAGTGGTACTAATAATACTTGTTTCCTTGTCTGAGATCGGGTTGTGCCTTTTGAAGTTTTCTGTTCTTTGCGTCTCTCTCCTCCTGCCCTGTCTGACCCCTCCCCCTCTCTTCCCTGTAGTGACGTTTGCTGTTCTTCTCCCCCAGGTGGTGTGAGGGTCCCCTCCCTCTCTCTCCCTGTCCTGTGTCAGAGCTCTCCTGTCCTCCTCTCTGTCGCTCATGCGCTCTCTCGCTCCCCGTGCCCCTGGGGGCCCAGCGTAGCCCGCTGCTAAGCCTGTCTCTGCTGTAAGTGGGCCTGCGATCTCGCTCGCTCTCCTGCCTGCGTACTGGTGGCGGGGCGCGGTACCCGGGACGGCTCGGCTCTCCTCCCGTATGGCTCTGCAACACAAGGTCTTGTTCTCTCACGGGGCCCAGTTTCACATCGCCCCATGTTTGCAGGGGCAGCGCAGATTAATGGTCAGGATTTCCCAGGTGGAGAATTTTGGGGGGGGTTCTGTTCTTGCTTCATATGTTGCAATTGCCACTGTGAGTGATTTTGAAACACATTTTCCAGTTTACACAATTGCTACCCAGCTGTATGAAAAGGTACCTGCGTTGCTGGAGGGGGCTAGTGTTCCCATCCGGAGGGAGCCCTAGGCTTTCAGACTGCTTAATACTAAAAAACCTTTGATAAACTCTTGCTCTTGTGACCGTGAGAATGGACTACTATTATTTCTCTACAGGGAAGATGCCCAAAATGCTTTTCCTGATATCACTGGTCCATCATAAGCCAGTCCTAATGCATGGCCAGAGTTTTGCTCACAGCTTTGTGCTCAGTGATCTGTGGAGAAGTGGACCAAGTTGGGGTTGAAGTCATTTCCTGTTACTTGTGCTTGTGATGCAGCAGTGACCCCTTGTGGCTTTTCAGGATCCTGCACCCTTGCGGTGTGTTGTCAGTGTCCGCTGCTTGAGTCCTCTGCTCAGTGCAAGCTCGACTGCAGGAACAGGGGGGCTCCTTGGTGGATGTTTTGGTTTGATACTTGCTTGGCACCTCTGTAGCAGTGAGCCGAGTTGATTGGCAGGTGACAATACCAAACTGAGTGAGCGTGTTGATCTAAATTAAATAATAGAAATAGCTGACAAAATCATGTAAAGCTGATAATAGTTACAATTAAAGGAAACTTCTTAAATGAAAGCATTTGATTTCTTCGAGTAGCAGTGCAAATGTTAAATCGTGGTCATCAGACTCGGCATGACCATGAACACCCCTGTCTGTGAGTTTCGGCTTTTTCCGTTGTCTTTCCTCTTCATGTGGAATTATTCTGTCCTGTAGAAAGCTGGTTCTCCTCCCTGGTCCGGGGGAACCCTTGTGTTCCAACTTAGCTCTTACTCATGTCAATCAAAGGGATTGATTATCTTAAACCTTTACAGCCCCTTTCGGCACCCTGTCTCCATTTTCAGTAAAGCTCTGCTGCAGGAGTGCTGAGGAGCAATTCACCCATCAGAGCTCTGTCTGTTCCCTTCCTCAGCTTACTTTTCAAGCTGTTGCTACATCTTCTGTCTAAACCGAGACAGAGATGTGGTGTCCAGACACAGGTGGGAATGATGGTTCCTCAATAAAGGGGAGCAGTGCTCCACTGAGGACCCTTTACTTGCAGCCCACAGACCTGAATCCGGCCAGGTGTGAGACCCAGATCCTGGTTCAGGGTTGACAGTCCAGCTTTTACAGCTCAAAAAAACAATCTGGTTAAGAGCGGAGTTCAATTGAAAACCAGAAGGGATCAGCGTTTCTCCAGGACCAGGGCTCAGAACCGCTCCACGGAAGATATAGAGGGCTGGAGGTCTTCTAAGTCAATGCAGGGGTGTGAGAAGCCACATCACAGTTCAGTCTAGTTATGACAAACTTTTATTACGGAAATCCGTCCAGAGAGAGCGAGCAGAGAGACTTCGTGTCTCCTAGAGATCTGCTCTGGAAGTCCAGCATTCGTCTGCATACTTAGATGCTCCATAAATATGTTAGGAAATGGACATATTTAGAATAAATGTATGCTTAACTGCCAGGAAGTAATCTCTGACTTCCAGTCCTGCAATTGTAAGTTGTCTCCTAGTCCCAGTCATTGTCAGCACAGACTTCCTTACAACAACAGTCATCTGTAAACCAGTCTGTTCGTCAAGATAAAACGATGATTTTACCCTGGAGGGGAAAGAAAACACGGCCAGCTGCTGTGGTGTGTGGCGCCGCAGGTCCCGTCGTGCCCAGGAGCGCTCAGTGCCCGGCCTCCAGCTCTAGTGACTGTATCTGACGATGGGAGCGTTACTGGGAGACGGGGGCTTGAACATCTGTCTCCCTTGCTTTGAGCTTCTGCCACGTCCACTCGCGCAAGAACTGACTTGATGCCAAGCGAACGTGTTGATAAGGGCAGAGCCTGGCTGAGAAGCCTTGGATGAAAGAACCCCAGTAAGTTGTTGGAATTGTCAAACAACAACCTTGTGGATTTTTGGGGGGATAAGTATGAAATATGAATGTATGTGTATATATATAGGGGGGGTGGGGGGTTACAGGTATCAGCCTGCATTGAAGGCTTCCCCCTGTGGCACGGGGGAGAAAGACCACCGGCATCCCAGGTTCGTTGTGGTCAGCTCTGCTTAACCTGAGCTTATTCATTCCTGTTACAGTGGGCGAACTGGCGTGGCCTGCTTGAAGACTCTTCGGCCTTCTGAATTCCTGGCAGCGCTTGACCAGATGTTTAACGGTGTTGCTTTCTCGTTGCCGAGTAACGGATTTAAACTGCCCCCCCCCCACCACCACCACCACACACTGCCATTATAAAACGTTTTCGCAAATTAAAGGAAGCACAAAAACCCCCGGCTCTTGTCTGGAGATTTCTTGCTCTCAGGAGAGTGCCAGATAATAGCCTCGTTAACTCTTCTTGCTCCTGCGCTCGGCCTCAGTCGTGATGTGCGGAGACCGATGCGTGCGCTGCCTTGTCCTAGTGCAGATTTCAGGCTCAGAAAATCCAAATGCCGGAATTAAATGTGTGTGTGTGGGGGGGGGGGGCGTGCCGGTTCGATTTGAAGGTCGCCTGCTTGAGATAGAATTGCAAAGGCTTGTTAAGTCCGTTTGAGATGCCGCCTCAATGATTGTAACTCCCTGCCCTGCACACAGGTGTCCAAGGACGACCGTAGCGACATCGAAAGCAGCTCGGAGGAGGAGACCGACACGCCCCCGCCGGCCTCCCGCAGTGCCCCCCCGGCCAAAGGGGAGAACGGAACGAATGGACACTTGGCCGCAGGGGCATGGCAGCAGGACCACTAAGGGATGGCGGAGGGAGGGGGCGAGGTGCGCGCATGCACAACGAGCGTGGGTGCACCCTGAGAATGAGTCCCCTCCAGCCACGAGCCCCCCCCCCCCGCTGCTCCTCCCCACCTCCATCACCCCTTTTCCCTGGACACTAAGCCCCCTGGAGGACTGAAAAGACGAGCAGAGCCGCGTCTCCAAGGGGGAGACAGGTGGACACTGAAGTGACAATCGCAGTGAAGACCAAAAAATAAAACAAAGCAAAACCACAGAAAAATCAAGTGACGTTGCTCCGTTCGCTGGGGACGACGACACCCCGGGCCACCCACTGGGGCTTGTTAGAAGACGGGATTCCCAATCCTCATTGTGTTTTAATGTTGTGTACTTGAGTTTGTTGTTTTTTTATTGTTTTATTAATTTTTATTTGGAGACCAAATTGAAAGCTAATATTAAAAGGTTCTTTGATTGTTGTCAACGGCTGAGAGCTCTTTGCTGTGTGGTCGGTGTCAGGGGCTGGGGTCTTGCCGCCATTGTGCGGTTGCGCCGGCCGACTGGCTGCCGCGTGGCGTCGGTGCCCCCTGTCGCAGAACGGTGCTTCGCTCCTGGCTCGGTTTGCACACCAAGCATCCCAGAGCGTTCAAGACTCCCGACGCCCGCTGCTCCGACTAGCCGGTTCATGAGGTTTTCCCGGTTAATTCTCATTCACTTGAGCAGCCTGACTGTGACTCAGCTGTGTGCAGCAGGTCTTCCCAAGACCAGGGTGTGGGAATGAGCAGAAGCAGGGAACAGGCTGGTTTTGAGACTTCCTTTACCGGGTGTTTCTTCTTCAAGCAATCGCACTGAAAGGGGAATCGGTTAAGGTTCCAGCCCTGTATCCTCGCTAGCTGAGATTAATCGAAGTACCTGCTAGGGTCAACTTTAGTGATGACCCTTGATGCTTTAAAAACCTTAGGCCCATTCAGCCCCTCCGCTGATGCTTACCAAGTGTGGAAAAAGTGATGTTCCAATGTCCTTCTAATCCCTGGATCAATCTACAGGCTTTCTCCACGGCTTCTAGATCCTTTTATGTGGCAACCTGAACTATAGCAAAAGTTCTTTAGATGTGACCCAATGTATAGCATCATAATTATTGTGGATTTCAACACCACCTTTAGATAAGATCACTTTATTAGCCCTATACAATTTCTTGTATTAGGAATTTCTTTTCGCATACCCCAGCTTGCTCTCCATGAGACACACAGACAGGGAGAGAAGCTTGGGGTCAGAGCACAGGGTCAGCCATTTATATGGCACCCTTGGAGCAGTTGGGGGTTAAGGGCCTCGCTCAGGGCCCAACAGAGTAGGATTCCTCGGCCAGCCGCAGGATTTGAACCAGCAAACTTCCAGCCACAGGCGCAGATTCTTAGCCACAGTGCCACTGCTTTACCACCTTGTAGTCCGATTGTGAACAAGCACGGCTAAGCCTGGTCGGTTTTGGGATGGGAGACATTGGAGTGACACCAGGTTGCTACTGTAAGTGGACCAGTAGGTGGTGCTCTTCCCTCTGGACTGGAATTTACAATCTAATTCACCAGTATGGCGACAGGGCAACCACACTGTGCTGTGGTTCAGATGAGACCTTAAAATAGGTCCTTTTCACATGGTCATGAGCGATCTCACTGTTTAGCAGTCCATCCTCCATATTTCCCCCACAACTCCATTATCATGGTTTCATCCTTCATATGTAGATCTTTAGGAAGCTTTTGGGATGAAAGGTGCAACATGAACTCTTAAGAGTTAGGTGGTAAAAGGAAAAGTGCTTTTTGTATTTAAAAAGCTTTTAGGTTATTGGAGAGACAAAGCTTTAAGTGACTTTGAAAGAAGAATTAAGTCAATAGCAGTGGTATAAATATGCCTACACACCACCTCAGAAATTTTTTTTTTCATTGCTGTGTAATTTTGTATACAGAAAGGTTGATTTGGAACCACAAAAAACAGTTGAAGCATTTACAGAAAATTATTTTAAAGTGCAATGCTTGATCTAGAGTTGGGCTGGACTGTCATATTCTTGCACAGAAATGACAGATTTCACTTCTATCAACCACTTAGTGATGTACCATAATATCAAAAAAGGCCATTTGTTTTATTTAGAGAAAAGGATATGTACACAATCTTTATTTTAGTGCAACCATGTTGTAGGTTCCCATTAATCAAAGACTAGACAGTACAGCAGCTTTATGGTAAAAAAACATACCACAGAGCCTGGTCATTATTCTACATGAACATTCCTCCAGTAATGGGAGACTCTTCTGCTCGGTGGCGCAGTCAGTCTTTCAGCGTTTCATCGGTCTGGTTCTCTGCGGCCAGTTTGAGCTGTTTCTGCTGCTGAAAGTAGCGGTAGCCCCGCCAGGCACACAGGTACCCCGCATAAATCGAGAGCAGCATCATGGAGCCCGAGAACACGCGGTACCCCACATCGGCTAGGCGCTTTCCAGAAACCATGGCAACCAGCCTGCGGGAGAGACACAATACAAACGGCGAAAGTCAGGTGAATGCGAGGTTTATTTTGAAAAGGAAAAACAAGGTAAACGATGAAATCACTGTTACTGTAAAACTTCCGTTTGACCAAAGCGAGGAGCTGCGTCTCGTTTACAGTACAGCTTCCCAGAGGCACGGAAAATCCATTGCTAGGTTGTGTCTATTGTTTAAAAGGGTGTATATAATTCAACAAATTGTGCCAAACGCTGTACGAATTTAACAGCTACTTTTTTAAAACTTTTTTGAGGGGGAGGCCTAAAACTATTCCAAAAAGTAGTCCCACGTGGAAATCGATCAGTCCATTTTCCAGTTCATTTAGCGCAAGCCAAGCGTATCCTGGGAAAGAGGTACTCAAATAGTACCACAGTATATTATGTTTTAATGGAACTGGTTACCTTTCTAAGCTGAATATATCTGACGTTTTTTTCCAATTTAACTTTACATTAACCACTGAAAAAAACAGTCCGTTACATAACGCTGAAAGTTGAGGCAGCAGAACCAGCCGGACCCACAGGGCTTTACCTGGTATTTCCCTGCAGAACAGAACTGCCGATTCCTCACGATCCAGGAGGTCCAAGAATCGTCAACAAAGAGGACTCCTCGTCAGGACACGTTATCTTTCAAAAAGTAACACAAACAACGTCGAGTTTGAGGACTACTAATAAGATAATATAGTAATAATCATTACACTTTTATGGTGCTTTTCTGGACACTCCACTCAAAGCGCTTTGCAGGTAATGGGGACTCCCCTCCACCACCACCAATGTGCAGCCCCACCTGGATGATGTGACGGCAGCCATAGTGCGCCAGAACGCTCTCCACACACCAGCTCTCAGTGGGGAGGAGAACAGAGTGATGGAGCCAGTTCAGAGATGGGGAAAATTAAGAGGCCATGACAGGTAAGGGCCAGTGGGGAATTTGGTTACACCCCTACTCTTTATGAGAAACGCTCAGGGATTTTTAATGACCACAGAGAGTCAGGATCTCGGTTTAACGTCTAATCCGAATGATGGATATACCTTTTTTGTCCTTCCAAAAGGATGGAATCTTTTTGGAAACCTGTCTTTGGCATTACCATACAAAACTAAAAAAACAGCACTCAACATACACATCGAAAATAACAGATCCAGACACGCCACAATACATATACACTACCATATAAATAAATATATAATATATAATGGATATAAAATTTCACTTGGGATCGTGTAAAGCACGATACGTTTAGTGTAGGCGTATTTCACACTTGTGAAACCTGTAACGTAGCAGGCAACAACAATGAAAGCAGGAATTTTACCTGGGTGTTATTAAACATTTCAAGTTTCGTTTGGGTTGAAAGCCAAGGGGCTTTTAACACAAAATCTTTTAGAATATAATGTATGTTGGAATAAACAATATCCAAACCCTTGTCCCCCTGTATCGTAACTGTGAAGCATATTGATGAGGTTTCTTTACACTGTTGGTACAGCAGAACTTCGCCTTTTCCATCACCACAATATTGTGTCAAACGCTTCAGGGCTGGTAATAGTTCTATTGCACTACTGCTTCGTTATTCGTACTGGCTGTATACATCATGTCTGAAACATTTAAGAGCCCTGCACGAAACACTTTAAATCACAGTAGGGAGAAGTATTTGCCAGTTTCCAACTGTCGGCATACTGTTTGGCATTTATTTGTGGTTTGAAAGCTGTAAATCGGTTCGTGTTGGGATTTTGCTTTTAGCTAGTTTCAACTAAAGATGATCGTAAACTCTGCATTCCGAGGTCTCGTGTTGAGAGGTGTTGTTATCGGGGAAAAAACATAGGATCTAACTCGAAATTATTGCACTGAAGATCCTCACCTGCGCACTCCGAAGTAGTTCTTCTCTTCAATGTCAGGCTGCTGTGTTGCGCCGCCCAGACACGTGAGTCGAACTAAGGGGAGTCTGAAGGGACAAACCGTCTAAATGAGAACCCAAAAGGCGCAATCGGAAAATTAGCGGGCATTTTCGCCCTTTTAGAAGTTTGTTAAACGTGTAATTGATCAAAATAATATTTAGTAACGTAAATCGTAGCCAGTAATGTAATGTAAATTGTAATAATTCAGCTAGTGAAAAATACTTCTGAGCATTGCTTAAAGGCACTCTTTACGCAAGGCCGGTTAGCTCAGTTGGTTAGAGCGTGGTGCTAATAACGCCAAGGTCGCGGGTTCGATCCCCGTACGGGCCACACTTGCCTTTTCCCCCTCCCTCTGTCATTCTATATATGAAATGCTGTTTTTTTGTTTCTTTAGCGTATTACTAATTACAATGTATCTATTGTAGATCATGTTTGAATGAAACAATGAAAAGGCCGGTTTTCAGTTGTACAAACGATCCACAAGATGTCGCCAGTTCTCCATTAGTATTGGTGACTGTCCGTGGCTGAACGATTCTGTCAACTGGTTCTGATGTTTACCTATACTAATACTTATATTCCGCCTACTGGAATGTAAAATCATATTGAAATCGATATGCATTTAGCAGCTGCTAGTTGGAGCTTAAATCTGTGGACTTGGATCTTCTTTTCTTGGGTTTGTGTTCAGTGTATCACCCAGGTGAAAATGTATATAGCTCTACTGGCCAATACTGTCAGGAGCTACACATACACACATGGGTGGTTAAACACTGCTGGCTCATGGTCCTGAAGCCCTGGGCTCAGTTCCAGACCTAGGGATCCATCTGCTCATCCTGATGTGATTGTTGTACCCTGCATTGAGCCCTTCACTTGCTGGGACAGGCTTCAGCTTCAGCAGTGACTCTGAATTATAAGATAAGATTAGCCATATAGTACAATTACTTGCATTTGGAATTTGTCTTTTCACATACCCCAGCTTGCTCTCCGTGAGACACACAGGCATACAGACAGGTAAAGAAAAGCATGGGGTCAGCCATTTATACAGCACCTCTGGAGTTAAGGACTATATATAAAGGGGTTAAGGGCCTCACTCAGGGGTCCGAAGGAGTAGGATTCTACAGGATCTGAACAAACAACCTTCAAGCTATAGGTGTAGATCCTTAGCCATAATGCTACCACTCCACTCCTCTGAATTGGATGGAGATTAAAAAATAGGTGGATGGAGGGACATACACACTGCTAACAGGCATATACAGTAGAGTAGCTGAGAAATAACTTGTGTGTGAATGTACAGAACAGAACGCTCAGATGTCTTTCCTTGTTATTTGGCATTGTCTCTTATACATATGACAGACAGATGGATTGGGATTAAATAATGTTAGGGTGAAGGGCAATACTTTGCTTTAAGTATCTGTCTATACTGTATATTATCAGAATCTGTATAACTAGTAGCATGTTATTGATCATGTTCTAACATTTTTAACAAATGATTACATACCCCTAACAGTATGTAATAGTTATGGCTCAGGCAATGGTCAAAAATGTCCCATAGGATGTAGTCAGATGTTATTAACTTTCACTTAAACTACAGAAGAGGTTGGCCATCATCACATTTATCACGCTACTGATACATTCAATATCTTAAGCATCACTAAAAGCCATTTGCAATCCGTAATGTGACGTTTTACTGCCTGATATACACTAACTCATGTTCAGTTCATGACGGTGATCCAGGCAGGCTTTGCAAAGGCAAAAATGAGTTTCCAAAACAGGGAGTCATTTCACTTTTCAGACTTTATTTTTATTTTATTTTATCCCAAAATAAACAGGCCTGATTTCACATAGGAAGCACTGAAGGTCATGGTACTGTTTTTGCAAAGAAGAAGCTTAACTTACGAGTTTGATCTGAATCGTCCTAATCTTTTTGCAAGCCAGAGGTTTTGCCACAAGTCTGAGCAGACAGTGAGACACTGAACGGCTTTCTCTCCTCAATGCCCACTATCCTAACTGGCTGATCACTGCAGTGTCTTGTTTGCAATCTGCTTGCAGAGTGTTGAGGGGGTCTTCCTGTAAGTTTGACAGAGCGTTGACACTTGGCCTTGTGTCACCACTGGACCAGCCTGCACTGCTTATAGAGTGTGGCAGAGTAAAGGCAGAAGAGAGGCACAGTCCTGGACAGAACTGTGTTGGTTTCGGCTGCAGTGTTGCAATTAAGTTACCGAAAGAAACCTACAACTTGTTTCATCAGATGGGTTTCAAAACGGACAGGGTAAATTACACATTCACACAATTTTGCAAACATAGCGACAGCGGAAGACCAACTGCCTCTGAATGGAGCCGAAGCAAACCCAGGACATCTGGCAGCTTGGCTTTTTGAGTCACAGTTGGGTCTGGTGTAGACAGCCAAGCAGGGGATCTGAAGACGTCCAACATGTCTTTCAGAGATGCTTCTTTTAATTTGTGCAGGCTTGGCCATTCCCAAGCTGCCTACATTCTGCTTGGGCACCCAGTGAAGGCACATAAAGCTCTTGTCGGCACAGCACAGCTAAAGCGCACAAATGATTATTATAACAGCTTTTTTTTTTTATTTGGTGAGTGTAGGATCTGTGGCATTCGGTCCAGAGACTCTCAGTACTCTATATCACAGCCAGAGTTATCCATCTCCATTAGTGCCTCTTCACTGAACTCGTTGTAGCGTACGCTGTGGCGGAAACACGGAGACAGGGGTTAGAGATGGCACTGTGTTTCATTAACAGCACAGATTGCTCCCCTCCCTCCCCCACAACCATCAGTACTATCTCAATATTTAAATGCTCTCTGGGCAGCTAGAGAGGACTGTGGGACTATGGGTGTCTTCCAATCCACCCACCAATCAGCTTCCTCTATTGGCTCTGCAGTGGGCGATTTTAATGTTGGCCTGACCTTCATCCCCTTGTTCAGCATTCTGAAGAGGGCGCTGCGTGTCACTCCCACTCACTTGATTTTCTGGAGGGTGGGGCTGTCCCGGATCATTTTGATGATGGTGGGAACGGAGGCGTCCGTCATGGTGTTGTTCTTCAGCTCAATGTACGTCAGGGAGCGGTTGAGGCTGAGCGCTGTGGACAGCTCCCCCACGCAGGCATCGGTCAGGTTGGTCAGCTCCATGCTGACAAGAGCAAAGACAGCGGGAAAGGTAAAGGCTTTCAGACATTCGTTAAAAGAGATATCGAGAAATGCATCCATACTCTTATGTTGGCATGAATTAGCATTCGCAAACAATCGAGGTAAAACACTTACCAGACCACTTAAAAGCCCACCCGGGCATTGTGGTGGCTCTATGGCTAAGGAGCTGTGCCTTTAGCTGGAAGGTTGCTGGTTCGACTCCTGCAGCTGGCAGAGGAATCCTACTCTGTTGGGCCCCTGAGGAAGGCCCTTAACCCCAGCTGCTCTAGGGGTGGCATGTAAATGGCTGACCCTGCGCTCTGACCCCAAGCTTCTCTCCCTGTCTGCGTCTCATGGAGATCAAGCTGGGGTTTATGAAAAGTCAAATTCCTAATGCAAAAAATTGTATATGGCCAATAAAGGGAACTTAACTTAAAACAACAGAAAATCCTGTGCAGGTTTCTTACAAAAGAATGGATTAGGCTCTCATTGCATAGTAGTTGGATCTGTTTTGGCATTTATGAGCTTCTGTTACCCAGCGGCTGCCGTTAGTTTGTGCATCTCAGGTTTATTACCTGATTTTTAGTCCGTTTAGACACACACACGGAGTCAAAACAGTGTGAAGATGATGTTTCGTTCCTCCTTCAGCACGACTGTCCACACCGGAGCCTGCGGCTGGTATGGTAGATCCTGAAAAGGACCGCACTGTCGTGGAACAGGCGTCTCCGCAGCCCCCCTGCCTTACCCCAGATGCTCCAGTTTGCAGAGGGGATCCTTCAGGGCCTCCCACAGCACCTTCGCTCCCTCGTCCTTCAGCTCGTTCACTCCCAGCTCCAGCTCTCTCAGCCTGGAGCTGCGGCAGCACAGAACCGCTGCCAGCTCCTCGCAGCACCCGCTGGTCAGCTCACACCGGGCCAGCCTGGGGGCCCAATGCTCACCCGTTAGCTCGCATCCTCAGAGCACTGCTTCCCTCTTGCTACTTCAGTTTCCCCAGACCTCCCACTACAGCCTCCAACTCTCGTTTGTGGAACAGCCACTAGGGATTATCTTATGCTGGAGAGCAAAATATTACGACAATTAAATTAAATAGAATTTCCAAGGCATGAGTACAGACAAGAAAATAAAACTAAAAGTGAGATGTTCCACTTCTGCATAGATTTTTTCAACTTACTTGTACTTTGGACATTTCTGCCTTTGCTTATATATGATTAATAGTCTTGTTCATCTTGAAGGAAACTCCAGCGTATGTGTTATTTTCCCAACATGGCCCCTCTTCTTTTGAAACCCATAGATTTGTATCTGGCCTTTCTGGTCATGGTTAGTATCGCTGCCTCACAGCACTGGGGGCCTGGGGTCAATTCCCGGGGTGCTACCTCCTGCGTGACGTTGGTATGTTCTCCCTGTGTTCGCATGGGTTTATTCCAGGTTTTCTCCCACAGTCCAAAGACGTGCTTGCAGATTAATTGCCAACTGGGAAACTGGCCCTGGTGTGAGTGTGTGTTTGTGTCTGCCCTGCGATGGACTGGCGTTCTGTCCAGGGTGTACCCTGCCTGGATAGGCTCCGCCTCCCCCATGACCCTGTATGGGATAAAGTGGTAACAAAGTGGTGTGACCTTGGTTAGAAAGTGGTTAGAAAATGGACCTAATGACCTGAGTTTCTCCAGCTTGCAGCTGTGGTGCCGGAGCGCGCCGCACAGCTGGGACATCCCGGAGTCGTGCAGCTCGTTCACGGACAGGTCCAGCTCCGTCAGCCGGCATGCTTTCGAGTGCAGCGCCGCGACGAGCCCCTCACAGCACGCCGTGGTCAGACAGCAGTCGTGCAGACTGCAGAGGGAAACGGACAACGCTCAGCCCACCGGCTGAGCAGCCCGGCGCTTCTGTAAACCAGCAAGTGTCAGAGTCTGGCGGAGTCTTTGTGTTTGGAGGGGGAAAGGCACAATTCCAAATCGCACAAAGACAAAAACATTTGTTAACATTTCATTGTGCGACAGTTCGAGATTGTAGGGACAAATCTGTATCGAGGTGATTCAAAATACTTTGAATTCGTATATCTTGTACCAGTAATAGAAACCTTGTAATAGAAACACATGAAGTAGTTGCACAGTTTTGTGAATAGGAAGATGAAACACCAGCTGCGTGCTGGATTCAGGAATACAGTAACGTTTCTCTCGTCTCAGATCATAATCTCCAAGGGCTTTACAAAACAGTCATTTGATGAAAAAAACTGAAATAGAAACAGATGCAATTGACAACAAAAGCAACAAAAGCCATGGTTAAAGGCTGATTTCATATACATCTCATGCAAAGGCACAAATCCTCCCACAGCTGAGTTTCCATGAAGATGGGATGACTCCAGTTTGATGCCCCGTGCCTCCTCCCCCTCCCCCCCCCCAGCTGGAGGATGCCTTACAATAAGTGCTCTAATTTGCAGTTGGGGTCCTCCAGCGCCGTGGTCAGACACTTCATCCCGGTGTCCCCCAGCTCGTTCTTCTCCAGGTGCAGCGTGCGCAGGGCGGAGTGGCTGGCGCGCAGGGCAGAGGCCAGGGCCTGCCCACACTCCCCCGTCAGCTCGCACATGTCCAGCCTGCGCGGGCACAGGAGGCGAGACGCTTGGCATTCTTGCTCAGAGTTCTTCTGACGCCACCCCGCCCCCGCCCCCACCCCCACCCTCCACCACTTTTCATGCACTTGAGAGGTACGCCCTCTCTAGAGGAACCCTAGAGGGAGTCATGCAATTCCGTTTCCGCTGTGCAGTTTTCACTTCCGGCACACCACGTTGCTGTGCAATCAAAAAGGGAAGGATGCCCGTGGTTACTGAGTCATCCAGGGAGGGTTGCAACTGTCGTGGAACAAACACTTGCCAGGGGGGTATTGAACTCTGAAAGCCATAAGGATGGCAACATGAGTGGGATTCAAGCCATTCCCCTGGCTTTCTTCTCCAATCAAGACCCACTCCCACGCTTTCCAAGTTTTCTACAGGCAGACCTGGCCTGCGAGTTGTCTACAAGCTGGTGCATGTGTGGGATCCAAGACCATGTGCGGAGCACAGTACTGGAATAAAGAAGAGACAGGGTGCTGCAGCAACAGAGCAGGCACTCAAATCTCTGGCTCTCTGATATGTCCGTCGGATCTGCTTATAAGCACCTGGGGTATAAGCCTACCTCAGTGACTGGAGTTTGCAGCCGGGATCCCGGAGTCCCGCGCTCAGCCGGATCAGCCCCTCATCCTCCAGGTCGTTTCCCCTCAGCTCCAGCTCCCGCAGCTCCGAGGAGCCGCTGCCGAGAGCGGACGCCAGGTCCGCGCAGCTCTCCGCCGTCAGGCCACAGCTCCCCATCCTAGAGGCGCACACCGAGAGTCAGCCACCGCAGGACACACACGCTACAGGATTCCAGTAAATGTGCAGCAAACGTGTTATTCTTGATCCCTCCTTCCGTTTTCTCATCGCTTTATCCGGCTCAGGGTCACGGAGGAGCAGGGGCCTAACCCAGCATGCAAGGGTTGCAAGTTGGGACAAGGCCTGTGTCACGCTCGTAATCCCTCCTCTTAAGGGCGCTCTGGCCCTTTTGTATTTTAATTGGGTACAGGCACCTGCCCCCTGTTTTATCTCCTTACTTAAGCTTGGCGCTCTTGCTATTCCCAGCTCTCCATTGGACGACGGACGCCCGGAGGCCCGCCTACCATCAAGTCGCCCTACGTCCGTGGCTTGAGGGCATAGGCTTCATCACGGCATCCTGACCTGCTGAGTCCGGGGCTCGGAGCGCCTTGGCTCATTACTGTTTTATTCCTCCTGGTTCACTGTCCCTGTTCCTGTTCCTGATCCCGTTCCGGTTTTAATCTTGCCTGTCTTAGATTGGATCTCCCAGCTCCTGGCCCCTGGACTGCGCCCCAGTTTCCCCTTTGGACTACCTTAGGACTTGTTTGCCTGTGCCACGCCCCCTGAGCACAAGATCACAGCCGCCACGCCCCCCCTGTCTGTCATCCCCTCCTGCTCCTGCTGTATTTCCCTTGAAGTCTTATTCCAGTCATTTCCAGATTATACCGTCTGCATGGGGTCCTGAACTACGCTTCGCGGGAGCCTGGACCGGCTCCCATGACACCCTGGATGGGACGCCAGTCCATCACAGAGTGTACACAGACACAGACACCCACACTTACACCAAGCCCCATTTTCCCAGAAGCCAATTAAGCTGCCCCCATGTTTCTGGACCGTGGTAGGAAACCGGAGCACCTGGAGTTCCTGGGTCCCCAAATGTTGCGAGGCAGCAAACCTAAAGACCGTGCCCCCATGTCTCTGTTATTTGTAATCTTGCATTTCTTTAATTTTTAGTAAACTCTTACACTGTCATGAAATACTGTCAACGGCAGCAGCCAATTCAGAATAATGACTCTACAACATCCAGTGCTCAGAACTATGTAAAATCAGCATCTCCATACAGTATTTTAACATTTCTAAGTTATTTTTTCACAAAGGTGTGGAGTATTGCCTAAACGGCTTGCAGATCAGTCCCCCAGTCCTAGCCTCCTCACAGCCCACGTGTTCTGCTGCATGAAGAAGTATTCACATGCAGAATGTATGCCTCAGTGTTACCGCAGTGTGCGTAGCTTGCAGTTTGGATCCTTCAGTCCCACACTCAGCCGCTTGGCTCCCAGGTCCCCCAGGGAGCTGTTATAGGTCAAGTCCAGGTCTGATGTCTTGCCACTGCGCAGAGCTGAAGCAAGGTGGGCACAGGACTCCGCAGTGATCTGGCACTGCGACAGCCTGCAGAACACAGGGCACAATGGGGCACGAGTACTCAACTTTGCTGCAGCACTGACGATTTGCAGGGAATGATTAAAAACACAGAAAATGTTTAATGTTCATATAATGTTTCTTGGCAAATCAGATGTCAGTGATGTGTTTTGTTAAGAAAACCTCTGCTAAACATAACCGGACCACAAATCCAATAATAGATTACTGGCTTTCTCTCTCATCCTAGCGTTAATCCCGCATCAACAGGGTCCGCTTGTCGGCACGCCCATCTCCATTTGGTGGTTTGAACCAAATCTTTGAGCTGGCGTTGCCATTAAATGCGAATGAGAATACTCCAACCGGCGCGTCGCTCTGCCTGCCGTTGGAGGGGGGAGGGGGAGAACAAAGTAATGTAGCCAATTCATAGAGGGAGATTATTAGGAGGCATGGGAAATTTGGCCAGGACACCGGGGTTACACCCCTACTCTTTTCAAGAAACACCCTGGGATTTTTAATGAAAACAGAGAGTCAGGACCTCGGTTTTACGTCTCATCCGAAAGACGGTGCTCGTTTTACAGTATAGTGTCCCCGTCACTATACTGGGGCATTAGGACCCACATGGACTGCAGGGTGAGCGCCCCCTGCTGGCCCCACTAACACCTCTTCCAGCAGCAACCTTAGTTTTTCCCAGGAGGTCTCTCATCCAGGTACTGACCAGGCTCACACCTGCTGAGCTTCAGTGGGCTGCCAGTTGTAAGTTGCAGGGTGACATGTAATAGATTAATGGCTTTATTAATGCATTATTGTAACGTCAGGCCAGACCCCTGGGGAGCGCTGTGGAGAATCCTAGTCCTATTGCGGCAGACGGTCACGCCCCCTTCCATGTGTCCGTCAGGCCGCTGCAGCAGAAACGCTGTCACGACAGAGAGCTTGCTTCGCCTGTGAGTAATCGCCTTCCCCTGTCTCCTGCTGAAGCAGGCTATTTAGGTCTGACCGAGCACCGCGCCTTTCTCTTTTATAGAGTTTCTCTCTGAGCTATTGTTTAGCTTCCAACTTTTGTCTGTGCTTTATCTCAACTCTGGCTTGAGATCGCCCTCATGTTCTACTCAGCTGTGCACCTGGATTTCTTCCCTGGTTTCTTGGCTTTTAGATATTGCCTTGTACCTTCGCTGTCTCTCTCCGGCTTTGATCTGTGTTTGTTTCCTGTTTGTTTCCGTTCTGCTACGCTCACCTGCTGCTCATTTACTTACCTGGTCCAGATCTAGGATTAATCTTTCGACCCAAGGGCCGCTATTACCTAATAGGTTTGTTCCAGGTATAATGTATGGATACCTGCTATTAGTAATTAGTAATTAGTAGGAACCTGTTCTACAATACTGTGGAATTTCTGCTGTTTCTGACGCCGCGGACGGGGCACCCACCTTATGTTCTGAGAGCAGCTGAACGCCTGCAGGAGCCGCCTGGTCACGTTCTCGGTCAGATGGGAATAGCTCAGCTGCAGATTCTCCAGGTCTCCACAGCGGCCCACGATATACGCAATGGCGGAGCTGTCCAGCAGGCTGATTCTCGCGTACGTGGCGCTCAAGCTCGCCGGCTTTCCGAAAACCTCTTGGATCAAGCTCTCACTCTGGCTTTCGTACAGCAAATGAAAATGGCGCAGGTATTGCTCTCTGGACCAGCTTCGCTGGGCTTGTTGAGGGGAGAACTTGAGCCAGTAAAGGGTCTTCTGGAGGGGTTCGCTCTCAAACTCTCCCAGGAGTGTCTCCAGGGGCTTTCTCACTGAGGGACAGGAAAGACCAGCGAGGAACAGATCTAAGAATTCTGCCTGCCTGTCTCTGGAGGACAGTTTTTCCAGTACCTCTCCAATGTTGCCCGATGGTTCAAGGAAGCAGGAGCAAGCCACCAAAAACTCCTGGATTACAGGATGGAGGAATGTGACCACGCCATGCTCTCCACCGGCTTCCCTCTGCAAGAATGCTGACAGGAGCGTAGAGGCTGGAACTGACGGGAGTTCAAAGGCTGCTAACTGTTCCAGAGGAAAAACTCCGATCCCATTGCACATCCCATGATAAGCCATCCTCCCCAGTTTGAGGAAGAGGTCTCTTGGAGCCCCTTCTCCTCGGGCTCTTGCGGAGACCAAGCAGGTGACAAAGTTAGAGAGCAGCTGGCTTATGGTCTCCAGGTGGCACTCCGAAGCGTCAGTCTCCTTCTTCAATACGGAGCAAGCCATCCAGCAGAAGAAGGGATTGTAGCACAAGGTGTAGAGGCTGTCGCTCTTCTCCACTTGCTGGAATGCTCTGGCTGCAAGCTGAGTGTCCTTGAAGAACTGATCGAAGTAGGCCCGTCGCTGAAGATCGCGGAACCCCAAGACTTCCACGTACCGATCGACTTTGGCTCCACTCAGGTCGGCTGCAGGCCTTGCTGTGAGGAGAACGGAGCTTCCGCTCAGGAGGGTCCCCGACATCAGACTGGCAACCAGCGAGGGGATAGGAACAGCCCTGTCCGGGTCGGGGCAGGGCAGGCTGAAATCCAGGCTGTGCTTGTACTGGTCTAAGCCATCAAATATGAGTAAGACAGACACGGGTCTCTGCAGGATTTCTTTGACCGTGCCTTGCTTCAGGTGCTTATGCTTCTCCGCTATTAGTCTGGCGAGGGAGAGCTCTTCCTCCATCAGGTTGAGCTCCTGGAATCGGAACAGGAACACAAAGGCAAACCTTCGGGAAATCTTGCCAGCCGCCCAGGCGTGCACAAGCTGGTGGACAAGAGTGGTCTTCCCAACCCCTGCCACGCCAAGCGCCACCACGATTTTAGCTGCCTGCTGTTCCCCTGGCCTCGGACTGAAGAAATCCTCTATCCCGATGGAGCTCAGCCCCGTGCTTTCTTCCTCTGTCTTTAACCCTTCGTGTTTTTCACCGGCCGCCAGCATGTCCAGGGGGGCTGGCCTGGACTGTGGCACAACCATGAGCTCTATGTACTGGTTGATGCAGACCACCTCTTGGGGGGACAGGTAGCCCAGGGAGGGCTGGTCATCAGGGGCTTTGCTGCAGGTGGTCATGGCAGCCTTATGCAGCTTCTGGTATCCTGTCAACAGGGCAGAGTCAGTCATGCAGGAGTGGTCGGATGATGAAATATTATTCAAGATTATTTCAGCGCCCTGAAACGCAAGGGGATCAGTAGCTCTATAAGCATGCACTTGGCGGCTTGCAATCACCTGTCAAGCTGGAATTAATCTGGGGGCACAGGGACACATCGTGAGTCTCGGATCATGTCTTAAGCGAGGTGGTGGGAGCAGAGAAGGAGGGGCGAATCCTCTACAACCCACCCAAGCCCACCAGCGCTGCCTGGGAAATGACAGCCCCCACCTGCACCAGTGATGTGAGTGCTGTCGGGCTCAACCTGCCGGAGTCACCCTTTGCACTCCTTCCCTTGTACTTGTGCTATATAGGGCTGGTATGCCAGGCAGTGTGCTGTGGCCCCCTTGGGACTGGTATACTATGAATTGTGGTCGGAGTTTCTGCTGTTGAGAATATTATTTTATGAAAAGCTGAATGTTTTTATTAGCACACCCTTTTGCGTTGAGAATGATCTTCCCAAATAAAAAAAAAATAATTATCGCAAAGCTGCTCTTCCTGTCAAAGGGCAAGCTTGTGATATAATTAAGAAACAGAAATGATGATGAGTTCTTACTGTACGGAACTCGAGGTGCAAATTTTGCCTTCCTTTTCAGAGTCTGGCGGCCGGGTTCCGGGTTTTGCGCCATTGCCTTGAAGACAGCGGTCAGGATTCCTGGACAGGCGCTGTCTGCGGAAATAAAATTGATCAGACCCCCTCAGATCTGACTTCCCACGTCTCTTCGCCCTGCTGTAGGTCGCGCCTCTACGTGTTCACACTTCCTTGATTCGTTTATATCGTTGGTGTTAGCTCATTGCTGTGAATGTGAATGGAAGTGTTTCACCTTGATTACGTCGTTTGTTGAAGTCGCGATGGTGCGTTGCTTTCTTTGCTATACAAAATTAATTTTAAACAGTTAAGTCTTTGTTTCTTTACCAAGGCATTTTAATTTCTTCACAGCTTCCTAAAACAGCATTACTTGTACATACGAGGGATTTGTCCATGCGGTAACTCCAGTGATAAATTCCCATTTCATAAACGTTTATCCATTTCGTGGTATTGTGTGGGTAATTCCTGTATAATCGAAATTCTTGAGTTAAGAAATAATCGATATTCTTGAGTTAATCCTGGTATAGAAGATGTAACAACAGTGAAACTTCGAGATCGGTATTATCTTTCACGTCTGCTTGTAAACTTTAACCCCACACAACAAAACTACACAGCCCAAATTTTCTACACTTGTTATATAGAATTCTAGAAAGTAATAAATTAAAGCAGAGAAGCGGTTACCTGTGCGCTGTGCGTTATGCCCACCAAATACCAAATGGATCCTAACTAAGGGTTTTGAGGTATGAAAAAAAAAACAGTTTGCGCAAGACCACTTTATGCTTTAAGCAATTTCCTCTAATAAAGCATAAAGCAAATAAAATCCCGCGCATTGTTCTGAATTGCAATTTGTCCATACCTGTAGATGTATTTTGGTAACTTGCCAGATGTATTTTACAATTCTGCCTTAAACGCGTCCAAACGGCGGTGAGTAAAACAATGTCATTACCCAAGCCCAATTTCTTGTTTTTACTGGGAGGGAAACAAGGGGGAGGCAACTAGATTCAGTAAATATAAATGTTCCGTACAGTATTTTCAATAAGTACAGTTTTACGACTTCAGAAATCTTAAGAAAACAGCAGTTACAACTGCTTTAGTTGCGCAAACTAACATCTTGCTCCGATAAACGTTACCTGATATGTACCTGTTTTGAGACAGTTCCTAAGCGAATATCCTGAGGTTATAACCGGTCTCCTACTATTCAGCAGTCCATAATGCTCAGATACAGAAATACCAACACGGTGCAGGACACACCCCGCGGCGCGATGCCAGACTTCACTGTAACTCTGCTTTTAATTAGGCGACTGTATATGGGTGGGTCATTATTAACAACGCACATAGGAAAGGTTACAAACTAGAAGAGGCTATTCGGCTGACATGACATGTTTGATAGCTGCTAATTGATCCCTGGTTCCAAACGACATGTCAAACTTTCTTGTTTTACAGAAAAAAGAGAAAAACACTTGGTGACACATGCATAGAACATAACACATAACTGTGTCGTGTGTATTTTCATTCCTGTCTATCAGCTCTTATTATTAAATGCGCAATCAGTGGTTATTATATTTTATTGAGCAGAAGCGTAACTACACACTTTTTCCGAAGCCCCTTTTTTTCTTCCGATGCGGGCGGTTCTATTGTTTTCCAGCTCCAGCGTGTTTCCACCCGGAGCGGTTTTAAAGCCGGACAAACATGGCCGCGCCCGCCGGTGACGGCGTGAAAGAGGAGTGTGAGCAAGTGATCCAAGATGATCCAGGAGCGGCTCGTTTTGGGAATTTTATCAATTACTACACGTTCAATCCTCCGGAAAACCGCTTGAGCTTAATACCAGCCAATCTGCTTGAGGAACTGGGCTACAGCTCCGACAACAGTGCGCCCATTTTGATTCTCGACGTGGGATGCAATTCCGGGGTGAGTTCAGGCACTCAGGATGCTCTCTCTAGTGGGCGCGGCACAGGACCCGTGTCTGCAGAAGAGCTGCGAAGATTTGGCATTTCTTATGTACCCAAAGGAGTGATGTCAATATTTTTCAGTGTTCTCTTATATTTAAGCACACCGAATTGATGTAATACGTTGGAGGAAAGGAAATCATCACGCAGGTCCTTAAAACTAAATAACAGCAAGGAAATGTTGAGTTATTCCATTTCTCTGAACATGCGGTACAGCCTCTCATCAGTAGTTTTAGAATGTGTGCTGTTGTTAGATTAAAACACCCTGACTGAGTTGAATGCAGAGCTCTGAAATGCATTGTGGGGATTTTTTCCTGTCTTAAACTGCAGGATTTGAGTGTGGCGCTGTACAGGCACCTCCTCGGGCAGGACGGGAGTCCTGGGGAGACTCAGCCCAGCAGAGAGCTCCACCTGCTGGGGTGTGATTTAGACGAGGCCCTGATCCAGAGGGCTCAGCAGAGCAACCCTTTCCCAGAGACCGTGTCCTTCATCCCGCTGGACGTCACGCAGGAGCAGGCCTGCCGCGCGCAGCTGGGGGGGTACCTGGGGCGCTTCGGCCGCGCGTCCTTTGACCTGGGCCTGTGCCTGGCGGTGACCATGTGGGTCCACCTGAACCACGGCGACCCGGCCCTGCTGGCGCTGCTGTCCCGGCTCGCCCGCCTCTGCCAGCACCTGCTGCTGGAGGCCCAGCCCTGGAAGTGCTACCGGGCGGCGGCGCGGCGCCTCCGCAGGCTGGGCCGGCGGGACTTCGAGCACTTCAAGGAGCTGGGCGTCCGCGGGGACGTGGCCGGGCAGGCCCGGGAGCACCTGGAGCGGCGCTGCGGCATGGAGCTGGTGCGCGCTTTCGGCAGCACGGCCTGGGACCGCAGCCTGCTGCTCTTCCGGAGGCGCGGCGCCGGGGGAGACTCGCCCTGAGGCCGGCTCGCGCCTCTGCTGTGAGCGCCACTCGGGCTCCACAGAGGAAGAGCTAGGGTGTCACCGTGTAAGACAATCCAATGCAGACCTGTCTTCAAGGAAGTTTCCTTATTTAACATAACTGTCCAGCCTCTGTGAAGCGGACTTTCCCCCACCAGTAGTTTAGAGAAATGATTCCCCATCAACACTTTCCAGCAGGGTCTGGGCTACTGTAGAAAACACTGTATAAACTGGAATAGTAGTGCAATCACTCTCCTCTCACCTGTTTGCCAGAGCTGCACCGACATGGGACTCATCCATATCTGACTCGTTACCAGTAATTACAACAATTTTCTCCAAGTCTTCAGCCTTTCTCTTGCTGTTGTTGTATTGGAGCCTGTTTGGCCAGCAGAGGGAGACATCCCAGGCGGGGATGTGAACAGCAGGTGGTGAAAGCTTTCTGTGACCGCAGGTGTAAATACTATATGTACAGGAGTTGGATTCCCTCAGTTTGGGTTGTGCTAGAAATGTTTTATTTTAATTATTCATTCTTTGATGGCAAGTGTAAGAACTGGGACAGCTTTTGAAACGTTTTGATGCTGATTTCATGCATTAAAACAAAATGGCGTAAACTGAACTCCACCTCGAAGTGGCATTGTTTTGTTCATTTTAAGCTTACTTTATTCTTTTTCTTTATTTTATTTAACGTATATTCTTTTTGAATAATTTTTAATTATTTCTGCTCAAGCTGTTTGCCAGTGTGAATATTCCAAAACTGAATGGCAAAACAGAAAAATGTGTGAACAGAATTCAGTAGCCCCTTTTGGACGTCTGGCAAAATTGATAGAAAGCCTCTTTTTCTAAGAGTAAGCATTGTATCCCCAGTGTCCTGGTAATACTGCACCTCAGGCTTGTACAACTTGGCCCCCGTTAATTCAGTTGGAAAATCAATTTCTCACGTCTGCCTGGTGTGGCAGCCATTCAGGTGGGCTCTGTACTTCAGTGGTGAATGTAGTGGATTCCATCCTATATGTAAAGCATTATATAAATGCAATTAATTTAACCCACTATTGATTACTTCAGGCCTGTCTTAAGATCTCTTTCTGCATTTAAATGGATCCTTGAAAGGAATTTCCAGTTCTCTGCTGGTTCAGCAGGATACCAGCTCCAGCACGGTAAGTGGAAACAGTATTCTGCTGTGTGTAGTTTTTGTAGTGACATGTATTTTCAATTGGTGCATTTTAGGTTTGCTGCTGTATTTCAGATTGAAGCTATATAGTATGCTGTACACGTAACGTGCAAGTAATTGTTGAATGTGTTTCTGTTTTTGTTGGCTTTTGCCACTGCAGTGTGAATGTTTTAATTGTGTATAGGTGATCATTTAACAGAATTATTGGCTTTGACCAACTCCCTGTTTTAAACGGCTCTTATTCCAGAATAAGTCTGTACGCAATAGTCCTGCAGGAGATTTCTGTGCATCTCTTTTATCTGCATACTTTCCAGTGGGGCTGCAGCAGAAGAAGTTCTACTATCTGGCAAAGGCAAGAGGACAGTGAGAAGTTCTCCTCTTTGATGAAAAGGTTTAGGTGAATTGTGGCTTATGAGCTGATCATGTGGGTTATATTAAACTGCAGAGCCTTCATGGCCTGTGGATTCTGAAGAGCACACTCGTGTCCCAGTCTGACACAGAGCTCAGTGGCCCTCAGCCTCATGTGCTGTTGCAGTGTAGCACAACCCAGATTAAAGTATTTAAAATCCGCAAAGGCTCTGACACCAGCGGACTTCCTCAGAATGAACGGTGAAACATGAGGCAGAGGACAAGCAGAAACGATGTGGAAGTGCACTTCATTTTCAAAAGGACTGTGGGGGTCTGGAACAAACTGCCCAGCCATGTAGCTGATACCCTGACTTCACCCAAGTCACGGTTGGCTGTCAATTAGCTGCTGTCTGCTAAATGATCCAGATGGTCTGAATGGCCTCTCATTTGTAGCTGTTCTTGTGAAAATGCAGGGCTTCCGAACAGACTTAGAAAGGTCTGGTGCTTGATTTCGTATTCCTGCATGAATTGCCAAAAGCACCTGTCTGACAACATCTGACTTGCTTAAAAGCTTAACACAGTAATGTTAATACCTGAGACTACCTTCCAATCTGGATGGGATAATGAGCCTCCCTAAAAGGGAAGCTGGGGGGGTCACTTTTTTTTTTTAAATGTGTCCCATTTAAATATTGTGATGTGAGCAGGTAGATGTCATTTTATGCTATTGTAGCTTTTTGTTTTTCTTTTCAAGTTCAAATCTGTTATTGTGGTTCTGGGCACAACAACCAAATGCTCAGTGAATTCTGCTTTGGCACAGTGGAAAACCAGTGGGGCGTAAAGGGAAGTGAGGCGTGGAGCCTATTGTTAATTATGATGCATTGCAGAGAGGGGAGTTAGCTTCTGTCAGCTACCTCTCATCCATTCAGTGGAGTGCCTTGTTTTTTCAGAAGCATGAACACTACAACTGATAGCTCTCCTAGGTGTGGGCGGGTTGACGAATTGCTGTGATCCTCATCAGGCTGCAGATACACCAATAGGTGAATCTTATGTCACATTTGACCGATTTGAGAACAAGATCGGTCTTGTGAGTGGGGCTTTGTAACAGATCTTTAGGTACGGTGCTTGTAGAATGCCCTTTGCTTTTTATGCCTCAGTAGTTATGTGATGTTTTGGCTGTTTGTTTGTTTTTTTTTAAAGACTGGCATTTAAGGGTGGGGCAGGATAGAAGCTTTCTGTGTGGGTGCTGGCACGGCTCCACCGCGCGCAGCCAATCGGAGAGGGGCTCTGCTGGGGCACGGCCCGTACACGACTGACAGAAGGGATTAGGAGAAGAATGCCATTTTCTTTGTTTCACGATGCGGCGAGATGCTTTTCTCGTCACACCAGGTCCTCAGCGGATCAGGCTGTGTGTCTGGTCACTGAGACACCAAGGGAAAGGTGGTTTTGCCCATCAAATGGGCGGTGTGCTCATGTTTATACAATTTTTAAGCTTTGAGCTTTTGGCGTAGAGTAGCAGTATGCAGACTGGCCACAGGGAGGAGCTGTTGTGTTGCAGCTATTCCCGTGACATCCTTTCTTAACATTAGAAACTAATTTTATAATCTAATTCAACCAGAAACTCTGCAGCAGCACTATACAGTTATAAACCTCTGATTTCCTTAAGGTAGTAGCTGTGAGGCAGGCAGGTTTTGTCACCCGTGCTACAAAGCAAATATGTTTCTATATGTAGCTAAGAACAGTGCGAACATCTCACTTTCTCCTGCCCACAGGTTCTCAGTCCCCCATTTCTCTGTTCTCGTCGCAGTCTAAAAGACAGTTTGGGATTGACATTTTGAAAATCACCTTTTTTTTGTATCTGAAAACGCATCCCATCTGTCAGAAGGGACATGATCTCAAGGAGATGTGAACGAGCAGTCTTTGATTTAAGGGAAAGGACACAGCTGCAACCACTCACGCGGTGTGGGTGTTGCGTATAGCGAGACAATATTTCTCAGTAACACAACTTGCATTAGGAAGACAACTGCCAATGTTCTGCAGAAGGCAGATAATCTTTTACTGTTAAAGGAAACAGGCTTTTTTGGTTTTGTAGCATCAAATGACTGACATGGAATGTTTTCACTGGTGACGGATAACTGGCACGCACGCATTAACATTAATTGTAGTGATAGAGTGGGGGTGATGTTAAAATTGGCATTCACAGGAATCGTGCTCGCAAACGTTTTTGGAATTGGGCTCTGTCTGGAGGTCATTTAACTACAAAGCTGTGTAATTTTTGTGTCTAAGAACACTTCAGTTTTTTGCAGCACAATATCTCAGTTCACAGATTCACAATAGCCCTAGTTTTTTCTCAGTTCTAGCCATTTTTGCCTTTGGATGTAATTAGGAAATAATTACATTTGTCAAACAGCAGAAGGCGGCTAGTTCATAATGTCTTATAAAATGCTAACAAATGTGTAAATTACATAATTGAAGGAGCAGATGGAATTGGATGCAGTTATGGTTCAACGTATAAACAACGGATAAAATGGTATAAACTTCCTTAGAAATCTTTCAGGTCTGTGCCTCTCCAGGACAGGTGTTGATCATTGCTGCATTGTTTGAGCTACATATTTCACATCTAGATATTTTTTTGTTTTCTGTATATCCCCCTTTAAACCAATGTTGATATTTTGATGGCAGGGTGTGGTGGCCTCTGGACACAACTCATTTATACCACAATATGATGTGTGAAACAAGTCATGTAATCTATTAAACACTGAGGGCACAATCAGCACATTTCAGTAATGCAGGGTTTCATTAACCCTGCTTAAAGGCTTTACTTTTGTCCTTTGTTTCAACTGTGCTTTTGGTAAACTGGTAAATTTGGTGCCATACATTGTGATGCTGGTAGCTCCAAATAATGCTGTTTTTATTTTCAAATTGAAATAATCTCCGAACAATTATTGGTAGTAGATGATAATAAAACCAAGCCAGTGTTTCGCTACTCCTTTGGTTATTGTGCAAGTCCTTCTTGCTGCCTTAGCTAAAGAAACAGCCCCACCCCTCTTCCTGTGGAATCTTGTGAATAAGTGTTCTGCTTATCTTTCAGACAACTCCCTCTGCTCAGGTTTCTTGTCCTATCATTTACACCGTGATTCATTTTGGCTTGGGGGGGAGTTCAGAAAATCACTAGTTCCAAAAGACAAATCGGGGAAAAAAAAGTGGAATGTCAGTTTATTCGTGTTTTTTTTCCCCATTTGTTTTTATACAGCTCTGTGGTGCAGGTATTGCTCTCGAAGTGCATGTAGTTTGATCATTTGTTTTGGTGTGCTGGCATCAGTTGGATGGCCATGAGTTTAAATACCGATCTGTCATGAATCTAGTAAGAGAAAAAATATTGCCCCTCTGTCCTAATTTAGTCTCCTTATACAAATACAACTTTAATTTTTATGTTGCATTCTTTAATCAAGTATGACTCACCAGCAGCCATGTCACCCTGCTACTCACAACTGGTAGCCCACTGAAGCTCAGCAGGAGTGAGCCTGGTCAGTACCTGGATGGGAGACCTCCTGGGGAAAAAGAAGGTTGCTGCTAGGAGAGGTGTTAGTGGGGCCAGCAGGGCCTAATGTCCCTAATGCCCCAGTATAGTGACGGGGACACTGTACTGTAAAAAGGCGCCGTCCTTTGGATGAGACGTAATATCAAGGTCCTGACTCTCTGTGGTCATTAAAAATCCCAGGGTGCTTCTCGAAAAGAATAGGGGTGTAACCCTGGTGTCCTGGCCAAATTTCCCATTGGCCCTTACCAATCATGGCCTCCTAATAATCCCCCTCTCTGAACTGGCCTCATCACTCTGCTCTCCTCCCCACTGATAGCTGGTATGTGGGGAGCGTTCTGGCGCACTATGGCTGCCGTTGCATCATCCAGGTGGGGCTGCACACTGGTGGTGGTGGAGGGGAGTCCCCATTACCTATAAAGCAGTTTATAATAATTAATAATTGCTTTCACTTATAATTATTTTTATTATGTTTAGTGAATAGGTGAGTCAGTCTAGTCCCTGATTGTCTCAGGATTTTCTAGTTTTTATATCTTTTTTTGAATGAGATGTTAGCTCTTTTGTCTTTTCCAGGTCTTAATTGAGAGTTCCCTCTGAAACACCCAGACGTCATGGAGTGGAATTGTCCACCCCAGCTTTAGTCCAGAGGCAGAGAACCTGGCACACAGCTGTCCAGTCCTGCTTCTGGAGCACTGGTGTGACTGCAGGTTGTTATTCCCTCTCTGCCTGCTGGTGTGATTATTGTCAATATTAAATAAGCAAGTTTTCCTCCAGCTGCGTGGATACGCTCTCTAATTCATGCTTGAAATTCAACAAGCTGGCTAAATATGAAACTGACCATTAGCTGAAATATTTTTCTTTTTGTTCTGTGCAGTTTGAGCCCTGAGGCTGAGTGTTGAACTGTGTTGGCAGGGGATGGCATGTACTAATCTTTTAGACTTCTCAAAGTTGCTGAGCTACACTGTTTCAGCTGGGTTAACTGGGTCAATGTACAAGTTTTATGTATTAAAGTTGCACAGCAGAAGACGGGCCTGGTGAAGGTTCCTGCCTGCCACCGACTGTAACAGATCCACACTGGTTGTGGTTTGAGGTCTCTTGCCTATCTGCCTGTCTAGAAATGACGTGTGTGTTGTGGAATTCATATCTGGTGCGTCTTGTACTTTGATTATTTGATTTCTCTAAGGGTGCGGGGGAGTGGGACATGATGTAATGCTTACTGTTAATACTTTCAGTGCCACAGTCTATTTTGAATCCCCCCCAAATCTCAGTGCTTTAGAAATGGAATTAACAAAACACGTTTAACTATGCAATTTTGCAGTACCCACTAATCTGTGATAATCCCACTGGATGAATCGGGGAGATTGCAGACTGCTCTTTAATGTAAATCAGACACCGCTGTAGAAATTTCCCGTGGTCTGTGCAAGATCCCAAAATTTGCTTGGCAAAGTTGAAATCGGAAGTCTGTGGCAGATGTGTTGTTGAAGCTAGGATTTTTTTTTTCCCCAGCTGCACAGTCTGGGGTCCTTTCTCCTTTCGGAGAAGGCCTCACCGGAGACAGGAGCCCCCAGCAGAGGCCTGGGAGGGGCTGCCAGGCTCCTCGTTCAGGTCCCAGGTGAGGTGCCCCGCACTGTGCCAGCACTGTAGACCAGCGAAACGGCCCGTCAGCTTTCTTCTTCCGTCCACGTTCAGGTGAAATGCACCCAGGTTGCGGAGCGCTGTGCTGACACACACAGTACCAGTCACCTGGCTTTTAGGGTGAAAATTGACCAGGGGCTGGCATCACAGTAGCTGCTGCCACGAGGCCGTGCACGACTTCAGTGCTTCTGGCTGTCTTTTTTTTTTTCCTCTGCTTTGGACGGATTCCCCCCCGGGTGCTTAAACAAGTCCGAGACAGAAGATCGGAATACCCAGCACGCGGGACCTGCCGCCCACACTCATTCCGTCGGGCGGCTTCGCCCAGTGCAGGAATCCTGCTGGTGGGAGGGGTCCTGATGAGAGATACTGAAGCAGACACACTGCAGGGGCACGGGTACCCAGTAAACATTGCCCTGGGCATCTCCTCTCTCCGTGGAAGGGTCTGTATAAAGTAAATATTCCTTGACTGCTTTCTTCTAAAACAAAAAGGCTTATCTGCACCTCCTGTCTCACTGGTGGGTTATATACAGTATTTTTTTGGGAACAAAAACAGCACTTAAGTCCTTATTTGACCTTAAGCCTGAGTTAGTCATGGTACTTACTGTAAATTGTCAGACCAAAAGATAAAAAATAGCATCAAAAGCCGGTGAAGAGGAAATGACACAGGGGTTTGTGATGGACTGGTGTCCCATCCAGGGAGTATCCCGCCTCGTGCCTGTTGCATGCCAGGATAGGCTCTGGCTCCCCCACAACCCTCTGTTGGAGAAAGCAGTTAGAAGATAGATGGACTAATGGATGGAAATATGTGTGTGGGGGCTTATGTTGGAGTTGCAATATGATACAGTAATGGGGATCACACTCTTTTTTTTTTTCCTCTTGTATGTGCCATGCTGTGAGTTTCGTGTGTGTTCAGACTCTGTGCTGCTGCTGGGTGGGAAGTCAGCATGGAAAACCCTGATCTGAGTGTGAAATAGAGCAGGACAATCATGCAGCACAGGCAATGAGACTTGGAGTGTGCACACCTTGATGATCCTCAGTTTGCCCTTTAACCTCTTGGGTGCCTATAAATGCCTGTCTGTAAGACTGTCTTCCAGTCCCAGTGCAGAGACTGGGTCCTGTGTACAACTGAGCCCTGCAGGTTGCAAAAAAAGAATGTTTTTTATGTTATTATTGGTTTTACAAGAAATGGTGCTTCCAGTGCAGGTTCTTATCAGATCCTCGCTTGGTATCACTCTGGTTTGTGTTCGTTGGCCTCTCACCCTCCCACTTATCAGATCATTACACCTCCATTAGCTGAGATGGAGGGAGCCAGCCTGTAGATCCTATAGAAATGGCTGTTCTGATGGCCTCCCTTTTTGGTTCAGAGGTTTGACTGCACACGAGAACAGGTCTTTGTACACGGGGCAGAAGAGCAGAAGGACCTTATAACAGGTTCCTGCTTGCTAGTAGCACTAGGACAGGACCACAATGAAATGATCCTACAGTGCACTCCAGCTCTTATGTCTTGCAGTGCACAGTCTGTTCTCATCAAAATCACTGGACAGTTGAAACCAGTGCAAGTGTGGCATTGCTGGTGTGTTACCATGTGATGGGGGAGGGGAACTGACTTTTGTACATTATATGTTTTGTTTAACTCTGCAAAAACTAGGGAGGCACACACAATGCCACACCCATGCACATAGTAACCACTTTCCTGATAAGAGACTTCAGTGCCTTCAGGCTATTTTGGGTGTGGAGCATGCAATAGAATTGCAAAATTGTATGGGTCTAGTTCCTTTGTAGAGTTCCCTGGAAAATCGTGTCATAACCCTATGTCTGTCACATTAAGCAGCACAAATAGACCTGCTGAACTGCCAGTGAGTCACGCATGTCGAGCATCTAAATTAACACTTGTACTCGCTGTGAAGTGTCATGTCAATCGGCAGACTTGCTCTAGGGTATGAGCATTTCCATTGCACTCTGCAAAGACCTGATTCTTGTTTTTGCAAATGTTCTTCACTTACAGGATAGGTTTCAGAACTTTCTTGCTCCAGAGCTAAGCGAGCCTCTTGTTTCAAAACATTAGTGTTGGAATTACAACTGGGGCAAGACGTGTTTAAGGGAAAGAAAGAACCTGAAGTTAGATATTTTTTGCTGTTTAACTAGGAATTCTAGCTGCATTTGTGTCAGAGGTCTGATGAGATAAGTCTTACAGTAAGAACTGATGGGTTTTCCTTTTGTTGTCCCAAGTCAGGCTGAGGCTGCTGGTTCCCATCTTGGTTCTGCATTTAGCTGTTGTGAGCTCTGTGGGTTTGAAGTGGCTGTTGGAAATGGTTTTTCTCCATTAATCATAAAACATTGTTGATGGGGAGAAATTACCATGGTTGGTTGTAACCACAGCAAGACAGCTAGACTTGTCTCACTCTAAGCGTCTCAGACATACAGTAAAGCCATAAGAAAAATACTGTCTTTATTGATGAGTGACATACAAAGTCATCACCCTAGAAGTTTATGGAAATATAATTTTTGTGGAACTTTATCAGCCATATTTTTTTTCTCCATTACACACCCTCACAACATGACGTTTCCCTTAACAGAAAATGGAGCATGCCCGTTATCTTTTTCTGGGTACCTGTGTGACGGAAAAGAACAGGTAAAGGAGATATTTCTTCCTAAACATATTGTCATGACATTCTCATGTGGAGTCAAAGAAAAGCAGATGCTTTGAACTGCAGATATTTTAGGTGAGTCTCATCATTTAAGTCTCTCAAAGTCCCACAGCGAGGATGATTATCATGTTTCTGTGTTTTAAATGATTGTTATTTATCTTTTTGTAGAAGCACTGGTTTACTTGTCTGGTAAACTGCAAATCCTTATTTGGCCAGTAGGGGATCATGCTTTATACTTTCCCCAAACCAGTCATCCAGAGATGTCTGAATTAATGTTGCTGTTAAACTCACGTCAGGGCCATCCTACCGTGATCCTAGAGGGCTGGTATTTCTGGACTTTCCATTGTGACCCAGCTCTTAATGGGAAAGACCAGCTGATAACAGGCTTAATTGCACCAATTTAACAGCATCTTCCAGCTCTTCAGGTCCTGCTGCTTTCAAGCGATCTTGAGATCTTGCGGACACCGCCCCTGCCTGGACCAAGGTTAGACTAGACACCCCGTCTTAAATTACGTCCTTAGTCTTGTACAGTGCAAACATTTATTTTTATTTTATTTATTTATTTTGTATTACTGCACGTATTCTAATTGTTCGTTTATCCTGATGTCTGTTTTTTTTTTTTGCTGCTGTAACACATCAATTTCCCTTCGGGATCAATAAAGTCTTATCTATCTAACATTCAGCACTGTTGTTCTTAGCTGCAAAGGCTTCGCAAGGCCTCTGATTCCACTGGCTGCGAATGCGTTGTTGTGGTTTCGAGTTGAATGTGGTCTGTGAAGATGCTGGATGTCTCTCAGTGGTGTGTGGGTTATAAAAGGAATGCAAGCCAACAGGATTTTGTATTCCACTGTTGCTCGTGTGAAGTGATGCAAGCCTCACACACTTTTATTCCCAGAGAACACCTAAAAATCTTGACAAAACATTTAAATAATGATAGCAACGGAGATTGCTTCTACTGCCTGTTTTGCCCAAGGCAACAAAAGCATTATGCTCTTATTTTAATATTATGGCTAAAACTAATGCTCTGACGCTATTACTGAAATTTCACCCTTCGTTTAACTCCATTACCATTTACATTTCAATCCCTTCCCACTCTGTCAAACAGTAGTTGAGAGACTAAAGGACAGCAGAGTCTCTTAAACCCTCCTTAAATCTCCTGGATTGAGGGTCATGCATAGAAGGTCAGAATCAGTGTAATGAAATATTCTCTGTTTTTAAGTGGTCAGTGACTTAAAGCCCCACTCCTCATGCAGGAGAAAGTCTGTCTACTGGTTTCTAGCCCAGCTGGGGTCTCAATCAGACCAGTATGACAGCTTCTCCCAGCTCTTCAGGCACTGCTTCTTTAAAGAGATCTGGAAAATGTAGATACACACCAGCTCTCCAGGATCAGGATTAGAGTTCTTTGATTAAAAGAGTGCTAGAAAACCTACTGGACTGCAGTATTTAAGAAATATTGCAGGTTAAATGTCGAAGTCCATTACAAATGTACATGAATTTCACACATAATAACAACCTGGGCTGGAAATAGTGTAGGGCAGTACAAATGCATGCAGTCATCGTCAAGTAGCAACTGTAGAAGAGCCAGAAATTAAACAAGCACACAATGCTTTGATTTTTGACTTTTTTATTTTTAGCATCTATTAATGTTTTCTGGTCTACCTAAGAAATTGGCAAGAGAAGAGAAATCGGAAAAAGATAACTTAGGAGCAAAGCAATGCAGGAGAAGGGGCCTGGAATGGACTTGGAGTAACAGCAGTGGTCTACAGTCTTTCCTTCTATATTAAGTTTGTTTTTCTTTCTTTGATTTTGGCACCAAAAACAAAGCAGGCTCATTGGTTATCTGCCTCTAAGTTCAAATGCACTCATAAGGAATTCTGTGTGATTGCATGTCCAAGCACTTGTGTCTTCTCAGATGCTCAGAAGACTGGTGAGCTTGCATCTTTCTTCAGCCTGTGGACTCGAGACTCATACATAATGGTGGATCTGTTTTTTGTGATCAGCAGTTCAGCATTTTTTGTAAAACAAATTAAGGACAACAACAGAAACACATGAACTGTATAGGCAAGCTCATATATTAATAGTGGAACTTGCGGATCTCACACACTTTTAAAAGCTGATGTGATTATGTGCACCTAAGAGAAATATAGGAACTTGCAAAACAAACTATTGGACTCATTCTGCACGCATCTGGTAGCAAGAAGAAGCACACCCAAGTCAACGGATGTTATGAAATCGTGTTTGTAATCACTCAAGGTACCTATAATTTTCCTGACAGATACAGACAAACCCTTCACAGGCATCTGGTTAAGAGAGGTTATAGTTCATTGGCCCAACATTAACATTCTCTGCGCACTTCAGTCATTTCCACAATGTATTTGTTCTTCCCTTGTAAGCCTACAGTTTTTTTCACTTTTTTTTAGCTTCAACCAGCTAGCCTTCTACTGAATTAGAAGAGAGTTTATGGAGGTGCTTATGTGAAACTGTGCCTTAAGCAGTATTACCTCCTGTTTGCCGCCTGGTTAGACTGTTTATTTCTGTAAAACATTTCTGTCCAAGAACCTCAGAGTTAATCAGACCTGCTAGATGTACTGTGAATATAATACTTTCTACAACTGTAGTTTTACTCTTAAATTACTGACTACTGTTGAGCACAAATTTGCTATTCACCTTAAAAGACTTTTATTTTTTAAAATGCTTTGGTCTTTAGTTCCCTTAAAGGGTATTTGTATATCCTTCAGCAGAACAAACGTGCTGTTGGAAAGGACAATTGAAACTAACCCCAAAATTAAACCTTTTGCAAACAATACTTGGGCCAATGTGGTTTTGGTTATTTCTTCTACTCTATTTTAATTGTTTATCATAGATTGGTATCTGCTTCTTTAATTCTGGTCTAGAAATTTTAGAGAAGAAGTAAAAATATTTTATTTTAGATCTGAGCTCGTGGCTGCTTTGGCTGATGTCATGTACGTCGTGCTGTTGTGGTCTTTCAAATGATGTGGCTGCTCATGTGCTTGGGCCACTGAGGAGCTGAACTACTGTATGAGACTCAATGTGCTAAAGCCCGACTGAATCTCTGAAGCCAAAGGGGCCAGATCTGTTCATTTACCCCCCCACAACTCCATACCCTGCAACACCTTTTGCAGAAGCATAAAGAAGATCTTAAACTGATCTGAAAATGGACAGAATAAAGGAGAATTTGGCTCAACAAAAAAGAAAAGAAGCCGGGCACACTTGCTTTGAAAGTAATTGTCAATATCTTGACTTGTCTAAACATTTTTCTTGGAAGAATCAGTCAAGGCCAAGATTTCTTAAAGACCTTTTAATCTTTTTCAGTGCATCTACATATTTCTTTCTTTTACAAGTATGATTTCTTTTACATTGCTTTATCTGTTTGTTTGTTTTTTACGTTGGCAGTATTCGATCCCTCTCATTCGTGTAAAAAAGACATGTGACAGGCAGGTTTCCTGTCTGGGAATACACAGTGCAAGCTGGACTGCAAGGTAGGAGAGAGCAAGAAAGGGTGATCAATAGTGAAGAGCAGTTAATTTTAAACCATAAGCAATCATAGAGCTCGGAAACCCAGGAGACTGGTTTCACTTGCTAGGCCTAAGCTGAAAGTGAAGTGCTGAATCCAGTTTGCTCGGCTTGTAGTTCCGGTCCATTCTAACGGGAGCTGAATCTGGTGTTGTCTCGGGTCTCCGTCATCTTGATGAGCACCTTGGAGCTGGAGCTGCTCTGCTGGTATCCATTCATTGTCCTGGAAGAGTCTGTGAGATGAAAAGCATGAAATCCGTCAGTCGGTAGAAATACTGTCAAAGTTCAAAGAGACATTGTGTACAAGCAGAAATTAAAAGGAAGGGTAACATTACATTAAACAAATATCTCAAGAGCCGAAAGCTAAATCATGTCATCATGTTTCAGTTGTTGTAACGTAGACAGCGCCTCCCTTACAATTTTAGGCAGCTCATTCTGCACCTTGGGTGTCCTGTAGCTCAAAGCTTTACTCTCCTCATTTATTTTCTCAGTCCTTAGGATTACAAGCAACCCTGCATTTACTGGTCTGAACAGAAAGCTGGTGATATATTGGACCTGGTATAGATGTTAGGGTCCCTGGTTATTTACGTGTCTGAAGCAGAACATTAATGTGAGTCCTTAGCCACAGAAGAAACCAGTGTAGAGGCTCTAGTACAAGAGTGATGTGAATTCGTCTGGAAGCCGGTCCTATCGCATTTTCAATCCTTTCAGATCTTGAAATAATGCCAAAAGATAAACTTTTGTACGGCTTAGACATTTTTAAAGGTATCTATTGCGATGCATTACAATAATTCCATCCTTATTTCCATCTTGGGAAAATGCTACCCACGCCAGTTTTTAAACGGCAGAACTGTTTTCTAACGCTTCTGTTCCAAATAAGGTAGTTTTTAACAGTGCTTTTCTCATTTTCATTTTGCTGGGTACTTACTGAGGCTGGGGACAGAGTGAATGTTGATCACAGACTGTTGGGAAAGTCTGAAAAAGAGAATGGACACATCATTGTTTCAGGCACTTCAGAAAATGTTTTTGGTTTGTACTGTAATCTTCTCCAATATAGCGGAAAGGTATTTCCAAAGCATTGCATCCTTGCCCCTAACTGTGAAATGTAAATGCTGTTTGCCTGAACTAAGATTAATACATTTCCAGAGCTTCAAAAAGTCCAAATACAAGATCATTTGCTCATCTTTCACTTTTAATCTGTTCAAGAGTGATTCCCAGACACAGGGACTCCCCTGATGGACTCACCTGCTCTCCTCTCCTTCCAGCAGTTTCCTGTAGGTGGCGATCTCGATGTCCAGGGCCAGCTTGACATTCATGAGGTCCTGGTACTCGCGGACCTGGCGGGCCATGTCCTGCTTGGCTCTCTGCAGGGCTTCTTCCAGGTCCTTGACCCTGGCCTTGGCATCACGCACTGCCAGATCTCCACGCTCCTCGGCCTCTGTAATTTGTACCTCCAGGCTGGCACGCTGGTACACAGGAGGGGAGAAGTTGAAAACGCAACATATTGTGATATCTCTTGAACAAACAGTTTAAAGTGTGTCCGTGTGAGATGTTTAAGTGTCTACTCAATGAAAGTCAATTCTGTAATACTGTCACTTGGTTGAGATACAGGCTACACTGCTGCAATGATCCGTTTAATTAACAAATAATGTGATGTTGCCCCAGAGCAGGAACTGTGCCTGAGGTCTTCTTCACTTTCCCCTTCTCACGCCCTCACACCAACCTGCGCCTTGACAGCTTCGATCTCGTTCTGCAGCCTGCTGATCATACGGTTCAGCTCGGCGATCTCGGCCTTGGTGTTGCGCAGTTCATCTCCGTACTGGCCAGCCTGGGCAGACATCTGGTCAAACTACCGACAAGACAAGAAAGAGCAGATTGAATTCAGTCTGACTTCCGGGATGGTGGAACACCTGTGATGTTTTCTTCGATAGGTTTGCGATAGATTACTTTGGTAGTTGTTCCAGAAACAGGACACTAAAACAAGACTTAGTTCTGACTTAAGGCTTAAAGTCAAAAGATCTTTCTCCATTCAAGGTCACCGGATAATCATTTTCCTCACCTTGGTCTTGTACCAGGATTCAGCCTCCTCACGACTCTTGGCAGCAATTTCCTCATACTGGGCCTTAACTTCGGCCACGATCTGGTCCATGTTGAGGTTGCGGGTGTTGTCCATCTGCACGATGACTGAAGTGTCCTTGATGCTGGCTTGAAGCTCACGTAGCTCCTGTGCACCCGGAACAAAACCGAAGGCTGTTATTGCAACAAAACATTGTGCTGTGTATGGAGTTTTGGAAAGAATTGCTATAAAAGCCTTTGAACCAGCTCTTCAGCTTTGCACCAAATCAAAAATAGACTAGACCTTCAGAGATGCTTGTTTTTTTTTGTGAATCAAACCATGTACAACAGGACACAATGATGTGATATAAACCTCCATTAAGGACGACATGATATGAAGCAGACTTGTTTGCAGAAGTTTGGAACTGCCTAGCACAGCCTACTGTTAGACCCCTCTAGCTGCATGCAAAACGTTAAAAAACAATGCAACAATAGGGTGTCTACATGTGTGGGTCTCTGATGCTGTTTGTGTGCATGGAAACCTTTTTTGAAAACAGCACAGTTTTCAAAAGGTAGACAGGCTAATTGTTTGGCAAATTGTTACCTCTTCATAGATGATCCTCAGGAAGTTGATCTCATCAGTGAGGTTAGCCACTTTGTCCTCCAGATCAGCCTTTACCAGGTAGGCAGCATCGACATCCTAAAGCACAAAAGCAGATTTACAAGAGCTCAATGCAACGCCCAGGGCCTCCCTATGGGTAACACTATCCCTAACCAGTGTAAATGACACACCAGCCCGGGAATATGAGGTGCAGAGGAAACAAGATCTCTTATTAACAGGGTGGGAGTCGTTCTTCTTCTCTGCCAATGGATATTCAAGCAGGCTGATTCTGCAGATCTTGTCTTGGGAAGTGGATAGACCAGAAATCTGGCTTTGGCTGGAATTTTAACCAGACCCTATTGTTAAAGCTCTCCTTCACTTTTTTTCTTTCTTTTAAAAGGAGTCTCAGTGTAGCTAGGATGACCTGTTTTGGGGCCATGAAGTGAACAGCCCTGTTTTGTTGCCATAGTAATACAATACGCTCAAGAACGCTTTCTACTTGAAGGCATTTTTTTGGTTGATGGGAAGGTTTCAAAACTCTGTCACATAATTCCATTCACGTTTTCATTTTTTCTACAACGGTCAAGGCTAGAGAAAAACACGAATAGTGTGCAGTTTTATGCATTGAAGCAGTGTGAAATGCAGTGTCTCTGTGTTTTGAGACATCTTACCTTCTTCAGCACAACAAAATCATTTTCTAGGCCGTTGCGCCTGTTGATTTCATCTTCATATCTGAAAGGAAACAGGTGGAAGAAGGGATTTCATCAGCAGTCTTACTAAGCTCATTCATTGTTGCTAAATGCCAATCTCCCAGGATACAAATAAACCAATACAGGGCTTTAAACCCTGCCACAGTCGTGCATTTTCTCTTAATGCTACTATACATATAGTCTGTGCTCAGAGACTTTTCACTGGAAATGTTTCAGAAACAATACTATACAACATTTTCGAAAACATTCCAGACAGGCAAGGCATAGCCATCATGAAAACCTGCAGGCTTTGTGGCTTCATGGGACCAGAACTGCAGAGCTCTGCCCTCCTGCACAGACCAGTGCACCGCAGAGCTTGGTTGTGCTCCCAGGCTTTGAGACTCACTTGTGCTTGAAGTCCTCAACCAGTCCCTGCATGTTCCTCAGCTCTCCGTCCAGCTTGTTCCGGTCATTGTTGATGAGGTCCAGCTGGCGGCGCAGGCTGGAGATGTACTGCTCAAACATGGGCTCGATCTGGGACTTGCCAGTGGTCTGGCCTTGCAGGAGGCCCCACTTGGTCTCCAGCATCTTATTCTGCTGCTCCAGGAAACGCACCTGTGTTTTTATTTTGTGGTGGTGGCGAAGGGTGGGGGAGATAAGGAAAAGCAGAGGTGATGTGAGAACCAGGCCCATGGGGGAATGAGGGGCAAGGGCCACCATTTTTTCTCAACCATCCGACACTGGAAGGGGAGGTGATGTGGTCAGCATCATGCTCCAGCTGGCCTATTACCCCAAGAAGGATTAACTCCCGATACTCATTTGGAAAGCAGGCTGAGTGGACCTGGGAGACATCTGGAAGAAATCAGAGCAAGCCACATCGCTTGCCCCTCCCTGGGATTGAACCCAGGACTTCCAATCAGGAGCTAGATGCCCTTGCTGTCTGAGCTATCATGGCTCCCTAGTGCTTTGTCCTATCCTAAAACTTCTCAGCTTATCTGTAACATCCATACTGATGTGGTGGGACAAGAGCTCATGCCTGATCTTACCGATGTGTTGTCAAATACTGAGAACAGAGCTCGAAGTGGAGAATTTCAGCGTGTGCTAGACTGCTGCAAGTTGGCCTCATCAATGATGTATCGTCAATGGAAGACATCTTTAAAATCTTGAACCCGACAGCCTTGTTGACAGTTTGCTCTGTGGTACTGTTTTCGTGTTAGGAATCCCAAAAACATGTACAGTTACTAACTCCTCCTGCAGCTACCACGGACTTTCACCTTCTGAAAGCTGCCATTGTGAGCAGTGGTACCATAAGGGCGGCCTGCAAAACTGGTCTGTCGTGTTCCCTGAGCTGTCATTGCAAAACCCCAGCCTTGCCCCACCTCACCAGCCTGTGATCTTTGCTCACAGGATCTCTACCGATATCACCTTTACCTTAAAGGCTTTGGATTTTTAAACATGCATTTCAGAGTGTGGTGATTGAAATAAGCCACATGCCAGCACTAACAAGGACGTTTGGATCATTTCTCATAGCGGAGCACCTGATTCTGTAGAATCATTTTGTGAAAGAGAGAAATGATTTTGAGATCTTGCAAAGGATGCATTATAGCATCTGAATGGGACTCATTCATGTTCATCCATCCTACTGCTGAAGTCATAGACAACAAAGTTATAACAAAGTTTGACATTTTGTATAATCAAATTGTACTTGGCTTCTTATATTTTGGTCCCTGCAGCTGAGATAAGGGGTGTGGTATGTTAACAATGTAAAGTTGTTTACTGTTGATAAGATCGTTAGCATGAAATCCCTTGCCAAGAATCAGACATAGGTGAGGGTGTATGAGCTTGGTTTCAGTAATCTAATCCGATGCTCTCACAGCTCCAGGCCAGAGCATTGTCTTGCATTTCTTTCAGATGGGAATAAAGTTATGCCCCAGATGTATTTAGTAAGGACCTGGGGAACCACAGAAATGTGAATCTGTGCTATTGTTTAGTCGGTCTCTAAGAACTGTAGCTGAGAACAATTTTATTTTTATTTTCGGCTTTTCTAATGTAAGTACAAAGCAGCTATAAAATATCCCCAGAAGTTTAAAATTGAGTTATAATTGGAAGGCTAATGAATGGTAGAGGGATTTGCAAGATGCGGCATACACAGTTTTTATTTGTTATGCTGTGCTGTTGCTGATGAACCTGATCGCAAGTGAATTTTCCTATGTTGTTCCTCATTTTTCCTTTGGTTTTAATTAATCCAATTTCACAAATCTATCATATGTGACAAGGTTGTACTTGTCTTGTCCAGATCTCTGTTAAACTCCTGCATTCAATGTAAGTTTCCATAGTTAAGGCACATGTACAAGCGGATTACAACAAGCCGACTGCAGAATGATTTCTCCAGTGTCCAGTGCCCTTCACAGAACGGATGACCAGAGGAAAGCCTGAGTTTCATATGCAGTGGAATAAGATGTCCTGAGTTTTATTCATTTTTTGAAAAAAATAGGTAAGAGTGGTAGCAAGGATGGACTTTTCACAGACCATATTTTGCTGTTTTCTTTTCTTTTCTTGGTTATTTAAAATCGCTGACACTTACAAGAATTACACTACTTAAGAACAAAAGAATGCATCCTACAGTGTAGCATGCTGAGAAAGCAATGCACTAATTTTAATGGAAATACGTGAAACTCCCAACTTAAAACGTACAAGTTAGAAAACTACAACTTTAGACTCACTGCAGGGTGTTTAGCCACAGCATTGATTTGCCCAGTTTGTGCAGGATCTGGATAAGGGGGAGCCAGAAGTGATCGCCAGCTCGCCCCCCCTCCTGCAGCCGGCGACACCCACCTTGTCGATGAAGGAGGCGAAGCGGTTGTTGAGGGTCTTGATCTGATCCTTCTCCTGGGTGCGGACCACCTGGATGTTGGGGTCGATCTCCAGGTGGAGGGGGGCCAGCAGGCTCTTGTTGACCGTCACCGCCGTGATGGGGGCGCTGAAGCTGGCCTCCCGGCCGTAGCTGCTGGACAGCCCCCCGTAGCCAGTGGACCGGCTGCTGAAGCCCCCCCCGGACACGGTGCTGGTCCTCACGGTGCTGATCGTCTTGCTGCGGATGCTCATTTTGGCCTGGGGCTGTGAGGCGACTCGAGGAGGCGAGAGAGAGAGAGAGAGAGAGCCCGGGCGAGATGCTGCAGGAGGATAGCAGAGCTGACCCTGTGAGGAGGCAGCTCCCTGGTGGATCACCTTTTATCCTCTCCAGCTGGCGACAGAGCCTCTAGGGGTGGGGTGAAGCAGGGGAGTCTCGCAGCCAGGCGTGTTTGTCATGTGGAAGAACCGGTCGCACAATGACCTCCACTCCCCCCCAGCCCTTCGCACAAAAGCCATCACCTTGTTTCCTGCCAGCACTGACGGAGCAGTGACTGATCCTGTCCTCCCTGTTGCTGGTGGCTCGTCTTTCCCCCATTACATATATTGTATGTTGACAATTTCTACTTGTTTCATATGCTGAAAAAAGATTATAATCACTGAACACACATGCACATTCAAAGTTATCACAAAAATGCCTTTTTTCAACTTTTTTTGTAAAATAAAAAAGCACTGATATGTCATTGAATAGACGTGACACTGGAAAGTCATTAAGCTGATTAACGTTAGTCACCAGTAAGGGATCTACAGTACTGTGAAGACCGCAGGCCTGCATTGTGTCTGGCCTCTGCTGGAAGCAGCTCAAGCTGTACCCCTGCAATGCATGCTTTACACCAGGGTGCTGATGCTGTACTGTGGGATCTGCTCCCATTCCTCTTATGGAGTCTGGGTGAGAATGTGGCTGTTCACCGGTCTCTGTGCCCTAGAGGCTGCTCATCGTCTCAGCTCATCCCACGAATGTTCGGTGGCACTGCAGTCTGGAGAGCAGGGCGTCTTTGGCATGACTGTCGTATTCTCATCCAGCAGGATGACTGTGGTCACTCAAGCAGCATGAGGGTGTGGACTGCCCTACTGGAATGTCAGGAGGAGCCTGCAGGATGGGCTCTAAGTGAGGGCAGAGGACCTGAGCAATGTAGTGCTGTGAAGTCAGGCAGCAATCAATCATTAGATAGGTAGAGCCCTGTAGCTTTGCTATGCCCATTGAATGACAACCTTAATGAAGCCAGCATGCTGATCTGTTTGTTTGTTTGTCACTTAATATGTACTACATATTCAACACAGATTTAGTGTCCTTTGGCAGAAACAAGCATGCTTTAGCAGAGAGAATGTGTCATACATGTATGATGTTTGAATTAAGGAAGCTCAGGATCTTTTTTTTAATAGAGCGCATGGAAAAATATGTTTTCAAATCTTAAAGTAGTCAAACATGTTAATCACATTTGTGCTGCTGCCTCACACTCTTGGGATGTGGACTTGGTGCAAACTTGACGTACTTGTGTGTGTGGAGTTTGCATGCTCTTTCTCTGGTCTTGTGAGTTTTCAGCCACATTCAAAAGACATGCAGGTTGGGGAAATTAGCAGCTCTCTGTTATCCCCCTGTGTGTATGCTATCAGATTAAAAAAGGACTCACTTTTTTAGCCTAGGTTGTTATTTATTGAGTTGAACTGCTGCTTGGTAGATTGAATATTGTTTTCAGGTGCTGAGGAGTCGGTTTCACCCATGAGTGAGTCACCTACATAGACACTCACACAAAACAGATGAGATAAGATATGTTACAAATCAGAGAGATTAAATAGCTTGCATGCTGTTCTTTTTGTTTTTCAGTGAGGAATGAATTGGGTTCACCTTCTGGAAAAAAATGCATTCTTAGGATAACTGACAGTCCCTTGGATCTACAAGATAGACACGCCTACACACTAGTCAGGCTCTGCAGAATTGTCATCCAGGCGTGCCCTCCTAGAAATGTTGGTGGTAAAAGCACAATAAAGTGTAGTGAGACACAGTGAGTACCTGGAAATGGGAAACTTCAGTAAAGCCAAAGGAAATCCTTGAATTTGCTCTGGGAATTACCAAGCAATTGTGCTGGGGAAAATGTGAGTTTGGGAGACAAGAAGGGGGAAAAGGTTTGGCATGGTAGCACAGTGGTGAGTCTTGCTGTCTCACGGCACTGAGGCCCTGGGTTTGATTCTGGTCCTCCCCGATGTCCTCCCCATGTTTGTGTGGGTTTCCTCCTACAGCCCAAAGACATGCTGGTGGGTTATTTGGCTTCTGGGAAAATGGCCCTGGTGTGAGTGTGAGTGTGAGTGTGTGCGTGTGCGTGTGCATGTGTGTGTGTGTGTGTGTGTGTGTGCTCTGTGATGGGCTGGCGTCCTGTCCAGGGTGTATCCTGCCTTGTGCCCATTGCTTGCTGGGTTAGTCTCTGGGTCCCCCGTGATGCTGGATTAGAAGATGGATGGATAAGGGGGAAAGGTGGAAATTGGATGAAGACAAGTTGAGTTTTAAGCCAGTAGCACTGTTGTAGGGACAGTATTTCTCCTTGCGCTGCACTGCTTCCCCAAAGGTTTACCCTTTCTTTCTGACTGTGGTCATCCTTATCCTTATCCCTGTGACAGAGAAGCTGGGCAGTCCACAGTCCACCGTGCCAATGCTGATGATAACAGCACCTGTTTCAAGGCTCCTGCGATCTCAGAGGGTGTTAGACTCAACTGTCAGTGAATATGGTCAAAGAAAACAAAGGCTTTCTCTGAGATGCTTTCAACCCACAGAAAAAACAGTCTAAACAGAAATCACATTGACACAGAGCTGAGAAAAATGTCAGACATGTTTCAGAACCTATGCATGCAGTCCATTCATTGTTGACTTTCTCCTGCCAGCCAGATTTACCCTGTTCCTAAGGCTCCTGAGATAAATGCAGTGTATTCCTAGTTCTGACAGAATTGCATGCGTGTGGAACTCTTTTTGCCTTTTTGTTGCTGTGTGCTAAGATTTGCTGTGTAATGAGAAAATAAGGCAAGAATGTGGTACTGGTTCGTTCGGGAACTGGACGTTGTACCTTGGCGTGTGTGTGATTGCCTGTGAGGATGCCAGCACCACACCATTGGGTTCTCTACTGCTACTAGAGGCCTTTCGTTGCCATTAATTATAGAAGACTGGGGAGCAGTCATGCAGGAAGTGTACATGGGAAGAAAATTGCTGTCGCACACAGCTGAAACATCTAGGAGTTACGTAGAGGGCTTAATGTTCACCATGAAGCAACATTCATTTGTATTCTGAGAGGCATTAAAAACCCAACAAATGAGTATTGGAACACATTTGTTGCTTTTAACTACCTCTCAACTGATTTTGAATACACTTTTGAAAGTCCTGAATTCTTCATCTTTGCCATTTTAATAGGATTTAGATTTGCATGCAGTAGATCCCGCAAAGCCTGCATTTTCCAAACAAGCCCTTTCTTTCCAAAGGCCACTCAGGCATTGCTAGTCACTCGTTTCATCTGGGTTGAAAGGCTCACAACCGCAGCACACGCCGAGCACAGCCATCAGTCATCAGGTTATTGCTGGAGAATGAATAATCTCGAGTGCTTAAAACAACAGAGTCTGCTGTAGGCTTGGAAAAATAATTTAAAAATAATTGCCTTATGTGGTTTGCGCTGTAAATTATTAAATAGCATTGTGATTAGTGTATTTTTTTTCGTCATTGCTGCACACATGCAGTTGTTAAAAGTAGGTTCTGCTGCCTCCTGCTGGTACTTAACCTTCTGCACGGTGTTTCCTGTCCCAAGCTAAAGTAGGACTGGCTTGGCTTAGCTTTATAATGAATTAAACAGGATAACAGATGTTGCTTTAGGCTCTAAAATATTAATTCTTTTCATTCTGACAAAATTGCAGAATAGCAATGTTGAGATCACTTTCAGAACAACTTCTGAAATATTTGTTCCTTTTGAAATGTACATTGAAATGCATTATGCATGAAGTACTCGCATGTACCGTTTGAAAATATACAGTATGGTGTTTTATAAACAAAGCAATGCTTTTTGTACACGATTTTGGGCCAATTTCAAATCCAAAGCTGCTACCGATTTCTCCTGTCCTGGAGATAAGAAATAATTCAGACGCTTTAAAAAAGTATTTTTCACACTGTGAGCAAGTAACATGGAGCGCGATTTTCCAGGGCTTTGCTGTTATAATAGCCACGAGATGGCGGTAGAGATTCATAATTTCCATAAAAAAGGAGCATTGATTCCTCTGACTTGATGTTAAAGCCCAGATCGTGTGCTCTTTAACACATCTCATACTGTATCATTTCAGAGGTGGTCAGACAGTTGGATCACGTTTAGGGATGGCATTGACTGTTCTCCTTATGGGTCTGGATCTTACCAATTCAATACATTAATTTGCAAAGATATTACTGTTCTATGTTATTCGCTCATGCTGGTTTTATGTACTTCTACTCACACGCGAGGCACTGCGTAGAGCAAATATGGGCAGTGTTGGGAGAAAATAAACAGAATCTTTTCTTCTAAAAGTGAGAGGACTGGTGAGCCAGGGGCGATGCACTACAAACAAGACATCTTTCTGTTGTTTTAAATTGTTTGCACGACAAATAGGAAACCAAGAAGTACAGTGACAGCTTTGATGCCCATGTTTATACCAATACATAATTAAAGGACAGAATTTAGCAGGTCAATTCAAAGGAGCTGGCTGTAACTTCCTTATAAACCATGCCTTTAGTTTTATTTGATAATGATGATGATGATGTAAAAAGCAGAAAGTAGGGCAGAGCGGTGGCACTGTGGCTAAGGTCTTGTGCCTGTGGCTGGAAGGTTGCCGGTTTGTATCCCGCGGCCGGCAGAGGAATCCTACTCTGTTGGATCCCTGAGCAAGGGCCTTAACCCCAGCTACTCCAGGGGTGCTGTATAAATGGCTGACCCTGCACTCTGACCCCAAGCTTCTCTCCCTGTCTGTGTGTCTCATAGAGAGTAAACTGTGGTCTGCAAAAAACACATTTCTAATGCAAGCAATTGTATATGGCCAATAAAGTGATCTTATCTTATCTCTCTTATGAGCCAGGAGCTCCTGCAGGGACCCTCTCAGCTGGTTTTCCCCCCATCAGAACATATTTCTCAAGAGCACATGGTGACATTTTTTGGCATCAGGTCTGTTGCCTCTGGGTTTTCTGTGTTATTCAATGCTACCGATTTAGCACTTTCTCCATTTAAAGCGGACCTGTTTGCATGCGATACGAACATACAGTACCCTCACTGTTAGAGAGCTTGTTTCACACACCCCTTCATTCTGGAGACATGATGCTTTCCTTTCGACCTTCCCTTTGCTAGCTGTTCTGCTGAATCATGCTTCACTTTATACGATGACCTGCAGAATCGTGGGGTTCAGTGCTGAATTCTTTTCTGACCCAAGAGTGTTGTCAGGACTGTGTGTTGAGTTCTTCACATCGACACTTGTTGGGAGATATAATTCACTAGTAAGAAGAATATATCTTCGACGGTAGATGAAATATTGATAGTACTTTGTATTGTAATCATCAAGGTATTTAATTTTGCAATTGGGGTCACACATTTGTTGGAATTAAATGAATGAATGAAACTTATTTCTATTTGGAGGCAGTAAAGTTTATTAGCCCCTGATTCCGTCATATTTTCCAGGAGCTATCTTGACAGTGCACAATTTGTTGTGTTTCTAGTTTTTGACATTTTCCCCCTAGCTGGGAGCTCCGTTTGCCTCACACTATGATCCTACAAAGACCAAACGGGTGGACATATTTCTCTGTGCAGAGATGATGTGACATTACTGAACCACTAAGGGGCAAACAGCCATCTTCATTGCTATTAAAAGCAGACTCTGCTCCAGGTTGAAGGCCGTTACACCTCTGTATTGTGCCAGTCTTGGCCATTGCCCACTGCTCCAGGCTTGTGTTTGACAATACCACTGTTGTCATTTGTTTTGCCATCAATTTCTGATTCCAGACCTCAACTATTTACTGCCCCAGATGAGATCAGATGAGATGACCCAGCACAAAGGGACTCGTTCTGTACCTGTGTGTGCCTGTCTACCAGTCAGTGACATTTCAGCTCTCCCTTGTTCCATGGGAGTGTCCCTGTGTTTGTACAGTACATGGCTCCATCACAATTCCCTTTTTTCTGCAGCCTCCATTACACTGCACTGGATTAATGGATTCTTTAAGCTTGTTGTCACCCTATATGATTTTACAGCATGATAAAGAGCTAAGTGCCTTTGGCTTCTGAATTGATTATAGATTTCAAGTTTTCAAAATAAATCTCCCACTAAGACTCTGAGAAATTCACCAAGAAGCCTTCCCTAGTGTGATAGCTGATTGCAGAGCAGAGCGCAAGGAATGTTTGAAGAGTCCTGATTTTAAAATCTACTGCAAATGCCATCTTTGTCTGCAAGAGCTCAGGCAGAGCTTTCGTATCTGAGCTCGGGCGCATCGCAGTTCTCGAACATGGCTGTGGAGGCCAGGAGATGCTGCGCGCGACTGGAAAAAAAAAATGAAACTCCAGAAAAGACGTGTGTGATAAAGAACTCAGATTTATTCGGGTTTGGTATTACAGAGTCAATTGCACACAATAAATCTGATTACAACAATCAGCCGTTTTTTTTTTTGGTGTAAAAACTGTTCCTGATGCGCGCCCTCCCCACCCCCCCCAGAATAGACATGCACATGACTGGAACAAGGTGCAACAACCAGGTGGTGCCACGAAGCCACTTCAGTGCAGCAGTGTCCAGGGGGAGCGGAGGACGGCGCTGTCAGAGCTCAGAGGGGTCGGCTTTTTCTTGGTTTCTACCACAGAAACACGGCAAGCTCAGTGGGTGGAGAAGGGAAGAGTGGGGCGGGCGACCTTGCCCCAGTAAAGTGGAACTCCCAGTCTCACCTCCCTGTCTCTCAGCCTCGAGCGAACACCATTGTTTTCCAGACTTTGTCTATAGTCTCCCCTGCAGCACACCAGTGGGAAGTATAGTACCACAGGAGTCCGTGGTAGCTCTGTCTAGTTGGTGCAAGTGTTGCAAGGAGGAGAGCAGCCTAGCAGAAACTATGCTTTATATTTTGTTTGACTGTGCTGGTTTCCAGGAGTTGAGAGCCACCTTCCTAAGCGTCTAAGACCTTCCCTATACCTTTGGTATATCTGAAAGTCTGCCTTTCTGAGCTTGGCATACCTCCCTGAGGGGTTGCCTGCCTGCCACTGTGGCCTAACACACGAAAAAAAGCCAGACCAGACAGGCTGACGGAGGGCAAGCCTACAGATATCTCTACGGCCAGTTTCGGTTTCTCTCTCTCTCTCTCTTTTTTTTTTTAAAGCTAAGGGGCGAAGTGGATAAGGGAATGCAGCTGTAGGAAACAGAAATGTGAGTTAGATGTTTGCTGAGCAGTTGTGTTTGCTTGAAAGACAGGAGGACGTGACGGCAGCACCAGCCAGGCTCTGATCGGGGGACGTACGCAGGGCTGTGGGTGGAGGGGGCAGGGACTGCAGAAACCCTGTTTTTCAGGGAGAGATCTCTCTATAGAGATACGGTGCTGGATCCCTTAAGGGGGGAATGGCTGATCTGCTTCCAGCGTTTTGGATCATAAGCACAGGCTGCTAGACTTTGTGGACCACAGGGCAGTGATGGGTAAGGCAGAAGAGCTGGTGCTCAAGGCCACGTCCTGGGATCTGAGTTTGGACAGGTGCTGTGTCACGAGCCATAGGGCCTGTAATAAGTGGCGAGACGGGAGATCTGCTCTGGGCTTTAGTAGCGTCGGGACTGGGATTGGACCATGGAGGTTCTTTTGATGCTGGAGCTTCCACTCATGCTGCCACTGCCAAATCCATAGCCGCCGCCACCACCACCGCTGCTGGACATGGAAAATCCTGATCCGCCTCCGTATCCGCTTCCGTATCCACCTCCCATTCCGCCTCCCATTCCGCCTCCCATTCCACCTCCCATTCCGCCTCCCATTCCGCCTCCATATCCACCTCCATATCCTCCGGAGCTCTCCATGCTTGAGAAGGCTGTAGAGAGAGGGAGAGACACAGTGATGTTAACGTAGAAACTTACCAGTTTTCCGAAGACATTAGAGTGCCCATTTCGTGACAGACACTTTATGAGAATTAGAGTTCACTACACTTTATCAATGTCAGTTAACAAGCTAGCACCTCATTCTTCTGGAACAGCACTCTCCTGTGAATCTAGATTCCCTCCTGCTTGGTGAAATAGACTCACTTTCTGGCCAAATTCTTACTGTAGTAAAGTTAAATGCCCCTTAAAACGCAGGATATCTAGAACGCAGGAGCACTACAGGCAGGTGGTTGTTTTGCAGAGGGATTGGAATGAAGAGTACTGGCATTGACTAAGTGCTTGGTACTTACACATGGGTCCAGAGGAAACCTGCTGCACGTGGATTGTTGCAGATCCACCACCAGAAGTCAGCCTGATGATGAAAAAAGAAATCCCACATTTAAAATTATGAACCTCAGTAGGGTTGGTCAGCCCAGACCTGTATGCAATTATAAGCCTCCGAGTAATTTTGTTTCACTGTTTTAGCTATTGGGGTCTACTTGGCAGAAACCGAAGCTGCGCAGTGGAGTCCAAGATTACTTGTCTATGCCCCCCCCACGGCCACTCATCCTGCATCTGACTCACTCACCTGCTCTCCTCTCCTTCCAGCAGTTTCCTGTAGGTGGCGATCTCGATGTCCAGGGCCAGCTTGACGTTCATCAGCTCCTGGTACTCGCGGACCTGGCGGGCCATCTCCTGCTTGGCTCTCTGCAGGGCTTCTTCCAGTTCCTTGATCTTGGCCTTGGCGTCCTTCACCGCCAGCTCCCCGCGCTCCTCGGCCTCTGCAATCTGGGCCTCCAGGTTGGCACGCTGGCATGTGTGAAGATGGAAGCAGGTGAGTCAAGCCCTTCTTACACACAGGTTTGCATGACTTATGTAGGCGTCCTGATTCCAGGAGTGCTCTCCGGCAAGGACTGGGAAGCTCCTGGGACTTACCTGTCCCTTGACGGCCTCGATCTCGTTCTGCAGCCTGCTGATCATGCGGTTCAGCTCGGCGATCTCGGACTTGGTGTTGCGCAGGTCATCTCCGAACTTCCCAGCAGAAGACTGCATCTCTTCGTACTGCATGCACAGCAGGCGGGAAACATGCAAAAAATGTGTTAGATGCATTGAATCTTTTGGCCACGGTTACAAAAGAAAGTAGTGTTTTACCGATTCAGCCAGCTGGCTAGTCACACTGGCCAGGTGCTAGTGCATGCAGAAGCTTTTGAGGAATGGGACGAGGGAAAGCAAAATCTTTAGTGGGTATTTAAATGGCATTAGCTTGAAAATATTGTTTTGTGAAGAAAGAAATATATTGTGAATATTGTTAAGCGCCTTGGGGCAACCTTGTTGTGAAAGGCACTATATAAAAATAAATTGAATTGAAGTGTGCAGCAGGTATTATCTCAGAAAGAAAAGAATTATGGGATTGACCGCAAGGGATAACAGGAAACCTGGACTTTTGAGAATCTGACAGAAGGCATGTGCAGTAATCTCCACTAAAGCTACTTGGTTTCTTTCATTACTGTCTGCATTCAAGAATTTGTATGCAACTCCCACCTTCTGCTTGTACCAGCTCTCAGCCTCGGCGCGGCTGCGGTTGGCGATGTCCTCATACTGGGCGCGCACTTCAGCCACGATGGAGTCCATGTCCAGGTTGCGGCTGTTGTCCATCTCCACCACCACGGAGGTGTCCTTGATCTGGGACTGCAGCTCGCGCAGCTCCTGCAAAAATGAAAAGGGACAATTTAATCCATTCTGTTGCTTGGACACCCTTATTTATGGAGGGTTGCGGTGAGCTTTCAAGGCTGTTGCTGCCCAGGCGGCTGTGTCAAGGGCTCACCTCCTCATAGATGGCCCTGAGGAAGTTGATCTCATCCTGCAGAGCATCAACCTTGGCCTCCAGCTCAACCTTGTTCATGTAGGCACCATCAACATCCTGAAAATAGGAAAGGAGGGAGGGGTTAGTGGTTTCTGCTGTGCATGTGATGCAGCCTCACTGGTCCATCATCAGAGAACAGCACCAAAAAAGTTCTATTGCCTTGTGTTGGTGACAAACTGGTAGATGCAGAAGATGCAGCCATATGTCTATCAAAGCATGGATGGTGCTATCAATAATTGGCCATTTTCACACAAATCCTGCCTTTGGATTGTTGATGTAATTTTTTATTTCTTTATTAGGCCTGAAGAATGGGATGAATCTTCACCTAATGCTGCTGCAATCAATACATTCTGTGGATCTGTTACATCAAGGTAATGGGTGCTTTCTAGGTAAGGTCTAATGCACTACACATTGTTCCTAATTCACCAGCTAAATCTCATGGTCATATAATTGACACCTTAAACACAAACAAATGTGTTCAGTAGAGTTCTTTTACCTTCTTCAGCAGGACAAATTCATTCTCCACTGCAGCACGCTTGTTGATTTCATCTTCATATCTGCCGAGGTAGGAAAGGAAAAGTGCTTTAGAATAGACTGTGTCTTAGTGGTGTCGGAGGATTCACAGTTTAAATAGTCTCACTAGCCGGCTTCCTGATCTGTCTTTAACATTGGTGGATCTGCAGCTTTGTGACAAGGGACCTATCTACCTTTGCTTTACATGGAAAAACAGCTGGCTTGGAAGCTGGTTGTCCTAGGACGATGCACTATCGGGATGTAGCTGCTCCCCATCGCTGAGCACGAAGGAACCTAACCCTGATGATGCCTCGGTCACTCACTTGTTCTTGAAGTCCTCCACAAGACCCTGCATGTTCTTCAGTTCGCCCTCCAGCTTCATCTTCTCATTGCCCAGGTTGTCCAGCTGGCGGCGCAGGTTGGCGATGTAGGCCTCGAACATGGCGTCGATGTTGGAGCGGGTGGTGGTCTGGTCCTGCAGGAGGCTCCACTTGGTCTCCAGCATCTTGTTCTGCTGCTCCAGGAAGCGCACCTGGGGAAAGGGATGGGGAGGGGTGTGAGTGAGAGGTTTTCGCTAGGTTTCTGAAACTCACCATTGTAGAAATGAAAATTTCGCCCTTGCACTTTTTCATTTGATGTCGATTTCTGTGTACTTTACACTGGTTTATTGTCACAGTAGGCAAGTGCTTTTCCATTGAGTAAGACCTTTGCAGTTCTGCAGGAGAATAATGCTTTTTTAATCTTAATATGCCACCCAGAATTGTCTTTCTTTATAACTTCCGGGTTCTGGGTTTCTATAATAATTTTAATACTTGTATCTTTCGGCTGGAAAGCTCCCACGTGTGGTGATGTTAAAAACCCCACCCTCTGTGAGGGATGTTGCCTCAAAAGCCCCTCCCACCTCACCCTCCACCCTATCCTTCGTTCTGGTTGGCTTTTGTCAAGGCATGGAAGGGGCGAGGGTGTAACCCAGCGCATTTTGGAAATCGGCGAAAAAAGAGAAGTGGATCCCTGCTGGAGACTTATAGTAAAACAAGAATGACTTAGGGCGTGTTACAACCTCTACGGTACATTTTTCTCAAATTCTTTTCATACAAGAAGGGTGGGTAAGCCTGAGGCAACGCCCCACAAACAGATCTAACTGTGCTATGCAGTTAGAGTAGTCCTGGCTTGCCTGGGTGTGAAACCCCCTAACGGAGTCAGATAGCAAGTTTTAATAGTGGCCAGCCTTCCCCCCCCCTAACACTGAGGGTAAGAGCTGCCTCCTCTGCTGCTAGTAGGCAATATCACCATTCTGCTACAGTCTATTGATGAAACTGATGAATGGGCTGAGTGGACTGGCAAATGTGGCTTTCAAAACCACGTTAGCACAGCATTTATCTCACGCCAGAAGATAAGACCGTAAACAATGATGGCATTTATCAAGGCTGAAGAGGCGTTTAATGAAATATAAGTGTGAGACCTTATCCCCTGCCCTGTGGTTTTTAATTTTATTGAGGCAATCATTTTAATGTCCTGCAACGGCGTCCTGGGTCCAAACTGGGCTTTATGAGTTCAAAGGCAGAAGGAACATGCAGTTTTACTGCACATTCAAATGCACTTCCTGACAAGTTTTTTTTTTTATTATTTTACTGGGAGGGGCAGGGAGAAGGCAAACCTCTTGTTTCTGCAGGGGCCCTAATGGCGTCTTGCATTTGTATTAAAGCAAAACACACAAACAGGAAAAAAGCAAATGTTTGCTATTTAGATTTGCTGGGTTAAGCTACACAGAGCAGTCGGAATCTGCTTTGAACTCAGAGCCATGTTTTATTTTAAAGATCGCCCACTCAGGTACTGAAAACTGAACCCAGTAATTAACACTTTTATGCACAAAAATCCGTAACATCTGTTGTAAGTACTACGGAAACCATAATGGATTCTGGCCAGATTCCAGTCAGCGATGACTTTTGGAGAGAAGTGAATTCGCTGTTTGCATGGAGACCAAAATCCATTTCAGTTCCGCAGAGGTATTGTTATTAGCTCTGCACTGCGGAATGTGCCTCCTCCTTCTTCAGTCCACCTCAGCAAAGTCCTGTTTGCTAACATTAACAGGAAGAGATAAGTATTTTAAGCTCTGAAGTGGGCAGATCTTCCACTTTGGCTGAAGTGGACTGATTCGATGGGGCAGAAAAATTAAAGGTTAAACCGAAAAGATTCATTCATTGCTTTTACACTAGCAGAAAGCGGGTGTGGCTCGCTATTCAGAGAGCTGACTGTGCGGGTTTCTGAGCAGGGTGCGGCTGTAGATTTAGTTTTGCCCGGAGCTGCAAGAGTCAGGTGAGTCGCTTCATTAAACATGGGCGTCGCTGGAGTGCCCGGGAGCTCGGTGAGGAGAGCAGACTGGCGTGGCGGTCACGCCCCCCTGTTAGCTGTGCACAGACCAAGGCTGGGAAATGCTGGCTGCTGCAGGCTGCTCTCCCTACAGAGCACAGCACGCACAGCTTGGATGTAGATGGAACCTTTTTTGATCACTGGGAACCGCCCCTTGGGGGCAGATCAGATGCAATGTTGGCTCACAATTAATGAAAGTGGAATGTCACCCTTGTTTAGCTGTGCGGTGGGTGATAGCACAGGCTGGTTTCAACCCCATCTTAGGCAGGGGACAGCCCAGTAAATTGTTATAGAGCACACTAGAGTCGATGAGCTAATCTAGGGTGAGTTGGGCTTTTTTAACTAACACATATAAAGTTAGCAGAATCCGTTCATCTAATCAATGAGGGCAAAGCTCAGTTTATTTTAATGCAATAAAAAATATGCAAGAGAGGAGGCTGTGCCGATTTCTTTGTAGAGGGTGTGGCATCCACCTGCAGCTCTTTCATTCCTTTCCTTTTTTCCTCATCGTAAGATGGTTCCTGCCTTTTGGCTGGGAACTGTGGAATATGCTGGACTGCCATTCCAGCTTTTGTCCTTTCCTCTGTCCTGCTTTTGCATTCACAGGCTACAAAAATGATCTGCAACGCTAACAACCAATAAGTGATCACAAAGCCATTAGCACCAACTACATGGATTTTCCTTTACATTCCTGTTAGCTTTGCAAATGCTCCTAAACCTTCATAAGGCTTGGAACATAGAGTCTCTTTCTGCTGTAGCTTTTAACACTGCAGACCCATCTCTCCCTACCTCCCTTTCTCTGCAAGACTAGACCTTGCTTGATCTATCTTGTTCTCCCAACGTTTCCCCTTCTTGAGTTTAACGCAAATCAGTCTTTTTCTTCCTTCTTTAATTTTGCATCATATGACGACCGTTAAGCATCCTCCCTTTAGCCCCGACAATAATCATTTGGGCCAACCTGGGTGCCGTGCTGAATCCACCACCTCCCCCAGCCTTCCCCTCCCCCAGGTTCGGCTGCAGCACTCACCTTGTCGATGAAGGAGGCGAAGCGGTTGTTGAGGGTCTTGATCTGATCCTTCTCCTGGGTGCGGACCACCTGGATGTTGGGGTCGATCTCCAGGTTGAGGGGCGCCAGGAGGCTCTGGTTGATGGTCACTGCTGTGATGGGAGGCTGGGCAAAGCCTGCCCCGCCGCCGAAGCCTGCCCCACCGCCGAAGCCTGCCCCGCCGCCGAAGCCAGCTCCACCGCCGCCGAACCCGGACCCACTGCCGAAGCCAGCTCCACCGCCGCCGAACCCGGCCCCACTGCCGAAGCCAGCTCCCAGACCACCTCCGTAACCACCTCCGGCACCGGCGCCCCCACCGCCAATGGAGTAGCTGTAGCTGCCGCCACTGCCGCCGCCAAATCCTGCGCCTGAGCCGTAGCCCCCTCCTCCCATTCCTGAGCGGACCATGGACACGGACTTCCGGGTGACCGGCATGGCATAGGCCGACTGGCTGGTGAAGCTTCTCCTAACGCCCCCGCTGCCAAATCCTCCCATGCTGCCGCCGCCGCCGCCGCCGCTGCTGGAGCTCATGTACGTGGTGCGAATGCTCATTTTGTCTGTCACGTGTTCAGGTCAAGGAATGCCGCCGGAGAGTGAGAGAGAGCAGAAGAGAGAGATGTGCCCGGGGGGGAGAGCTGTTTCACAAGAAGGAGAATGGATCCCTCTGACTGCTGCTGGCTCGGGCTTGGGGTTTTAAACCCTTTCGCACCTGGGAGGAGGGACTCTGGCTCTCCCCCTGCCCCGCCTCACCCCCCCCCGTGTGTTACTCTCTCCGTCGGGCCAGGCCAGGCCCTCTCTCCTGCCTGCTCCTGTCTGCAGGACCCACCCATCCTGTCGGACAGGTACCAGCCCTGGGACAAGTGGAAACTGATAAGCTCTGACACACCCAGCTCCAGAGCGGCAGGCTGTATGTTTGAGCTTCAGGTGGGGGAGGAGGCCCTTTGCAGGCTTTTTCTCCGACAAGAAGTCTCTGACTCGATCCTCATCGTCCTCCACTTTTCACACTCGCAGAACAAAATCAGCAGATGCCAACAAAGAGAGAGGGAGAACATTTAAGAATTTCAGTTTATGCATTATGGTGTTTTCTAAGCTGAGAATGTTTCCACAGCCAGACGTGTGCGCTCCCAGATTTTGGGTGATCTTTGGGTGTGGTCTCAGCTGTACTTTTATCTCGGTTTCTTGTGAGCTCAGTCTTTCCCAGCAGCCACACTGTAGACTGGTCGGATCTAACTGGACAGATAGGCGGAGTGCTGTTCCGCAGGTTTGCTCTGAATGGGCTAGTGGCCTGTTGCAGGGAAATCAGTGAAGTAAAACTGGGCTTCTCCTCTACACACTATTGTGCACCACATACATCTAGGCTGCAAAATGGGAATCTCTGCTTAACTGTTGCTCTCCTAATTAATCTTTCAGAAGTGCAACAGTATATTCAGATATATTATTAATCTCTGTTGCAGCAGAAAGACTCTTCCTTATGCAGTTGTCTTCCTTATGGTTGCAATGAAGGAAAAACAACACAGTGGCCGCAAACCAGGAGATAAGGTGCACTAATGCACTTGTGTATTAAACCCGAGCATGAGCTAAATTTGAGTTGTACAATCTTTACATTTATTTTTACGAATCTCATGCATTTGTCATCCGTTGTCAGAGTTTAGATCTCTGCGATCTTTTGAGCCATTCCCAGCACTTGGGAGTCTTGCTAGCTCGGTGCTCTGAGCTTCTCTCCGTATCAGGTTTCCCCACTTCGTCCGATTCCTGTAGGGCGTAGCCCGGGTGGAATTGTCCCCCCCACCCACCCACCCACAGAGTCGCCCAAGGGAATGACAAAGAATATTACAGAAACCCATGCTAGCAATTGTTTCGGCAGTGTGGCCACCTTGAATGTGCCTAAAAGGTAGCTGCTTGTCTCTGTTGCGACTGTGTTGTGCGCACACGGCATTGTCATTTATGCTATGTTATAGCATGTATCCTGAAATGCTTGCATGCCTGTTTCAGCCATGCTTTGTTAAAGGAGACCACTGTAGCAATTGCTATGGGACTGCGGGAAGAGAGATATTCCGAGAAATCTCCTCCACTTAGTTAAACTCATACCGAAATCAATTAACTTTAAAGAGGATTGCTTGTCCCTCCTGTGTTTGAGCCCCCATTTCACCCCTCCCCCACTAAGACCACACAGTCCTTTTCTGAAAACTGTAGCTCTTTTATTTGCGCGAATGCTTATTAAAAGCTCCCTCTTTTACAAAACAAGCAGAAGTGACAACAACAACAAAAAACTGCTACGACCGTGTACAATTAATAGTATCATGTACTATTACTGGCACAAGAAAGCCTTAAAAGAGAGTGATTCAGGAAAGCACCTGAAAATCCCTGAAGACAGAGGAATTGAAGACAGAGGAATGCTTTACAATTTACATGTCCGTCTGCTAGAAACGTAAAAATCCAAAAAGGGTAAAAGAAAATTCTAAAGCAGTTGCAGCAATCAAGTCACTTCTTCCTCCTTGCTGTCCAAGGAGATCTGATTCTCTCTGGGCACCCCGGTGTGCCCTAGGGATTCATCTGCGGGTCTGCAGTGGGAAAGTTTTTGTGCAGTGCAGCTCAGGAGACCAGTTCTGACTTGCTCTGTCATTTCATTTTTTGGGTTTGTGCAGCAGCCTGTGGGGCTTGGCTCCAGCACTTAATGGGAGTTAAGGGTATGTACTCTGTAGGGAGGTGTAGCTCCCTGACTGCCGGTGCGGAGAAAGAAATAAAGCCGAATCAAAGCGATGAATGAATCACTGCCTGGCGAAAACACACAAGAAGCAGGAGAGAAGAGCAAAAGAGAGTAGCCTGTTCTACAATAAAAGAAGGAAGAGGAACGCCCTTTTTTTTTTTACACAGAAGAATTCTAGTTCTGCTTTGGAATGCACTCGAGGCTAGTTTTGTGCAATAAAAAAAGTGTTATTTTACAATCGAGCTGTCCAGCAACTTAGTCATTAAATGTGGTATTTTAGCAATGTGGGGGCAGCCCCCATTCCCAACCATGCCAAACCCACACCCAGGTTTTTCTAATGCTACCTGCCTGGTTCCCCCCTCCACACACCTTTTTACCTGCCACTTCTCAGTTGTCTTTGCTGGCAAGTCATGTTACAAACGCACAAGAAAAGGCCATCCAAACTTTCTATTCTTGCTGCATTTCTGAAGCTTTTTCTGTGCTAAACAGAAAGAATGCATTCATGAAATCCACATTAAAAAGATCATTTTCTGAAACAAAGCCCAGTGGCCAGGGATGTCAGCTCCTCTTTCCTCCTGTTTTTGAAAGCTGCGTCATGTCAGTGCTGCAGCATGTGTGGTCACTCTTGTGCCCAGCTGCTTCATTCAATGACTTTGTGCCTTGCTTAAAGTATAATACTATGAAAATAAAGAGATGGGGAAACATGGCATACTATGAGGGTGAAGAATTGTTTTTAACACTGCAATAGTGATATAGTACCCCATAGACACAGATGGCAAAAATATTTAGTTCATCCAACAGGGCGTTGACTTCGTGCATGAGCAGGGGGCAGGGTAGTGCCCTAGGCTCCTTCAAACGCTTTACTTTTGGGGCTGAGGAAACCAGATCTGCCTTTTCTTTGTGTGCCCAAAAGAAAAAGCGCACATTGGGTCAAAAGCTATCATTGTTCAAGACCACACAAGCCCAGCAGCTTCACACAGCCAGGCAGCGGCTGCCTGGTTTCTGGGGGATCACAGCTTTGGAATGCAGCAGCCAGAGAGAGGAACACGCTCTCAGATGGTTCCTCTGTTAGGGCTGTCTTTACGCCCTGGGATGTTCTCATAGTAACAGACTTCGCCAAAACACAGACTTCGCCAAAGCACCGCAAGAGGGTGACATCACGAGAGAGCCTGTTGGAACAGCGGTCTGTCCAACATGAATCTGAGAAGGGAAGATGTCAGTGAGGGATATGGCAGGGTGACTCCCAGGCGGAGCAGTTAGAAAAGCCCTGATGTCATGGAGGCATCGGGTCGATGGCTCACATTGGAGGCTCTGATGACCAGAGTTGCCCAAGCAGTGGTGCACAAGTGGACTAAGGCTGGGATAGTTCAGCAGTGCTCAGGGTTTTCTTGTTCCTTGGTAATAATTATACTGAAATGAAAGACAAACTTTAATGAGGGGCTTTTTGGTTAATCCCAGTGTGGTAAATACTGGTTTTATGGTTGTAAAATAAAAGCAAATGCTGAAAAGCATGATGGAACAAATGGCCTCCTCTCTCATTGAGAGAGAACTTGAGTTCTGAGTGGAGAGTTTACCAGGTTACCAAATGCCTTTTTATAGACAGCAGCCATATCGCCATGCAACGCACAACTGGCAGCCCACTGAAGCTCAGCAGGTATGAGCCTGGTCAGTACCTGGATGAGAGACCTCCTGGGAAAAACTAAGGTTGCTGTTGGAAGAGGTGTTAGTGGGGCCAGTAGGGGGCGCTCACCCTGTGGCCTGTGCCAGTCCTAATGCCCCAGTATAGTGACGGGGACACTATACTGTAAAAAGGCACCATCCTTCAGATTCTCGAAAAGATTAGGGGTGTTACCCTGGCATCCTGGCCAAATTTCCCATTGGCCCTTACCAGTCATGGCCTCCTAATAAGCCCCATCTCTGAACTGGCTTCATCACTCTGTTCTCCTCCAGACTGGAGCACTATGGCTGTCGTCACATCATCCAGGTGGGGCTGCACACTGGTGGTGGTGGAGGGGATCCCCATTACCTGTAAAGCGCTTTGAGTGGAGTGTCCAGAAAAGTGCAATGTAAGTGTAAGGAATTAGTAATAATGACTAATAAATAATTACTAATTACTAAGGAATTAGTAGTTATTATTAATTATTAAATGGCATTTTCAAAACTTGGGGGTACAAAAAAAATTATAACTGCCAACTACAAATAAACTACAAGGGGCAGGAAAATGTATTGTTTCTAGTCGGAAAAGAACCTGCGCTCATCAGAAAACATCTCTATAGACCACATCCTCTGGGGAGCCACACATTGACCACAACCTGTGCACTGGCCACTGGGCTCTGTTCAAGTCAAGTCATGCATGTGCAACAACTTCACTGAAACCAGGGAAACCACATGAAACGACGGTTAATTTAATTTAATCTGCCCTTAGTGTCATCACGTGCACTGCTGACAAGGCATAGCAAGCCAAGAGGTTCAGTAGGAGGCCATGTTTTCAAGCAGATGTTCCAAAGAGTTCAAAGTTGTTGGGTTCCCAGTTCAAACCTTGGCTCTGTCTCTTTTGCACTTACACTGCAGCGCGACATTCTTAAACCTCGCGGACACAATTGGACATTATTACATATGTATGTGATGCACATTGATTTAGTAGTGTTTTATTTAAAAGAATAGTAGCAGCTTATCCATCACACTTAACAATACAGTATATCCAAATGGACCCATTGTCTATACCTTATGTAATATAACATACATACTGTATATTATAGGGATAACTGTTAACCTAAAATTGCTAAAATGTCTGTGGAGGGTGGAAATACAATGTTTGCACTCCTGTGCAGGTGAGATGGTAGTGGGAGAACAAGGTGGAGATATAATTTGCATGGCAGCTTTTGGTCAAATAAAGGGTCCAGCCCACCAGAAAACAGATATGGAAGTTCTTAGTAGGTCACTACTGGTTAGGAATGCAGTGATAATTATACAGAAATGAAAGACACTGCAACAGACATTGGTGAAGGGATTTACAATAATTTGCTATGCGGTTTGGTGGACCAGCAGCCTTCTGGTCTCCTCTGATTTCAAACTGACCTCAGCCTCAAACAGCAAATCTTTGTTCAAGTCTGCAGAGTGATATAGAGGAGCTGAAGCTGAGTGACGAAAAAACAAATAGAAAGAAAAGACAACCCCCCCCCCCCCCCCCGCTGTCTCTGCATTGTCCTGACAGGTCTCCCTGGAGTTCGTCATCCCTTACCGCAAGTGAAAACTGAATAAAAAGCAAAAATCGAGGAGAGCTGCATCTGGCTGCAAGCCCAAGAACCAAACCCTGTTAATTGCAGATGATCGTGCCACACCCTGCTGTTCGGAGGGGAGGGGAGGGGTGACTGGGGAGATCCCAGGCCTGTAGCTGGGACTCTCCCTGCAGCGAGCGGCCTCCTCACAAAGCCACAAAGAGCAGCGCTCTCTCGGTTCCCCAGTCTGTTTTTTATTTTTTCATCTGGGTCACTTTTGGGGTGAAGGGGGTAGAATTTACAGAAACAAAAAAGCTAAAACTATAGGCAGGATTCCAGTGCTATGAGCAACCTTTAGCTCCGTCCCCATCACATTTTTACAGTCAGTAATTTGCCTGCACTTTCTCTGTTTTTTTATTTCTAAATAAAGCTGTCAAGCGGGTCAAAGGCGCAGTTCTTCTAGTGTAAAAGATCACCTGCATTCTTCTCAGTGCAAACTTTATCATCATGTGGCAATTGTAGGCAAAAAAGTGGATGCCAAAGCTGGCCTGTTCAGCCCCCCTTATGTACAATTGGAATTCAGGGGCATCGGTTGATCTGGGCCATTAGCTGCTGCAGTTCTAAGACATGGCTACGATCCCTCAAACAATTGATATCAAATCCCTTCTTGAACACCTGCATTGCAATCTCAGGGACTGCATCGCTCTGTTCTCAATCCTTAAAACATAAGGTCTGGTCTGGCACCAGTGCATCTGTGACCCATAAGACCAAGTCTCCTAACTCTGCCTGCAATGTGACCTTTAATTGATTTGGGTGTTAATTTGGATATGGGCCTTATTGCACATTCAGCTCAGTATGGTCAGGCTTGCGTCATCCAAGCTGGAACAGAAGGTCTTTCCATGTGAGTCGAGGTTTTGGGCAAGTCTGGTTTTTCTCAGAAAACAGCCTCAAACAGACTAGAGCCAGACTGGCTAACAGACTGGCTCACTTGGCTCAAGAACAAATGACCCAGCATCCTACATTCCATACCAAGCCCTATAAAGGATCCCAACCAACTGTTCTCCCCCCTGCGCTCTGGCAAGCAGTACTGCACCGTCAAAGCATGGACCACCAGGCTAGAGAACAGCTTCTACCCTACTGCAGAATCTATCCATATATATCTGCAAGATTACTTAGTTCAGGTCACTTGGGACTATGGTGTAAAGTATTCTACATGCAACACAAAATGCAGTGGGAACCCAGTTTTAATAAAAATATTCGGACCAGATGTCCACTAAGATATGCATACCTGGAAGCTGCTGATGTGTATGCACTGTGTTTAGTGAATTTGATTCTAAGTTTCTTCTAATGTCTCAGTAGGTTTGGGTACGGACAATGTACATAATGTAATTCTTAAAGATTCAAAAGGAAGCCTGTCCCCTTCTGATTTTTCTGAATTTTCCATTGCCTTAGAGCATTGAACAGCAACATGATCATGAAAAAACCTTCTTTAAGCAGAGACACCGTTCAGCTTTTGCATTTGTTCAACTCCTATCTGATTTTTATCTCAGACTGAATCAGAATGATAGAAATACCCATCTCAATGCATGACGTGTTGCACTGTTTTGGTTTTGTGACTGCTTACAAGGAAATAGAGCATGTGTCTGGAAAATTACTGATAAACCACATTTTTTTAGCAGTCTTCTGTCCTAGATAGCACAGTTATTTAAAGATGTAGTGATTGTTTTTGTCTCTAAATCCAGTCACTGTTATCTTACCTTCAATCATAAACTATCATTTACGGGGAAAAATGCAAATTGAAATCTTATCACTTATTGGGAAAGTAAACATAGCGTCTGAATTAAAAATAAGGCATCAATTAGTTTTAATCTTCAATCGGTTTAGTCTGAATTGCTTTGGCACAGGCTGAGCACCATTTGACTGTGATTTGTCAGGTGTGTATTGTCAAAATCCTGCTCAGCTGCAATAATCATCTTTTTGAGATGAGATGAAATATATCAGAAACCCCACAGATATGGTTCTGAAGTCATGATGCTTCATTGCTAGCCTGTAAGCGCTGATAATTAACGGCTGTGCAGAGGTTAGTTTTGAAGGAAGCAAGGCTGCAAAGCTAATAGCAGGGAAGATCAAGGCCAATAGCCCTAAAGATCAAGGCTGTAAAGGAGCTCATTCAGAGTGCAGTTTGACCGCAGACTGTGTCAGTCTCCAGCACTTGGATACTCTAAGCAGTAGCACACACATGGCCATGAGTTACTGAGGTTGGGTGCGCTTGATCAGGGTGTCCTCCCCTTGACAACTTCTGTTGTTATTTGTGACCTGACAGTTAAATCCTGTATTGTAAACCCTATGATGTAGTACAGGCAGCCACATAAAGTAGCCTGTTTTGCAGTGCCAGTGCCGTTTGACAAACTCCTAGTCTGAGAGGTGCAGCAGACTGAGACAATTTAGATTGCCCTGGCTTAGTCAGGTCAGATCACACCCTTCATTGGTCCAGGGAGGGCGTCTGTCTTGCTCCCAGATGTGCAGTGCTTCGAGACGGTGACTTCATGGCTGTGACTGACACATGCATGTTAATGTGACACCATGGGTGGGGTTCAATCCAGAGTTCTGCTTGCAGTAGAAAAAAAAGCCTTCTCCAGGCTGTCCTACAGAAGGATCTCTCACGGCCCATTTGGTTGTGGGAAGTAGCTTTTGGATCAAAGACTTTCGGCCAATTCATTCATTGCCTATGAAGATCCTAAGGTCGGGCACAAACGTAATGCTCCTTGTTTTAGTTTTTATTTGGTAAAATAAGATCCAATGCTTCCACAAGGACTCTTGTGGTAATAGCAACAACCAGTAAACAAGCCCTCTTTTTGTATGCTGTATACCCTGTGGAGAGGGAGAGAATAATCCCTCTGTCATTCTACTGAATTGTATGATCAGAACAACTGTGGAAATGCTGGATCTTATTTTTTTAATTTTTTACTCTACAGAGCAGCTGAGACACACCCTCGCCTTTACACATCACACTGTCCTGGAGCTGTTCTAGTGGAAAACATTTCCTAAATTGGTAAAGCTCTGTAGGGCGGAGTCAACGCTACAAACCTCGAACGTAAGAGCTCTTCCTTTGATCTGGAGCAGGTTTATCTGTTGGGGCTCGTCTTCTTTTAATCCTTTTTTTAAAGAATAGTAATGATTAAAAAAATTGTAGATACTAAAACTGTTAGAAAAAATTAGAACATTAGATGTAAAGAACACCTTACAAATGTACCTTGCAGAAAGCAAAGCTTAAATAAATGTATCCTGCAAGTGTGTTTTGGCACATTTGATTTAATAGGGTGTTGATAATTTAGTGAAATATGCATTTGAAAATTTGAAAGTACATTTTATAAACATTCATGTGTTTATCATACTGTGGACATCGCCTTCATGTGTGTATATTTTTCAATGCATGAAACACTTGAATGTATGTAGATGCGTTGTCCTGTAACACGCTGTATATCTAGAATAAACTGTACGTGCATTATCCATCAGTTTCAGTAACTGCTTTTATCCTCACAGGGTGCGGTGAGGCAGAGCCTAACTTGGCAGACACTGTTCATCGCAGGCCACAGACCCAATCACACACACGCACATGCAGGAGTCCAAATCAGAGATGCTGATTAACTCAGACCGCATGTTTTAGGACCGTGGGAAGAAACTGGACCCAAGAGAAAAGCCAGTTAGGGCACCGTGCAAACTCCACACAGAATTTGCCCAGGTCAGAATCCCAAGGCCCTAAAGCTGTCAGGTAGCATAGCTCTCTGCCGCTCCACTGTGCCGACCTGCTTTCATTATATAAGGTGTATGAAGGGTCTGTTTGGCAGCTGAGGCCTCAGAACAAAATTTTGCATCTCCTGATTTGCAATGCAATGCAATACTTGTATTTGTATCGGAATCCAGTCGGTTCCCTTCTTTACTTTCTAACGAAAAAAAATGTGATTCACATGGCAATGATCTGGCTTCGTCTCCAAGCTCAGTGCTTTTAAAGGTTAGCCTTATTCACGTGTTCAAAATCCTCAAAGACATTGAGTCAATCCAATGGCCTTTTTCAGAATCAACAGTGAAGTACTAACTGTGCATTTGTGGAATATTCCCAAGTGGCTGTGTGTTTTGAGTCATCAGCAGCTTTAAGCTCTGGGGACAGTTGTTACATTCTGGTCATGGTCTGATTGCGCAAATCAAGGCATCTTCTTTACAGCCCTGTTGGTTTAGAACAGGAAGGCCCTGCAGCCCTAGAGAACTGGAGTTATGCACAGCTTTGCTCAACTCATCAACAGCCTCTAGAGCCCATCATGCGCTGAGCACAAAGACATTAATAACTGACCAAGTCTTCTTTGCTGCTCACCAGTGTCCTGTTGTGCTGTCCAGCACCACACTATGAAACAATCATTCTGTTATTTGGATAGTGATTTTAGGGAGCGGAGCATTAACTTTGATCATGCGTTTCAGGTTGAAAATTGGAGACCTTTCATTAGGGGGGCAGTAGGTGTCTGATCCAAGCTGTCCAGCTGCGTTGTGGAAAGTGGTGCCCTGGGATCCTTAAAGAAACAGCTGGATGAGGTCCATAGATCAGTTAAAGCAGGGGTTTACAACTAAATGGGTTTACATTGATAAAACTCGATAAAATTCCCTTAAGCAACCCTTGGAGAAGGTTTGGCAGCTCCTTGAAGATTGTGATCTGCAAGCAAGGAGGAATATTTGCACAAGATTGTTGCTTAATTCTGATCTTGGTACTTCATCTTAATTTCAGGATTAAAACCACTGGCACTCATCCATTCTAAATACACGCTGCTATTGTTCCTCCTTACAGATGGCATCTGGACCTGATAACGAGGCCTGAATTTGCAATGCATGCTCTGAGGAAAGACTCCTGGTTTTTAAATGTCCATTTACAAGCTCAGTGTGATGAGTTGGTTGACGAGTTTTAGAGAATTTAGAATTTGGTCTTGGTGGGTGGATGGGCTGATTTATCAAAGTTGCATGAGGACAGCTGAGCAAGGTGATATCTAATGCTTAATTCAACTTAACATTGGCTGAACTGGTAATAAATCCAATTGGACATTTTGGGAAAAATTATTCCAGGACCTCTCAACCTCTTGGAAAAGAAAGAAAAAAGCCTTCATGGATAAATTAATTTGGGTTTATGTATAGGAAATACTCTCCCGCAAATTTCTCAGCAAAGCTATTTTAACTGACCTGGCAGCAAATTTGTACTGTTTGATATTGCCTGCTGATCTGTTTAGACATTTTTTTATGTGCAATAACATAGATGACAACATCAAGAAAGCATTAACCACCACTAAAATGCATAGAAAACTAAGAAATGGGCTCTGTGAGCTCTCTCCTGCAAAATGGCTGAGTGTGATCTCTCCTTTTTTCCCACACATCAGCAGAAAACATTCCCTTCAAATATGGCTCCTGTTAGTTTGATAGTGTTTTTTGTCAAGAGGATGAAACAATGAAACACGCAGTGTTCTGTGCCTTCATAAAAGGGTGTGTTAGCTGGGTGGAGGATTAATTACTGTGGCACAGGCACTGAACAGTATTTATTCTCATGCCTGCAGCCTGATAGTGTTCCCCTCCTTCACAAAGAGAACTGCCTCTGATCTGAGTCATAGAGAGGAAGCACAGCTGCCTGACCATTTTTCTTGTTCTGTGCTATGCAGTTAGAGGCTTGCACTGCAGGGCAATTACTTCTTTCCTTGAAGTGTCCAGCGGCAGTTTCAAGCATACATGCTCTTGCAGGCTAAAAATGTCAGTGTAGGGCCCCTTACTATCTACTGAAGTCTGAACAAGCTAGACAGGGTGAAAGACCTCTCCTTATTTTATGTTTTAAACTGCAATAAAAGCTTTGTTGGCAGGATGGTTGCACTAATTAAAAAATAAACATTGCAAGACTTAAAGACACCTTTTTCCCAAAAGCAATTTACCTTCCTCGATAGATTTAAAGGGACGGTACTATAATCGCTTGGTACACAAGCTATGATTGGGGTGGCTTTTTGTGGATAGAGACTGAACTGCACTGCTTTTAATCCACCCCTCATTAGAAAGCCACTTATTCCTGGCAAAGAGTCACAACAAACGAGAGACTTTCCCAAAAGCACAGAGCGCACAGCAGGACAACGCTCTAGACAGGACACCAATGCATTGCAATCTGCCCGCACAGATTTACATTTCTCAGATATTCACCTCTAAGACTGTTAAAAAGACATGTGCTGTGATGTATGGTGACTGGGGACATGGAGCTGTAGGAGGACAGTTTTTATGTCTTACAAAATTCCTTCAACTGTGTAATGTTCCGTTATATCATATTGTAATGTAGAATGTAATGCTGTATTACAGTGTGTATTAAGGAAATAGTGCTTGAATTGTTATCATCACAAGCTTCTTTATTGTTAATGTCACCTGCAATTCTCTTTTCTGTCAACAATCTTTACAAAAGCCTGTTTGACCTTCGGATGTCTGAAACTGTCCTTAATTATGCTTCACGGGTTTGTTAATTTGACAGGCTGCATTGTGGAGTGTGCTGTTGCTTCATTTTACAAAAGTCATTCAACAAACAATGGCATAACTTGCATGTTTTGTTTAAAATAGTACTTTTTAGTAAACAGTCTACAGAATATATCATGCAATGTTATTTCGGGAATAGTTTGGACTTTCAGGGCTTGTTTGGAGCTCTTTAAAATAACAGATGTAATTGAAATCAAAGCATTGGGTTTAATTGAACCCAGGTTAGTGATTGAACCTGGGCTTCTATTTTCTCAATGTCTGAGAAAGGGAGTTTAAAAGTTATCCTTCATCTTTCACTGCATTTGTCATACAGCCCTTAAAAGAAACCTGGCTATTGTGTAATGTGCCTCCAGGGATTAATCATTTGTGATAACTTTCAATTTATTGCTTGCCAGACAGCAGAGTAGCATTCAAAACACAATCTCTTTCATCTTTAATTCTGTCCTGCCATAGGTTGTGCTATAATTAAGTAAAGCTTGGCAAAAACTCAGACTTTTTGGGGACCAGCATGGTGGTTAACACTACTGACTCTCCTGTCTGGGGTCTCAGGCTTGAATCCCATTGGAATTTTCCAAACTTGTATTGAAAAGGTTTTAGGTTTGCAATTCTTTTTTTTAGTTGGGGGGGTGGCATTTTGCACCAGAGAAGATCAGCTCTGACAATCGTCCCATTAGTGTTTAGGAAAGTGCCGAACTCTGATGAGTTGAGGGCCTGTTCTTCTGGTAGAGTTCACTTCTGTCCCGAGGCAAGAGCACAGGCTGTGGCTGGCTGAGGCCTCAGGCCTATCCTATTGTCTCGTTGTGCTGAACAGCTGTTCTGCTGACACACACACACACACACACACATTATCATGAGCTGCCCACACTCTCACACACACACCGCCGTGAGCTGTCGCACTCTCTCACACACAGACCGCCATGAGCTGTCACACTCTCTCACACACACCGCCATGAGCTGTCACACTCGCACACACACCCTGTATATGTATGTATATGAAAAAGCCCACCCTTGACCACAATTTCAAACCCAGAGATTTTAAAATTCCCCTGTGATTTGTGGCTCTCATGGCTGTAAGTGGAGGTTTGCCGTGCTTAGCAAAACAATGTCTGTAAAACCAGACTACAAATTGGGAGTGTGAGATGGGTACTGATGAATAATGGGACTGTTGAAGATCTGGCCAAGCTGAACAGGTGTTGTTCAAATTCAGCCGTCACACACACTGTCATGAACTGTCACACTCTCTCACACACACAATAGCCAAAAGGACAGATCCAATCTCTTTGGCTTTTCATGGAAACCATTGCCCAGGAAGCAAGCTATATTTCCTTGTCTCTCACGGGTTTAGGCAGGGAGGGAGCCCACTACAAGATGAGCTGGAGCTCCCTGTTATTAAAAGTTTCAGGCATCAGTTTAGACTGAGATTGAGAACATTGAAGCTTAAAATGTTCAAAACTTAACTGCATCCTAAGGTGCAGCTGTATAAATAGCAACAAAAGTAAGTACCTTTGGCTAGGTCTCAGCAAAGTAAATGACCAGTTTTAGGCATCTACTGTACTAGAAGATGTTGGAGGAAACATTTACTCCTCATCTGGGCAGGAAGATATTGTCTTACCCAGATGAATGTAAGTCAGTGATTTTTATTACTGAGGGGGATTATTACAGATATATGTTTAGATGCACAGCTCCCAGTGTATAGCGGACACAATCAAACTCTCGCATTTTCACATACCAGCCTCAGAAGTGGTAGAAAAACCTGAACAGTTTCCTTTCAAAATCCACAGCCATGTAGTCCTGCTGCCCTGGACTGTGCTGGATCTGCTGCCCTGTGGGGTTGGTCCCACTGTGTCATGTTCTTATTTTCTGCGTTGCATTGCAGTTGCGCAAACCCAAGGAAAGAGAAGGCACTAGTCTGAGGAGGATAAGATTCCCTACTGCAGAAATTCCTGTACTGGGGCTCTCATGTGATTTTTTGCGCACACCCCATTAAACATTAGAGGGAACATTGCTCGACACCCACAAAAATGGGGAAGAAAGGCAGGATCGAGTTCCTTTCCCAGGATGGCAAAAGGGGGTGATCTGCTGGCTTGGCTGCTGTCTGCAGTGTTTGTGGTTCTGCTAAGGGTGATGCACCTCGACTTACAGCCGCTGTCAGTCAGCCACAGACAATACAAACAGGGAAACACTAGACATGACTCTGGGCTCCCTCCACCTGCCATGGCGCAGGCCAACACTTCCTGTGAGCACTGACGGGACGTAAGACTGACAGCCTGGTGCTTGGAGCTCCCAGGTGACACTCGCTTGGTGCCATGCCCATTGGGATTCCTGGTTCCAAGTGACTCTTGGGTTTCTGTATCCCCCCAGGGTGTGGGAGAAGGAGTATGCACAAGCTTGTTCACTGTGAGCGCTCTTATCTTTCATGCTCCCGTCTGTGCTGACAGGAACTGAAAATGCAGGAACAAAGGCTCAGTGTTTTCACGGGCCTGCCCCCTGACACGGCAGCCCAGCACAGTCATGAGCCTGGCACAGGGAGTCGGCCGCCGTGTGATTTCTGAATGGAGATCGGCTTCCAGCTCTTTTACGTGTGCACAACAGGAATGCAACAGGAAACACCTGGCCAATAAGAAACACCTGGCAGCCAGCTGTCCCAATACCTGTGCTTAGCTGAAATGAGCTGTCACACTCTCTCACACACACACCGCCATGAGCTGTCACACTCTCTCTCACACACACTGTATATGTATGTATATGAAAAAGCCCGCCTTTGACCACAATTTCAAACCCAGAGATTTTAAAATTCCCCTGTGATTTGTGGTTCTCATGGATGTAAGTGGAGGTTTGCCGCGCTTAGCAACGTCTGTAAGACCAGACTACAAGTTGGGAGCCAGAGATGGGTACTGATGAATAATGGGACTGTTGAAGATCTGGCCAAGCTGAACAGGTGTTGTTAAAATTCAGTTCGGATAGAGTCACGTCTGAACAAGGCTTTCCGAGCTCTCTTGAACCTCTGGGAACCCACCCTTTCTGCAAGTTGGCAAAGGTCCAAGGCTGGGATTAAATTGTCAGGTGTTAACTTAGATATAGTCTGTGTCGATCCTCTGTCATCATTACTCTGGTCACAGTTTACAGAGAAAGTGTTTGTGAGGGACAGGGAATGCAGTCAAGTTCAAAGTGTGAGCTATAAGCGGAATATCTGACATTCTTTTCTGTTTGTTTTGAAGAGTTGTGTCAAGACCTGTTTCCAGGTTGCCAAGGAAACTAAAAGGTGTGTTGTTGCCTAGGAACACTATGATCACCATAGTTGTATGAGACCAAGAGAAAAGCCAGAAAAACAGGGACTATGCCAGACAAGCTGCAGCTCTGGCTATGCATTTATTTTTCCTTGGCCTTTTCTTTCATTGCTTGTATGTCCTCTGAAGTTTTATAATCCCATACTGTATTTCCACCTTTTCTCCACATTTACTCTTGGCTTTATTCTAACGGCCAGAGCTTGCTTACTTGGCACACCCTTCCTCACAGAAGCCAAGAGCAGAGAACGCACAAAAGCGCAGTTTCCCTGACACATGGCTGGGGTTGGCAAATTATTAATGAATGTGTGTGGAACCGCACCCTGTGCATTCTGTGTGATGGCAGAGCCATGGTGTTTCTATGCCATTAAGAGCATTCCTCTCAGGAGAGCTTTCCCTTTATAGAGGGGCAACAAACTCTTGCACCCCAGAAGAAAAGAGATGCCTTTCATTGCATGTTAAATGGAAAAATATACACAGTTGTGTTGTCTGCCTGTGCGGCCTCATAGTGGAATAACTGGTGGCTCAACAGGTCCCATGCAAGGGTGTGGTTCCACAGATAACTCAGCTAAAACTGCTCTGGGCTGCAGTGAGGAGAGAAAGTGGAAAAGTTTAAATGAAAGAATAAAAGCACTATCCTGTTCTGGCTTTGGAGGGCATACAAGAGCACCGGACTACAGTACGTTCAGTGGCTCCATGTCAGACCACCTGACCGCAGTGTGCTTAGTGGCTCTGTGTCAATGCACCAGACTGGGCATGCAGAGCATTCAATAGTTCCCTGTCAGAGCACCGGACTGCTGTGTGTTCAGTGGCTCCATGTCAGAGCACCTGACTGCATTGTGCTCAGCGGCTCCATGTCAGAGCGCCAGACTCCAGTACCTTCAGTGGCACCGGACTGCAGCGTGTTGAGGGCTCATTGAATCGCCGTCCCGGTGTTCAGCAGTTCTGTGTCACAGTGTTGGGCTGTACTCTAGTTAGGACTTAAGTGTCGATACCCTGGGCATGAGTGTTCAATACCTCCAATTCACTGTACCAGGGTGCTGTACAGAGAGTGTTTTGGCCTAGCTTCCTGGTTTGTTTAATTCAGTAGGAGTGCAGTGTGGACAACTGTGAATTTGAATAAACAGAGGTTAAAAAAGTGATTAATAATTGAAGCCTTTTATGTTTGTAGATGAAACTATGAATATCAGACACAGTTTACATGTTACCCACAGATCAAATAATAAATTCAGGAGAGTGTCACAACCTATAAAAAGAATTTGTGGGAGGTCCTCACATATCACTCGAGGAGTAGTGGTAGTAGGTATGATCTATTTTTGACAAGTACAGGATGCAGGCAGTAAAATGGTCTTGTTTTGTCTTGTCTTTAATAGTGTTGTTTTAGCTAACCTACACCTAACCTAAAACTATAGAAGTTGACATTAGCAGATATTTCTAAAAAATCTACAGTATGTTCAGTGCGCCACAGAGCTTTTGTTTGCAGTACTTTTCTGTGAAATTACAAATTGATGCATGCACACTTTTTTAAACATATTTTATTCAAATCCTGAGTGCTTTGACTAAAAGTGTTTTCATTTTAATTTGTTTTAAAGATTAAAAGGTTAGGTCACAGTAAACATTACCAAAAACCGAAATGCATTAGTTGTATCAACTTTGCACACCAATGTGGTGCGATTTGTGCCCATATTTCACTCATGTTGATTCAGGATCGCGTATGGACAGTAGTGTTCTCTATTTCCACAAATTCATTCATTCATTAGATAGCCTCTCATCGAAAAGTTCCAGTGTTGTGTTGTCTGACCACAACACCTTTTGCCACATGTTTGTACTAACACTTACTGTAAGTGTTTTGTTGTAAACCCCATGCAAGTTTTTTTTTTTACGTTCAATACATAACCAGTTTGTGGAGTGACAAGGATATGGTTGCCACACAGTATGGACATTTCTCCCATCTCAGCCCCTGAACTCTGAAGCTCTTTCAAAGTCGCCATTGGCCAGAGTGGCCAGCTCTCTCCTTGCCTGGCTGCTCAGTTTGGAGGGACACCCTGATCTAGTCAGTATCTGAGCGCCTTCCAGTTCTTGACGAATGACTTTACCATACCCAAAGAGATATGAAGAGAGTTTTTTATTCTTCTTCTGATCAGGGACTTTATACAACTTTGTTCCCGAGCTGTTCTGAAAGGTCCTTGGTCCTTGTGGTTGAAGCACTGCTTGAAATTCACAAGCTGCCTACAGGACCTTACCTTTCTCACTGTCCCTGGGGCCAGTATATCACCCAGGCATTTGGACATCTGTGCTGACAGTGCTATGCTGTCATGAATCCATCATTTATGCTGAAAAAATAACACTGATCCATCTCTCACAGGTAGCCTCCAGCACCAGGTAAGCTGTAAAGCCCAGACTTCAATCCCCAGTTTGCCTGTGAACAGAGAAAGGATCTGGTGTTTAACCACAGGACACATCTCTTATAAGCTTTCATTCCCATTGCCCTTTCTGCCCCCAAACAAAATCAACAGTAAGGGACGTTCAACAAGGACCGAGGGAAACCGAGGAGCGTGCAAGCTGCGAGGCCAAACGCACTCGCTCTGCACAGAAAACCCACTTCAAAGCGAGACTCAGTGGTTCAGCATAAATTAAGGACTTTTTTTTTCTCACGCATTCTAGAATTGTGCAATCACGTCACAGTGGCGACTGCTAACGCGCACGATTGAGGGAATCGCTTTGACTCGGGCTTCGAATTGAGCGCCGTAGTGAACTGTGAGTCGCAAGCAGTGACTTACACGTCTGTGTGCTGCTCTCAGATCGCCTCACGGGGCGGGGTGAGATCCGCGGTGTAAAGGAGCTCTATGTTCTTGCTTGATTGGAAAATAATGACGAAGATTGCTGCTTTAATGGGTCCCAAGTGCCAAGTGCACTACAACCACGGGACCACGTCCATCCTTTACTGTACAGTTTCAAAGCTGTTGTAAACGGCTTCTCGCTCATTCTTTAGCAAAAACTGGGGGGATACCAGCCTCGCTTTCTCGACCTGGCCATTGAAAACCGTGCGTGCAACTGCGAGTCGCCATGGATACAAAGCACCTGCTTAGCAAAAATAATGATTACATTCTGCGAGCACTGAGAAACCGGTGTCCTGTATATTCCCAGGCACGGTGTTGAAATGCACCGTGCTTTTCGCTGACCCGTGTTGAACACTATTCTATCAGAGGCGTGGCTGTAGTGTGTTCAGATCTGTCCTCTCGGTGGGCAGCGCGCAAGCAGCACACCGGTGGGTGAGATTTCTGTCACCGCTCCTCGCAGCGGGGACGCGCGGAGGCAGAGAAGATCGCTCACCGCAACACGGCATAACCGCAATTAGTTCACAAAGAGGAGCTCCGGAGTTAGGGGTTTAAACTAATTCGCTGCAGCTTCTTACTCGAAATTAGTAGGCTTTCCTGTCTGAGTATACCCCTGTGATACGGGGATTTAGTGAGATTGCTTAACCACGGAACTGCATCGGTGGAGAGACGTGCGCTTCCGGGCTTTCAGGGCGCAGCACAACACCCTTCCATGGCTTTTTCCTCCGGGCGACTATCTGTTTTTTCTGCTCTCTCTTTTTTCTTACCCCCATATTTTCTTCGTGCCTTTTCCTTCTCGCCCGAGCCCGAGCGCTGCGAGCTGTTTTCACGGCGCCCTTCGCCTCCTTTGTAGTCCCGTCTCCTTACCTGTCGGGGCTCGACGCACCACCCCGACTTGTCAGGCTGGGGCTGCGAGTAGGCTTCTACAAAGACCACTCCGCTTCTGGTTGAACTCCTAATGAGATATAATTGTGTCAAAGTTGATGATGATGATGATGATAATAATAATAATGCCCGCTGATCGATATAGCCATTCCAGATGACTCGAACATCATGATGAAAGAAATTGAGACACTGAGTAAACACAAGGACTTGGGAATTGAGATCAGCAGGATCCAGTGCTCTCGGCTTTCTGCAGAAATGATTTATTCCTACAGCTATTGACCCTCTAAATTTGGACGACTGATTGAATATTTCACTTAATTTAATTTATATTTTCAACCAGCAAGCACCAATCTCAAAGGCTGTTGACCTAATTTCATTATTTGTTTTTTTCTAAATTCTTCTAAGTTGATAACCTGTTTCTCTCATCTTATGCATGTATGTTTCTTATTTGTCCATGAGTTGATGATGTGTGAAATGTATTATGTATGTTTCACTAGGGACGACGACATCCAAGGATTGAATGCTTTGTAAATGTCTGTAATACTTAGTGGGATAAGTTTGGCTTAACCTGCTTGGTGGCCTCCTGGCTGTTGGATGAGGAGCCTCGAACCCCATTGAGACAGTGTGGACTGAGGGACAGCTGCAAGGTGGCGATGGGGTGCTGAGATGCATGCAAAGGAAGGCGTTTGAGTTCGGTTTATGTAGCTAGCTAGTGTGGTGATGGTGCTGATTAGGTGCAGCTGTGTGAGACTGACTTGTCATTGTTATCACTCCCGGATTCAGTCAGTACCTTCCATTAAGTGTCCTGTGTATTGTAACAAGTAATATACCTGAAGAAGGCTCCACGGCCGAAACGTTGTGTTTTCTTTCTTCTTTTTTTTCAGCATGGAATAAACCTATTACTTGTTCATTTGCAGCCTACACATGCTGACGCAGCTACTCACCTGTGTATATTGTAATGCAGTATTGTGTTATGTATTTTACCTGTCTGCAAAGCAAATTTCCCATCTGGGACAATAATGTCCAGTAAGTAAATAAGAAATCTGCAAGTGTCTGACCGTGTCCCCCTAATGGCCAGCTGCCGTAATGGAGCGAGACGCAGGGGTGTCAGAATGTGTTTTCCTTCTTCTCTGAAGTCTGTTGCTAGACCAAAGGAGCAGGGGGTGTGTTCCTGGATTGTGGGAAACCAGGCTGTGAAATGAAAACATGCAGATGTAGGAGCTGGATTATTCCTTGTCAAAGCATGTAAATCATCATGGTAGGCATTTGCATTGTAAAGACTCTGAGGGGATCCCACCTGTCTTTGATGATACAGGAGGCATTTTTATACCGTCCTGTTTTCCGTGCATGCACAGGGGGAAGATTATGGTGAAAGTGTGAATTTCATTCTTGTTCCAATTTGTAACAGACATATATGAGGAATGTCATTTCTGTTGAAGGATTCTATATTCCTATATCATGAGGTTGTCATTACATAGGGGTATGGGTGAACATGTTTTACACAGAGGTGAATATAAGCAGTAATATCTGTCCTGTACATTGATATAACGTATCGTTACTGCCAGTAGGCATGTTTGCCAATAGGCAGGTTTTTGAAGCCTTTAGCTCAAAGAGACATGAAAAAGTCACGGAGGGCACATTACTAATCCAGCTTGGGACAGAAATCCAGCCAGTTCCTGCTCCTTGTTCTCTTTATAATAATAGATATTGTTTAGACTATTTGATTGGGAGTGTGGTAGAAAGTGGCATTTTTAGGGCATTGAGGTTTTTGAGGGTTTTGAGTGTACCCAGCAATCATCCTTCCCACTCGGGTATGCAGTGATGCAATAGATGCAATAGGTTTAATTAAAGGCATCTTGCTGTGTGTTCTGGACGCAGAGCTCCAGTCCCGCCTCATTTTCAATTTCTCACAAATTGTTTGATTTGGAGGAAATAGACCATGACCAGCTTTATCAGATCATCGGGTAAACAGTGTGATGTTCACAGCCCACAGATACTCCACAGCCCATTTCTCAGGATGGAGTTAATGAATGGAACTGCTGCTACACCCTACTGCGCCCTTAATATTGGGAATTTCAAAACTGGTGTTCACCCAGGACTGCTGCCCAATAAAAACATTCAGTCTCGCTAAACCGAACAAGCACTGAATACCGTGTGACACAGATGAAAGTTCTGAAAAGAAATCAGGGTCCCAAGCCTTAAGAAAATGCAGGAGTAGTTTCCCTGCGGTCCTTTAATGTGGGACAGCTTGCTTTTGAGCACTTGGTCTGTAAGGGAGATAGAAGCAGGTGAACATGTCAAAAGAGAGTCAACCCTGGGTTTGCAAAAACCATCAGAGAAATGATTCTGATGTTTAGATTTTACATTGAAACACACTTTGCCTTGTGCAAGAAACGTCTCTGATCGTTCTGCATGTTTTGGCTGCACTTTTAAAATAGATGTTCTCATTCATGCAATTGGCTCCGGGCTGTGTGCGAATGACCAGAATGTCCAGGTGTCCCCCCGCCCAAGAGAAAACAGGACTGGCATGTTCTGTGTGCATTGCGGTGTGCTCTGAGAACTGGAATGGTCACAAGCTTTCTGTTTGAATGTGGGGGAAAGTTTGCTGAAGTCTGACTGGTCGCTGTAACTCACCTTTCCCGGCCCTCGCCCAGCAATGAGCCGCAGCTGCAGCAGCAAGAACCAGTTTGACGCTGAGCATGGCTGCACCACCCCTTGTTCCTGACCGCGCCCTTTCTCCGTCGGCACAAGAGTGTCTGTTAGACTCATGGGCTTCTGCACACAGTTTTGTCAAACACAAAAGGGGATGCCACACTGTCTGGACTTTTCCTCCTCTTTACAGAAAGACAGCAATAGTATTAGCATTGGGGGTTGAGACTGCATCTATAGACATTCTGCAGTACTCAATCTCCTAACCTGATTTTATCTTAGTTTTAATAGAGGTAGACTTCATATTGATTCTCCTTTTTTTCCCTTTAAGGCCTCCAGTGATAAATACTCAGATTTCCTATCTGTCTTGCTTCTTCTACAGGTGGAAATGGCAAATCACAGAAAAATTGAGCTGGATTTATAACACCTGAGAACAGTCCCTGGCACCGCTGCAATTGAAAGTGTGGCTGGGCCTGCAGTTAGCCCTGTTTGCGTTGCCTGGTGTCTGGGTAGACGTGTCTGAGTGTGAGGTTTATTGCACTACATGCACATAGTATTAATGCATTCACACTGGTTTTTATTAAACTCTGTCATCATGCTCTATTGTGCTTTTACCATGATCTCACTGTGCCTGGCTACAGTTCTCTGTGTTTTTACCAGACAGCCTTTTCAAAAGTAGGTGACAGCATGCTGTTTCAGAGTTGAATCTGTGTGTGATGTGCAGGGCATCTTTCTTCAAAGCTTATCATAATGGCAGGATGTAGCTGAACTTATATTTATACAACTCGATTTGGCTCTGCTCTTCTTGTGCTTAGAGCTCCGGCATTAGATTTAGAGGCCCGGGAACAATGTGCAAGGAATGTGTGCATACCCGTGAGCCACAGGGAGTGTCACTGTATTGCTGTGTGGAAGCATGCACCAGTGTCAGGTAGCTGATACCTACATGCCTGCTGACATACATGGGCGTAGCTTCGGAGACAGGTGACAGATCAAGTGCTTTTCTGAGCAGTGCAGAGGTTCCCTGCAATGTACCCGAGGGCCCAGCTGTGGCAAAGGTTTATGAACAGGAGGTCCTTTGTCCTACCACAAGCACATCACTAAACCTTCAGGTGAGGCCTAAACAGAGGCCCAGTTGCCACTAGTGGGTAACTCTGCTGTAGTGGTCACTAATGCATAGTTCATTCCTTGCTGTCAGTAAGTCACTTTGAGTAAGTGTCTGCTAAATGAATCATTCTTTTTATTTCTATTGTTATTGATGCTGGGTTCAGAACATGGCATAATTGTGTACTTCAGCCTTGGAATGCGATTTTTCAATGAATGACTGCACAAGAAAAGGTGGAAGCTCCAAACAGAGCTGAACTCAGTACAGAGGAGCCAGCCTCAGAGGACTGGATTGGAGGCATCAATTGTGACTGCACATGTCCCGGGAATTTGTTCAGATAGCTAACGATTCGGCGGGGTGGGGGACAGTAAGGTCAGTAAGGTCCCTTATCTCAATTGCATTTATTCCACAGAGTTGTGGTGCAGTTGCCAAACAACCCCACACAGACTGGAACACTAGGGGCACATCTGAAATCAAAAGATGAGAGTTGACCCCTGCTGACATTTCCTCTCTTTCGCCTTCAGTGGCAGCGAGAGCTTTGTGCTGTTGTACGTGAAATTGCTGAATTTCAGTCTGGTGCCCTGGACTTGCAGTGCTACAGGGAAGAGTGTCTTTGGGTGGAGTCCATTGGCATCTGCTGATCTGGGGTCTGACCTCAGATGTCTACAGGATCTGTGTAAAAATCTATTGTTTGAGAAACTGTGAGAAATGCTTCGGCAGGTTGTGCTCTGGCATTGAAGCACTAAGTGCTCTTGGGCGTTTGTTCCCAGTTGTGTAATGTAAAAAAAAAAAGAAATTCTGTTCCAAACCCCCCTGAAAGGGTTTGGTGGAGTCATCTTGTATGTTCTCTGAAGCTATGCTCTGTGATGCCGTGCTGTAGTAGATTGGGTGTGACACTGGACTTAAAATGCTCTCATAGTTTTAATGCTGCTCAGTTTCGCCCGAGGCTGAGAGATGAGATCACTCGCATTTCAAGTGCTGTGTTAGCCAAGAGCCATTGTGAAGTTATGTTTGGGAACCTGCTGACTCTCTTGACAGCATCAATCAGTCATTTGATTTTTTACATTTTCTCCTTTAATGCGTAAGGGCACCTTTTTGTCGTGGCCATCCTACTGGGCACCTCCGTTACCCCATTAATAAAAGAAGCTTAATGGAGAAACTTGTCGGTCATTCTGGTTACTTGGGAGTCATTGCATCCTGCAATGATTGATGCATCCCTCACACTCCTGTTGCACCCTCGGTGGGTTAATACATTTGCAGATACTGTACATCTCCAGCAGCTAGATCATCCTGCAACTCACGACTGGTAACCCACTGGTTAGCTTAGCAGGTGTGAGCCTGGTCAGTACCTGGATGGGAGACCTCTTGGGAAAAATTAAGGCTGCTGCTGGAAGAGGTGTTAGTGGGGCCAGCAGGGGGCGCTCACCCTGCGGTCCATGTGGGTCCTAATGCCCCAGTATAGTGACGGGGACACTACACTGTTAAATAGGTGCTGCCATTTGGATGAGACGTAATACCGAGGTCCTGAGTCTCTGTGGTCATTAAAAATCCCGGAGTGTTTCTCAAAAAGAGTAGGGGTGTTACCCCAGTGTCCTGCACAAATTTCCCATTGGCCCTTATCAGTCATGGCCTCCTAATAATCCCCATGTATGAACTGGCTCCATCACTCTGCTCTCCTCCCCACTGACAGCTGGTGTGTGGTGAGAGTTCTGGTGCACTATGGCTGCCGTCAGATGCTGCACATTGGTAGTGGTAGTGGGGTGTCCCATTCCCTGTAAATCACTTTGAGTGGAGGGTCCAGAAAAGCACTATTTAAGTGTAAGGAATTATTAATTCATATTATCTCTCTCAGGAGCTGCAATGGAAAGAGATGTCAGGTGCCAGTGGCACTCCTGCAGTGGCCTGTGGAAACAGCCTTTTTTGGGTCTGAGCTTTGCCTAGTTTATCATGTTAGTTTGTTTGCCTGGAAAACAATAACCGCAGGAATGCCTGCAGCTGACAATAGCCAGGGAAGAAGCAGCATTTTCTTTTTAATCATTTTTATTTCTGTGTTTTGTCACAGCCCTCAGTCGGCTGTGATCAAAGACTTCAATAACTTGCAATAAATATGGGTGTGCCCTGCGAGAAGGAGGTTTCGACAGGATTAATCGGGAAACTGATCTACACAGCTAGCTTCACAGAGAGCTCCCTGCTCACCTGACATACCTACAGATCATGTTGGGAAAATGGTGTATGAATTGCTGTCAACAGGAATGAAAAGTTACAGCACTTAATCACCTATCTAGGCGTCAGTCCTCTGATCTTGCCCTGTGAAAATATTTTTTTTTCTGTTGACAGCTGGCAGGAGCAATTTAATTAACTTAGCCAGCATACAGTATGATTGCTCTCCGTAAAAGAAAAGGTTCCCTGCTGCAGAGTAATTCTTTTATGTGATCCATTTGTAAGAAACTAAAACGAGAATTTTGAGCACATAAAGATAACTAGAAATGCTTAGAAAGTAATAATGTTGAATGTCAAAGTGACATCCTCAGCTAAGAATGTAGAGATTAAATAAGCTTAAAACAACATCTATCCATCTTCTAACCACTTCTTTCAATGCAGGGAGCTGGGGAAACAGAGCCTATCTTAACATACAAGGGGCACAAGGGAGGGTACGCTCTGGATGGGACACCATTCCATCACAGGGCACACACATACTCAAACCGATACACACTCACTCACACCAGGGCCAAGTCTCCCAGAAGCCAATTATCTTACCAGTATGTCTTTGCACTGTAGCGGGAAAACAGAGCACCTGGGGGAAACCCATGCAACATAGGGAGAACATACAAACTCCGCACAGACAGCACCCCAGGTCAGCACACTCACCACTGTGCCAGCCTTAAAACAACACGTTCACCTTCTTTGTAATTACATAGCTTTCCTTGGAACTCACATATCTCCTGTGTCCTGTGGTGCATTTTGTTTTTGTTTTTTGTTTTGTTTTCTCCACTGAAATTCTTTTTCTACGATCTACCTGGACTAAACAGCCAAACATTCCTGCCAAAAATGAACTTCTGGAAGAAAAGGTGCCCGAATCTGATAGTGTGATAATCTACCAGCTTATCATCACACTTGCTGTGCCTCTCATGCTTCTGTGGAGTTCTCAGTTGAGTGGGACTCTAGTGTGTTTTCTGGGAATCAGCTTTAAGAAGACTCTATGGAAGCAGCCTTTCTTGGGTCTGAACAACCGCAGGAATGGCTGCAGCTGAGGATGGCTGACAGCAACCCCAGTCTGAGAAGGAGAGTTCAGGCCTGCGAATAGATGCTGCGGAGCACACGGGGTCAAGATCACAGCCTGGGAGCTTCGCCGGCTAGAAAAAGAGAAATCACGACCACGCTGAGGCGCGGACGCAGCCGAGATGAATGGCGCGGTGACTCACACTCTCTGTTTTGTCTCCCTCTCTCTCATGCAGGCTGTGTTTGCCCACGGGGGTGGGGGCTGGGAGGCGGTTCAGCAAGGCCATTTTCCTGCTCCCTCCGCGATCGTGCGCCGACAAGCCCCAGCCTGGGATCGGAGCCATCCTTCCACTCTTGCGAGGCAGGCTGCCAAGAACCCCCCGAGCCTGCCTAGCTCATCACACCTAGGAGCCAGGAGCCAGGGGATTAGGCTTTGAAGGCAGTGGGAGGAGGAATTTAACTGGCGATGTTTTGAGGCGTGGCGCTCTCTGCACCAGGGTAGGGTACAAGAACAGATTGCCAGCATGGCTTGTTGTTTTGGCAAATAAGTCTTGGTGTCCAAATTCAGATAATATTCCTGTCATTGGGAGCAAATCATGCTGGAATGATCTAACGTGTTTGCAGGTCTAGACAAATCTTGACCTTTTTTTCTGGAAAACAAAGGTGTAAAGGTGTTCAGTGGATAAGGACATGATTTACGATGGCTCGCTCTGGCACAGATGCCAGATGCCTTGGTAGCTCAGATGGCAAGGCCACCTGGCTCCTGACCCAAAGGTCCTGGTTTCAATCCCAGGGAGGGCAAGAGATGGAGCTTGCTCTAATTCCTTCCAGATGGCTCCCAGGTCCACTCAGCCTGGTTTCCAAATGAGTATTGGGGGTTAATCCTTCTGAGGGTGATAGGCTGGCCGGAGTGTGATGCTGACCACATCATGGCCAAAGAAAAATGGTGGCCCTTGCCCCTCATTCCCCATGGGCCTTTATGGCCTGAAAAGGGACCTATCTACCTACTCTGGCACAGGGTGCTGTCATCCTACTGCTTGATGGTCATTTTTATATTTGCATGAGGCTGCTTTGCACAAACCTGGCAGTCAGTGCAGATCCTGGGACCCCAGGCGCAGAGTCAGCCAGCAGATCTCAGGTGTGACAAGGAAACACGGTCTGCCTGTTTATTGCTTCCCCACAGTGTCTAGAAAATGAAAATGATGTGTTAAAACAAGCACCTGAGCCTTTGCCAAGCTGTTGTGTTTGCTTATCTTCACACCTTATTGTCTGCTAACTTGACTTTTTTAGAATTTAGATCGTTGAAATAAATCAGGAAGAGTGGTTGACCTAATCCAGCTTCGTGAAGTAGGCGCTTATTACATCGCCCCGATTTGAGCATATACCCCCTAATCACTTCTGTTTCCTGCCCGTTAATTCTTCATCAAAGTCCACGCATTACTTTGAATCCCTACCAACTGTCAGCTGTCAAGTCATACATTAACTTTATAACCTGTCTGAGAATCCAAATACACTCCATCATGTGCTGTCTGAAAACTGGCCCTCGTTTGAGTGCGCGCATGTCTGTGTCTGTGTGTCTGCCCTGAGTTCATCTGGTGTCTCTTCCCTTGCTTGCTGGGATAGGCTCTGGCTCCCCCGAGACCCTGAATTGGAAGAAGCAGTTAGAAAATGGGTGGATGTGCTCTCTCTGTATCCATTACTGTTGCTGCCTATTGAAAGAACACTAACAAGTTATAATAATAATAACTGCTCACACTTATATAGCGCTTTTCTGGACACTCCACTCAAAGCACTTTACAGGTGATGGGGATCCCCTCCACCACCACCAATGTGCAGCCCCACCTGGATGATGCGACGGCAGCCCTAGTGTGCCAGAACGCTCACCACATACACCAGCTATCAGTGGGGAGGAGAGTAGAGTAATGAAGCCAATTTATAGATGGGGAGTATTAGGAGGCTATGACTGGTAAGGGCCTTTGGGAAATGTGGCCAGGATGCCGGGGTTACACCCCAACTCTTTTTCGAGAAACGATCTGGGATTTTTAATGACCACAGAGAGTCAGGACCTCGGTTTTACATCTCATCCGAAGGACGGCGCCTGTTTACAGTATAGTGCCCCCGTCACTATACTGGGGCATAAGGATCCACAGAGACCACAGGGTGAGCGCCCCCTGCTGGCCCCACTAACACCTCTTCCAGCAGCAACCTTATTTTTTCCCAGGAGGTCTCCCATCCAGGTACTGACCAGGCTCACACCTGCTTAGTTTCTGTGGGTTGCCAGTTGTGAGCTGCAGTGTGATATGACTGCTGGCTTAAGTTAGTTAAGCAAGACCCATCCTTTCTGAATCCCATGTAATAGAACTAAGACATACTGGTCTATAATTGCATCATTTAGTTTTGTTGCTGTATATACAGTATAGTGACTGCAGGAAGAGGTTTATGGCCTGTGGATAACAATTCTTATACATTAAGCACAATTAGTAAAATAGATTTGTCTAGGTGCTTCTAGGGACTTTAACACTCCAGCCTCCGCTATGCAAATATTATTGAATTTACAACCTTGTGTTTGCTCAGCCTGAGGCATGACCTCTGCTCCTTCCTTGGTAAACAAGAAGAGAGATATTTCTGAGACGTATTAGTTATTTCCCTGTCACTGTCTGTCACCCTTATTGAGGTTCTGGACAGTGAGAAACATTATTGTCCTTTTGCTGTTGTGTGTCATTTTCCTCTCTGTCTCTCTCTCGGCTCTTCTAATAGCCTTTTTAACCTGTGACTGCAGTTCATTATGCTCCTTTCCATGAACTGAACTTTTTTCTTTTTTTTTGAAGGCTTCATGTAGCGCTTTTTTGTCCTAGATTTTTAATATATTTATTCAGTTACGTAAGCCCCTGCTTTCCTGGCTTGGGTTTACTTACTTCTGGGATGAGCCTGTTTTGTGTTTCAAACAATATGTCTTTAAGCTTTGGCCATTCATTCTGTATATAGTGGGATCTTGTGATTCCACATCCACCTTGTCCTGTTCTTCTCTTCTTGCTCATCCTCTCCTGTTCTATCTCCTAAGACCACAAGAACAGTTATGGGTAAGAGGAGGCCAGTCTAGGCCCATCCAACCTGTTTGGTAGTTAGTAGCTAATCCTCGGATCTCATCCAGCTGTTTCTTGAAAGGTGTTTAGTTCCATACGCCCACCACCCTTCGAGTAATGAAGGGTGTTAATGTCCTGTTAATGTCCGGATATTGACCTATACACGCACCTGCAATCATTTGATTCCGTTTTGTTTTATTTCTCAAAAGCACCACTGAATCAATACAGCCTTTCCACTGGTCAGAATCGTTGCTGTCACACCCTCTGCAGCCAGAGGGCGCTCCTTCTCTGTCCTGTCCCTAGTTTCCGGTCTGCTGTCCTTCCGGTCCCTCTCTTTCCCTTGGGCTATATATTTCTGGGTCTTGCACTCTGCCCTCGCTCAGCATTGATGTTGGGATGTCCTGAGACCCGTCTAGCACCAGGTAGCCCCACGTCCGCTACCTGAGGGCATAGGTTTCTATACGGCATTCCTGAGCTCTTTGCACTACGAGCCCGGGCCTTTTTCCCGTCTCGCCGCTACGCATATGGGTCTTTTTCCGCTCTCTTGCTGCCCTTGGGTAGTCCCTTTGGATGTCCGTGACAGTTGCATTTTAACAGATAAGGAAGCTGCGCTTTGCCTTTGTGAGCAAGTTTACTATCACTAGCTGGAAAGCTTTTGTGAAATAATTGCTTAAAGGCTAACTTTTACCGCTGATGGGGAACTACTTGCTTTCAGGATAATAATAATAATAATTGCTTACACTTATATAGCGCTTTTCTGGACACTCCACTCAAAGCACTTTACAGGTAATGGGGACTCCCCTCCACCACCACCAATGTGCAGCATCCACCTGGATGATGCGACGGCAGCCATAGTGCGCCAGAACGCTCACCACACATCAGCTATCAGTGGGGAGGAGAGCAGAGTAATGTAGCCAATTCATAGAAGGGGATTATTAGGAGGCCATGATTGGTAAGGGCCAATTGGAAATTTGGCCAGGATGCCGGGGTTACACCCCTACTCTTTTCGAGAAGCACCCTGGGATTTTTAATGACCACAGAGAGTCAGGACCTCGGTTTTACGTCTCATCCGAAGGACAGCGCCTGTTTACAGTATAGTGTCCCCATCACTATACTGGGGCATTAGGACCCACATGGACCACAGGGTGAGCACCCCCTGCTGGCCCCACTAACACCTCTTCCAGCAGCAACCTTAGGATGACTCCCAGTTCTGAACAAGACACCCCTGGGCAGAAGCTCCTTTCTTCCTCGTGGACCAAAGACAATCCTTCCCCTCTGTGGGTTTACTGGACGTTTGTTATTAGAGATCATGAAGGAATTCTGTTTTAGCTCAGTGTAGTTTATTGCTCGCCCACTGTGTCTGCTGAATCTCATTCACATAGTTCCTTCTTGGGCTTTCAGAGCAATGCTGTACACCAAGGGGTCTTTGGTACAGCCAGTTCTTTAATGAAAAAAAAAAGTATTATCGGTGACTGGAGACAGTTACTGGCTGTTTGTGGCCAATTCCTGGAGGGGACTGGATTAGAAGTTGGGGTATTTGAGGACCCTTGCTGTGGTTTCGAAAATATTCTTTGCACAACAAAATCAAGTGAAAAGAGTGTAATGAATTAGGAACAGAGCTGCAGCTCTGTATCTTGGGGCATTGAGACAAGATATGGAGATGGGTGCATCTCTATACCTTGTCTATATAACACAACGCATAGGATAAAATGAAACAGTTACAATAATGTCATTGCCTTGACCGCACCGGGAGCCAGTCCTTCTGGCTGCAGTGTGCTCGTCCACTGTTAATTTGGGCTGCAGGGGTGGGGCGCTTGAGAGACTCAGATCCGGGGTTCGACCACGCAAACGCTACTGGAACAGAAACTGAGCAATGAGGTCTATCGCCAGTGCTGGGGCCACTGCTGGAGGAGTCTCGGTCTGTTGCTGAAAGGGCTTCCAGCGCCAAGAAGGAGAAACAATATCTTGGCTGGATGGTGGATGTTTAATACAGTGCTACATAACAATAAGAACTATTCAGCTGTCACCCACAGGGGAGTGTACAGATTTAATCAGAACTCATTTGCCTGTTATACATTTTCCTTGGAATCATGTTTCTTCCATCCCATGGTACGTTTTGTTTTTGAGGTTTTTACAGCATTAAATTTGATCCTTTGGCATTTACACTTCATGCCTCTGCAACAGGGCTCTCCTGGTGTGAGTCCAGTTTCTCGCCCCCTGTACTGTATGTTTCCTCGCAAACAGCCTGAAGAAATTTCTCTGGAACTTATCTTTTTGTCCAACAAAAATATGTTGTTCGTTTGTTTTTTTCTGATTAGCGTGTAAAAGGAAAACACGAAGAAAGCCATGCAAGCCTAGAATTTCCAAAGGCGAGCGACAGAGCCCGAGGTAAGCTAGGTGGTCTGTTGCTATTGACTGAAGTCCTGCCGGAAAGAAAAATGAGAATGCAGGTTGTGGAAATACGGTGACAGAGGACTCATGGTCTGAAACCTGCCGTCTAAACTTGGCAAAGGAAAGGCACGACCAAAACCCCAGCACTGGGATGACCCTCAGCTTAATGTCCCCCTGCACAAAACCAGGTATCTGATCAGAGCCCAGCTTGATGATGCTAATGGAGGTGAATATTTGGAACCTCTCTCAGGATTTTCACAAAGACTGTCCATTCAAGTTAGATACATAGAGTGCCATGTCTGTTTACTTATGTATTAGAGATGAAAGACTGTGTTTATGCAAGCCAAATATATTCCATATGTTGCGGACGTGCCTAAGGAATGACTTTATTCCACTGCTTTCCTGAATCAAATCAGTTTGTCCCACTCTTTGGGGCTGGAAGCAGACCAGCATTCTTACATACTGACATGAGAGTATCAGTCACCAAGGGACCCTAACTAACAGGGACATAATATGCTGCCCCCCCCTTTCAGACATTAAGGTAGGTCGGTCCCTTATCAGACCTTTCAGAGTAAAGTAAAGCATTTCAAAGAATTAAGTACAAAAGTGGATAAAATACCAGTACAAATCCCTGCCTCCAGACCCATTTAAAAGTATTTTCTACACAAACAACCAATGTACAGTAGTATTAATACTCTCTACACTGGGAAAGGGCATAATACCATTACAAGTCCCTTAGGAAAAAATCTTACTAACAGCAAGACAGAGAAAAACAGTGCAAATCTATTCTCAATGGGTGTAAGCAAAAACAAAAATAATGCAAGAGGGGTTCTCTTGTTTCTTCTGTTCTCTTCCCTTTTTGGTCCAAATGGGAAATGTTTCTTTAAATGAGAGTGGCTTTATGGGATACAACCTCTATCTGTAAGAGCCTGGAAGAGCTCTAATGGGGAAACGTGTTGCTGGAGGAAATCCGGTGAGGGAGAGAGACTCGAACTGTCTTTGTTTTGCCGTTCTTCACATTACAAAAAGTGTTTTTGCAGCTTAAAATTCTTATATAACATCTTTTCGGCTAGCCCAAGTCAGTCACTGGACAGGCAACACTCAGTCCAGGTAGAAAAAGTGCAGCCATTGCTTTTCGTGGTATTACCCATAATCCCTTGTCACCTAACCACTGCTGAAGGAGTGTCACTGTCATTCATTTCGAACAGCAGTTTTATTCCCTCCAGAGCTGTGGTAGGTAGCATGTAGTATTTTAGGCTGCTGTGGAAGTCCTATTAACCTGCTTAATATGCACAACTGACTGTGTATTTTACTTTATTTACATATATATTTATTTTTCTTTCTCATCATATGTGTACAGTATTGTTGCTGGGTTCATGTTAAATGCATTATGCATTGTTTTATGTCTTTTACTTGCCTGTAAACAAATTTCATACCTGGGACAATAGAGCAAGAGGTTACAGGACTACAGCAATAACGCAAGAAGTCTCTGTGACAGGAAGGGGGATGCACACTTTTAGGGAGTGTGTTATTAGAGATCTTGTTGCTTGACTGGACAGTTTCACACCAGACTCTTCATCTTTTTAACTCCTTTCCTTTCTGCCACCGAGCATGGTGAGGCATGCACTAACAGAGAGCTTATACCTGCCTGAGGAGCTATTTTCCCAAACTATTTACCTCAGGGCCTGGGAGGAACCCATGATAGCTGGGGTGAGGAGGTCATTTTCTTACTCCGCGCAGGCAATAGTGAGAGTAGGGGTAAAGGACTGAAGAGAGGGGTTAGCCCACCTGCTGTGCCCCATACTGTGGACGTCCCAGCACTTGGGTTTGAAGGGGGAAAGGTTTTTGTGAGCACACAATGACAAGTAAAGCCCCTGTTGTCAAATCCCTGATCGAAATGCCTGAGAAAGGAGCACGTTTCAACTTGTGCGGTGTGTGCTGGATGCTAGGGGCTCTGAGCTAAAGTGGGCAATGTTTTTATTTTGTGACTGCACATGAAATATCAGGCCACTGACAGCAGCAACAATAGACCTTTGGAACCTTACTCTACTTTTGTGAAGGGCTTTCTCTGTTAAGGATAGTAAAGGTAATGCAATATGTATCTTCACGTTGTTCAGGGTCTTGTTTTCTATATGTATTTGTATTCTGGTTACTTATTGTTCCAGTGTGGTCGCTGCACTGAGATAAAAATAGGTGCTGAAGAGGAGCTGAACTGTGATATTTAAATATCGCACAGTCTGCAACAGTCAAAGGCATCTCCCATACTCTTCCTGATAGGAAGCTCATGGTTTGCCTGCTGTTTACACATGTGCTCGGGTCTTTAAGCGAAATGCAAGGGCTCTAATGTGTTTGGACAGGAAGAAGTGGAAACAGTAGGTGGCAAAACGTTTGCAGGCATACAAGAAGTTTTGGTTGGACAGACACCGCCTGGATATGAGCACTGGGTTAATGCTGGGCTCTTATGTTCAATAATGGTGGGTGCCTCGTTACCAGTGTTAGCTGGTCAGAAATGGCTGCTTTCCAGCCTGACCCCTTACCATTAGAACTGAAGCTCAGTGATTTGAATCATCAGCCCCCTACAACCCCTTACCAACTTACTAGCTGTGCTTCTCATCTTGCTTGGCCTGAATGGTGTGATAAGAACTAGTAAAGCTTTTCAACTTAAATAAGTTTAAATTACTACTTGATTTCTTTCTAGTTGTCAAAACATGCATACTGATTTCCTGGGAAGATACTGGGCTTTCAGGACTGGCATTACAGAAAGTGGCTCATTCGCTTTGTAAGAATAAGATGTGTATCTAGGGATAAATACTCACGATTTACTCCAGTATGGAATGAGGAATCATTTCAAGATGTCAAATATAGCTCTTACAGGTTTATATGCTGTGGTTTGTATAGAGTTATATAATGCATTTAAAAGTAATACAGCACCGCTTTTCAAGAAATTAACTTTCAATTTTATTTGATAGATGTATATGTTATAGTTTTTTTGTAGACTTAATACAGTGCACTTGTTCCCCTATCGTAACATTGGGATTAAACCTCTGTATGAATTATGAAATACTTCTAATAGACTGTGGAACTTGCCTTAATTGCACAAGTGCAGATAGAGGCTTGTCCAGCGTAATGCCAGCATGCGGGGGTGAGGTAAACTGTGCTGAACTGTGCCTTGTCTTTTGTCATTTCTCAGTATTTTTTTGGCCCACCACCACCTTCCATCTTTGGAGGATGACTTTATTTATTTGATTGTTTTCTTACTTTTTTGATATTCTCCCAAAAATCATCTTATGATTTTTTGTCTTTTTTTACTATCCTTTCATATTTAATTCGCAAAAGCTTTGCGAATCCATTCTGTGTGTGATGGGCCAGTTGGCAATATGACCGCGGTGCCACGGTGAAATGCTTCCCCGCTCAGTATGCGAGCTGAGTTCCAGAGCCCCAGTGTGAATTCGGCGTGGGAGCTCCTTGGGAAGCTCGGCTTTGTTGGCCCAGTGCTTTCTGGGTTGGGTGGGGTGAAGGTGTCGGAGCAATCGTCAGGCCTCTGTGCACCAGGACCCCCGCAGCTGGTCTTTGTCGACGTAATCCCTCAATTTGGCTGCAGGATTGAAGTGCTGTTGATGAGATTCATGCCAGTCCACTGTTAGTCATGAGTACTCTGCTGCTAACACTTCAAATTGCCCAAATTGCTCAAACTCCTTCAAATCCAGACTCAAAACCTTCTTCTTCAGAAAAGCCTTTACTTAACTGGGTCCATTCTTCACCCCTCTGCTTCTCTTAGTACCACCATCCATGTCTCCTCTGTATATTGTAATTGTGTTTTATCTTGAGTATTCTTCTTATTTATTGTTGTTGTCATCCTGTAAAGTGCTTTGAGAAGCCACCTTTAAAGGCGCTATATAAATAAAGTTTATTATTATTATAAATATATATAAAATAAAGTTTATTATATTGTGAGGGTCAACCTGCGTTATGCCTTTGAAACCTGTAATCTGTATTTCTGCATTTGGAAAGCCTGCAAATAAATCATCTCAAAAAGCTCAACTCATACTGCTGACTCCCCTGACTAATTAACTAAAAAGCATCCTGACATTAACTGCGCACTTCTCAATGATAAGGCAAACAGCTCAAATACTGGCAAAAGATGCCCCTCAAAAATGATGTCAAGCCTCAAGATATCTGCCTGTGTCCACCTGGGGCTCGATAGTGTGCCTCTCACAGGGTCTGTGGAGAAGAGTGGAATAGTCTTCACTGCTCAGAGCCAGTGGACATGAAAGAGAATTGTCAACCAATTGCAGTTTCAAGATATTTTATATTTTATATTCAAGATAGAGGTTTTCGGAAGCTGTCATATGGTAGCAAGATACAGCTCCCTTTGGAGACGCTCAAAACACACATTCAAAACAAGCAAGGAACCCAAGGACAGAAATATAAAGGAAATGAAAAAAATAGGAATAGCTTTTTTTTTAATAGCAAACATTCTGACCAGGCACTGATATGTACTGCCCAGGGAAGCTGTCTTTGCAAGAACAATTGTAGTGAATGCAACAATCCGTTCACCAAATCTCCATCTAGCCGCACCCCGAGTAAAACCTATAATTGTTTTTCTAGGCGCTGTCACTCTCAGTTCAAACCTAAACTCCCATGGTGAGCTTAGCTTTCCATGTCGAACTGTTCCAGACCGCATCCTGTCAGAGAGACTTAGAGGTCTGACACATTTCTGTGACAAGATACGTTTTGAGATTCCATGCCAGCTAATTCAGTTAATATTCTGAGCTTTAAGATTAGCCCCAAGGTTTTGGAGAGACGGCGCTTAATGGCATCATAACTGAGCTGCGAGAGCAATAGCTAGAACACAGCGCCCTCTGCTCCCTGCTGCCCTGCAGGGGTCGCTCTAACCACATGTTTCTCATTGCCAGACTAGTACATCATGACCGACACACTGGCTCCACAGGGTTAGAGTAAGGTACACTTGCAAGTTCCAAACGAAAAGCCCAAGGCGGAAAGATGTCTTTTTTTATAGCATTGTTTATTTTTGTAGCCATTCCTTAAAAAGCTGAATCAGAACACCTTGAACCTTATAGATTTCTTCCATCCAACCATTTTCTAACTGCTTTATCTAGAATAGGGTTGCGGGGGAGCCGGAGCCTCGACCAGCAAGTAACAGGCACAAGACAAGATAAGCCCTGAACAGGATGCCAGCCCATCACAAATAGGTTTTTTATTGAATGTAATATTCTCTTCTCCATCCATTCAGTAACCACTTCTTTCAATTTTCGGAGGAGCTAGAGTCTATCCCGCTATACAAGCAATGGGTGCAAGACCGGGTTTACCCTGGACGGGATGCCAGTCATCACAGGCAAGACACAGACACAAACACAAACAGACTCACACCAGGGCCAATTTTCCCAGAAGGCACTTAACTGACCAGCATGTCTTTGGACTGTGGGAGAAAACTGGAGCTCCCAGAGGAAACCCATGGAAACACAGGGAGAACCAACTATTCCAGACAGCACCCCAGGACTGGGAATGAACCCAGGGCCCCAGTGCTGCGAGGCAGTAATACTTACCACTGTACCCCTGTGCTACCCAATGATCTCTTTGAATAGTATAGTTTTTCTTGCCTAATGTAAAACGAGAACAAGTTTGCGCCGTGACCTTTCATAAAACGTTAGTCTTCTGCATAGCTTCACGCCGGAATTAACGAAGAAAGATAATGGAAACATTTCTACATCGTTTCTGAGGAAAAGGGTGGCATTGCTTTCATTTTACGATGGCAATTGTCATGTTGCCAACTGCACTGCATACATGAAAACCACCCACGTCAGCCAGAGCAAAACCATATGACGACAGTCAGGAGCCTTCTCTCAAGCTGAATTAAGAAGCTGCATCAAGGTTGTCATGCTCATACAAGAATACCAAAAATGAAAATACATTTATATATTTTCATTAATTTATTTTGTTCAAATAACAAACACAAAAATGAAAATGAAAAATGAAAATCAACACTCTCAGACATTAATATTTGAATTTTTCAAACATGGGTGCAGTTATTTTCCATACTGCGGTAACTGCAGTTTCATCTGCTGCTTTGATGACACCTCTCCGGCTGAATAAAACAGCTGCCTTGAACCTAATGTCCTGAAAAATCGCCTATTAACTATAGTGTCATGAAAAGGAAAACAAATGTGTTGTTCACTCATAATTCTAAAAGATTTTCCACAATGAGCTGCTGATTCTGCTGCTACACTGCTGCAATGCAAACATCATGGCAGGGAGGCGGCAGAGCCTGATCTTGTGTGCACAGAGACTCTTACGTGCTGTGCTGACCAGCTCACCCCTGTTTTTAGTGATGGTTTTAAAGGGCTCTTAAACAATGTAAAGTTCCTGCATGTTTTGAGTCTACAGTGATTATTCCAGCGCCTAAGAAAGCCAGTGTCAGCAACCAGAATGATTATAGGCCCGTGGCTCTGACCTATCAAGAAAGTTTTTCAGCAAGTGGTTTGTAGCCATCTCGTCAGGACTGAGCTGGACTCCTACCAGTTCACGTGCTGGGCCAAAAGATCCATAGAGGATGCTGTTTCTGTCTGCCTTCTTTCTGACACCTTGAGGACCCTGCTACTACTCATGCATAGGTCCTGTTCATTGACTACAGCTCAGCATTATTACAATTGTGCCTCTAAAGCTGTTTGCTAAACTTCAGGGGCTGGGCATCAGCCAGTCCCTGTGCCACTGGATCCTAGATTTTCTGTCTGATGGGAAGCAGGCGGTGAAGATGGGTAACATGCTTTCTAATTCTGTGACTCTGGTGGCCCCAGGCCTGCGTACTGTCACCACTCCTTTACTCATTATACATGAATGATTGTGTCTCTTTTTTCCAATTCGGTAAAAAAAATAACATTCACAAATGACACAACATTGGTGGGCTTGATCACCAACAAAGATGAAACAGTATATAGAAGTGAGTTCAGTGCACTGGCCAAGTGGTGTAATGAGAATTATTTGGAGCTTTGGTAAGACAAAAGAGAGGAGGTGATTTATGACCAGCCTGTGGAGGGATTAGACTACTTAATGTTTCCTGCTGCTCACTGAATGGAGAAGTTAACACCAAAAGCCCATCAGAGGCTGCCCCCCCCCCATGACTACTGAGGAATTTCTGATTTATTCAGGGAGCAGTGACACACTTCTATGGACCTGTGATAGAGAGCGTGGTCACCTTCTCGATAACAGTGTGGCAGGACCATACAAGTGTCTCAGAGAGGAGACAGCTGGAAAGAATTGTTCTCGCAGTACCCTAGATCATTGGACGCAATCTTCACCTTGTTGCCTCAATTTATAATGGCACCTCAACATTGAGCACCTCAACATATAGATCTTGATTGACAAGCATCAGATGGATAATAACCTTTTTATAATCTTAAGCTAGAGTTTAAGATTGACTGATTGAATGATGTGTACTGTGTATGTGTAAATGTAAAATTGTTGCTTCTGGGCTGCACAAGGGTAAATTCCAATTGGAATGGCAATAATGTATTGAATTCTTGAATAGTAACTTCTGATTTTTAGAGACACGTGCTAGGGTGTTTATAATACTGCACAGGTCATTGGAATTATCGAGTTGTGTTTTGTAAGTGTATTATCTCATGCAGTGTCATTTAATATTGATAGCTACCTCACATTAATGACTCAACAGGTTTTCAACACATATTTAAATGCATTAGCTTCTTTCCCCTGAATTTATTGCAAATTTTAAAAGCTTCCTTCTTCAATGTACTCTGAAATCATCGTGTGGTGGCATTGTTTGGGGCCTGATGGGCACAGAAAATGCACTGAAAATCAAGCCAGCTGCCGTACAGTGGGGACACACAATACAGGGTGTGGGAATTATTTGCAGCAGTTCTACAGACATATAAATCCGACAACCAAATCTTGATATCAGAATTTGTATTATTTCTGCAAAGCCTACTCAGCCACTTCAGACTTCATGTGCAGATCACGTTGTTTCGGGCATTCTGCAGAAACTCAGCTTGCATCGCCACAGGTGTGGATGAGAGATGAAATATGAGAGAGACAGGAGGGGGAGAGAAAAGGCTGCAAGGACGCCTAAAGGGCAAATTGCTTATCTTTTCATGGGAAGAGTGCAAGATTGCAAACAACAGTTTCTTGAATTGCAGCCCATTCCCCAAAAACCTAATTAAAGCAATATGGTGCCTTGCTGTTATGACATACTTTAGAATATCCAGGGAATTAGAGATATCCTGTTTTTTACTTTTTCAAAATTGCCAGGTTGGGGCAACTTTTCATGCATTTTGCTCCAGAGCAAAATCAGTCTCCAACCACAAAGATTCTCTGCTTTACCTCGATTTTAAGTAAATTGCTGATTTTTCTACTTACACATTTTGTTGACTATATCCAGTTTATATATGTGCCAGACTGTGTTTTTGGGTTAATGTTTGGAGTTAGAGAAAGGCTTAGTGGTAAGATTTGGGGTCTGAGTTGGATGTAAGCAGGGTTGTGGGTACTTACAGAGCCACAGATACTCTTGCACAGTTCTTAGGTAAACTGACTGAGAACGCAGTGGTGCACTCTGTTTATGTAAAGGCTTTGACCACAAGGTGTTTACGTGCAATAAAAAAAGATTGTCCAAAGATTGTCTAGACAGCGATTTTTTCCCTTGGATAAGCAGAATTAGCTTTGCAGCAGAAGTGCAGCCCGAAACCTACTGTACTTGCTTGTATACTGAGCCTTTTATTATTTTCTTCAAAATTGTCTTCTGCAAAAGGTGTCCCAGTTAACTCAGACAGGGGTCTCTTGAAAGTGTTCTTGTGCGCCCCACCCGAGCTGCTGCTGTGCCTGTCTTCATACTCTGGAGAGCTGGGGTGCCTGTGCAGGCCCTGTGAGCGAGAGAAGCCCTCACTGGGTGTGTTTCCAGTGCACAGGAAAGCAGCCCTCCCAGTATGCAAAAATCAGCGTTTGTAGTTCATGCAAAGGGCCCTCCACTGTTTTAAATACATTTTCTTACTCCATAAGTTAGGGCGTTTCTATTCTTTTCAGGGTTCATGTTTTTTTTTTTTACATTTTTGGTCACTCAAATCCAATTAGCTAAAGCTGGATTGAAAGTGCACGATAAACGTTTTTTGTTAATTAACTAAAAAAACAGAATTACATTACGCAGAGTGAATTTTATATTTGTATATAATGTCTTTAACAATAGGCTTCCAAGGAGAACAATGGCATAGCAGAAGCATGCACATTGAAAAACTAGAAGTGTGAAGAGGATTTATGGCAATAGACGTCTGTATCATGATATTATAGAGACTGTAAGTCAGCCAAGGCACTGCCTGTAAAGTTGCTTTCATCACCTGCATACCTTCAAGATCTCTTGTCACACAATCAGTCAATCATCAGTCCTGCAGTCACTGCTTTGTGAGTGGCTTGCCAGATTGGGGCTCCCACACATACAGTATTCTGGCAGCTTGTCACCTCCAGTTTCTTCTTGCTTTGTATTATGCAAATTTTGGATATTCAAAATTTTACCTACTGGCATCAATGCCTTACTTTTATAGCTGTTGTTCTTTGACACAGCAGCACACTGACACTGAAGTACTGAACACTGCAGCACTCTGACACTGAAGTACTGAACACACTGCAGCCAAGCACACTGACACTGAAGTACTGAACACTGAAGCACACTGACTAATGATCATACTGCAACCCAGTGCACTGTCACTGCAGTACTGAGCACACTGTAACACACTGCCATTAAGGTACTGAACACACTGCAACACAGTGCCACTGAAGTACTGAACACACTGCAGCTCAGTGCACTGTCACTGCAGTACTGTCACTGCAGTACCAGCAGCCATGTCACCCTGCAACTCACACCTGGCAGCCCACTGAAGCTCAGCAGGTGTGAGCCTGGTCAGTACCTGGATGGGAGACCTCCTGGGAAACACTAAGGTTGCTGCTGGAGGAGGTGTTAGTGGGGCCAGCAGGGGGCGCTCACCCTGCGGTCCCTGTGGGTCCTAATGCCCCAATATAGTGACGGGGACACTATACTGTAAACAGGCGCCGTCCTTCGGATGAGACATAAAACCGAGGTCCTGACTCTCTGTGGTCATTAAAAATCCCAGGGTGTTTCTCAAAAGAGTAGGGGTGTAACCCTGGCGTCCTGGCCAAATTTCCCCATTGGTCCTTACCAATCATGGCCTCCTAATAATCCCTACATCACTCTGCTCTCCTCCCCACTGATAGCTGATGTGTGGGGAGCGTTCTGGCGCACTATGGCTGCCGTCGCATCATCCAGGTGGTTGCTGCACATTGGTGTTGGTGGTGGTGGTGGAGCGTAAAGCGCTTTGAGTGGAGTGTCCAGAAAAAGCGTAAGTGTAAGCGTAAATTACTGAGCACACTGTAACTCACTGCCATTGAAGTACTGAACACACTGCTGCACACTTTTTTTCAGAGTTTATTTAAGCCAGAATTTCCTTTCAGAGCCTGGTGCTGTCTGAACTTGTTGTTGTGATGTTTGTTTTGGGATTCTTGTTATCTTTTTTCAAAACAGTAACTACTTCTTTGTCGCAAAAAGTTTTTGAGTATTTTTTTCAATAAATAAGTTTATGGTGGCTTGGGCACTCAAGTGACATTTTCTGGGAAAAAGCTTATTTTTATTAATAGCTAAAACTAAATATAACCATTCTGCGTAGCAAACAAACCACCTCACCTGCTCTGCTCAGTGTTACTCCTGTTCTCTCTTTCCTCTGACTCCGATTACTGTCTGATGATGGTCTCCTCTCCACTGACAGCAGGTGTGTGGTGAGCATACAGGCACACTATGGCTGCCATCACATCATCCTGGTGGGATCTGCACATTGGCGGTGGTTGAGGTGAGTCCCCACTACCTGTAAAGCGCTTTGAATGGAGTGTCCAGAAAAGCCCTGTATATGTGTAAGCAATTATTATAGGGCTTGGAGCCCACTTGCAACAAGGTCTAGACTTTTTGAGCAGTAATTCCCAACACTGCGCTGACGGATTTGTGACTACAGTCAGGCCAGCCAGCCAAATATGTTTCTTCTGATGGGAGATACACGGGCACTCTCGTGCCCTGAATGTGAACAAGAACCTGTTTCCAAATCAATCTCTGGACACCATCAACGGATCAGTTAAAGGCCCCCCCAGGAGACTAAGAAGATTCAATACGTTCTATAATGGACTGAAGGAAAATATGATTGGAGCGCTGGTTATGAGATTTTGAGGCAGAAGTTTTCATCTCAACTGTGAGAAGTCCCCTTATAACAAATAATAACTGCCTCTAAGGAATTATATGAAGCCTGAAATAGATCATAAATAACAGAAGCAGCTGCCTGCAAATATTTTACCCCTGTAATAAATTGGTTCATTAAATGTACAGAGAACCTCTCCACCCAGGAGGCACAATACACGCAGGATGGCGATACAGTGCCTTGCAGAAGTATTCACCACCCTTGGACTTTTTCACATTTTATTGTGTTACAGCATGGAACCATGATGTATTTAACTGAGACTTTTTCCCCACTCATCAACACAAAGTACTCTGTAATGTCAAAGTGAAAAAAAAATCCAGACATTTCACTAAACTAAATATGAATATAAAAGCAGAAAAAAAATCAAATGCATAAGTATTCCCAGAGTTAATACTTGGTAGGACCACCTTAGGCAGCAATTACAGCTGTCAGTCTCTTTGGGAAAGTCTCTATCAGCGCTGCACATCTTGACACTGGAATTTTTAGCCCATTCTTCTTAGCAAAATTGCTCAAGTTCCATCAAGTTGGACGGGGACTGTTTGTGAACAGCAATTTTTCAGTCATTCCACAGATGCTCAGAAGGATTGAGGTCTGGGCTTTGACTGGGCCACTCCAAGACATTAACCTTTTTAGTTTTAAGCCACTCCAGTGTGGCTTTTGCTGTATCTTTCTGGTCATTGTCCTGTTGGAAGATGAAGTCCCAGTACTCTTGCAGATTGCAGGACATTTTCCTCCAGGATTTTTCTGTACATAGCTCCATCTATTTTTCCTTCTATCTTTATGAGTTTTCCAGTCCCTGCTGCAGAGAAGCACCCCCAAAGCATGATGCTGCCACCACCATGCTTCACTGTAGGGATGGTGTTCTCAGTGCGATGTGAAGTTTGCATCAAATAAAGTTCAATTTTGGTCTCCTCACACCATAGAATCTTCCTCCAAATTGTTGAGTCTCACACACCTTTGAGCAAACTCTAGCCAAGATATGAGTTTTTTCCCCAACAAAGGCTTTCTTCTTGCCACCCTTCCATACAAGCCAGATTTATGAAGTGTGTGTGCTATTGTTGTCTCATGCACAGTGTCTCCCACCTCTGTCATTGAGGACTGAAACTCCTCTAGAGTTGGCATAGGCCTCTTGGTGGCCTCCCTTACTACGGCTCTACTTGCCTGGACACTCAGTTTTGGAGGACAGACAGCTCTGGGCAGATCCACAGCTGTTCCATATTTTCTCACCTGTTTAATGGCGGCCTTCACTGTGCTTCAAGGTATATTCAATGCCTTTGAAATGTTCTTATGGTGTAGTGCTTCCTTGGAAATGCACTAAGTGGGGAAGCTCCCAGACACAGGTGTATTTATTCTGAAATCATGTCAAACACCTCAACTGCACACAGGTGGACTCCCGTCAAGTAATTATGTGACTTGGAGAAGAGAGTTGGTTACTTCAGAGGTAATTTAGGTGTGTCAAAACAAGGGGGTGAATACTTATGCATTCAATTATTTTCTGTTTTTTATTTTTAATTAATTTAGTAAAATGTCTGGATTTTATTTCACTTTGACATTATAGAATACTTTGTGTTGATGAGTGGCAAAAGGTCTCAGTTAAATACATCATGGTTCCATGCTGTAACACAATAAAATGTAAAAAAAAGGCACTGTATATAAGCAGAAGAGCCCAGAAGCTGGGATTGTGACCAGGAGTGAGGGCCATCCTCAATTTTTTGCAGTTTTGTAAACAGAAGAGCCTGCTTTTGTAGTGTGTTGGCTCACTCTGGTGGCTCCAGGATGGCATTACAATACAAAGAATCCTCCATTTCACTGTTGACACACGAAAGAGCTTTAGGGGGCTGATTAACAGTGCTTTAGCCACTAACTTTTAATATTTATTTTAGTTAACATTCCTCATCCTTTATTTGTGCTTCACAATTAAAATAAATGCAGTAGATAAAAAAGGCGATGCTTTTGGCATCAAGCACATGTGTGTTTTGGCCTTCTGTATAGTAATCCTTTAGAAGAGTAGCAGTGTACTACAGGTGAGCAGTACGTGCTGTGTGGTGAGGTACATGAGGGATGGGTTAAAGCTGTGGGGTAAAGCTAGGGATAGGGTTGGGTTCAGGGTAAGCATTGGGTTGTGTTTGGAGATGCAGGGATGGATGGATCCTTTGCAGGGATGGATGTTATAGTGCATCCCAGAAATCTGTTTCACCAATACATAAGTATTGGTGTTCTGTATCCTGGAATCACTAGAATGTCTCAGTTACCGGTTACTCAGGTCGAGATGAATGAGTGCTTTAAAAATCTAGCTGCTTTGACTGGTACAGTATATTGAGCAATATGTTTTCACGAGTTGTTTAAACAATAAAAAAACCTGCTCTGTGAATAGGATTTTATAGTCTCCATATTGAGCCTATCTCACTTAGGCTCTTGTCCACTGTCTCTTTCTAAATGCATTTTCACGATGTTAAACGTCGTGTGAGGCTGCAAATCGGGCCTGTGTCACCACTCGCAGCCACAGCGCAAGTACAGGAACACACTGTGACCTGCGAACTGAGCCGTGAGCTGACCTCACGGGCACCGTCTCCATGAATGGACCCCACTTCTAAGAACATCAGTCTGCTGACGAAGGAGAGGAGGACATTTGTCCCATCCAGCCTGTTTGGATGTTTGCGACTAATGTCAGTGCATCATCCTGGTTTCTTGAGACGAGCCAGGCAGGGTATCAGCTTCAACAGAATGGGTAGGCAGCTTGTTTCACCTCTCACAAGTAAATGGGCAAAGAAGTGCCTCCTGTTCTCAGTTTTAAATACACATTGAAATACATTGTTTTTCAGTGCACCAGGTGAAAGTGAGGAGAGGGAGACCTTTGTAGTTGTGGCTGCAAGATCAGATCTGAGGTTATCCCTGGCATCCAGGCCATGGGCTCCTGATAATCAGCATCTCTGAACTGGCTTCATCACTCTTGTTCACCTCCCCACTGAGAGCTGGTGTGCGGTGAGAGTACTGGCGCACTATGGCTGCTCTGGTGGTGGTGGAGTAGACTCCCCATTACCTGTAAAGCACTTTGAGTGGAGTATCCAGAAAAGCACTAGAAAAGTGTACCATGACCCTCGTGTACTCAAAATAATGAATTTGTGCTGGTAGTTCTTAGGTGGACCAACATATATATTATCAATGCCATTGTGAATAGGTCCCATATGCAGTACTACACTGATCTGAATCAAACCTTTCCACTATTTTAAAAGGTTGATAATGGAGCATCTTATGACCCTCTGTATTTTCGTTTTTAATACTTAACAGTACAGATTATTCCATCAGATCTTGATCAGTGAATCTGGGGTCATTTGTGCAGTTACAAATACGGTGAAGGATTCACTCATTGCAGATTTGTATTTGCTTAGGCAGAAAACTTTAGAAAAGGAGCGCTCTTTTGAATCACTCTGTTGAGGCTGCGTGGAAGTCAGGGAAGCAGATCAGCGCTGCACCCAGCTTCAGTACAGCAAGAGTGAGCTGCTCCCACCCCCACCAACATTGCTTGAGAATCTGATTCCAAGCAGCAGTTTTTAGTGTCAAGCTTTTTTTCTTTTGGTGCAAGTGCAGTAAATGCAAATGCTCTGTGTAAAGCTACAACCACAAATTAGGCTGCATTTAAAGTCTCTTTTTAAGGGTTTTTCAGAAAGATGATACATTTAAATTTTGTGAACGGATCCACGAACAGGAAGAGTTTTTAAAAACAATTTTAATAAAATTTGTGCTATTACAGGATACACACCACACTTGCAAACACACAAGACAGCATGCTTTTGTTTCAACAGTGATGACCTTTATTGGTGGTAAGAAAAGCCAAAAGGTCAAAGCACAACTTGTACGAAAACTGACTCGATGCACACAAAGCTGTGCATCATGAAAAAAAAAAACAAAGAAAAAAGCCAAAACACTGCGATGCAAAAGTAAGAACACACTTGTTTCCGAGATCGAAATCGTCCACAGCTGGTACCTCACAGTGGCAGAACTGATTTTTAAAGACTGTGGTGATTGGCCAGATCTGTCTTTCATCTGAGCCAATGAAAAGCCCCGACCCGTTTCTTCAGGTGGGCAGCTGGTAGGTTAGCTTTATTGCTCTCTACGGTCGTAAACAGAAGACAAGATTTCAGCATAGGACGAAGAAGAAAAGTACACTTTTGATGAGACATACTTGGTCTTCCTAGCAGTTGATTATTGCTGTAGAAGAGAGGTTAACAACTGCAGTGAAGATTCCGGCATACGAAAACCAAACAGCCTAGATCAGTAATTTCATATTTTATTCCCTTTGTCTATGAGGGATGCTGGGTTGTTGAGGCGGGAGTGAATGAAAAACGTTTAGCCCAGAGCACCATTATCGTTTGGCTTCCTTCACTTCCTACGACAGGGCACTTTTTCTGGGGTCTCCTGGGAGTAATGTCTGTGGGTGCCTGGATTCTACATGAGCAGGGACTGCATAGCCAAGGCCCTCCCCCAGCCAGACCATCAGTGTGAATTCAGTGGTTGTGGGAGGGGTGCAGGTGGACCTCCCTGTGGAATCGGTAGCCTGGCTGTGGGAGGAGAGCCCAGGAGAGGGAGAAGGAGAGGGAGAGGGAGGAGGGGAGTGGGGGGCGGCCACAGGCCGGGTCTAGGGAACTGGGACATCTACTCCTTGAGGATTTCGGAGGACTCGGACACCACCGTGCCGTTGGTGGTCTCGATCATCTTGATCACCACGTTCTTCTTGCTCTGGGAGGTGCTGAAGCCCCGCCCACTGCCGCTGCTGTAGCCGCCGCTGTAGCCGCCGCCGTAGCCGCTGCCGTAGCCGCTGCCATAGCCGCTGCCGTAACTGCTGCTGTAGCTGCTGCCCGCGCTCTCCAGGGGGAAGGAGCTGAAGGAGCTGTAGCTCGCTGGAAAGAGCGGAACACAGGAAGAGCAGGTTCAAATCTGGGACCCAATCCTTCCTGTGCCAGGAAAGATCAGGCCATCCACCACTTCCCTTGAGCTAATCTTGAATGTTCAAGGCCTAGCTTTTTAAAAAGGTCCTTTTGGTTGTACGTGGCTCTGTGGCTAAGGATCTGCGCCTGTGGCTGGAAGGTTGCCAGTTCAAGTCCCGCGGCCAGCAGAGGAATCCTACTCCCTTGGGCCCCTGAGCAAGGCCCTTCACCCCAACTGCTCCAGGGGGGCTGTATAAATGGCTGACCCTGCGCTCTGACCCCCAGCTTCTCTCCCTGTCTGTGTGGCTGTGTCTCTCATGGAGAGCAAGCTGGGGTATGTGAAAAGACAAATTCCTAGTGCAAGAAATTGTATATGGCTAATAAAGTGATCTCTGTAGTCGGTTTATTCGTTCGCATGTGGGTGGATAACTGATTTTTTTGTTGGTAAAAAAATGCTCTAAAAATCCTTTGATGTTTATGTTTGACTGCTTAGTTGTCAATGGGGGTAACGGCTTTCAGAAAGGTTCTTAGTTCTGGTGTAAAATTAGTTTTTGGGGCCACCAGCAGGTCGTTTCACAAACAGCATCCCTATTCTGATCCATGTTCGTTTCCCCCTTGCTAGGACAGCGTCACGGCTGCTTGCGTGGAGAAAAATAAATTGTTTTGCAGCCATGCAACTGAAGCATTGAAAAATGTCTCATCCTCGGTGTGGGAAATTTCAGTGTCCTGTCCTGAGGAAGGCCTGAAATCACATTCACATGTGTAGAGTTCACGTGCACTATGGGGTGTTTCATTGTCTCCAAGCAACCGATATCACGAGATCTCTTGTTCCCCAAGTCTTTTTGATCAATAATACTGACTTCTGGGTAGGTTTTCTTGGAATGGTACATTCTAGGACAATGTGTAATGCTGTCTGTAAAAAGAATAAGATAAAATAGCCGATTCCTCAAAGTGAGACAGTAAAAGTATCGGTCACTTACGGGAGTAGCTCTGTTTGGTGATGTTGATGGCTTGGATTCCAGATGCCAACCTGTTGGGAACAGACATCATCTCGATAAGCATTAGGAAACATTTCAGTGAGATTAAAAATCAAGATGATTAATCCAGCATCTTGAATCTGAGGGTTACCCTTACAGATATTGTGTGATGTCAGAAGCATTGTGAGAAAACACACACTCCCTCACCTTCTCATGTGCAAAATTTAACTGTCCAGTGCGACTAAAATGGAAACATTTCTCAGGATAAAAACACACTGGTATTGACTATCATCTTCTTTTCACAATTTCTATAAGACGTATGTAACAGGAGTTATGTGCTTGTCTTTCACATAAAAACCTGCACACACTCCCAACATCTTTTGTAAGGTGCCAGAAACTAAGTTATACCAATAAGGAGAAAGTGGTCCTTACACACTGATGCACCTGCTCCACTTGAGTCTTTAACCCAAATCGGCCTTGGTTGACATTTTTAACATTGAACAATGACCTTCAGGTATTGTTTTGGGGATAAAGACGCGAGACTTTTTCACCATTCCTGCATGGACGGAGGCTGCAGGAGTAGCTCACCTGCTCTCTTCTCCTTCCAGCAGTTTCCTGTAGGTGGCGATCTCGATGTCCAGGGCCAGCTTGACGTTCATGAGGTCCTGGTACTCGCGGACCTGGCGGGCCATCTCCTGCTTGGCTCTCTGCAGGGCTTCTTCCAGTTCCTTGATCTTGGCCTTGGCGTCCTTCACCGCCAGCTCCCCGCGCTCCTCGGCCTCCCTGATCTGAGCCTCCAGGTTGGCGCGCTAAGCAGACAAAAACAAGCCATGACAGGACGCTACATCGGCTTTCAGAGTTGGGGCCAGGAGGTGTCAATACTTTATACAGCACAGTGATTGTGTATACATTGAATATCACTTGCTATCTCAAACATTCATTTTCTTTCTTCCCTAGTTTCCACCTTGAACCAAGGGTTACAAAGGGGTTCAGACAAAAGCTTTACTGATGACGTTTCCATAGCAGTGTCAGTAATTTTCAGGGGAAAGGGGAGGTAAAGGTTGTAGGGTCTTGAGTTCCACAATAAGAATCTATATGACAATAAGAGTTTACGGTTGCTTATTCCAACATTTCTTGATAAGGAATTCCCCAATCCCATGTTTGGGTAAGTAAATTCGGATCAAGAACTTGGGAGGGTTGAGCATGCATCTTGCACGGCCCGCCGGTACTGGGCACATTTCAAGACTCACCTGGCCTTTCACGGCTTCGATTTCGGCCTGCAGTCTCTGGATCATGCGGTTCAGGTCAGCGATCTCAGTCTTCGTGTTCCTCAGGTCGTCTCCATACTTGCCAGCGGATGCTTGCATTTCTTCATACTGTGAGGAGCCAAAACCAGATGACATTGCATTACAAGCGGGTTACAGTGATTGAATCCTGTTGCCTACAGTTTCAATGAAGGGGGAACTTTAGGTCAGGTTGTGCAAGCCCAGAGTGGAATTCAGCCAGGCCTACAGGCTTTATACTCCTACGCACTGAATCAGTGCCATTGGATCTTTTCATAACCAAGCAGTTAAGGATCTCGGATTTATGTCTCACCCAAAGGATCAAAGGACTGCACCTCCTACTGCAGTCAGTGGTGACTGCTCTTGTGTTCTGGTCCAGCAACACCACCTTATGAATAATTTTCCTTAGAGGTCTCCTATTTCATTTCTGTTCAGGCCCAGTCCTGCTTAGCCTCTGGGATGTGATAAGTTGGTATAAGCTCGCAATGCTTCTAATGCTTCAGGCTATAAGTTGGTAATGCTTCTAAACAAGTGTCATTTCGTGTTGAGAACTGCAGTAGCTGCTGTACAATGAGAATGGATTAAACCAGACAAATTCATTGATCTAACTCTGGTGGCAATATTAACGTGGTTATAGCCTGAAATTAAACAGCAGACTCATGGAAGCCCTTTGGCAGAGGAGTGTGGGCACTAACCTTGGTCTTGTACCAGCTCTCGGCCTCAGCGCGGCTGCGGTTGGCGATGTCCTCATACTGGGCGCGCACTTCAGCCACGATGGAGTCCATATCCAGGTTTCGGCTGTTGTCCATCTCCACCACCACGGAGGTGTCCTGGATCTGGGCCTGCAGCTCGCGCAGCTCCTGCATGCACACAACAGAGAGGGCATGGCACTCAATGTGACCCAAACACTTCAGGACTGTGCAAGCATCGTGGGTTTTTTTCCAGTATGTACACAATGCTGCTGTACACCTGTTACAAGGTACCTAACAAGGCACTTTACCCAGAATGCTTTGGTCCAAATAAACTGTATACTGGGTGAACAGGTGCCAAATGTGAGTGTTAGGGGGGTTTGTGTTGGTTTATGCCCCTTACAGAATGGTGTGTGTGTGGGGGGGGGGCTTTGTTACTCCTTCCATTCTGGGAAGAGGTGAAAAATTTTCATGTTGGGCTTGTTGATTTATCAGGGTGGAACCAATATGATGTCAATTAGAAGAAGGAGGCTCCAGTTGCAACAATAAATTCTACAGCTATCCTGGAATTGTTGATGTACTTCTTGGCCGATTCTTGCATATCCAATAAATGTGTTCAGTGCCTGCGAGTTATAGGATCCACTGGAAAACCCAGTGCTGTAAAACAAACTTCCAAAGCAAAACTGTGTCTTTGCGGCGTCAGGGTACCTCGTCGTACAGCTGGCGGAGGAAGTTGATCTCGTCACTCAGGCTCTCCAGCTTGGCTTCCAGCTCCACCTTGTTCATGTAGGCCTCGTCCACATCCTGGAAAAGAGCAGAGAGGGGGCCATCAGCATGGGTCTCCCTGTCACTGCCAGCTGGCAGCAGCCAAGGTGTCTACAAGCTGTAGGTCTGCTTTTCTGTCAAGCAAATGGACTCTCAGCATGCAGGGCTTCCCATATGGATTCTGCAGCGATCCAGGGATCTGATTCAATCTGACCAAGGTCACGATTCTAAAAACGCTTCAGAGCTCTAAATTAGACATAGAACACATGCATGTCCTGTTTTGAATTATTCAATTTGCACCATCTATGGTAATTATACCTATATACAATTACAATAGATTTGATGGAATAGGATGTAGAATAATGTGATGCATTTTTTACTTTGTTATTAGCAGAAGCTAAAGCTTTTCCAAAAAACAACGAATGGATGGGGGCTAAAAGAAGCTGCATAAGGTTTTCAAAGCTTTTCTGTATTTTCTCCGTCACTGACCTTCTTGAGCAGAACAAAGTCGTTCTCACACTCTGTGCGCTTGTTGATTTCGTCCTCGTACCTGGAGGAGAGAGGGAGAGGAGAGGCTGCTGAGGCAGAGAACAGATCAGGTGCAACACCTCGGAAACCGAAGGCGGAATTTAATCATTAATAACAACAGCACTTCTCATGCGGGTTCCTAAAACAGATAAAGAGATTTTCCAAGCGCTTCCAGAAATATGAAATTGTTAACCCCTCCCGACTTATTCTGGAGCAGGATTTGTTGATGGTGAAAAGGATCACCTTGTGTTTTCTAACCCAGCTCCCAGAGTGTTACACTGGGCAGAACCGATTCCCCACTATTGAGACCCCTCTTACAGTGTTGAAGGTGCTCCGGCTGCAGTGTTGGTGGAGGTTAGATCTCATTAGTAATTATACCTGGAGTTTGCTACATCCTACCAATACATCCCACGTGTTTTTAAGTAGATCAATCTCCAAAACAAGCTTGTTGTCTAGCAGTGGGATTTCAGAGCCATGTCTTTCAGTTTCGTTAGAAACTAAAGCTCACAGATCATAGATCTTTTTCAAGTAGGATAACCCAGGCATGGAGAGAAATTGATATTCCATGACTCAATCTTTCTGCCAGGGACAAGTGGCATTTTAAATCGATCCCCAGGCTGAGGAGTACTGTAGTTTCACTCAGTCTTTTTTGCTGTGTTTGTTTCCCATTCTTATTTGATGTGGTTACCACATGGATTTTCAATTAATTTGTCAGAACAGTAGCCATAGAAATTTTGTCATGTTGTATGCATGGTCGGCAGTAGGGGGCGCTGTGGTAGCATGCGAGATGTGGCAGTACCTGCCCGCTATGCTGCTAAACTATGGGTGTGGTGTGCATTCGCTAATGTCTCTTCCATTATCCTCGCTGCAGATCAGTGCACACATATTAAGGATTCAGCCTAAATTACAGGCATTTCTCTTTTATCTCAACCCTGAAGGTACAGACTATGAGCACATTGTGCTTTGTAATTGCCATTATTATGTAGGCAATTATATATGTATGTATAATATATGAATGTGCTGTATGGCAAGTCTCCATGGGGGCTATTCTTTTTAGTTGTTTTGTTTCCCCCTTGAGCTAGAGATGTATTAAAGGTGTAGATCCCCTTTGGAGTGCCACCTGGCCGTTTGTGTAAAGCACCACTAGTCAGGTTTCCCTTAGTGTCCTTTAAGTCTACACCTGGTACATAAAGCACATGACCTTCACTTAAGGGAGAATCTCCATTCCTCATGCTTTTGTACCAGACTGGTTTCATATAGCCTGCGCCTGAGATGACACAGACAATCTCTTGGTTTTGCCCCTGGAGCCCAACCCGGGACCCAGAGAAAGAGCTCACTTGTTCTTGAAGTCCTCCACCAGCCCCTGCATGTTCTGGAGGTCAGCCTGCAGTCTCATCTTGTCTTGGCCCAGGCTGTCCAGCTGGCGGCGCAGGTTGGCGATGTAGGCCTCGAACATGGCGTCGATGTTGGAGCGGGTGGTGGTCTGGCCTTGCAGGAGGCTCCACTTGGTCTCCAGCATCTTGTTCTGCTGCTCCAGGAAGCGCACCTGCGGGGTGGGGGGTGAGGGGGAGAGACGTCAGTCTGGTGCCCCACTTGCATTTTCACCCCAAAACTAACACAGCAGGTGTGCTGGATTTTGCCACGTGTTCTTCCAACACCTGTTCTGGGATGTAAAAATACACCCAAAACTGGGCTGCCTATAAGGAGTATACAAAGCTTTAAAATATATATTTTAAAAATATCACAAGGACATAAACCCATGTGGTAAATCTTTCTCTTTGGGTGTGGCCGTGAGGATTTGTGTCTTTTTATCTCCTGTCAGGGACCTCTGGACTGTTCTTGCAGATCAAAGGGGATGGAAAAATGGTCACAATCCAGTTTTAAGCCTGGAGTCCAGAGTTTGCTTATTTCCAGCTCAGGTTGGCTCCGTTAGCATTGCGGTATTTCTGAAGGGGGAGGTGGGGCTGTTGGGCGTGCCGACTCTAGGGAGGTCCAGGGAATGTTGCCCGGCAGGTAAATGGTTAACATGAATCAAGGAGAATGAGGGGGCAGGGCAGTCAGAGCAGATTGGGTTTCTACCTTCTACACTGCTCTGTAGGAGAGGGATGGGATACCTCTTGACATTTTGGTAAAATATTCAGACTTCAGGCAACCTAGGTCACAGGTTAACCTTCTTAAAGGATTCCCTGCCCCCTCTAAATGGCTGCCTCGCACACCTTCAGTTTCAGGTTTAGTTGCTGACTAAGTAACTTAAGTAAACAGAAGTTTGCTGTCTCACTGAAATGCATTCACCTGTGTTTTGTGTGAAGTGACACAAATGCTGTTTAAAAAAAAACACTGTCCACTCCTGCCATTTTATTATGCTCCTTTTACAGATGATTTTGGACAACAAAATAGGTACAAGTTTATAATTTTAAGTTTAGTTTAAATCTATTTCTATGAATAATTGGTCACGCGTTCTGAAGTGGTTAGGTGTTATGGCTTCCTTGTGTAACAGTACTCGTCCCACAGGAAAGTGTGTTTGAAGTTAAAACATGGGGAAGTATCGAGCTTGTATGACGAGTACAGAGTGAATTAAACACAAGCACACCCTTGTTATGGGCACGCAGATGAATAAGTTCTTGGGAGATCTTAGGTTCCATTAAAAGTTTATAACCAAAACTGTCTGGAAAAGACAGCATAATTGTATGGAAGCATGCAAAAGCTAAATAGGGAGAAGAGCTGTGCCTGACCATAGGCAAAAAATGCACAGCAAAACGTTTCCACATCTGTCTTCAGCACATAATTGCACTGTACAAACAACAGGATATTGGTTCACTTTCTTCACACACAAAAAGTTTAGTAGGTTAGGCTCCTACTATGTTTAATTGTATTAATAATTATTCTTTTTGTTGGCAGTGAAGCAAACGTTTTCCATGATTTCTTTCGTGTCCACGGAAGGCTGTAATTTTAAGGATCGGTAGCAGGCCTTTCCTAAATCTGTCCATTTTTGGTCTGGATGCTGAGTGACCACTCCCTTGGCTTTACCAGGGTAAAGCAGCACAGCTGGACAGCCATACAGGCCCAGGTCAGCCGTGTATTAGCTCATCAAAAAATCCCAAATTTAAAAAGCAGGGAAATCTAGATTCCACGATCTTTAGTTGAACAATAGAAGACATTTTGACACTTTTTTCTTAGTAATGCATCAGAGTCCTCTTTGGAAGGCAGAGTTCCCGATTTGGTTTGAGATGGATCACAATGCACTAACCTTTTTCTCCTGCTCGAGCTTTAGAAGACTTTTTGGACTTTTTTTCTTTTTTAGAAGGCTATATCAAAACCCTGGTTTGTTTCTGCCTATTTGAACCTGCTCACTTACAAGAGACTAGGTTTCAGGGGCCCATAGTTAAGTCTTTATTTAATAGTATAATTCCTTCATACAGTATATCTGAATTTTAGAAAACTTACCAATACGAGAGAAATGGTGTGTATTTCAAAAAGAATACATGCTGTGGAAACAAAGATACAATGTTGCCATTGCCTTTGGGCAAAAGCTGAAACGGGCTGATATGCAGTTCAGTTATACTTTCAGGGCAGTATACGTCACTGCAATTACAGTCTAGCTCCAAAGTGTAGCTCTCACAGAAAACCTCACACAAATTATCGAGACAGCAACAGCGTAGCAGATATAACAAGCAACAAGAGAGTGAAGCAATTACGTTTTCCTCCTTGTGTTGTGGAAGACAAGTTTAAGAACTATTTAACATGTCTCCAAACCTTTTAATGGTCACAATTTACTGCCTTTTTTAGGCTCCAGAAAACGACTTGGTAAGCCATTAAGCCTTAAAGCAGCAGCTGCTGTTTGAAACTTCTTTCAGCAGCTCTGCAAAAATCTTTTGTCTTTTCCTGAGCTCAGTCGTCATTAGGTTGGATTGTCAGTAAACTCATCACCTGATCCGCAGAATAACTGGACTCTTAGGAACAAAGTGAACTACACACCATCCTGCCTGGACTTTTTCATACAGCTGGGCTGCCAGGGATCTGGTCAAGTGCCTCTTTGCTGGATCCCTTTAAAACAGGTACACCTGTCCTCTACTGTGTAATCACCCCCCTGCCCTGCTCAGGGGCCCCCCCAGATGAAAAAAAAAGAGAGTACAAGGGACCCACCTTGTCGATGAAGGAGGCGAAGCGGTTGTTGAGGGTCTTGATCTGATCCTTCTCCTGGGTGCGGACCACCTGGATGTTGGGGTCGATCTCCAGGTTCAGGGGGGCCAGCAGGCTCTTGTTGACCGAGACGGCGGTGATGGGGGCTACGGCACCTGCGCCTCCACCTACACCATAGCCCATGCCCATGCCCATGCTGGAGCCCATGCCCATGCTCGAACCCAGGCCCATGCCACCTCCGTAAGCCATGGAGCTGGAGATGTAGCTTCCTCCGCCGCCGCCGCCGCCAGCCCCAAAACCGGCCCCCATGCCTCTGTTGGAGCCACCATAGGAGCTCCTGACACTGTAACTCTTCCTGGCCACGCTGGGACCCGAGTAGGAGAAGCTGCTGAATCCCCTGGGTCCAGCGGAGGACGCACTTGAGCTGTAGGTTTTGGTTACTTTGTAGGACATCTTTTGTCAATTAGTAGTTTCTGATGCAAAAGCTTCTTTTTAGGGGGTGTGGGCAAATCACAGGCAGAGGCAGCTCCGCTGTCTAAGAGAGATGCAGGCAGATAGAGCAAAGAACAGGCTGCTATTGCCCTTTTTATTTCATATCAGATAAAAGAGTGGCTAGCTCAGCTCTGATTGGCTGTGGCTCTGAGTGGGGAGGAGCTGGGTTTGGTTTGTAATTGGACACCTGGTCCAATCAGGTCCCTCTTTTGTTTTGTTTTTTTTGTGCTCGGTTTCCCACAATCCTTTTGCTTTGAGGAACTTGTTTGCAAGGCAACAGGTTAGACATAGATTCTTGCTTTCAAGGTTGAAGCCATTGTAATCCCTGGGAATGTGCGTTTTGGACTGCCCTGTGTGCTAAAGTAGAGGGGCTGAGCCTTGTTGTTTGAGAACATTCTGCCTTGATTGTGTCACAGTCCAGTTTGCCCCCACCCCAAGAGCAACCAATGTGCAGTAAATGATCACATTCATTGTTTAAACATTAAAAGCAGGCACTACTAAAAACAAATCTGCCTTGTGCAGCGTTAAAACACTTCCCCTGTTCACTTCCTGAGTTTCATTTGAAATTTCCGAAAGATTTTCTTTTTAACTGCATCACTTAAAAGACTTCACCTCAAACTAAAAAATCAAAACCTCATCCATACCAAAACAAAAGAGAATCATTACCTAGGTCCTGTTTCCTTGGCTTGTTTTGCAATCTTATAACACCTTTTATTCTATATCCCTTTCTGCAATACAGTATTATGGGGTATAGTTTACATTTATTTACAGATATGTGTACAGTATGTGTCTGTCACCAGAATTAAGGCAAACTGGCAGCACTTATACTATAGCATCACAAAAAGAGTAATGTAATGTCTTCTCTGCTGTAACAATGCATGTGAAATATGAAAAGAAAAACCTAAATGTCCTTTTTCCTTGATTGAAACAATCGCTATAATCACTTTTCAGGTGTGGTTCTTTAACATGCAGCCAAACAATAGCTTTTTCTCCTAGTATGCGTGCTGTTAGGTTACAAATGAGGGGAGTCCACCCGGCCCATCTGTCTTTTGTATTCTAGTGTCATGTCAATGCTGATTAACCATTGAACTGATTAACCTGTTTAACCTCATCAAAGATCCCTGTCATTCTGTAGCCACAACCTGATTTTGCAATGTGTTCCATGCACCCACAATTTTTAGTGTAAAGCTGTTCCTCCATCAACACAATACCAAATGTATTTAATTACCATTTTGTTTAGTCTGGTTGTGGTATCCTAGCTGAGCTCTAATCAGCTGTCTGGGAAAGCTCCATCAGTTCCTTTTCCTGACTGGGAATAGCCATGATGCAGAAGTGCAGGCATTATTCAGCAGAAGAAGAAGATGTTGCTTACCTGCAATTGCACGCAGTAATTATTGTTTTTGGAGAGACACGCCTTTGACTGAGTTCACTCTGCCCTCCTCTTGTAGGTAAAGTGCATGCATTTACATGCAAAATCCACGGCCTGCTTAAGTAAACAGTACGACTGTGTGGCATGCTGGATCATCAGTGTGTGATTAGAGGCTATTATCTTCATTCTTGCCTCAAGAGAATAGTCTCTTTTCAGACACTTCCTCACCTCTCCAAAGTATAAATTACTAAATCACGGAGGTTTTCTTTTTAAAAAAATGGTAGGCCCATAGAATGAGATCCTGTAGAAGTGTGTTGGGTAAAATTTTTGCTGTGCTTTTAAATTAATCAAATCTATTTCCACAAAGTTTTATCTGCACCTGTTCAATTTTTGCATAAATGAGCAAGATCCAGAATAATCTGACGGCTTAATGGGCTATTTCCATCTGTGTCAATAATGTTCCAAACGTAATATGAACTAGAAAAAACTAAAATGGTGATGTGGTTCCATGGAATCTGATGTTTTGTTCTTTAAAAAATGTTTCATAATGGCACTTTGCAAAGTGCGGCTGTGATTGAATGTAGATGGAATGTGTTGAAGTGAACTGAGATTCAAGGTAATTCCCAGGAAAACAAAGGTGTTTATTATTAATATTATATCTCAACTGCACTGCTTCCAGAGAATTGCTCTTAAAGTGACTTTTACTTCCAAGGATTATCAGAACGTGCTGTGGTCACTCAGAATTATCAGAACCAGCATTGCCACCGACCCCCATACCTAATGCCAGGAACAGCCTAGTCACTGTTTATCAAACCTTCTTGTTTTGTGGAAAAATGTGCTCCTTGGATTCTGAAAGAGATTGCATTACAAGGTTCAAAGTACATGACTAGCAAGAAATGAGTTAAGTGTGTAAATATAAAACATTCTGTAGTTTTGGGGAAATTTTCAGTGCAGCGAGAAACTTTGATTTGGGTGGAAAGCTGAGGGTGCAAAATGATCACATCTGGGGGTTAAACAGAGTTTCAAGGCTTTTGAATCACGATATTGTACTATTGCTTTATGTTATGAGCTCTTGATCTGCAAGACAAATTCTCTTAGGAGCAATAAAGGTTAAATCAAATTCAATTTCCCAGATCTGTTCCTGGAGAGCTCAGCCCTTGGTTACTCGTATCTCCAAACAGATCTAATTGTTTTGCTTAATTGTACCATTTTCATTAGATGCTGAAGAGCTGCATGTTGCAAGTTGCTTATAAAATATAGTAATTGTCTTGAAATCTGCAACTTTGTAGCAGCTGGAAGAAGAAAGTGTTCTTGGAGGGGATAACTGAGTGGAGGGGATAACTGAAGCGACTGGCAGCTTTAATGACAGCAGTGTCTGAGGATCGTGGTTGGGAAACTGCAGTCTGAAGAAAGGGCACTGGGCTCAAATGATGTGTAAAAGGCAGGAAACACCCTGATATTCGAGATTGTTCCTACCAGACGGTTACAAAGTACCACTGCTGCCCTCTGTCAGACACCCTCATCTCTTACCCACCCCACTGCATTCTCTCTCTGTGAGTCACCAAGTCTGGGTTCCGTAACAGCAAACTCTGCTCCGAAGAAGGAGACTCTGCTGTCCAGGAGCAGGACAGTGCTTCAGCAGCCAAGAAGATCCACCTTGACAGAGCTGCTGAATCTTTGTGCCCCCCGTGTTTCCAACTTTCCAACTCAATTCAATTCAATTTATTTTTATATAGCGCCTTTCACAACCAGGTTGCCCCAAGGTGCTTAACAAAGCAAGTGACCGTACATGTTGTGAATACAGAACAAGAAGGACCAGAAGTCAATGGAGGAGAGGAACCAGAAACTCCTAAGTAAGGAGAAAAAAAACCCTCTAGGGGTCCAAGGTCAACTGGCTGCCCAACCCCTTTGGGCATGCTAACATTTTAAAATTACAAAAAGGACTAAATGAATAAAGGTACTAATCCATCCTTCATGTCTTTTGTATGTCAGTACTCCATGCAGATCTCTGTAGACCAGCAAAATCCTCCTAAATGATAGCTATATCAACGATGTCCCTCTTGGATCCATGGCAGTGATGCAGCATCCAACTCAGATGGTGCCCAGCCAGGGCGCCATCCAGACATGTGGGGAGGAGATTAGGATAGTTTGGTCAGAACAGACGTATCTACCTGGTGGGCCAACACAGCGAGAGCACCAGCAGCCATGGTTGCAGCAGGCTATGATGTAAGGGGTGAGTAGGCTAGGCTGAAGTAATAGGTCTTCAGTCCGGATTTGAAACTTTTCTCATCTTCCCTTTTCAAGCCCCAGACAGAAGGATATTCACTTCATAAGCTGTACTTCTTTCAAGATGTTGTTTCTCCTTCTCTAAAAAAAGGAACAACAATGGAACCAACAAAAAAGAAACAGCTATCACAATCGGCTCGGGAGTGTCTTTCCCCGCCTCTTAAATGCTTCTGGAAACTGCTGGAAAATCCTGAATGCTTGAATTTCTCCTTAGCTTCTCCTAGCTAAGGAATTGCAGACACATTCCTTAGATTCCACAATGTGCTGATAGTGGTAGCTGGGAGCAGTAGCAGAAAATCCGCTGTTACTCTCTGCTTCAGTACATTCAATATTCCATGTGTACTTTGTATCAGCCCTTCTGCTTCAACTAGCGCCTGCCGAGGAATTCAGCTTAATCCGCTCTGTTTCCAAGCCTGAGTGGATAGGGAACTACAGCACCAAGTCTTCCTGAGGTGTCTCAATGAAAATTTGTCTTAATGTTAGTTTTCATGTCTTTCAAATAATAGCTGCACAACTGCATCTCACTATAAATCAATAAATTAAATCAATTACAGCAGTTTTTTTTTGTAACAGAGATGATTGGCATGCTAAAGCCCCCTTTTCAGCAGTCTAATCTCACAAGCTATGGTCATTTGAGATGTGCAATCTACACTAATATACACAGCCTTGTTATGTTGGGAAGAGTGACATGGATACCTTGCAACACCAAGCACAAAATGAGGCAGAATGCAAAAACGTTTAATGTAAGGGGATTGCGACAGGTGTCTGGTGCCCTGTTAAATACTGAGTCACCTGCTCTTACATGTTGTTTTTGTCGGCGCTCTGCGATTTCGGGTTTGCTTGCTTGTAGGCTGTTGTCCGCTGTTGCCCCTTCCTTCATCTGTTCTGCACACCACCCATGGCTGGTTTACTGCTCTTGAGGGATGGAATTGTCACGTCAAGAGCAGCCCTGGCACAATCTGCTCGCGATTCTCGGAAAGTCACTTGTCAAGACTTGTCAGACGGTGCTGATCTAGCAAGAGGCAATGTAAAAATAGAACAATTGTATTATGGAACAAGTAATAGGTTTATTCCATGCTGAAAAAAAGAAGAAAGAAAACACAACGTTTCAAGCCGTGGTGCCTTCTTCAGGTGTCACGTGGAGCCGTGGAGTCACACCTGAAGAACGCTCCACTGCCGAAACGTTGTGTTCTCTTTCTTCTTTTTTTCAGCATGGAATAAACCTATTACTTGTTCCTTTGCAGCCTACGCATGCTGACGCAGCTACCCACCTAAGTTAGACTAGTATTATATCTGGGATGTGGTTTTATTGGGAAGATCTAAGGAGCAGAACACATTTAGCACTTAAATGCTAAAAATAATCTTTGCAAAATAAGTATTGCAAGTGGCCCTGTTAATAAATAATGTGGGTTTGTTTGCAGCAGGTCAGTCCTCTGTTGTGGCCTTGGTTACACACTTCCTGTTAGCTAGCAGCTGCTGTATAAGGTACCTTTTTATCTAGAGAGCTGTGTTTCATTGTTGCAGGGAGATGAATAATGTTTGCAGGCAATTTCCATCTATCAGGGCCATCAGCTTGCAAACAGAGGGCCTCTTTATTCTTCTATAGCATTGCTTTCTGTCTTTTACACTTAAGTGTTTTTTTTTGCTGACAAATTCATCAACTCAAGAGACACACCTTTGTTTCCAGTGGGATACATTTACTGGCGTAGGTGTAAAGAGAAAAAAAAATGACTTTCATACCTGGATAAACACAACATAATTGCTCTGGGGGTGTTGTGAATTGATTAAGCATTAAATGCAGGTTTGACTAGACTATGTGTGGCAATGAAGGGTTATAAAAGTACAATAATGTACAGTATATCTGGACCTTGGCCATGGGTGTAACTGTAGCTCATAACTCGCAAATCATTCAGAGATGACTGGATATAAGAGCAACTGAATTTTAGACTTCCTCCTTGTACATTTAAAACTTCTGTACCTGGAGTGGCTAAAATAAGTAATTCCCTTTACAGCCAGGTATATGTGTACTCAAATATCCGAGCCCCAGGATTCTAGATAGTATTGCCTATGCTCTGTCTTCTGCGGTGAAATAAAACAAATAAAATAAAATCACAAATCAATGCAGTTTCATGCACTTTTTCTGTTAACTTAAAAATTGGAACACATCTAGTCAAGGGCTTTTCATCAGTACTAGTTTACCTGCAAGACAATAGGTGGAGTTAGGTCAGAGTAAGAGCAGTGAAGGATGTTTCTGAGTTGACTGATTATTTCAATGTATCGTTTTATCACCGGTGCTGCTCTGGTGTTGTGGCCACTGTAGAAGTGTTCTAGTCATCTTTTTAAAAAAATAATTCCCCCTGTTTTCTTGCAGGGATTTAACCGTTGTGGCTGGAGAGGTGTAAAGCATTTCTAAACTGCACACCACACCCTTTAAACGGTATGCTGCTACAAGCTGGAAGACTGTACCGCTAGTCTCCCCTAACTGGTTCTTTCCCTCTGGGGCAAGGAGATGACACGCTTGGCCAAGCGGCTTTGCCAAGTCCCTGTCTGACTCAAGGCTACAGCCCATGTCAGCCTGCGCTCAGAGGACAAGCGTTCATTACGCAGGTGTTGGATGGGATGCGCAGACAGTGCTCCTAGTACAGAACAGCTGAAAATCTGCCACTTTTATGCTCATTGGCACTGAAATCCCGCAATGATGGATGGCACTGTAAATGTACTTGGGTTCCCCAGCCCCCCTATCAATTGCAACTTAAGACCATTGTTTTCCATCCCATTATCAGGCATCTGAATCATTCAAATATGAAAACGGCTTCATTTCCAGCTCTGTATCTGGCTACCATGATAACTGTTCTCCATCTGTTTCTGTACCGAGAATGGAAGGATGCACGGAAGGATAGGCAGCTGAACGGCGCAATGAAGAAAGAAGTTCCAGCCTGTGGAGCTTCATGTACTTCTTTTAGCCCAGTAGGACCAACAGGGGAAAAGCCTTTTAGGAGTGTCCCATCTAGGTCCCTGGGAGTCCAGGTGACTCTAAAGCACCAGCACCTGAAAAGCCAGGAGAAGCTGATGATAATAATAATAATAATAATAATAATAATAATAATAATAATAATAATAATAATTGCTTACACTTATATAGCGCTCTTCTGGACACTCCACTCAAAGCCCTGAACCCACCAATTGGTGGGTTAAATGGGTCCAATTAAGCCAGTAACATGCTGGTTCAGCTTATTAAGAACTGTGCTGGAATGAAAACTCACAGACACACAGAGCCTCTGGGACCAGGCTTGAACACCCCTGTTTTAGGTGTTGTGAAGTCAGTTTCTCTGTTACGCCCCAGTTTGTTACCCTGACTTTCTTAACTAGATTCTGTTAAGAATGTTTCTTGAGCTGGGAAAGCATTCCCTGGAATACACCAGGCACACCGCAACGCTTGCCCTCAACAAAGGCGGAAATGAAAGCAGAAAGAGCTTTTGGACTCCTTGAAACAGCTACTACTGCTGTATCCCCACATCCTGAGCATGTCAGCAGCAAACAACAGGGAACTTTGGCTCTGCTGAAAACCAAGGTTCACCTCCCCCTCCCCAGACCATGCTGTGGTTACCCAATCAGAGTGGGTTTAGCACTGCAGCACAGTGGCACAGCCTGGCCTGGATCCTGCAAACCCCAGACTGTGGGGTTTAATAATAATAATAATAATAATAATAATAATAATAATAATAATAATAATTGCTTACACTTATATGGCGCTTTTCTGGACACTCCACTCAAAGCGCTTTTGTCCTGCACTCTGGACTTGTACAGGATAAACCATCTGGGATCCTTTCAAAAAGGGATGTTTTAAGGCTCAAGGTTTTCCAGAGATGCACAAAGGTAGATGTGCTCAGATATGGATTTTGTTTCTGTTTTCGGGCGTTTATGGTTGAGTTCTGCTTTACCTAACAGTGCCCTTACCTGTCTCAGAGGGAAACTTCTTCCTCACCTTACACTTTAGCCCCACCCTGCTGTTGCTAAGGCAACCAGGATTTAACTTGACAGAGAGGTAGCCAGGGAACAAGGCCCGACAAGCCGGCTGTGGGTGAGGGAAAGCTCGGTGTGGATTACATACTGAGTGTTTATTCAGAAATAAAGGGTCCAGAGAAGCTCCTGGGGCAGATGAATATTGGTGGGTGGGGCAGCTCAGCCTAGAATAGTCCTATTGTGAAGGAAAATGACATTAAAAAATGAACTGAGCTTGTTAATGAGGAGGAACACTGCTGTTCTCCCCAGCTCTCAAACGGATAAAGTCTCCCTTTTTGGGTTTTGATATTTAAGGAGTCTAGAACAAGCTGCCCAGAAGAAATGACAAGATGAGATTCTTGGATGGATAAGCAACTAGCAATCAAACATTTCTGTGAAGTGAATGGCCTTCTGTAATGTGTAACTCTTTTCTGTACATTAATGTTAAACATAAAAAGTTCATGACATGTCACCTTCTGAAGAAATATTAAGATTATTGATAATTGATAAGATTATCAGCCTTGGAAAGTTTTCAGGAAGCATGTTTCCAGAAGACTGGAGTAAATTTTCCCTGTGGAAAAACTGTGAGGGCAAATTGCCCATACAGCTGAATTATAAGACTGGTGAGTGGTGAGCTCAGCTCTTATATCGCACAGGGTAGGTAAGAACCTTAGCTCCGGAGCAGTCTGTGGTTGGTATGATCATTTTAAAGAGCTGCTGTAATTTCAAGGGAATGTTACAGGAATGTCTCTTAACAGTAGAAAGTGAGACAGAGGTGTGTAGGAGTAACACTCTTGCTCACTCCCACCCTTGCTAAACATTGTGGCCGCAGCCCCCCACTGTAATTTACACAACTAAGCAAACACAGCCTTCCCCAGCACCCACACAGTGCTGGGTGTGCACCCAGGCCACACCCCTGGGTCATGCCCACACCTGTATCCAGACATAGCTTAGTTTACCCCTCCCCCCTTTTGCACTCTGGTCACGCCCATGCCTGTATCCAGACATTTGACTCAACTTGCCCATCCTACCTCTTGCAAAGAACACCTAGCAACCGGGGCATTGTTTTGGAGGTGCCCCCAAATGAGGCACAGCCCCTTGGAGTTTAATGGACCCGAGTACCCAGTTTCCGAGCCCCCCTATAATTATATTTATTTATGACAGCAGGCCACCAGACCCTCCAGTACACTGTTAAAACAACTAACAACTGCAGCTGTATCACCCTGCAGCTCACAACTGGCAGCCCAATGAAACTCAGCAGGTGTGAGCCTGGTCAGTACCTGGATGGAAGACCTCCTGGGAAAAACTAAGGTTGCTGCTGGATGAGGTGTTAGTGGGGCCAGTAGGGGATGCTCACCCTGCAGCTTGTGTGGATCCTAATGCCCCAGTATAGTAACCCAGGGCAGGAGGCTCACCAACACTGTCTTTTCCCCATCTCATCCTTTCTGTGAAATGTGTCACTCCTCTGACCTTGTGCGGCGGACAGTATGGAAGTTGTTTCACACATAGCCTCCAGCCACTTAACATCTAGCAGTCTCAATGCTGAGATCAATTCGCCTGCAGCAAAGCACCAAGCACGAAAGAAGGCGTCACAAACACCACAGTGCCTGGTAGCTTGGCTAGAGGGGGCCTGAAGCAAATGGTCATATAGAAGGGTGATACTTTATTTGTACCACAGGCTTAGAGCATAATTTGATTGGCATGGTTCACTGCTTGTTTTAATAAGGCAGCGTTCTGCAGGTATGTGAGTAAAGGAGAGTATTCTCTTATGTTCTTACATTCTCATCCAGGTGGGGCTGAAAATTGGAGGTGGAGGAGAGTCCCCATAACCTGTAAAGCCCTTTGAGTGCAGTGTCCAGAAAAGTGTTATATCAATGTAAGCAATTATTATAATTATTATTGTTATTATGTGCCTGACACAAGACTATTGCTTTGCCAGTCTAGGCGTGACAGGTCAGGCCTGTGCCCCTGGAGCTGCCGTCTATAGGCTGTTTCCTGAGGACAGGAATGAATGGGAAGAGAGTTAATTATTGATCTGTTTACAGGAGACGGGTGTGTACAGGAAAATAGAAGAGATCTAGAGGACTGAGCGCCATTGTTCACAGGCACCCTGTGGTTTGATCTTGTTTCAGGCTCAGGCAATGAAGGGAGGGGAAGCAAGCATTCATCCTGTCCTGGGCATGAGGCAGATCGTTCGGCCAGTTAATCCACAGATCCCTTTCAGAAGGAAGAATAACTTTTTCCAGAAAAAGGTCTCGAGAAAAAGACTTGGCTCGGTTTTCACAAATACGAAACAGTCATTTTATAAATGGCTCAATAATTTTAAAAACACATTACGCCGCAAAGTCCATGTTAGACTCGCAGGCACTGACACGGTCTTGGAGGGCAGTCGGTCGCGATTCTGTTAAAATAGCAATAAAATTGCCCTTCTAAAGCGTTGTGGGCTACTGTCCTTTCTCACATCCCACCCAGTGCACCCAGGTTTAACATGACGTCACTGGTGGAGGAAAGCCTTTCTCAACACATTCACTTGTAATGGGCTTGAAACTGAGTAGTGTCACGCACTGAGCTGGAAAAGGGAGTGGTCAGCTGTAGTCCAGGTGTGGTTGAAGTCCTGCAGGTTTTGTAGGTAACATTCAGTCCCCACCTGCCGACGTCCTGGGGGAATGTTCTGTGTTGGTATAGTTAAGGACACAATTAGTGCAATCGGCTAAACCGGATGGACCTGTGGCCCTGGAAGGACTGGGGTAGTCATTCCTACCCTAGGGATCCAGGGTGTCGTGACCCCCTGGGGCCACCGGAAAGTCTTGCTGTCCCGGCCCCTGATCTTCTTAATCAGGCTGCCTGGTGTGTTCTCTCTAAAAAAATACTAATGCTTCTGCCTGGCCTGGTAACGTTTAAATAGCTACTGAACCCCAAGCTGAAGCAGCTTTACGACCACCACCTGCACAAGACCTTGGCAAAAGCTGAGACAGTCACTGCGGAACCAGTGGACCAGATAAGTTCTGCACACCTGAAGTCTCACGCACTTGAAGAAGGCTCCCCAGCCGAAACTTTGTGTCTCTTTTCTTGTCCTTTCAGCCTGGAATAAATCGTCACCTGTTCCAGATAAGTTATACGAGAGCTTCAGAAGTACAGAGAACGAGAAGATTCCACAGCCCACTGGGAAATTTGCGTATGAACAAAAGAAGTTTGGTGAATGATGGGAGGCCATTTTGACCCTCTGGCTCATTCGGGTTTTAGAAGCAAATTAATCAGTTTAAATTAATTTGACCCAGGCTGTTCTGGAAGGAAGCAATGGGGTTGTGTTCTCAGTTTTAAAACTAATATTTGTAATATTCTGTGCGTTTTGCAACACATTTAGCCTCATGAACTTTTGCTGCGGTCAAAGCATTGAAGTGCAATGAAATTGTGGTTAAAGTCTTGTTTGGTCTAATATTGAGCCATTAGGGTTGGGATAGTAAGTCTGTTGACTAAACCTGGCAAAATCATTGAAAACCTTTGACAATGTCATGCCAGTTAACAACAGTACATTCATAAAAACTAATGTAAACACAGAATCCCATATACCCTTTATTATCCCCTATGGTGTGTTTTGCTATAATCTTGAGTCATGTGGGATTCTGTCTTTTGGGGAGAGACTACATACTGGAGCTGTTGCCTGACATGGACTGCACTGTTGGGTCACGGTTGTGTATACAAACAAGACACGAGTGATGTGTTTTTGGGAAAGCTGTAGAAAAATACTCTACCTCATTGTGACATACACAGTGTCACACGCAGCCTGGTCTTTTGCACCATTTGTGTAGCACGTCAGACAGAACGCAAGAACGGTTACAAATCAGAGGAGGTCCATCAATCCATCTGGCCCATTTTGCAATTAGTTTTCAGATTACTGACCAGAGGATCTCATCCAGCTGTTTCTTGAAAGAAGCCAAGCTATCAGCTTCAAACACATGAAGCTTGTTCCAAACTCCCATAACCCTTTAATAATAATAATAATAATAATAATAATAATAATAATAATAATAATAATGAGAATGAGAATAATAATAATAATTGCTTACACTTATATAGCACTTTTCAGGTACAGGTACTTTTTACAGGTAATGGGGATCCCCTCCACCACCACCAATGTGTAGCATCCACCTTTAGGTAAAGAAGTGCCTGTCCTTTCCAGTTATAAAATCTCTTCCACGTAGTTTCTGATTGTGTCCTTTGGTTCATGTTTCAATCTCGATTTTAAGAATACGCTTGGTTGATTTTGTTGATGCCTTAAAGTAACACTATAAAAACACAACTCACACATCTTCTTTTCAAGCCATGAGCAGTGTCATACGTTTCTGTACTACCATAGTACACTTTTTCCTAAAAACTATCCATCTGCCAGTAGCATTCCCATTCCTAACAAATGCTTTTTTTCCTATATGGCTCCAGTAAGTTGAATTGTCTGTGTGGCTCCTCCATTTTAAAAAAAGGTAGCATCTTACAGGCCAGTTCACATTTGGCAGATGTTACACAGTCTGGGACAGGAACTTACACCGATGAGCAGGGTTGGCGTTAGCAAGAGAGCTGGGCATTGCTGCCAAGCCATTCAATGAAAAATAAACAGGCGCAATTACCTGTTAACACCTGAGGTTTTGTTTTCCGTGCATCGCATTCAAAGACTTATTTTGCTGTGGTATAAAAGTAGCTTTCTTTTAAGCTACAATTAGGAAAGCGCGCTTGCTGAAAATGTGCTAAGATGAAGATAAATCTACAAAAAAGAAATTGCTAAAATAAAATGCTGGTCTAGTTTTGAAGGGAGTAAAGGCAGCAAGAGTCCAGGATCATTTTTATTATCTGGCCAGAGGTGGGACACAAGGCTGCACAGGTGAGGACTGGAGCTGTCAAGAGATCCGTTATCTGTGTCACCAAACCTGTCACGCCCAGTACACCTAGAGGGCGCTCTGCTTCTCTCCTGTTCCTAGTTCCCTGTGATTATTCATGTCTTTCTGGTGGGTCATGTTGTGTAGCCTATTTACTTCCTGTGTCTGCTCTGCTCCTCACTCAGCATTGAGGTTCGGATGTCCTGAGACCCGCCTAGCACCAGGTCACTCCTGTCCATGGCCTGAGGGCACAGGTTTCTATATGGCATTTCCTGAACAGCTGAGCCCAGGCTAACCCCTGTCCCACCGCTACACATAGGCTCTTTTCTGCTCTCCTGCCATTCCACGGTTCGTCCTTTCCGACATCCGTGACAAAACCAGCATGGCCCCTGGAAGAGTACTGAGTCTTCACACCTCCATCTGACCTCTTCTTAGTCTTCAGGGCCATTCGGCTCCCCAAGCCCTGCTGGGTAATTGTGTTCATCCGTGTTGCTGCGCACTGCTGTACCACACAACCACTGGCTGAACGATAAAACTCTGATCAGCTTTTGATCAGGAGCTTAACCTGCATCATGCAAAGGGAAGTAAAGGAGGCTCTATAATGCTGCTATAAGCACACAGAGATGTACCTCACAGTCAATGGGGACAAGCAGAACAAAGCATTTACAGCAATGTCTGCAACAGACGTTTGTAAAGGCACCAAACGCCTATAGCGGTCATGTGTGTGTTGAGGCCCATCCCCTCCGCCTGCTGCTCCGTACGTGAATCATTCACAAGCACACAGGCTGCAGCCCAGATCTCCTGCCTCTCGTATTGCTGACACACTGCTCCGTAATGTGCGGCACGTACTCGCACTGCAGCCGGCCACACAGGAAGGGGAGAAACCTGGCAGATGCTCCGGGGCGGCCCAGGGGTGTGTCTCTTCCGCCTCTGATCGTGCACCAGCGCGCGCCAGGCTCCGCCAGCCCCCACCTGTGCTCCTCAAGGCCGCACAGATCAGAGCCGGTGGCTGTCAGTAAACTCATCAATACTCTAGCACACCTGTGGTTTATGGCACTTCTGTGGAAGACCTGTGATTAGACTTTCCTCTCATGTCCACTCTTCTCTCCAGACTTCAAAGGGGTGTTCCGCATTTTTTAATTGAATTTTTCATTTCAATTGAATTCTGGTTTAGTTTCATTTTACTCAGTAAGGAATGCTGCTCTTTTTTATATTTATTTCTGTTCTCTGTTCCTGACAAATATGTTATTTCATCAACTAGCTTGTAGTTTATTTGTTAGTTATTATTGCTTTCTCACTCTGCTGAAACAACCTGAGATCGTTTCCAGCACTAGTGCCTAGTCCTGGCATGTCAGAGTCCTGCAAGTTTTATAGTTGTTCTTATGGCCAATGAGCAGAGCTCTGGAAAGCATGTTCTCCCCTCTTAGATGGCGGAGCGGTGGCTCTGTGGCTAAGGATCTGTGCCTATGGCTGGAGAGTTGCTGGTTCAAATCCCATGGCTGGCAGAAGAATCCTACTCCGTTGGGCCCCTGAGCAAGGCCCTTAACCCCAGCTGCTCCAGGGGTGCCATATAAATGGCTGACCCTGCACTCTGACCCCCAAGCTCCTCTCCCTGTCTGTGTGCCTCATCGGGAGCAAGTTGGGGTATGTGAAAAGACTAATTCCTAATGCAAGAAATTGTATATGGCCAATAAAGTGATCTTCTAGATGTGCAAGCCTGTGATATTGTACCTGTGATCCAATTAAGTCATTCAGAGCCCAGCTGGAACACAGACAAAAGGTTTTCCTCTGTGTTTCTGGGACCAAATAATTAATCTGTCTTGGGACAGAGAGGTGGTATGAATTAGCAAATTGAACTCAGCAAAGAAACAATTAGCAGAAATAATGAGGCACTTGCATGAAGTGGAAAAATAATCTGCAATCAAGTGATACAGAGCAGTGCACCATTTAGAGGAATATCCTAATTAGTTTGTGCGTCCATTTTTTTTCTGTGCAATCCAAATTTTCAGAAATACGGGTCAATAAAAAAGATGGCCTACCCTATTTACAGAGCAAAATGCCAGCTTGTGACAAGTGGTCTGCTTATTTTGGATTGGTCCTGCCTGCTCTTGTACCAATGACACTAAAAAGACTACTCAGTTTTTGAATGAAGAACATGGGCGGTGGTGTTGAAGACACAGGGGTGGTAGTGGAAATATTTGTGCTGTGGGGGATTGAAAGCACAGTGGCTTTTTGCTGGTCACTTTAATTGGTGTGCAACACTGAAATGTTTCCCTACCAGCACTTCCTGTGAATGAGCTCCAGGGAGCATTGTCAGGCCTTATTTAGAGGATCATTCAAAGGTCAACCAGTATGACAAATAACAGCATAACCAGAACATCAGAGACTGAAAAACATTCAACAGTGTGAAATAAGGTAACCAGAGATGATGCATGCGTCTATATTAATCCTTAGGTAGAACAAAATCAAGTCTTTTTGCTTTATCTCTTGAATTGTAGTACATTCACACAAGACTCCTCAAGGGACATCAGTAGAAGTTGACAGGTAAGTTCTGCCAGGGTAACCTGACATCACCCTTTGTTAGAACTTTGCTGTCATGTTGATCAGAAAGGAAAAGCATGAAAATCTTCAGTGCTGACTGCTGTGCAGGGTGAGGTCAAAACGGAAAGGAAAACAGTGTTCCTTTATCACTGCATTGTGAAGTAGGAAGGCAAGCCTTACTTGCAGGATTATCTTGTACATGACAGCCTTGGCCAGTACCACAGGTCAGAAGATTTATAGGTTTACAGGAATCCAGCTCCTCTCCCTTCTTCTGCCTTTCAACTCTGTGTTCAGAACTGGACCTTAAAGATAGCCACACACCCAATCCAGGCTTAACCCTGTCAGGCACAGAAACCACATACTGTAGGTGGATGAGTACAGAGAAAAGCACCCTATGTATTTTTTACCTTGTCTGATGGTATCTCTCATGTTGTGAAATCAATCAGACCGTTTTGGGCTACGGTAGACAGTGTTATACCCTACCGTACCTGTGAAATTGCTGAAGCATGTTCCTTAGTTCTGTAGTCCTTGCACTAAAATGACTTCCTGATAATCCAGCTCTTGTCAGTCATGGGTATGGAGACTCTATCCTCTATCCTAAGAGGCTAAGGCATTACCAGGAACAAAGACACCCCCAAGCTCCATTAATGAGAGCACTTTTTCATAGTGTAAAATCTTCTCCAACACATAACAGGCTTGCTATCCTGCAGTCCAGCTTTTAGTATTTCATAACAGTATATGAATGCATGTATTACACTGTATATCAGAGTAGATATGTACTGTATTACACATCTCAGATCAATCATGTTCAAATTGTACTTTGTCATTGAAAGTAGATCAGGAATTTTCATCTTTTTTCTTCATTCAGAGCATGAAAGGGGTTAAAAACAGGCCGAGAAGAATTTGACTCGGATCTGGCCTTGTTAAACAAACACCAGGCTGCTCCTATAAACTGTTTGGCCTTTGCTGCTGCCTTGACAGCACCCTCCCGATACTCAAGACTTGTTGCTTCATGAATACTTCAGTAGCAAGGTGTTGAATAACACATTCCATGATCACTAAGCAAAGTTCAGCGCTACTGGTGAATTAGCAAGGAGTCATCTTGAATGGAAACATCCAGAGCCATTTTTTAGACTGTTTAGAATATTTTTGCAAGTAGTAGAGCAGCAGTTAGCCTCCCACAGCTTCTGGTTCATGGATTCGGTTCCAGCCTGGGGCACATGCTTGTGTGGAGTTTGCATGGAGTTTGAATTTAGCCTGATCTATCCGCCAGGCCACGGGTTTGCGTTCACTGCCAGGTTCAGAGCCCTTCCTCTCTTTTCCTTCCCAGGTTCCTACTGACATTTTGTTTGTCTCGGGAAGAGGGCTCTCTTCTTCTCTCTGTCGTTAGCATCATTTTTCAACACGCGTGCAGGAGCTTCCCCTGTGAGCACAAACAATGAAACAGTGTGCTGTGTACCAGGAAATATTCTGGCGCTACAGATATGTGCCATATTACCGTGCATGAACCAGAGACAGGTAGGGCAGAAGGAAACGTCTGTTACCCACAGCATCACGCTGGAGATCTCCTAGTGCTACATAAAAAATTAATAAAGCACAACTAACATGGTGGAAAAAAGCATACTTCAAGCTTTTGCGATTATGAGAAAGATGCAACAGTACAATGGAAATAGCTGCAAGGCTCAGGTGTAAATTGCAGGTGACATCGGAGCAGCATCAATCTCTTTTTGGTGCAGTAGTTATCGCTTGATGCTGCTAAGCAAATGTCTTTTTGTGTGATGATTTAAATAGGGGGTGTTGCCTACTCTATCAGGATTTAGTTGCTATCCCCTGAAACAAGTCAGGACACACAGCTTTATACTGGGCTTTTGAGCATATTTGCATACCCAGGATCATGCACCCACTTACCCAGCAACTGATAAGGCTCTGTCTCTGAAAACGCACAGGCTCAGATTATACCTGTATTCCCATTGAATGTGCAGGAGAATCAGTCATCTCAGATTGTTCTCCCCGCACCTATATGAAAAAACATAAATAACTAATCATGTGGTGTTTCAGCTGCAGGTCTCTTCACCAAAAAGGTGATTTTTGTGCATTTCTGTCTGTGGTCCCCAGACCATATTGCAGGATTATCCTGTCTTTGTGCTCCAGAAGAGGGGGTGGAGGCTTAGTGTGCTCCTCTGCTATTCTTTCTCTTTCATCTTCTTATCGAGATCTGGCATGTCTGAAGCTACAGATGACCTGCCTTTGCAATAGTTTGCACCAAGTGCAAGAACAGGGCTTTAACAGGCAAATGTTAAAGCAGGGACACAGACAGAGTCTGACTGCCAATTCTACCGGTCTGTTCTGATGCAAATTGTGTGGTGATTGGAGGGGAAAGACGGTTGCTAACATTGCTGTGTCTTGCAAGCCATTTTCCTGGCTGAAACCCTAGTAAAGCTCACTGGAAACTTTGGAAAAGGCAAGGAAAACAAAACCAACCAGCCTGGTGCATCAAACAGCAGCCTTGCAGTGAGGTATTCTCTCCAAACAGACAGCAGGAAATGCTTAGTTGCAATGACATGTGAAGAAGTGAAGTTTGTGCAGCACACGCCTGGTTTACTTACAGATAATCGTTCTTGTGCTTTGCTGGGTTGACAATACATCATAATCGTTATTTTCTAGCTGCTTACTCCTGGCGATGGTCCTGGTGGTAACAGGCCAAGCAAGCAGTCCAGACTTCCCTTTCCCCTACAACAGTCTCCAGCTCCTCCTGAGGGACTCCCAAGTGCTCCCAGACTATCCCGTCCCCTCCAGCAGGTGTTGGGTCTGCCTCAGTGTCTCTTCCTAGTGGGTCCTACCAGCTACATCGCCAGTGGGAGGCCCCCCAGGCTCCCCAACCAGATACCTGAGACATCTCAACTGGCTCCTCTCAATCCAGAGGTGCAGCGACTCTAGTCCAAAGGTCTCACGAACTGCCGAGCTCACGAAAAATAAATCAGCCTACCCTACAGAGGAACATTTCTGCCTTCCTGATAACAATTTAAATGATCTCTGGTGTAATCAATTGCCTTCCAAATCACACAGCAAGCTAATTAACTTCCACCTGCATTCAACTGTAGTGATAGTATGTGGGAGAGTGGAAGTAGGTGAGATTAAGATCTAACCTTGCTCCCAGGTTTCTGTTATAAACTCCATATTGTGATACTCCAACAATGCAATTGTAAGGTCATAGGCTAACCTGTTTTTACCCTTGTGCACACACAAAGGTATGGGCGGGGCTTTGTGTGCCTGTGTTAAGTGTGGCAAGTTCACACATGAGAAAGCAGGCGAGGGGTGTGTTTAAAAAAAGGAAAAATCCTTAGAAGTCCTTAGAGGCTCATTCCTGAGAATGTTTTTTTTCACAGGCTTTAAGATTTTGTGATCTTATGTTGTTTCTTCAATATTTTGAAGCTTTATTTCGGACGATTACCAGGAAAACGTTTTTCCCTGGCCTTCACCAATCGTGGCCTTGTAATAATCTCCATCTATGAACTGGCTCCATCACTCTGCTCTCCTCCAGAGCATTTTGGAGCACTATGGCTGCTGCCACGTCATCCAGGTGGGGGCTACACATTGGTGGTGGAGGGGAGTCCCCATCACCTGTAAACAGCTTTGAGTGGAGTGTCCAGAAAAGTGCGATGTATCTGTAAGCAATTATTAATTATTCATATTTTTAGGAAATTACAATACAATGACTTACAATGTCACAAAGATGTCCTTACTTATTCTTGTCCAAAGCAGAGATGCAATGACAGGGCAGGAGGGGTTTTGACAGGACATGAGTGGTTTTGACAGAGATGCTCCCACAGATCTGTGCATACGGTATATCACATTCTAGATGCTTACATAATCAGATTTTCTGAACCACTGCTCCCGATGAATTTCCATTGCACTTCTGCTAATTTCTTCTGTTCCATGTTGCTGCAGGCACTCTGTGGCAGTGTGTAACCTCTTTGAATAATCTTAACATCAGGGTGTGGAATGATCCAACACAGCAGGAGCATTAAGTCTTGCAAAACCTGGACAAACGGGTTCAGGTAGACAGGCTCAGCCAGCACTTGACAGGTGCATAGACATCCAGACTGATGTGAGATCCCGCCTGTGCTATTCTGTGACCATCAGCAAGGCATGAGCTCATTGAAGTTCTGTATACTGAACCTCGAACCTTCACTTAAAACAAGTAATATTGACACTTACACAATAATTTATTATTTTTTTAGGGACAATGATCTACTATTCCAAATTGTCACATTTCTATTAATTGACATGCTGATTTTCTGCTTTCATTCAGATGGAGGACATTATTTGTCATACGATGAAATCTTGTTCTTGTCTGTGCACAGTACATTCATAGTACAGTAAACAGTACAGTACAACAGACAACACCACACCTCAGTGTAGACAGTACATTACAGAGCAGTAAATAATAAATAGTGACAGTATGTACAGCCAATAAAAAAACAGAACAATAAATACAAACAGAACAATGAGTACGTGGTAGTGCAGAGTGCACAGGTGTGTTGATTTCTGAGGTACTGCACAGTGAGCTGTAAAGGATACACACTGCACTGGGGTGGAAGCTGTTCTTAAGCCTACTGGTCTGTGCTATAACTGTGTGGTACTGCTTGCCAGAGCACAGGGGGGAGAACAGTTTGTGGCCAGGATGGCTGGCATTCTGAATGGTGGATCAGGCGTTACTGAGACAGAAGATGGTGAGAATCTCATCATACCATACAATGATGCCACATTTATCTCTATACTACAAGATAATGCATTTATATTATAAATAAAAGGGAAATTACATTTGTACAGTGTTTCCCCTATCAAGAAAAACACGGTCAACATTCAAGTAGAAGGTCAATATTTCAGGTTTTCAGTCTTGAGGTTTTGAGTGAGATGTTTTGTCTACTACTAGCATCGGCACACAGGCTGAATAGAAGGGGACCGTGTTCTAGAATCAGAAGGTTGTGACTGACGTTAACAAGTGTTAAGTGTTATCTGTCAGTTCAGAGATGTGTTCAGGAGTTGAAGTAGAGATCCCTGAGAGCAGGCCACCGGACCCTTCAGTATAAGCACTGACTGCAGCTACAGTATATCACCCTGCAACGCACAACCAGCAGCCCACTGAAGCTCAGCAGGTATGAGCCTGGTCAGTACCTGGATGGGAGACCTCCTGGGAAAACTAAGGTTGATGCTGGAAGAGGTGTTAGTGGGACCAGTAGGGAGTGGTCACCCTTCACTCTCTGTGGGTCCTAATGCCCCAGTATACTGTACAAAAGGTGCTGTCCTATGGATGAGATGTAAATCTGAGGTTCTGATTCCCTGTGATCATTAAAAATCCCAGGGTGTTTCTTGAAAACTGATAGCTGCTGTGTACTGATGCACTCTAGCTGGGAGTTATTTGGGTTTTTTTTTAACTGTTCAACGCCTGAACTCCACTTCTGTTCTGAACACTCGCTGCATCTTTCTGTCACCAGACCGTGCAGCACTTGGTGATAGAATTTACCATGATAGGATGCAACATAATACAGAAAGTGTGTTGAACCCATAAATGATTATAATCTTAACATGGAACAGCTGATTCTGCCTGCATTGAGCAAAAGCTTTTGAAGCCGAGATTTATGCGCCCTTTAATTAGCAGGCTGTGTCCCTGGACTTATAGTGCGGTGAGGAAGAGAGATTACTTTCCTAAGATATGATGGAGGAGAATTGGAATGCACATGGGAGGGGTGGAGGAGAGAGGATCTTTGTTTAAAATAAAACAGCGCCTGGGAGAGGCCTTCAGATTTAGGAGCTATCCACTCTTATCTCTCTGCTGGACACCTAAGAATGTGTTTTTTTTTCCTAAAGCTGCTGAGCAGGCTATTACAGGTTTTGTTTTCTCTACAGAACCTGAATAATGGTTTTGCAAGACCATTTCTTTCCTCCCACCTTATCACCTTGTTTAACAAGGCTGACAATGTGCAGGATCCTTGGAGCCTCTGCTTCTAGGGAATTTGAATGGGGGTGGCGATTGAGCGTTTCTTATGCTCGTCTCTGAAAAGGCCAAGCTTGCATTGCGTAGCAGTTTGATGCCTATCTGGTGTTGAAAAATACAGGCTGCACTAATTGTACTTGTGATGCAGACAATTGGTATGTTCAGGCCTGTTTCAGAGGGATCCCAAGTGGCCCAACTGGTAAGGGTGCTGTTGGGGGTACATCTGGGCTGTGTCATTAGTTGACTGTGGCCACAGCTGTAAGGGATATTCTTGGTTTGTCTGGCATCGTCCTTCCAGTCGAGGCCTAATCCACTGTCGGCACGTTGGGACCCTCAGGTGAATAAGGGACCAGGGTGAATAAGATGCCAGGGGATTCTGAGTTGTGAGCGACAGAGAGGACGGCATGATTGGTTGATATGTCCACCATGCTGGGTTATTGCCACACCAGTTAAGAATATGCTGTTTCAAATTGGGAGGAGGGGTGTTTGGTTTCAACAATGTTTCATTTTTTAACACGGGAAATGTGAATGTACATTTTCAAGAAGAAATATACTCTAGGCTGTGCTGGTTCCTGATCAGCAGAGGTAATAGAGAAGCAGGTAAAAAGCCTGTGCTTCGGCTCACACTTGGGAATCTTCCTCGTCTATCTGCTTTGCTGGAGCTTGCAGTGACGAGGGACCGGCAGACGTCTGACGATAAAAGGCCAGTCCTCACGTCGTCCAAAGGGAATTTCATTCCAGATCTTATCAGCACTCTGGGAAGATTTCCATCTTTCAAACTCCATCTCCCGGAAACGCACAACTGCTATCCCCATTACCTGTAAACCGCTTTGAGTGGAGTGTCCAGAAAAGCGCTATATAATATAATAACTATTATTATGACTGCAGAACAGCCACCTCCGTCCAGCCTGGACCACAGGTTCCTGTCCCTCTCATCAGAGAGGCATACAAGTGGTGCTTCTCAGACTTAGTAGGAATAAGTAACTCATCCCACCTTCCATTTCTGGCTACTTTATCCAGTACAGGGTTACTGTGGAGCCGGAAACTATCCCAGCAAGCAACGGGCCCAAGGGAGGATAAAGGGACTCCAATTCATGGCAGGGCACACACTCACACCAGGGGCATTTTTCCCAGAAGTCTACCAGTGTGTTTTTGGAGTGGGGGAAGAAAATGGAGCACCCGGAGGAATCCCACACTAACACAGGGACACAAACGCAAACTCCATATAGACACCACCCCAGGTTCGAAACTGAACCCAGGGCCAAAGCTCTGTGAGGCAGCAGTGCTAACCACTGCGCCACTATGCTGCTGGTGAGTGACACATCTCTAGAGTTATTTCAAATTGTGTTGATGAGGGTGACACCAGAGACTCCTCTAAAAACCTGTACTCCATACTGCCAGAAGACACACCCGTCTTAATCCTGAGGATCATCCGTGTAGGGAACAGAGGGCCTTGTCACGGAGGTGGTGATGTCAAATTCATCTGCACTCTGAAAGGCTCAGCTCTTCTCCACGTGGGGCTGAAAACCTAAATAACCCACAACACCTGATCGCAGATCAAGGGGCGATCTGTGTTTTCCTGCGAGGTGACAAATATTTTGCTTGCAGTTTCTGTTGCAATCTCACACGTCTACGGGGACATGCCCATCTCCTCTGGCTGGGAGCCTAACTCCGTGTGGATGTAGACTCAGAATGAACACTGAGACTCCCTTGAATTGCTAAGGCAGGTTAGTTTTATGTGGCACGTTACAGGTTCATGCTGTTGCTTGGCTATTGTACAAAAACGGGTGTAATATTTGCCTGTTCTGTATGTAGCTGTATGGGGTGGCTCTGTGGGTAAGGATCTGCATCGGTGCTGGTTCGAATTCCGCGACTGGCAGAGGAATCCTAATCTGTTGGACCCCTGAGCAAGGCCGTTAACCCCAACTGCTCCAGGGGTGCCATGTCCAGGCTGACCCCGTGTTCTGACCCCCAGCTTCTCTCCCTGTCTGTGTGTCTCATGGAGAGCAAGCTGGGGTATGTGAAAAGACACAGTTCTAATGCAAGAAATTGTATAGGGATACTACAGTGGTCAGCACTGGGACTCAGCACACAGCTAATAGTAACTGCTTTAGTCTGGTCTAGAGATTATCATTACTTTATTCCATTGGGTCAGCCTGGTAATTACAGAGCCATCTTTTGATTGAGCCATAATAATTAATTAATTGTCAAATCATTCTGGGGACACGGTTACAAGACTAATGGTACTAATGATTAATGATTAGGATTTACGAATGATGGTGCATGCATTCTTCAAGACAATCACCAAGCCTTGCAGCATGGCTACAGCTGGTCTGACAGGGATGGTCACAGGTATGCATACCTTCAGGGCAATGATCAGTGAGAGAGGGCAAAGGTCATTGTGGGCTGTGTGAGACTCTGGGAGCTCAGCCCAGCTGATAACAGACAATGCCTCTAAATCATTACTAAAGGCCCATTTATCTGTTTAAAGGGTCTGTCGTAAAGGTTAACCTTCACACAAGTATGCTGCTCTATTTGCCTTTCCCATCCGGCTCACTCCTGTAGCCAAAGAAATTAATTAGTAACACAGGCTTCAGTTTCAGATCTTTTTTGTGTAGTATAGTCATACTCAGAGCAAGACAGGTTCATGTGCTCCGTGAGGAAAGGAAATTGAAAAACAATTTCACAAAGGCTTGTAGCTATATTTCTGGGAATTTGGATGTCTTCTTGCTTAATCTTCCCAAAAGCAGCTTTAGAAACACAACCGGTGGGGTGTTGTATCGGAGTCACACTCAAGAAGCAATCAGTCTGATAAGCCCAGCTGGAGGGTGAGGTTTGGGGTTTGGGAAATTCCCTGGATCCTGCATAGATGATACAACCCTGGACATGGAAAAACAAACAAAAGAACAAAGATTTAAAGATTTAAAAGATGTCAAAACCTTTACTGCTGAATCTGGGGAAAGACCGTGCTCATGCTACTCAATCATTTTCTGCCCCAGCGCTCTGCACTGGTCTAAGCTTAGCTGCTGGGGAGCGATCCCGCAGGCCAGTATTGATAGGAATGCATTAGTTAAATATCATTATGTCTCCCTTTGTACAAGGAAAAGGTGAAACATAAGCATGTGTACACAGAAAAAATAAGATAACATGACTGATTAAAATCTGTGTGTCTGGCCAAAACACCAGCTCCAGCCATCTTCTTTGCAGTGGAAATGGAAATGAAGGGACAGCATCGGAAACACCCTGCCATGTGCCTGCTTTAACAAGCAGAGGTGGGGCTGGAGTTTCAGGCACCTGAAATAGTTAGAAAAACAACACAACAAATGGTTTCAGTTTACTCTACAAGTTATTTCAAGAAGACAATCTCCAGCTGAGCTCCACAGAGGTGGCAATCACACACTCTGGACACAAACCTACATGGGTTTGAGGAACTGAAACTCCTGTTCCCCAAGTCCGTGTTTGCACCCTGTATTAATGCAGCACCACTTACTATACTCTCACTTTCCGAGGTTGGGCTGGAATGAAATGATCCCTCTATTAGGTATTTTAGAGGAAGAGAAAGTCCCAGCAAAATTGCTAGGTAGGTGATATCCTTCTAAGCAGCAACTGATTGCCTCCTGCAGTGTCCACCAGTGCTCAGTTAGCCAGAACTATTCACTGTTGTCTTGGACTTTCTTTCACATTGTTTTTAGCGATCAGGAGTGCGGGCATGGGGCAATCAATAGGGCACTGCTCTGCATAAGAAATGGGTGTAAATTAATAAGAAGTCTTAACGGAAATGACGTGATCAGGGCACATTTACAGAGGGCAAGGTCTAAGATCCTTCTATCTGAACTGTGAATCAAAATAAGATAACATGACCCGATCAGGAACTCCCGCCGTAACAACCGCATTCCCTTGGTGCTTCCTTACCACCCTAACACACTTCCTATCCCCAGGACCATTAACCAGAATTTTTCCATCCTACAGGATGATCCCTCCATTGGGGCCCTCTTTTCTGATCGCCCTATCATCTCATATCGCCGACCACCTAATCTGCGTAACCTCCTTGTTCACAGCTCCCTTGACCGCCCTCAACAACCATCCACACCAGGCACTTTCCCTTGCAACAGAGCTCGCTGTATCACCTGCAAGTACACAGCCACCACCACACTCATTCAAGGCCCCTCAGGACAAGTCCGGATCACCCAGACAGCATCTTGTACCTCCAGCAACCTTATTTACTGTATCTCTTGCAGTAAATGCCCAGCCATCTACATTGGAGAAACAGGAAGGAGACTCGGAGACCGCTTCAGAGAACACGTCAGGGCTGTGAAGATTAAAGATCTCTCCAAGCCCATTGTTTCTCATTTCACCTCTGACGGCCACGACCACACTAATCTCTCCGTCTGTGTTCTCAAAGACGGTTTTCCGAACTCATACATCAGAAAGACCACCGAAACTAAAATTATTCTGCAGTTAGGATCACACATTCTCCCTTCCCTTAACGACAGACTACTGTTCTTTTAAATTTTCTCCATTCATTGGAAGTTTCATTTCACACCTCTCTGCACCCATTCTGACTTCACACCTCTTGATTGGCCTCTCTTTCTGTCCCCTGCTCCCGCCTCTCACTCCTCCTCCCTCTCAACCTTTGTTCTCCCGCTACTTTACCTTTGCCTACTGCCCTGTCTCTCTCACACCTGAAGAAGGCTCCACGGCCGAAACGTTGTGTTCTCTTTCTTCTTTTTTTCAGCATGGAATAAACCTATTACTTGTTCCTTTGCAGCCTACGCATGCTGACGCAGCTACCCACCTGAATCACACACTCTGGACACAAACCTACATGGGTTTGAGGAACTGAAACTCCTGTTCCCCAAGTCCGTGTTTGCACCCTGTATTAATGCAGCACCACTTACTATACTCTCACTTTCCGAGGTTGGGCTGGAATGAAATGATCACTCTATTAGGTATTTTAGAGGAAGAGAAAGTCCCAGCAAAATTGCTAGGTAGACGATATCCTTCTAAGCAGCAACTGATTGCCTCCTGCTGTGTCAACCAGTGCTCAGTTAGCCAGAACTATTCACTGTTGTCTTGGACTTTCTTTCACATTGTTTTTAGCGATCAGGAGTGCGGGCATGGGGCAATCAATAGGGCACTGCTCTGCATAAGAAATGGGTGTAAATTAATAAGAAGTCTTAACGGAAATGACGTGATCAGGGCACATTTACAGAGGGCAAGGTCTAAGATCCTTCTATCTGAACTGTGAATCAAAGGAAGGAACAGCACTATGAGCTATTGGCACAGTCTCAACCCTGGTCACAGTCCTGAGAGCTAATTAAAAAGCAGAGGAGTTCCCATTCCATTTAGCCTCAATCACATGTTTTCTTTATCCAGTGTAATGCAGGAAACATTTTGAAATGAATGATTAGTTGCTGGTTGGATTAAAACCCAAGACTGATAGTCCGGGCTCCCAGAATGCAAACACTGGGATAAGACGTTTAAAGGTCAGGCTTTGAAATTCCAATGAAAAGGTCTTTTAAGGCAACGAGAGACACCTCTAGCGAGGCACACTGGATTTTGGTGTGAAGCAGTAGCGGAGTGTCTGTGCTCTGCGGCAGAAAGGGGAGCTGCACGTAACATGATCCTGGGCGAGACGGACTAACCTGTCTGGGCTTCACCTGCCTGCCACGCCCGACAGTGACAGGTGCCGATGTGTGGGCAACGCCCCCTGCTGCACGGCGGGGGAAGTGCCACTTTCCACCAGCTGCCGTTAGGGGGCAGTGCCAAATTCAGAGCCGGTTTGAAATAATTGCGGTAGAGTTACGGCGGTAAAAAAGTGTTAATTTCCATAAGAAACATTCTGCATTTTAACGGGGATTCCCCAAAGCTTGAATTGACAGTGAAATATTTCTTAGCGACAAGAATTTTAATAAATTATGTATTTTATATGTCGATCAATGAATTATACAATATTAAAATCGATGCTGCTGAGTTAATAGTTGGAAGAAGTCCAGGGTTTTCTACAATGAGATCCATGGAGCTGACTGTGTGTATACAGTACCGGACCTTGGGTTGATTTCCTATCAGGATTTTTTTTACTCAGGTATCCCCAAAGTGGGAAGCATGATGGTGCATATTCTGTCTGCAGCCTTAGGTCATTTTAGTCAGCTGCCCTCTCTTATGGATGATAATCATGCATGTATGTTTATCAATCCGAAGGTCTGTTTCTAGACTCTTTATAAGAATTTACAATAAGAGGCCTTTCGGCCCCGCAGTCTGTTCACGACATCAGCTTCATCAACGGCTGTATAGGTTGTTCCAGATTCAACAATATTGCTCTATCACTATCATTTCCTAGCATTATTGATATTGTCGGCAGCTGTCTCACCCTGCAACTCACGAATAGCAACCCCCTGAAGCTCAGCAGGTGTGAGGCTGGCCTGTATCTGGATGGGAGACCTCCTGGGAAACTAAGAGGTGTTAGTGGGACCAATAGGGGTGTCCTACTGGGTGTCCCATCCTGTGGAGGAGACATAAAACAGAGTTCCTGACTTTCTTTGGCCGTTAAATGTGCCAGGGTGTTCACTGAAAAGAATAGCAGTGTTAACCCTAGTATCCTGGCCAAATCTCCCCATGGCCTTTACTAATCATCGCCTCCTAATAATCCCCATCTCTGAAACGGCTTCATGACAGTTCTCCTTCCCACTGATAGCTGATGTGCAGTGAGTGTACTGTGGCGGCTGTTGCATCATCCAGGTGGGGCTACACGCTGGTGGTGGTGGAGGGGAGGCCCCATTACCTGTAAAGTGCAGTGTCCAAAAAAGAGCTATACTGTATAAGTGTTTATTATTATATGGATTTTTTTGTTTCCATGATTATTTTAGTTTTCCTGTAATACTCACATCTCAAAGTTGCAAAAGCAGAGATTGGACTAGGAATAGTAGCTCGGCTGTCAACCAGTAGGTCTCTTGTATCTGGAAATGACTTGTGAAGATACATGATGACTGAAAGATGACATGTTCAGCCATATCAGTAATGGACTCAACCAAGACAGAGAAGAAACAGCCTTTTAACCTCAAGTACAAGTCATTTCTTTCCTCCATATCAGCACAGATGAAATCCAGGCAGCACATCTGCTGTGTGTCGACAGAGCAGCATATTTATTTACTGCAGTGGCCCAGGGGATGAGTAATGGGGTGGGTAATGTTCTTTATAAGGTGTACCTCATCGAATAGCTCCACAGCCCAGGCAAGCTGTCTCTTACAGGTCTCTTAGAGGTCACCACTGGACAAATACACTGCCCCACATCCACACCCACCCACTCCTCCTCCACAGACAAGCAACTGTGCAGCAGCTGGAAGAGCTTACAGGATCTGTACAGAACCAGAACTGGGAGAGTTCTGATTGCTTATCTAATCTGCACTGAGTCAGAGAAGAGTCGGGCACGTTCAGACAAGTAGAGTTAATACTAATACAGAATAACGATGGCTGCAATGAAGGGGACCTTTAACAAGCCCAAACTGGAAGCCTCATTGCTTGCCTTTTGCTGGGAGTTTGTGTATTACCGTAGCCTCCTGTCAGATTTCTGAACTCAGTCTCAGACTGGCTTTTGAGTTGTAGGGAAAGATGTGAAACATCGTTCTCATTCTGCTGACGTCAAAGTGCATGGTTCCAGCATGCTTCGTGCGTAGCAGTGTGGCCCCGCGGTACAGAAGGAGCGCATATTTTAAAATCATGACAGCACTTTAAGTTTACTTACATTAATATCATGAATAAAATTTCAGGGTGGATCCCTCATATTTACTGCTGAAAACTTAATCCTTATTTAAAGAGTTAGAATCTTACTTTGGTGGTTTTCTTACAAATGTTGGAAGAATGACTAAGGAGTACTGGAGCATGGTCCCTCTTCGACCTCAATCAACCCTTGTAAGAAAATCCGTTTCACTCTGGTTAAATCAAATTATTGGTTTCAATCAGTGCTGTCACAATTTATTTTTTGTGCCATGGTTACAAATAGTTGTCTGAAAGGAGAAACATAGGTGTAGGATGTGCAGCACACATAACAGTCAGCTACCTACACTCCAGTCTCCAGAGGCAGGCCAGGCGGTGAACCACTGTATGTTGGACAGACCAACAGATGGACACTTACAGAAATAACAATCAAAACCTTTGTGAGCAGGTACTTCCTACCACCCTGCAGTGGTTTTGGAAGGTAGCTTCTGTGCCTATCCAAAAAAAAAGTCAAAACCTTGGGCCTAAATTCTTCATTTGTGGTAATATGCCGCATATCCTGCATATCCTAGCAAGTGACCAGCATTCCAGATCTTCAGCTGCCTGGGAAGGGAACAGTGTGACCATTTTCAGTGTGACTCAGCGCGGCAATGGAAACTCCACAGGGCCCTTTGACCTGCTTGTGATGAGAAGAGAAACAGGGGCTATAGCAGTGCAATACACCCGAGACTCTTTTACTGGATTGGCTCTTTCTCTGCTACTGCCATGCTGATCTCAGCTCGGTTCACAAGGGGGCTAATTTATCCTGCTTGCTGTCCTGTGTGATTTCTCCGGTGACTTTTTCATCACCTTGTTAAACCTGATCCTGGGCATCCTTCTCTGACTAGGAGCTTCTCTGCATTGCTCCTTAACTGCTGTTATAGATCTGTGCACGAGCTGTTTTCTTTTGGCACAGTCTGAAAAGTACCCTTATAACGTCACATCATCATCACATCACTTTCAATAACCGATTATCCAGTATCCAGTCACATTGGATTGGAGCCTATCCCAGCAAGCATTGGGTGCAAGGTAGGATTCACCTTGGATGGGACACTTGACCATTGAAGGGCACACACAAACATGTATGTCTTTGGACTGTGGGAGGAAAATGGAGCACCCAGAGAAAACCCACACATGGGGAGAACATACTGTACACACTTCACACAGACAACACCCCAGGTCCAGAATTCACCCCAGGAATTGAACCCAGGCCTCCAGTGCTGAGTGACAGCAATGTTACCCACTGCAGCATCACACCACCCCTCTACTTGTAATTATATAAATATATGTTTTGTTAGTCAAAACAGCCGGAGCTATTTCTTAAGAACATTGCAACACTCGTTGATGGGAATGACCTCTTTAAAGAGCATTGATGCTATCATAGTGCCAAGGAAAATTTCAAAAGACCCCAGCATATTACCCTCCTCATTGTAGTCTGATTATGTCACACAATATTTTCTGTATGAGGGAAATATCCATCATTTGGAGGAAGAAGATACTGTATACTATTGTGTTTCTGTTTAGAGGTTTTGACTCCATAAAGAAGTTTTGCTTTTTCGATCTCACTGAAAACCTTGCAGCTGCTTAAGACATTGTAATAACATTTAAAAATGTTGCTGAAAGTTTGTGGTTGGGTTACATTAGATAAAACATGTCAGCCAATTTTTTAACCATTACTGGAAGGGTGCAGTCTGTTCAGACACGATATTGTGGCCACATTCCAGGAACGTAAGACATTTGTGACACACTTATGATTTTAGACAATGTAACATGAGTGTGTTTTGGAAACATCATTAAGATGTCAGAACTTTACAAAATCCCATGCTGACAAGGAAATATTGCCACAGAATAGCACACAACATTATATTTTGTCTGTGATTATGTTGTAAAGACTATTTTCGTTCTGTATTGCATTGCCTCTGTACTGAGGTGCGGCATGTTAATTTTGTCTCCATGGTGCGAGCTGGCTAGCTGGGTGCCCACTGGTGCTACATGTTGGCCGTATATCTGACAATCAGGCTAAAATCCATCTCAAGCCGCTGTCCAGCTCATTCTGTTACCTACGAAGTCTTATGGTTGCTAAGACCAGCTCAACACAAGTGGAACTCCAGATTGAGCAAGTTTTTTTTTACCAGAACACAAGGACAAAATTGCCATTACAGCAACAGGAACTATAAACAGCTAAGCTGTTTTGTTTGAAGTCCGACAGAGCAGAGGCACAATGAGAGTTTCATAAGAGTTTCCCTTTCTGCTGGAAATGTGTTGGGTGGGACAGAGCGCTGGAATTCACTGATTTCAGAAGCCCAAGGAGAGTGTTTAGGTCAAGGGTGACAGGCTGTTTTCCACAAGGGTCACTGAGTCTTCACTTGATTGAATTACAAGAAAATGAATGTAGTATGCATAGCCCATACAAGAGTAAATGCACTCCCTTTGGTGTTTTTTTTCTACAATCCATTGTAGCTCATGTAGCATAAAAACCTACAGAAGCTTACAGTGTGGTCTGTAGCTGATATTTCATGTTACCTGTAAAAATAGACCAACATGCTGTATGAGCATGCACATTACATTGCCTTCACGTACAAGCAGCAAACTTATATAATGAACACTTCAGCAATCAAACTGTATATATGGTACAGTCGTAATTAATTGCTCTTTATTTTAGTAACGTATAATTGGTGTCAAGGCAGCGATTCTATATACAGAGGCAACACAAACTCTCCCAGGCCTGTTGCACTGTTCTGACCAAAGAAAATAAACAACTCTCACTTAATAAATGCTATATTTTTTTTATGTGGCATTTTTCATAAAATATATCAGATAACACTGCATAGTTTGCATCGGAAGAGCTATTGGAATGTAAGTTCATGCAAATTGGCTTTTAAAGGGAGATTTGAAAACTTAGAATTCCTGCAAAAACACTTAAAATCCCTGATTTCATAGGGAACAGACATCCTGCATGGTGACATACAGTTCTGGTGCAGGAGCACAGAGCCCAGTAATGAGTGCAAATTACAATATTATTGAAACATTAGTTATGTTCTGTGATGTTTTGTTGCCATTACAGCTGCATTAATTAATAAAATTAATATAGCTGGATAGTTACATGGTAGATGTCCTGAAAAAAATGCCAATATACCAGGAAATATGGAAGTCTTCTAGGGGTAAATCTAAGCTTTCACCAAGCTTTGTATCGTAACAATCTATGCTACACTTACTGTGGTTTCAATAACCTCACTACATTACTGTACTTGCGTTTTTACTGGTTCACTATGGTAAATGTTTCTAGGGCTCAAGGCTGCAGGGGGGAGATCAGAGAAGCCACAGCCTGGATAGTCACCTGTGGCTGAATGGGTGGGCGTCCAGCTCTTTCCCGAGGAGTGTTTATGGAAACGGCGATGGGTGTGGTGAGGAATGTGTAGCAGGACCCTGCTGACTAAGCCAGAGTTCAATCGCTGCCTCGTGAGTGGTCAGTCCAGCGCCGTCCATCCGGGGTTTGAAACACAAACAGCCTTCTTTTGCAACCTCCGCAAAGCTCTTCCCAAACCTCTCCCTGCTCCAGGCCTCACAGCAGGCACAAAAGCTGCAGGAGATTTCTCCAGAACATCTGAAGCACAGGATGCAATTGCATGTCAGCTTTACTTTTGAGAATATTAGGTGGAAGGCTGAAGAAAAAAGTGTTTTCGGCCTTCCATGGCCTGCTGTGCAGTATTAGTGATGCTTATACTGTGTTTAAATCTGGGAATAGTGATTGTACTTCATAGCAGCACAGTCCTGCTATGGTTTCAGGACAGACTTGCATTTCCATTCCACTTAGATTTTGTCCCTGCTGCCTGCAGAAAAGCACACAGTCAAAACCTCTGGTTTCACTGCTTCCATGTGTAGTTTGATCAGGGGAACTTCCAGAAGTCACTTTGCCTTACATTCACAACGTGTATAGAAGAGAAGAAAATGAGGAAAATTGGTAGTATTGGTAATTGGAAAATAACCCCTCTTACCCCCAGTTAATAAAAATATTTTCAAATTCAGAATAGGGGAAGTGGGGATTTGTGTCACAGTAAATAGCTCCCCCTGCATTCTTCCCTGGTGGCTGGTGTTGACAAGTCTGGTGAGGAGCAAGTTTTACTGTAATAGTTCACCTGATTCCTGGTGTTCTAGGCAGGAGCCCAGAAAGATAGGTTCCTGGAGAGATGCTTAATGGGGCTTGTTGTTGAGTGAGAAACAAAATGATGGAAAACTGCTGATCATGGGACAAATTACTGCTTTATCCTGAATATTAGGAATAAATCTAACTTTTATGATGGATTCAAAATGCAATTCCATGCCTTGAGTTCTGTGACAGGTTTAATGAAGCTTGCGTGCCTTGTACTGTGCAGAGATTTGTAGTGGATCTTCAGTATGACTTCCTGCCTTTCCAGATGTACAGCTCTCTGCTTTCCCACACAGCTTGTCAGATATTGCAGAGATTTAGTAAGAATTCCAACTGCTGCCAAGTTCTCTCTTATTCTTTTTCATTTCGAAACTTATTACAAAACTTGACCTAATAGCTTGCAGCCCATGCATATAAATGTATGACAGTTTCAAGTTTCAACAGTGCACAACATACCTTCATTTTAGGTCTTAGGTTTTACTTTCCTCTTCCAATAAGAGGAGTCAGGGTAGCTCAGATGGCAAGGGTGTCTGTCTCCTGACCAGAAGGTCCCAGCTTCAATCCTAGGTAGGGCCAAATCGTGTGGCTTGCTCTAATTCCTTCCAGACGGCTCCAAGGTCCACTTGATCTGCTTTCTAAGTGAGTACCGGGGGTTAATCCTTCTGGGGGTTGTGGAATGTGATGGAGGACCACAACGTCCAGTGTTGGATGGTCAAATGAAATGGTGACCCTTGCCCCCCATTCCCCAGGGGCCTTTATGTCCCTAAAAAGGGACCTTCTGATAAGATCACATTTCATTTGCTGTTCTGGCAAGGAAAATCTTGGGAATTAAACAGCAAATCAAAGGGGCTCAGTGTTTTGGATTGTGAAATATGGGACAGATACACAGCTAACCTGCTCCTTCCTGTTTTGGTGCATTAGTGCAATTTGACCATCGTTGATTTACTTGAAGAAGGAAATGTAAACTGTAATTCAACACGAATTTGCTCTTGGCTCACTTGCTGTGCTCTATCTTGCATCACTGGCATGTATTGACCCACCTGTTACAAGGGTGCCTCATCATCTCTAGACAATGAGACAAAAGTACCTTTTAATGGGTGTTTTCACACTCAAAGAAGGGAAGACTTGCCTTCAGCTTACTCCTGAATGGTCTCCAAGCTCACCGATTTTCTGACAGCGAATGTCAATATTTTTGCTGACGCAGAAGGTTATTCTTAAACTTTCTCATGCTAAAAAAAAGCTGTTATGCAGACAGGTCAGACAGATATGATCCTGGACCAATATGGCAGCTCTCCATCTTCCAGGGTGTGACCTGTCCCCCCCAGAGCTGGTGACCTGGTTTCTCTTTTTATCACATAAGCACAACACGCTGAATCCATTCCATGAAAAGAAATTCTCTGAAATCAGTGAAAGTCATTCCCTTTGCCTCTTGGAATAAACTGTCATGATGTTTTTCTTGGAAGAAACCGTCTCTCTTGCATATCTGACTGAGTTGAGTTGCTGAGTTGGGTCTTTTAGTTCTGGCAAGTACTCTCTGCCAGGCCTCAACCCACCAGCACTGATATCTGGACTTCCAGCCTCGAGCCAGGTTTGAATAACTGTATCATCATTCCAGTCATCAAGAGCCTTGCACAGCCTGCACCTCTCTCTGCCTTATCAAGTAGGGAAGGTGGGTGCCACAGTGAGATGGGGCTTACTAGTTGAAGCAAGTCTGTGGCTTCTTATCTTGCCCAAACACAGAGGAATCTGACTTTCTTTGGTGGAGGAATCACAGCCAAGATCCACATTGTACGGACAGGAAGAGGATTTCCACTGAATTAAAAAATGCATGGGAGGAAATTAACAGTAGTTTCAGCTACTCCTTTAGTTGGCTGAGCATGCACTGAAGGCCGGTTATCATTAGCATGTGTGACCGGGAAAAAACACCCCTGTTGGTTCCTGCTGAAATTTGAATGCTCGGGGCTTGTAAAAGAAAACATTTCCATAATGCAAACTTCACTGAAGCCTTCATCGACTCTGCCTGGGGAGACACAGGGGAAGCAGGGCCTATGGGAAGCATCTGTACACTGGCCATCCACTTAAAAACAGAGCGGATGAGATGAAATAGTAAGAAGGAAGAAGCAGGCTTGTTTTGCAACTTCTCAACTTATTCTTCCATGGAGAGCATTCACTACTATGCTGAGACAAAGGAGTGCATGAAGTGCATGAAGAGTGCATGAGTGCAGCCTCGATTCCACAGCATGTCACATGGATATGCCCCCCTTGTTAGATTTCCAGTTATCACAGAACCCATGCTTTGAAGTTCTTAATTGGCAAATGAGGAAGGATTCCATCTATTAGACATTCATTTCTACTAAGGATACATCCACTTTAAAGTCTTTCTTGCTCACAAAGCAACCTGAGATTTACTTTACTGAACATTTGCAACCTGCACACTGATTGACTGGTTTATTTCTCCTATGCAGCAGTTGTCAGCATATTCTACAGCCAGCTCCTGACAGCCCAATCAATGTTAAATGTATTTGGTGCGGACCAAGGTTGCCCAGTCATGATCCTGGAGGGCCAGTGTATCTGGAGGTTTTCAATCTAACTCAGCTCTTCGTGACCTAAACTAATCTTGTTATTGGTTAAATGAGACCAAGCTTACAATGTCCCCCACCTCTTCAGACATCCCCCAACTATGAATCTTGCAGAAATAACAATCCAGCAGGACCTGGTCTTGGAAAAAACCCTGCTCTACCAGCTTAGCCAGCATAGGTGATTGCTTGAAGAACAGGTTGTGTCCTATTGTCAAGATGTCACCAATTTGAGTATGGGTCTTTTTTGTTAGCAGAATGCAATTCACATTACCCAAGAGGCATTGTGCAAGTTGTCCGGTGGGGTTGTGTGGGTTCGAGCTGCCCAGGATATCCTGATTTTTGGGAAATGGCACCTCCTAACACCTGCCAGGCTTCTGTCAGATTTGGATGACATCAGTGAGACACTACTCCTACATTCTACAGTTAATATAATATACTTAAGAGTATACTGTACTCTGCTATAGGGAACCTCATAACCCACAGATGAACCTGTCGGCAGAGTATGACAGAGGAGCATGACCTCTGATCCTCATTCACCCTGTGGGATACAGGGGTGGCAGCAAACTGAGCTGATAAACGATCAATTGAAAACTTCACTGATGCTCGCAAACCTGATATTTATTGTGTCCCACCAGCTGTTTCACAGGTGGTCTGTTGCTCTTGTTCACTTGATAGCCCCTGTTAAATGAAAACAGGTCATTAATCCCCCTAACCGTCCGTACAGTTGAACAATGAGGTGTGTTCATTTAATGGTGCATGCAGTGCAGTGAGTCCATACACTCCTCATGCTGATCTCATCTCTTCATCATCACATACCCAGTATTTACCAGATGGATGTGGGTTTCACCGTGTGAGCTGTGGTTTTAATGGGAGGAAAGAAAGTACAAAAATGAAAGTCGAAAGCTGGCACAGAGTCAAAAGAGCTGAGTGTCGAATAGATGAAGTCATACATTCATGTGAAAAATGAGCAATAAAAGATGACATTTCTGGAGGGGACATTTGTCTGCCGCATGCAGGTGTTTTCAACGTGAGTTCCAGCTCAGTTTCTCCTTTTTCATTTACCACTGACATATCAGCCTTGTTGTCTTTGTCAACTTCCCCCACCCACCCTGGCACAGCTCATCTTCAGTCTGTTTATACTGAACACCTGGGAAGTATGATTGCAATGTTATGAGGAGGGCTAGCAGCCTCCAGAGTTGTGTAATCAGAGCTGTGCGGGCTAGCGTGCCGGGATGCTTGAGCAGTTTTCTTTTGTTCTGCTCACTGAGGATCCCAGCCCTAGTGCAGACATGCTCATAACGAGAATTATGACTCCGACCACAAGAAGAGTCTGGGATTTTTTTTTCCAACTGGGTCTGAAAGGAATTGCGTTTTCCCAGTTTGAAATGGGGTCCGGACTCCATTCAGTGGAGTGGTGCACGCAGTGGTTGCAGGCTTTCCAGTGGTCTGGACAGGAAGGAATCAAAGGAGACTGGTGGTGCCATAAACATAACTGCTGGATTGTGTCTGAAACCTTTCCGCGGCAGTTCAATTTGCTTGTTAGTGTCTCAGGGGGTTAACTGAGCTTCTCTTTCTTTTATCTTTTTTCCCCCTTGTCTCTCAAAGTGAATTAGCCCGTTTTCCTTTACCAAAAAACAGTACTGTCCTGAAAGGGTTTAATCATGGGAAAAACTCTTAAAACTCCGCCTTTTACACTGGTATCACAGTGTAATAATTGCTGAATTGCTATAGTAAAAACTGTAACATGATATTACCCAAGTTATAATAACACAAGGGTAATCTTTTAAAATGGCTTCCCCTCCTTAATTTTTGTTTGGTGGTATTAATAAAAATAATTCAAATTGTTGATGCTGTTGTGCAGTTCATTAATCCCTGCATTTACCATCGTAACACTGAAAGGAAATACTGTAGAAGTCAGATATCAGGCGTTGTTCAAGCCTGAGGAGCAGGAGGACAGCTTCTGTAAACAGTGATTATCTGTTGACCCTACTGTATGTGCACGTGTACACGGGGTAACAATAACATTCCTCGAGGTCTGAGGTCTTACAATGTGCAGAATGAATTGTTTCAGCCTGCAGCTGTGAATGAGAGCTCTGTGTGACTGGCTGGACAAGTTACCAGCTTCCCTCCCTGCTGTAGGAATACCAAAGATGATTCTGTGATGAAAGGTTTTTCAACCATGCTTGAAATGTCCCTTTCTGTTCAATAACCTTAGAAGATAGTGGCAACACGAGAGCACTGTTGAATGAACAAATTAACTGACATGCCATTCCCAAAAACACACACCATGGTCCTGGGAGGGGTGTCCAGCTGTTTGTCTTACAGCGATCCCTCTGGATGGGTGTTTCAGGGTGCACTTCAAGGGTGGGTGCCAGGACCTTACAATGTGTGTGATAAAGCAAAATAATTCATAGTGATCTGAAATAAGTGAAAATAAAAAAATGTTCAGGTGCAGGTGCAATTTGCACCTTAATTGATTTTAGTCAAATTCTGGAATGCCTAAGTAATTCTGCTAATTTTTCAGTGAAATAATTTGCTTAACATTTTTAGTCAAATGTCTTAAACACCACCACCATCCTTCTGATACAAAAGCATCAAAAATGAACAGCAACACTTTTTGGACATCTTTAATTTGTTCACTTTAATGGATCGCGGCTGTTAGTAGTTTGTTAGTATTTACAGAATAGTAACAGGTGAAGATGAAATTGTAAATTGCTTAAGTCTCAGAAGCACTGGATAGTCAACTAAGACAAAGTAAACTAAGACAAATTATTCTTTACTTATTCAGTAACCTAAGACTAAGCCTTTAGACAAGCCTGTGTTTTATTGTGGTGTAATGGGGGGCTGTCTTGAAACAGGAATGCACTCCAAGCCGAGACCCTGTCCTCCCACCCCCTCCTCAAACTGGCTGTCTGAGTAATTCCAGTTCAGCAAGGGGGGAGTTCTGCTCCTGTTTTCTTCCAGCCCATCCCTCTGATCTCATCGCCAGCACAATCGCAAAATTCCTTTCTACACTCCATGGGCTTCTTCCACCTCTGCTCTGATCGTGAGGCGCAGGGTTGAGTCGCAGAGACGATCGAGGGGGGGACAGACAGGGGCAGATAAAAAGAGTGCCCCTGACTCTGGGAGTTTGAAGCTTGAAAGCAGCTGTTCAGCCATGTTGCAACATCTGGCTGTGGCGCTTTGTACGGATGCATCCCTGCCCAGAACTCCCACCCCATCCCTTCGGAACAGTGCACTACTGCCTGGGAGCACGTCAGCTCCCTGCTCAAACCAATTCCATGGAAAAACATGAGGAGGCTTTTGTCCAAACTTTCGCTTTCCTTTCATGATGTATTATCGTTAGGCACTCCTGTGCCTGATCAAATCTTTCGAGATGCTCTTGCGTGTTGAAAAATGAGATAGGGCTTTGGCCTCCGGCGTTGGTCCTTATGCTTACCTTCCCTCTGGATTTGTTGTTTCAAGCAGGGACACAGGCCCGCGCATGTCTGTGCTCCTGAAAGAAACTGTGGAAAAGTGCGTAGCCCCATTTTCAGAATAGGAAGGTTTCAGTGATGGTTTTGATAACTGCAGGTTTGCACCATTTACTTGCCGATGGTGGCCTCACCGCTTCACAACCAAAATCATTTAATGTATCATTTTCTAGAAAATAAACATGAAATGCAGTTTGGAATGTGTTTTTTTTCCCTATCACTTTATTAACTCCTTACAATTTCTTGCATTAGAAATTATCTTTTCACATACCCCAGCTTGCTCTCCATGAGACACACAGACAGGGTCTGCCATTGTACAGTGCCCCTAGAGCAGTTGGGGTTAAGGGGCCTTGATCAGGAGCCCAACAGAGCAGGAATCCTCTGCCAGCTGTGGGATTTGAGCCAGCAACCTTCCAGCCACAGGTGCAGATCCTTAGCCACAGAGCCACCGCTCTGCCCCACCCCAAGATCGGTGATTTAAACTATCTACTTAACCAAGCACTAGTGTGGTTAAATGAGTGTTCAATAAGCACTGATTAAGAAGCAGCGCTATCATTGTTTATTAGGAAACTAATATATAACTGTTCTTCAGAACAGGCTGTAATCAGGGCGGTAATCACAAAGGGAGATCTACAGTCCTGCGGCAACTCACAGCCAAAAGGGCACATTTCTTATGTGCAAAGGTTGAGAATGGGACGTGAAAGAGTGGGAGTCTGAAACTGGGCTTTTTCTCGGCACGGCCTTCGCGTAACAGGACACTAAGCGGATTTGGAGGCTCTTTTGTCCAGCAGGGCGGAGAGGCTCTTGTTTCTGGTCCTGGCTCTCCTTCACTCCCTCTCATACTCCCTTACTTACTGGCCACTTTTTTGTGAGGTTAATTTCACAATCTCCCTTCTCCCTTCAGGGCTGGATAGGAGAGCAGGAGGGAGGGAAGGGGTGGTGCTAAGCCTGCCTTGGAGGTGGAGATTTGAGCGCTGAGTATAAGGCAGGCAGCTTAGAAAGCCCCTGCTCTGTGTCCCTGTGCCTCAGCTACTCCAGGTCACTCTCCTGTGTTTCTTTCTCTCTGCCAGCCAAGACTCCCCCTTCTCTCGCCATGAGTTTCAGCTCCAGCTCCTACTCCATGCGGCCGGCCGGCTCCATCCGCACCACGCAGATGATGGTCAAGCGCTCGGTGCCCCTCAGCAGCTCCGCCAGCGTCTACGGGGGCGCCGGGGGCCGGGGGTCTCGCATCTCCCTGGGGGGCTCCTCGGGATTCGGCGGGGGGTTCCAGAGCGGGGGCTCCTTCTCCTCCTCGGTGTCGATGAGCGGCTCCGGGGTGATCACCAACGAGAAGGAGACCATGCAGCATCTGAACGACCGCCTGGCCTCCTACCTGGAGACGGTCAGGAACCTGGAGCAGGCCAACAGCAAGCTGGAGCTGCAGATCCGGGAGGCCCTGGAGAAGAGGGGGCCTGCCGCCCGCGACTACAGCAACTACGACAACATCCTGGATGACCTGCGCAAGAAGGTGGGTGGGCGCCGCGGTGTGGGGGGCGGGGAGTGGGGTGAGGATGCTGTGCGGGGTTGGAACGGAGGTGGGCTCTCAGGGTTCACACAAGCAAGGTGAGCTCTCCCTTAACCTGCTCTGACTCCTCCACTCCACACTGATCCAGGGGCTGCAATCTAACCAACCACCACCTGATCATTTATCTTGAAATCTACCCTGTTGTGCTTTTGCACGTGAAAATAAAAGAGAATGTATCGGTGTATTAGTGCATTGTATCTCAAGAAGATCAAAGCAGAAAATCACATGACCAAGGTTTAGCTACATAAAAAATCTGGACAGGAAGAGAACCGGTAAGTCTTCAGCCTCCCTTAAGAATAGGAAGTCTTGAATCTACAGAGAAGGTCCAAATCTGAAAGATTCACTGTCTCATTATTTCAGGGCCAGTGTCCCCTCTGTCCTCTTGAAACGAAAAGAGTCAGGCCACAAACAATTCTGCTTTTGTCTTCATGTGCTTTATAGATCCTTGAGCTGCAGCATGTCTAGACTCTGCAGATTGTTCTGCAAATTTTTAAAATTTGTCAATTTTAAAAAGAACTGTTATCCTGAGAGACAGTCATGAGGTAGACAGAGCCTAGTTGGTGGTTAATTCATTGGAACAAAAAAAAAGAGTGTTTTTGCACTGTTTTATCTCTGCTGTAAACTCGGTGAATCTGGATACAGTGAGAGAACAATAAAGCCTTTAAAAGCGGATAAAGTTTCAAAGTGCAGGAAGTGCAGGTCTGCGTGTTTGAAAGTAAACAATGGTTTTAAGTAGAGGTGATGATTAACAGTCAATACCCCCCTCCCCACAAATTATTGTGTTTTCACACTTGGGTGGGTCCAGTGCTGTAGAAGGGGGAAACTTATATTACAGTGTATTCGCACCGCAATATATTTTCAAAGACAAACATCATCAATCATTTGAATTTATACTCACAATTACTTTTCCTAAGGAAGGTTCAGGGGTTTACTTTGCAATTAGGGCTCCACAGTTGGTTGGTTCACTTGCAAATGTACAGTCTCCCAACAGACAGATCACAAGATAAAATATGTGATAATAGCACGTCCACATACCTAACAGTCATTTTGAATGACATTTATGGAGATTAAATATCTTTATTATTAAAGCTTGCGTAATCCTGCCAGACTTGAGCTCACACTTTCAGTTCATGTGCAAGTCTGTAGGACTGGGAAAAGTGAACTTAGCTTCCAGTATCTTTTTTAGAGCATTCTGGTGGGTTAATAACTAACTGGAGCAGGCTTGCGGACCACTTAAGATTCCTTTTTGGTGTTAGCCTTTGTAAGGCACTGTGTACGATACCATCTAAAATATAGCTAGTTAAAAATATAACCTAAGGATATGTAAAAGAAAATTTAGGAGGCTGGCATTTTGCTCTCTCTCTCTTTGCATATTCACTCTTGTCTTTTTTTACCTTTGCAGTTGGTTTATGTAGAGACCGTACAGTATAACACTGGCCTTTTGGCTGGGCTGTGAAGAAAGCTCATTAATGTTTAACTTTGCAGTTTTGCCATCAGAGGCCAACTGTGAAAGAAGGGGCCAGCGGTCAGCAGAAAGGAGCTCACTTTACCTGCCTGCAGCCCACAGGGAGCATCTGGGAGCTCAAGCTGTAGTATTGGTCTCATCTGACTGGCTTGAATCTGGCCCTGTTGGGTACATGTTAAAGTGTGACACATCTTCCACCTGACTCTGTACCTCACACCTGTGGCCTCTCTCTCCTGTAGATGTACAGAGCCTTGTAGTAGTGTCCATCCCAGCTCCGACAATAACTGGGAAGGCTGGATTTCATAAAAACAATACACAGGCGCAGAATCCCTCATGTAATTTGAGCAATGCATTCCATGAGCTGGGACCAGGAAGCTCAGTGACTAAAAGAGACCTGGCTCACTGCAATCTAGGCACACCTTAGACCAATATCAGTGACCTGTGAACCACAATCCAAACAAACAATCCTTCTCCAGGACTGGGAGCCCTGTTAAAGTCTTAAATGGAGGATGACTTGGCTCACTGAGACTCACTCCTTTTGTCTCAGATCTGTCTCTGTTACATACAAACTACCACACAAATGTACTGACAGCACAAGTTAACACACATATCGCCAACACTAACCTACTACTGCTCAGATCTTGTTGGCTTCGCCCATGAAGTATACATAGTGTCACTCTTCTGCTCTAGCATTCAGTGATTCATATAAGATTTACTGAAGTCCGGGAGCACGGAGTCCTGGATTGTCCATAGGGATTTGCATTCACTAAAAGGGGTTTGATTTTTAAAAATCATAAGACTAAGCAAACTATTCAGTTCAGCTGTTTACAACCCAGAATATTCCATCACACTGCATGACTTCACTGCAGGGCCATGCTATATGTGCAGTGATGCTGAAGAAGACAAGCGTTCAAACCTTCTCAGCTACTGTATATTGAGTCTTTGAGCAAGCGCCAGGGACTGACGTCCACTGAGAGGGAAAAATGCCAGCAGTATCCCGGAGGAATGCTTTAGATTTTTTTTTTGACTAAACTTGGTAGTTGTGAATTCTGCTGTTGCTGGGGAGCGTTCAGTCAAGTAACTCGAAAGAATGCTTTGAAAGCGCAGTATTTTGGCCAGGGCACTGTTCCCCTTATCACACCCCAAATGCAAAACAAATGTCTCTGTGAATCTCTGCAGGATTCAAATGAGCGGGTGTGCAGTTTGGTATCATTAGTCACACCAAGCCATGTTGAGAGCTGCTGCACTGTAGCCATATAAGCATACAGTCTATACAATTGTGTAAAATAGCATACAGGTGCACACAGGAGCACACAGAGCTGGAATATTTTTTTCCAGGTTTTAATGCTGTAGCCCGAGATCGTGGATGTTCACTATAGTATGAGTCAATTAACTTACTCTGGAGGTGGAGATGCGATGACTTTTCAAAAGAAAATTTGATGTGACTGAGAAAATTCCTCAAGTGTGCCAATACTTTAATCCAATCTCTACAAAGTCAGGTGTATTGTGACCTATTGCTTATGGAATGTGTTTCATTGTGCGGGACATTTCTTTCCTTATCTCTTAAAGTTTTGCTTTTGTTCTGCATGAATTAACTTTTCACATGCTTTGACTACATAGGCATTTATTTCGGCTCCTGATTGCTTTGCCTGCTCAGAACTAAGAGAGGTTTTCTTACAAAGAAACAATAATTAAAAAATAAAAGGCCTTTTCTGCCATTTTCTCTCAGCTTTTACACTTGCAAACACAAGAACAGCTGGCAAACGAGAGGAGGTTCAGATACCAGTTAATTGATCCAAGCATCTCATTCAGCTGTTTGTGTGGCTATTATTGTGTGGCTTCAATAATATAGCCGGGTAGCTTGTTCCACACTCCTACCACCCTTTGGGTAAAGTCATACTTCCTGTTCTTGGTTTTAATTGCACTTCCACATGTACTCTGAGATTAGGTATAAATATCTCAAAGTAACCTTCCTCTTCCTCTTTCCCGTCAGGTGTTTGACATGACTGTGGACAATGCCCGTCTCGTGCTCCAGATTGACAATGCCCGGCTGGCTGCTGACGACTTCAGAGTCAAGTACGTTCTTCTGTCCCCTTTACTGATGCCTAGCAAAGAGGAGGGAGGGTAACTAAGAGAAAGGGAATGTTCAAGATCATGCAAAATGTGGCAGAAAACCAACATGCATAAAATATTACTACACTGTTCAGGGCATGCAAAAACAAAAAACTGCTTTGTTAAGTCTTCTCTCTCCAACACCACACCATGAACAGATGTAAACAACACAACTACAAAACACAACTACAGCTGGACACTTAGTCTTGTACATCACATACTGTAGGGCCTGATGGAGTCACTTTTATATTTCAGTGCTTGGTAGTTTAAAGTGGCCCTAGCATCCTTTGAAATGAAAGGCAGAATAAAAAAGCAAATAATTCATTCTGTCCAAAAAGACATCGTTTTTTATTTATTTTTTAGATGTAAGGAGTTCAGTGGGATTAGCAGAAGATGTCCTGAGGACTCAAGTCAAGGCACTCTGGTTTAGGAGATTCAGCTTGTGCCCCCTGTATGTTACTGACCTGGCTGTGTGTGTGTGCACCTGCAGGTTCGAATCAGAGCTGGCCATCCGTCAGTCAGTAGAGGCCGACATCGCCGGACTGAGGAAGGTCATCGATGACACCAACATCGGCCGCATGAACCTGGAGAGTGAGATCGAGGCCCTGAAGGAGGAGCTTGTCCACCTCAAGAAGAACCATGACAACGTAAGGCGGCACCAGCTGAGAGGGACAATATCAGCAGTGTTGGCAATAGCTGCTTCTAGTCTAGTCTAGTCTGCTGTTCCTTATTATGGATGCCCAGACTGTTCATAGATCTATTTCTAGGGAAAGATTTCTACCTGAATGACTGTGGTCTGCCTCTGACCCTTGCCTTCCCTTTGCAGGATGTGCTGGAGTTGCGCAACCAGGTCTCCCAGTCTGGGGTGCAGGTGGATGTGGACGCTCCCAAGGGGCAGGACCTGGCGCAGATCATGGCCGAGATGAGGGCCAAGTACGAGAAGATGGCACAGAAGAACCAGGAGGAGCTCAAGGCGTGGCACGAAACTCAGGTACCAAGGGTCTCTTTTTCTCAGATCACTTTGTAATTTCTCATACCTGGGCGGAGGCAAGAGTACCTGGCTCACACACCTCCATCCTCTTTCCCTTCAGTCCAATTATAAGACATTCGTATAGTATAATTGTCCTTTTATTTGGAGCCTGGGATAATGGCTGGAGGCCTGTCATGTCTGTCTGAAGCTTAGAGACTCAAAGTCCTCATCAGACAGTTCGTGAGGAGAACTGCTTCCTAGTTATTTTCATCCAGTTCATTTGAATTCTTGTTTTAGTTTAGTACTGATTAAAGTCCCATTTGTAACTTCACTTACAGAGCTTTGAGGTGGACCTCAGCATTAACAGACACTCTACACAAACATGCAAACTGTCTTCTGTCCTGCATAGATGAGCCCGAATCTTGGATTCCATCACAAAATTCAAATCCAGCCACTGTCCTTGCGTCTGATGCCCTAGGGGTGTGTCTCTTTCCCTCCCGCTCCCAGATCACAGAAGTGCAGGTGCAGATGAGCCAGAACACAGAGGCCCTGCAGGGCGCCCGCACAGAGGTCACCGAGCTGCGCAGACAGTACCAGGCCCTGGAGATCGAGCTGGAGTCTCAGAGAAGCCTGGTAAGGACTTCCCTCCTGCCACCCTTGATGGAGGCATCAGTAATCACATGTGCAACGTGAAGCCTCCATGTTCGCCAACCTGCAGAGGGCTCACGTCTCCGGGGGTCATGGTCTTCATCAGCTCTTCAGGCTGATCTGACAAGGACAAGTTCATCTTGACAAGTTTAGCCAGAGCTCGCTTTCCTGCAGGTTTGAATAGCAGTTAAAACTTTGACAAGACGTGCTCATGTGCTCTGTTGCCTCCGGTCTCTGCAGAAGGCTTCCCTGGAGGGGACACTCCGCGACACCGAGCTGCGCTACAACATGGAGATGGAGAAGTACAACACCATCATCATGCAGCTGGAGGGGGAGCTGGGCCAGCTGCGCAATAACATTCAGCAGCAGGCACAGGAGTACGAGGCCCTGCTCAACATCAAGATGAAGCTGGAGGCCGAGATCGCAACCTACAGGCGCCTGCTGGACGGCGGAGACTTCAGGTAAGGGAGCCGCGCTCGCCTCTCCTGATCAGAGGTCTGGAACTTGTCTCTCGTTGGTCAGTAGGAGCTGTCCAACAAGGGGTGTTTCGCCTGGTTATTTTGAGCGCTTTACACTTTTGCTTTCACATTGTTTAATCACGATTTCTCTGAGGCACTTCTGCTCTGCGCATTGGGGATGCCATTAGTAGCAGAAAACAAGAATCCTGACGTGGTGTGGTTGTACCACACAGCGCTTCTGTAAAACTGGTGCAGAGGATGGTGTGATCATGGCCTAGTGCTGTAAGGCAGAGTGAAAATCGTGGTAAAACCCAAGATAGACTTGTAGAGAAGGAAAAGGAAAACCATGGTAAAGGTGTGGAACCAATCACATTTGTACAAGTAAAATAACCAGCACCATCGCCACCCGTGAAAAGCGAATTTTGGGTTTTTAAAACGGCACAGGTCAGAAAGTGAATCGGGCAAAAGACTGACCATATTCATAACACCTGGTTATGGGGGACAGCAGCCAAGTGCTTGGGCCGTGCGTCGCTCGGATGCATGATCTTTGGATGTTGCCCATCCCGTAATAACTGTCCCGTGCTCGTCTTCCTCTGTGCAGGCTCCAGGACGCACTCGAAGACCAAAAGACCATCAAAACCAAAGTGACCGTGACGCAGATGGTGGATGGGAAGGTGGTGTCGCAGAGCTCCGACACCAAGGAGATCAAGTCATGAGCCCCCAGATCATGTCCCCCCATCCCTGTTGCACAGTGGTCAGCATCCCTGATCCCAGAGAGCCACACTTCTGCAGAATTGATTGTGCTGATCAAGTGATCAGTAAGCAGAGATTTACTAGAGAATACTAGCTCTTAGTATACAAGTCTAGATAATGGAACAAGTCATAGGTTTATTCCATGCTGAAAAAAAGAAGAAAGAGAACACAACGTTTCAGCCGTGGAGCCTTCTTCAGGTGTGGACCTGGTGTAGGCACCTGAAGAAGGCTCCACGGCCGAAACGTTGTGTTCTCTTTCTTCTTTTTTTCAGCATGAAATAAACCTTTTACTTGTTCCTTTGTAGCCTACGCATGCTGACGCAGCTACCCACCTGAACTACTAAAGTCTAGATAATGTCTCAGTGAAGCCATTTTGAGCTCTGCAGTAAAAACACAGAAGACAATGTGGTTCTCTTGGACCAGGGTTAATTAATGCCTCTCCGCTAGCCCGTGTCGTACCCTCATCTCCTGAAACAAGAACCCTCTTTCTTGTGCCCCACTGGGAACCCTCCTTTCCCCACCCCACACCCTCTATCCCCCTCCCCTCTGTCCCACTAATCCTCGGGAGAGGAAGAAGAAGGTGCTGTTCACTTGCTGTATGGATTCCCAATAAACTTCTTTTCTCTATAAAGTCTGGCTCCTGTGTTTTCTGCTGCCCTGGTCCTTGTGATGTATAGTTTGAACTGTGGTTCTCCTGCACAGCTCGTGCAGAAGCATGGAGAGCTGGGGGGCACCGGAATGTTTCCGAGCTCCGCCCCCCTGCTAGCAAGGCTGTGGAGTGATACGGCCGCAAGGGGGGACCCCACGCCCCACTTTGGGGCCCATGTTTCCGCTGCTCTGTTGTGCTGCAATTCAGTCAGAATGTAGGAAATCAAAAGTGAAGTGAATAAGGTAAACAAACATCATGGCCAAAGTAGATGCTCCTGTTGATTTATACTGATTGTGTCATTAATGCAAGTGATGCTTTTCTTATTTACTTTGAGGTTTACTATCAAGTCTATAGGATAGGTTTGTCTCCTAGAGGGAAAGATTTGTAAAAGTGCACAGCGGGGCCAAGAGTGACTAACAGGATGCTTAAAGAGTGTGGGGTGGTTAAGCAGGCTGTTCTCATCCCAGCATCAATTTCTGTAAGACAGACAGGTTTTGAGCTGTGATGCTCTTGATGATTTGTCCTATCATGCCAAAAACTTATGAGATCATTTATTAGCGCTGGGACACTTGGACTGGGGAAGGACTTATGAGGGATTTCTGTGTTTTTTTTACCATGCCCACACCATTCTGGGATATGTCATCCAGTAATTTTTAATGTTTTACCTCATTGACCCAATACATGGGATAAACTCCTGTTGTCAGATCCCAGTGGGTCTCGCATTTAATTTTACAAGATGACAAGTCTGAAGAAGAATTGCAGTGAGGTAATATCAAAAGGATATGTTTGCCAAATATCCCTTGCTCGATATGTATGAAGATGGATTACAACGGCTCAAGAGCACCAAGTCCCATGAAAGGCAACAGCTTCTTATTAACTGGTGCCTATTGAGCTCAAAAGGTCTCAGAAGGCCAGTTCTTAACTAGCTTTAAAACCACCAAACCAAATAAGGAGACCAGTTTCTCAGCTAAGCTCCTTTTAGTCAGATAGCATGGAGTGTTCCCTCTAAGTACTGAACAAGTAAACTCTTAAGAACATCTTATCATAATTCATTTTCTGTCACAGCTTGTGCAGTGCATGATGATATGTGTTGGTTCTAAATTAATGGAGTCTGTAACAAACGTTCAGGAGGGATGACGACAATCAAGTTCAATCAGACTCAGGCTGTCAGTAATTAGCAATCATCCTGACATCATTTCTTCTCCTAAACACTATAAATACCATACGTGATCCCCATCGCTCCCACACCCCACCACCACCTCTGCAGCTGCACCTTGGTCACCCCTCTCTCTGCATGAGACCTGTGGCCAGGAGGTTAGAAACTTCTCCAAAATGTCCAAATTGCTAGGAAATTCTTTCAGCAGGATAGTTGAGATCAGAATATAGTTCTTGATTTTCTTCTCCTTCTTGTTTGTTTTAACTTTATTCTTGTGGCCCTTTTTCTGAGTTTCACCACCCATTCTCCTTTTTTTTCTAGAGTGCTTGTATACTCTGTGCCATTGCACCATAAAAGCCACTATATCAAATAAAAGTTAATTGATTCAATCTATAATGATAGGGCTCATTCATTCCTGACCTAAAGTGTTCTTTTAAAGGGTGAAGTTACATTTCAGCAGGGGTGGGAGTCTGGTTTGTGGTCTGAAGCAAAATCATTTGAAACCTGCAATTTCTAAATGATCTAAAGTATACTGTAGATTAAACACCATGAATCCTATCTTTTCTCTCTCTGCTTCATATCCACGTGTTTTCATTTACCTTTCCCAATCTAGACTAGAAGAGTCTACCTCTCCTGCCCTGGAATTAATCTGAAGATGACTCAACGCCCAGCTGTTGTGCATTAGGTACCATGAAAGTACATGTTTTTCTACATCAGAGTCTCCCTAACACCGGATAGCAGGCATTCTTCAGGCAGGTGGTGCAGGACTTTAAAAGAGATCATGGCAGATCCAGATTCAGTACAGCCAGACTTCAAAGTCATTTAAGTGTGTGCGCCAGCACTCCTGTTGTGTCGATCTATATCTGCAAATGTGGGTAAAATAACCATTCCATAGTGTTAGGGTTGACAGGCTTGGTGTTTTCATTCCATTAACAAAGTACTGTTTTTTGAAAGGGTTTCTATTTACATGGCATGGTAATTTATGGATCCTGATCTTAAAATAATGTGTCGCATGCTGCTGGGGACATGCTGAGAGTTATCATTTCCCCCGACATATCCCACAGTGGGGTCAACTGGGTCATTTGTCTTTGTTGCCACCAAGATTATTTCATTTCATTTACTGTTTGACAGCTGGTTTTTCCTCTGTTCCACTACTATATCGATCCCATCACAGCTGGACATGACTCGCCTAACCCCAGCTCAGCTCAGCTTGTCTCAGCACAGCTCAGTCCTACCTACCTTAGCATAGAACAGTATAGCACAGCAAGGCTTCCCTTAACTTGCAATCCTGTCTCTCATGCAGAATACACTCAGCGTTAGACTCTGTTCCCATGTGGAGGAGCAGCAACTGTGAATGTGGGGAAATTTATGTAGACTGCCATGGTTCTAGAAATTGTTTTATCTTTCAGCCATTTGATCCTATACTGTACACTGTTTGGAATCACTGGTGTGCTGGTAAAATATCTTTAACACTTTGTCGCCACTGGATAAAGAGTCAATTTCTGCCTGGTATGATGTCCTCTTAAACATTTTGTAATATCTCTAGAAGTTTATATAATAGAAGCTTGGTTTATGGTTTAAAATAAAGCTAAACATTTGATCAGTACAGTAATGGCTTCTGTTAGAAAGAGATTGCTTGATCTTTAATGGGTATGAGGCAGGGAATACTAGCATTTACAACAGCAATAGTGATCTTCATAACCTCTTCGAGTGAGAGTTATGTGGAGTGCCAGACCTGTCCTTGTTTCAGCTGGTTGTCAGCCTGCAGTGGAGAGGCGAATGGCGTGGGCAGTGCGGACCCCTTTCTCAGACATGTCTGTCCCACCTGCATGTTTAGCCCCAGGGAGCTGTCGGGTTAAAGGTGGAGCTGGTGGTGTTTCTGGTTCTCCAGGGGCACAGGCGGGACCTCTGATGTCTCTCTCCTGACCTCTGGCCAGGGCCAGGACAGATGCTGCAGGAATTCCTCTCACTGACACCTGGCTTTCATCTTCACCAGAGAGCTGTGGAGAAACCTTCACACAGGCACCGCTGAGATCATAAAACAATTACCCTCACACCTCTTCTGAGAAAGAAACAATAAATGCTGAGCTGTAAAATGTCATGTGAACATTATCTGAAGTAACTGAAGGCATTGTAACCCATCCATGCCTTCAATTTTGTATCTATCCTGTTTTTGATCAGTTAAGTGTGACTTAAGAACTCCTTAAATGTGACTCTAAAGTGTGTAAAGTGCAGCTAGCTTTTCAAATAGGCCCTGCCAAATAGGCCATGATATATGTTTCTTACATAATGTTACAGTTCAAGTTAATACCTAACATGATATTTTCAGTTTAAGCAATATGCAAATATTTATTGAGCAATGCTTATTCATTGCTAGGGGTAGACAATAGCTAACATCCACAATGAAGGTGATTGATGATGTTGATATTGATGCAGGTTTAAAGAATGAGTCAGAACTTTGCATAAAAACTATTTTAATTTGCAGTAAAACAAATTAAAGAAGGAGAAATTAGGTATTTAGCTGTATAGGATCTCTTGGCGTCAGTGCTTTGCAGTGAGGTCGTGTTTCAATGCATGCAGAATGAGAGAGACGTCCCATATGAGAAAAACTTGTCTGAGTGGACCAATTTCTTTTTCCTTTTTCTAAAACAAAGTATAATCCCAATTTTTTTTTGTGAGTTACATAGCCAATGATTTTGATATCTTTGATATCAAGAATGAAGGCACACAGATGGACCCCCCTGACCTGCCCTGACTCAAAGTTCAGCTCCGACTGGAGCAGCGGTGCGAACTGTGCTGACATCATCACCACCCTGCAGGTCCGTGGGTAATGTCTGGAGTGTCCGTTACTCTGGGAGACAAGAGAACCTTGGGTAACTAATCCCTGGATGACTGTTCACCCCCACTTGGGGAACCCCACTCACCCACATGGCAGCACCTGGGGAGTTTTTTTTTTTTTAATTTTTCTTTATTAGCCCTGTACAATTTCTTAAATTAGGAATTCGTCTTTTCGCATACCCCAGCTTTTCTCCAGGGAGACAGACACAGACAGGGAGAGAAGCTTGGGGTCAGAGTGCAGGGTCAGCCATTTTTACGGCGCCCTATCCGTGTATCTCATGGAGAGGAAGTTTGGGTATGTGAAAAGACCCCCCACCCCCCTCAGTCCTCAAGTTTTCATGGGAGGGATGACACCCCCTCTCCGTGAAATCAATTGTTCAAAATTGGGATGTCTGTGTATAGGAGGCACAATCTGTTAAAACAACCAAAGCGTCTTTTCCACCTGAAGTCAGCTTCCATTCCGTGCCCTCTGACCTTGTGAGAAGACAGGCTGATGATTGTATAAACATTTTGTGTCCCGTTCCACCGTGTTAAAGTGCCAGACAAATCCTGCCCTTGCAGGAGTGTCCAGTGCGACTCCAGCACTTGAGTTCATGGCTCTTACACTCCCTTCATCACTTGTCTTGGTTACATTGTGAGCAGTGCAGATTTCAACACAATCAACACTGGAGAAGCTGGTAGTGGCAGCAGCTACAAACAGAACCAGGATGAGGAAATTAGGGACAGCATGAATTTTGATCAGCCCTTATTGATTCTTAAGCCTAAATAATGCTCAGTACAAACTAACATGACTTTGGGTGTTTGCGTAACCCCAGTGCATCTGAGAAGCAGCTGCAGCTGGAAGGATTTCCACTGTTGCCTTCTGTCACAAAGCCTTGACTTCTGCAGCAACCACAACAAAGAGAACTCTCTAGAATCCAAGAGAACAATCGGGTGCTGTTTAAAGTACTGTAGTTCTCATACCTACAGACTGCCGTCTGCATTTCACTTTCATATTTGACCTGCATTGTACTCCAAATTATTGTGCTCTTCCCTTCAAAGTACACTCACTGCTGTACATTCTGAAATTATTGCACCTGTCTGGCTTTGAAATGCTTTACTACCTGTTCTTACTGCGGCTCTTGGAAGTCACCTGGATGAAAGGTGGTGGCTAATCTGGTTTCCCCTTAAACTGTGGGTCCTCTTTGGTTGAGCATTTGGACACAGTGGCAAACAGAACACAGGTACTGCAGGGTGTGGCAGTGCTGGAAGATTGGAATTGTGATTGCCTTCGCTAGTTGTGCAATAAGGGCGGTGAGAGAAGCCGATGTTGTCACATTCCATAGCATTGCTAGCATTTCCTTCAGCTCTTCCTTAATTTGTTTGGTTGATCCTGAGTGTCAGTTCAGTAATTATGTAAGCGAAGTTCCACATGGAATGTCAGCACTATATTTGGAAACCAGTAAACATGGATTGAACAAATCTGTGACTACTGCATCAAAGACTATAAGGCAAGCTGAAGTCTTTCTTGTTCAAAAGGCATAGCAAAACGAGCAATTAAATAAAATAGAAGAGCTGAATCTCATGGGCACAAACTGAAAGCAAGCTGAGTGAGGGTGTAAGATTTCTCAGGTGTACCCAAAACACGATACTTCTCTGTCAGCAAAATTCCAGCCTGCCTTAATGGACCGCGATGACAGTATGATAAGCAGAAAATTGACATTGATAGCTCCAGCACTTTGCATTTCAGCAGATTTTAGAGTTCAGCCATTTCATACCAGCAAGGTTTTGTAGATCAGATACAAACCAATACCTGCAGTCTTTGGGTTCAAAGTTCTTACAACAGTGTGAAAGTTGAATTCATGTATTTTTGTCCTGGGAGATTTGCTAAGGTAGAAAGCATGCTATGTTGCTATTATTGCTGTTATTGTGACTAGAGCAGTGACCAGGACATTTGGAGTTATTGATTAGTTGCCAGGAAATATCTGTTTGCCCCTCTTTGCAAGTGCTGTCTTTTATCATGGTGATTGCAGTGAAGCTTCCTAGACTGTCCAGCCTATTGCATTGATTTAGACACAGGTGATGGCTGGGGTAGCATTTAGTCTGCATGTCTTAACAAATCTGACGCTTCTCAATGCTAATTGATGAGTGGGAATGTCAAAGCAGTGATGAACAATCCATTTGTGTTTCAGTTCAGTGTGTTCAGCCTGATTGTGTGTATATCAGTTTCATAAGGGCAAAACTGTTTGCCAAGTTTGCCAAGCACTCAAAACATTTTTTGGTTATCAATTTGTTTTGTAGACTGACAGTGCACAATGAATATTTTTAACCCAAAGTGTATTCCATAACTGCAAATAATTTAAGATACAAGGTTAACTAGCTGCATAATAACCCTGGATCTCAAGGACTGGATTTAGGAAATGCAGTATCATGTGAAGTATTTTTAAATTGCATTTATCTGACTGACACCCCAAAGCAACTTATATTTTCACCCACTGATAGAGCTACAGCTGTAAAAATTGAGGAAATTCGGTGAAGCACCTTGCTCAAGGGCACAACAGTAGTGTCTCCCCTGGGATTCAAAGCCACAACCTTGCAGTCATGAGTACACAGCCCTGGCTGCTGCTCCACATGACACAAGCCGGAGTGGGAGAGCAGAGAGATGGGATTGAACAGCAGTCAGCTGCTGGATGCTAAAGAGGGGTAAAAATAGCTTTAGGATATTTAAAAAATAAGTGACCGCCCTGAAATATCATTGACATCTTTATTATAAAGCACCCATCTGGCAGACAGCATTGCTCTTCAGAAATACTGCAGTACGTCTTTATTTAGTTAGAATGTCCTTGAAATCCTCAGACAAGCCTGAGATATGCAGTGTCTAAAATCAGCGCAAGAGCCACTTTTTACTCCCATTAAAGGAAACTGCCTTTTATGTTGACTTAAAATATTTTAGCATTATGGTAGCTTCTGCAATGTTGTGTTTTTGTCTGTCTGTCTAAAACAGGGTTTCTGTCAAAAGAAACAGCTGTATAGGAGTGAATTACTCATCCAAATACTGGCGGTGGGATACCATGGTAAAACTGGAGTAAAGTATAGCTTTGTCTCTGTGGTAGTATGAAAAAGCACCGAGAGAGATAGTATGAGCTTTTCACTTAATCTTAACATATTCCGCAATGCAGGAAATCACTTTCAAGGCAATATTATCAAAGGAGGTCCTGGGAATTGTTGGTTGTTTGGGCTGTGAGGCTCTTCAGAAAGAAAAACATGTTTCCCAGTTTCTTTTTTTTTTAAGTTATGATCCTCTGGGGGATATGAACACGAAAGAATGCAGCAGAATGTTTTTCTTTCCCAAAACAGGGACACTGATCTGCAGCCCGTGATGAGATCAAGATAGCAGACAGCGAGATAACAAGACAGCAGGGGTATACAAGACCCAGGAGAGGTGTGTGCGCTGTGGGTTAGCATGGTCTGGCTTTCTTCTGTTCGCTGCTGGGGGCTGTGCCCGCGGGGCAGGGGGCGAAGGGGGTGTCTGAGGTGGGAAGTGCCCCCAGTCTTGCCTATTTGTGTTCGTGTATGTCGCGAACTCTGAGGCCCCCTGGTTTTCTCAGAGACCATAGGGGAGCACAGGACAGGGATGCGGATTCCTGGTTGCTGCAGTCACTGTTTGGTGCCAATGGGGTCAACCAGCCCAGGAAATTACTAAGAAAATCAGTAAATAAATTCACACCCATCCCCCAGAAACGCCCTCAAGACTGGAGTGGTCACAAGCAAAGATATTCCAGCTTTTCCATTGCAGGAGTTTTGATATAGCCAGCATTTCACTTGTCTGCCTCTTTCAGGTACTGGGTTCAGGATATGGCTGCACCTAAAAACAAACTGTATATCCAACTGTAATAGAAGGCCCTGATTGAGCACAGTATGAGGTTTTGACCAGAGGCCACTCTGACAGTATGCTGAGCAGAATTGCGTCGGCAGGACTGTCCAGACATGGCGGTCTCTGCCCAGCCAGTGTATGGGGCTCCACAGTCCAGGGAACACCGTTCTGAAGCTCGCTGGGTAATGATTCACTGTGGAAGCCTGAGGGCGCTGGTTCTTGTCCAGCCTGGGCTCCCTGCTGACTGAGGCTGGCGGAGATACACAAGACTGCCCAGGCGTGGGCGAGGACGTCGGGCTGGGAATTCTCTGTTGGGAGCCCGTGGGTGTGGATTTCCGTGGGACCCCCCTGTTGTGAGGGGGAGTCCAGGCGCGGGACAGCGGTGGAATTTCAGATTTGTGAGCTGAAGGGTGTTCAGAGAAGTCCTCTGTTCCCAGTTGTGGCAAGCCCCTCCTTCAAGGTCGAGGTCTCCTGCCATCCTCTGGCGTTCCAGTTAGAGAGGGAGGTCTTGCTGCAAAGCCGGAACGTGTTCGTCTGACAGTAAATGTCTCAGCTCTTTTCTTCTCAGGCTGGTCCATGCCTGGGCAGGAGGTTCTTGACCAGCTGTGGCTGGTTGTGTGAATTACGTTTGTGTTGTGTTTTTCACTTTAAAAAACCTAAACAAACACACTCCTTACATCACCCATTCCTTCTGACAATTTCTCAAAACCAGGAGAAGTGTGGGTAACACTAACGCAAAGGATTGTAACCTAACATTTTCTTGAAACTCCACTTTTATTTCTGTTTTCTTAGTAATAACTGTATCAACAGGGATAGAATTCTTAAATGAATACCCCTTTGTTTCTACAGGGAGGGGTTTGTTTTGTATTACAGAGACCTGCTACACGATGTACAAGGCTCAATATCTTGGAATGTGCTGTAAAAATAAACTATGGATTGTTGGTGCTATAAGCAAAATATCACAAAACCAACTGCTGAGAGAAATGTATTTCAACAAAAAAACAGAAAGGAAGGATATATTGCACTTTCTCACTCAATTAAAGACACCTTCCAGCATGTTAGCGTATACAGACAATTTGGATTTTTCAGGTGTTTGTTCACACTCAAAAACCTGCTTTCAGGCGATTTAGAAATACTAAAAAACCTGTCAATCAAGATCTTTTCAAACTGTCTTGTGGTAGGATCTCAAGATTTCTTTTGTGAGGAATTGGCTTTTCTGCACTGAAGCCCCCTAATCCTTCAATTGTTTGAAATTTGAGTCAGAAAGCTGGAGTTTGAATGACTATCTTGCCAGCTCATGCATGGCGAGATTAACATATTTACAGTATGTGATGTTTAGCTCTTTTGCATGCAAGTGAGTGCCCTTATTCTATAAAGTATCTTCCCTTCAGAGGTATAAATGAATCCACACAAAAAAACATTTTTTACCCAGTCTCTGCTGATGGAGATCCTCAAATACACACCAGGTCTTCTGACCATCTGTGTAATGAGCCTGAAAAACAATTTTCTCTTTGAACAAGTAACATCAGAAAATCCTGATTGGGCCCCTGAGCAAGGCCCTTAACCCCAGCTGCTCCAGGGGCGCCTTATAAATGGCTGACCCTGCGCTCTGACCCCAAGCTTCTCTCTCCCTGTCTGTGTGCCTGTGTGTCTCATGGAGAGCAAGCTGGGGTCTGCGAAAATACACATTCCTAATGCAAGAAACTGTTTATGGATAATAAAGTGATCTTATCTTATCTTATCTTATTATCTGGACTCAGTATCAACCAGGGCAGCCGCATTTCTGTGCAAACACTTGTTTTAAAGTGTTTAAAAGGGCTGAAAAGGCTTCTTTAGCCTTTAGCCTAAATGCTTTTGATCCCTTTGGAAAAGTTAGCTTTTGACCTTGTTGCTGAATGTGACCATAAAAGGACTTTCGCTAGCTCTGAAAAAAAAAACGATTTGTTAAGCATGAGGAATGTTGCAAAATGCTTCTGGATATTAAACAAAATCCCCTGGAACAGTGCTTTCAGGAGAAGGGGAGGAGAGGTGTGAGAGTGTCGGTAGTGTTTGGCATAAACTTCTAAGAGGAAATGCCAGTCAGTCTGGATGGAGTGAAATCTGTTTTTCTTTGGCTGCGTCCCCAGGCCAAGGTTAACAGCTAATGCTGGTGAGAGCATTTGTCCTTTTTTGGTAGGGAGCGAAGGAAGCAGCCAGTCACAAGCAAGGGAAACAGGTGTGGGTGTGGCCTCCCTCCAGGTGTCCCAGAGCAGTGTGGGAAGCAAAGCCACCCGCCTGCTCCTGAAAATTGTCTCACCTTCCTCTTTGTCTTTCTCTTGCTCTGTTTGGAGCAGACAAGACGTCTCTGTAGGGCGGTGGGGTGGGTGGCTGTAGTCAGGTAAATCTAAAAAAGCTTTGATGAAGAATATTGTTTTGGCAGGTATAAGGAGAAGTGGAAGGGACATCCTGTTGAGGACAGACAGATATGACTCTTTATTAATGTTGTTTATATATTGAAAGATCGTTTTCTTTTCTCACAGCTATGGTTCTCCATTGAGATGCTCCTGATAATTTGGAAACGAGTGCCTGCAAGAATCACTTTGTGTTTCTGTGGGTGTCAGTCATATACCTGTCAGGCTGGGGGAGGGGGTCATCGTGCATTTGCCCATACTGGGACCAGTTTGGGAGAAAAAACATCCCTGTACCCAGAGAGATTTTAGCTTTTTCCTGTTGTGAGAGAGTGTTAACACTGGAAATCAGAGTTGTTGCTGAAGCTCTATGTGGAGTGAAAAGTGTTGTTTTCTTTGCAATCCTGCTGAAAAGCTGCAAAAGGTGACTGATATTTAACAAGACAGTGCACTGTTCTGAAGTATTCGGAACTGGCAGTCAGCCCCTCTAGTTATAGAGCCTGCTGTTTTTTACTATACACAATGTGTTGGTGTTCCCTATCCTTGTGTGGTGAGCCTTATGGCATCTGTAAGTGTTTTGGAACAAATCAACCAAAACCTCATCATCAAATCTGGCTACAATCTATCACAAAAGGGGCAGCTGTGGTCCTTCACCTTCAGTGAGCATGAACTTGAGACTCATTAGACTGGTGCTGATGATAATGCCATTACCAGGCACTGGGCCAGCAATGATCTAACATTGATCTGTCGTCAGACGTATAGTTTATGTGCCAGATGAGTCTCCCAATAGCAGCTGTGTCGCCAATGGCAAGCAATAGTGATTGAGGCAACGCTGTCTCTGTGGTGACTGGGACCTGGGAACAATCTAGGTGTGTCATCGTGGGAACCTGTCTGCTAATCCCTGGCTGATCCCCATCTCTCCCAGATGCCATGGTTTCTAGTGACTCACAGGAAACAAATTGGTTTAATAGCATGCATGGAAACCACAAGATTGCATGCCACAACTCTAACAACCCAGATAACACAAATACCCACCATTTAGCCGAAAAGGTCACTGATTTGCAGCCTTTCTGCAAGCACCTTTTTGAAAACAGCAGCAGATTGTTTTCTTGGGTATTAGGAGCTGATATTTCAGTTCTGCTTACTTACATAGTATTCATCTACACTGTGCACAATACCTGGCTGGTTAATATTATACTAGCAGAGAAAAAACACACTGCCAGGGTAGTAGATAAGACTTCCGCTGCATAGCAGTTTGATCAGGCTTCACTGGGCGTGGGCTCTTAAATAAGTCAACAGCAGGTGCTGGATAGTTAGGCTTATCTTATTTGGAGTAAATCAAGACACATTTGAAGCTCGAATAATACTATGTGAGACTTTATGTAACAGGGGTTGTTGGTACTGTTCCTGTTAGAGACATTAGTATCACATCCTTGGAGCCTGAATTGCTCTGAATTCTCCTACTGCTGGAGAATTCTCTGCTGTCTGGATACCAATGCTGTGTGGTACCTTGGAGAATCCATGATCTAATTCTGGCTGCCACAGAGGTGCACTGGGATCACACTTGCTGAGGTTGCTGCAGAGGTCAGGCCAGAGTTTAGAGGGGTGATGTGTGGCTCAGAAGCTGGAGAGGCCGGAGAGCAGCTATGTTCAAATCAGATCTGAATCAGAGCACACAGAGCTGCCCCTATTACAATTACAGCCTTATCAGCGTAGTCTGTACTAGAGAAGTGCATCTGCTAAAACCAGAAATGGAACAGACTGCTGTGAAATAGGATTCTGATCTGCTCGGATCTGCAGAGCTGCCTAAAGTGCATTCCCAGCTGAACCAGTTCAGCAAACGTACTGTAGCAAAGGGTGGGAGAGCTGTAAATGTATTTTATGAAAGTAAAAAACAGAAACAAGTTTGGGTTTCTTCCAACTAGCGAGCCAGAACTGCAACTGTCATAAGATTGCGTTGTTTGTCTTGACTGTAGGCTTTGTGAATGAAACCTAATGGCAGACTCACCTTGCTTCGTTTGTATAAAATAAAACAACGTCCCACACATCCTAACCACATTGGGCCACTGTAGGATCAACCTCATGAACTTCTGCAACGAACACTGGGGCACTTGCTTTATGCAGTGGTCACTTTTCCAGCTCTACTAGATGAGCTCCTATGTCTAAAACTGCAGCTTATAATCGTTGACTCCAATCTGAACGACTGTTGGTCCAGCTGTCAGTACTCATCTCACAGATTCTAACTGCTTTGCATGATGCCCAAATCCTTTATGACCTAACCTGCTAGTCTGAGACAAAATCTGCATTAAAGATACAGTAAGTCTTGTGCTGAATTGGTACAAAAACAGACAGCTGTTTGTGCTGTGGAAATTGGTGAACTCTGCCTTCGGAGTCCAATGCAGAATAAACAGGGGTCTGCAGTAATACCAGTCTCCCTCCTTCCGTTTGTTTTTCAAAAGCAAGGCCAACCTGAATCACCGTCTCTCCATGTAAACCCCAGACAGATTTCAAAACTGCACTTCTGCGTTTGACCTGGAAGAACGAGGATTGTGCCACCCTCCCTGACACAGATGACAGTGAACCAGTGTCCCCTGCCAAGGACTCTGAAACTGTTTCTACACCTTCCAAATCTGTTGCTCACATTACAGAACATTGTATGCCTTCTTTGCTCTGGGACATAATTGGGCCATTGCAGAAGAAAATCTACCTGCAACCTGCTTTTTGAAGTATCTTGGTTGATTATGGCAAACCAAAATCTTACCAACTCATTTGTGTGGATCTTCTCCATTTTCATTTTTGCTCTGAGCCCCAGTTTTATTTTGTCATTTGCCCCCAGGTGCAGGTTCCCTCTCTTCCCCAAGACACCCCAAGTGTCTGTAGAATCTGTAACGTAACCAGTCCCATGATGTTGGCTCAAGTGGATAGGGTCAATGTTTTTTTCTGGCCATCTTTCAAGGTCAAAACTACTGTAGCTTTAGAACTTTTCAGGACTTGTCTCTTGGAAGGTATTGAAATAACAGTGAGATATACAGTATTCTAGGAAATCGTCTAGATGAAAGTACAAAATAAACCACAAGAAAATGGCTTATCACGAGAAGAGTGCAGTTGCAAACTAAGAATATATGGAAGAAATCTAAACATTTCCTGTAGATGTTTTGCTAAACCTTCCCATCAGTACCTAAGAAGTCAAAATAACTTGCTGGGAACGCAACTCAAACAGTACATTTTTCAAGGTTATCAAATTATCCGAGGATTTGAGGTGCGCGAGACAGCACTGTGGCCAGCAGGAATTCAGACTGATGTCAATGTCTCAGAGAGGAGAGGTGAGGACCGAGGGCAGAGGGGTACAGGGCTGCCCCCTGGCTCCACTTCTGACCAATATTTTCACTCTGTCTGATGGCAACAGGGGGCAATGCACAATGCACTTTGAAATGGATTTTTGAAACAATGTTTTTTGAAACCAAACTGTCTCAAAGCACAACCTCATAAAAGAGACTTTCTTTCCAAAAGTTAAAAATCCATAACTGCCTCTCCCGCCCAATCTCTTACCAGGACAAATTCTTCCCATTTTGTTTCTTTTTGAGGTCAATGGGAGAGGGCAGGGTGATGTAAAGAACCTGGTATTTAAAATCTTCCCTCCTACTCTGAAAAGCAAGGCCTTAGAACAGAGATATTTATGATGAAAGCCTCCTGATGGCTCTTATCTGGTGGGCTTTGAATCTGGCCTGTGCTGTCATTGCTAAGCCTCCCCCTCTCTTTGACCTGAAGGCTGTCTTCTCTCTGCAGCACCTACCCTGTGCATTTTGCAACAGCATTATACAGAACTGAAAAACACAGTATTATACTTCTCTGGTTCTTTGGAAGGGAGCTACCCTCTTAAAAATGAACTTTCAGTATGAAGCAACACTTAAAAGCTTAAAGAATTCACTCGGGGAGTTAATTATGAAAGGTCAGGTTACTTAAACAGATGAAGCCCCTCATAGTGATGAATTTTTCACCCAAGACTCTGACCCCATGTTTTTCCAAAGGCAGCTCTCTGTCACACCCATGCAGACAGAATGAGGTGGGGTTTGGGGCTCTGAATGCACAATCTCCCTTCTCTGAGGAGAGAGTGTTTCCTTAAAGGATTTCCGTTTCCTTAAAGGAGGAAATTTAAACAAAGGTTTCGATTCTTTGAATTATCCGCTGATTCTTCCCATGGCTTTTCCAAGCCAGAGGCTCTCCAGCCACAACAGTGGGATGAAAGCGAAGGAATCCTTAAACACTAATGAAACAGGTCGTCACAGGACTGACTCAAGGGACAACTGCAGCTGAGTACTTTGTTTCCTGCAGCCATTAGGACTCTTGGCTCGTTACTGTTAGGTTGTGGGTTCAAATCCCAGGTGAGACATGACTGAACAAGACATTTAGTTCACCTGAACTCTCCTGTAAAATACTCAGGTGTATAAATGGGTGCAAACGTAAGTCGTGCTAAAAGCATCAGCCAAATCAGTTATCAATGAATAAATAAATGAAGTTAAAATGTCAAATGATAGTGATAAACTCTATTGTCCAGGCTGATAAACTGGTTCCTCCAATTTAAAACCTCTATAACCTGTTATCAGAAATCTGTATTTCTCTGCATTGTGTGGTAAGCCCCCCTCTTGAAGTTTTTCAGGTCTTTCAAAACTCCTCGGATTATGGCATCTGCCCATGGCTCCCCCATCTCATTTGTAAGCCTGGAACTATGAGGAGAGGTGCGTAACCTTGGTATGACAGTGCTGTCAACAAAATGAAATAAAACTGTAAGATTATCAAGCCAGGAACTGGGCTAAAAGAGAAGATGACTCATTGTATTTGAGTTGCTACGGGCAGCGTGAGACAGAGAAGGGCTTGTGAGCTTTATCTAAGTGATAAAGTCAAAGTCTAGTGACTCATGAGCGGGTGGGAGATGTGGGGTGTGGCTCTGGTCAAGAAGGTTTAGCTCAGGTTTACAAAAGGAAAGCCACAACCAAGGGGATTAGGCCAAAGCTTCAGTCATGCTGGTCTGAAGAGCTTTATTTTGAAATTCCAACAACTCACCAAAATTGATTCATTTATGTGAATTCACTTGAGTACTTGAGTTTACAATACTTTGGATCATTGAAAGCGTGGGAGTACAGTATATATATTAATTCATATGTTTATTTTTTGTGAGACTGAGTGTGAGACACTTCAGTCTGGTGCCAGAGTGCTACTTCCTCTCTGAGTCTTTTGTGCTCAGTCAGAGCCAGATTGAGAAGCATTATTTGATACCGCATGTTTGTTTGGTTTTCTTTCCAGCCCACCCCTGAGTTACTTAATTGAGCCCCTAATTAAACGTTCCAACCCGCACATTGGAACCCGCCTGAAAGGTGGAGATTTTGAATCACTTACAACATGTAATAGTTAAAGGGAAACTGCCTGGATTTTGAATCCCTGACCTGGAGTGTGGAAGTGATTTTCCAGAAATAAAAAGAGCTCCTCTGAAGAAACACGCAGTTTGCAATGCCTTTATGGTTGAACCTGAAAAGCATTTTATTTTTTAAGATTAGAGGACTGTGAAAAACCTGGATATGTAAGGAAGATGTGCAGCCCTTTGAGGTACTGTATAAGGAAAGGTCTTTATACAAAGGGTGGTGGGAGTGTGGAACAAGCTACCCAACCTTGTTGTTGAAGCTGATACCTTGTCTTCTTACGAGAAATGGCTGGATGAGATCCTTGAATCAATTCGCTACCAACTACTAAAATGGGCGGCACGAGTCAAAACACCTATATTATTCAAGACTTTCTGTTATTTACTACAAAACAGGAACCACCAAATGATGGCCTGTTTTTTTTATTTTCCTGTGGGAACACTGCTGGGAGACCGCCTGTCCAATAAATATAAGGCAGAGTGAGCTGTTGTCCCACGGTTTACTCCATTGGAAAACAAAAAGCATAATTTTCCAGCTTTGTCGTAGCTGAGAATTATATTTCCAACAAAAAAGATCTCCTTACCCCATTATTTCAAGATTATCACTTGCAGGTTCATGCTTGCAAGTGTGATTCTTTTATTGTCAGAAGCTTTTATTTCAGACATTTGCAGTCTCTGAAGATCAAACAAGTGTCCAAACTGAGGCCAACTCAATTTGCATCTTTGATTTGCTTTGTCTGAACTGTTAAGCAGGAGAACACTATTACAAATGCTGACCCAGCCCAGAGCAGTTCCCCCGAGATCTGATCTGTACAAGGCTTGGCAGTCACAATGCAGAAAAGGGCGGGAGGGGATACCTGATCTTTTCCAAATGTTTCTCCTCAATTGTCTGCAACCGCGTCAGACAATGGGCTTTAGGTGAGCTCATCCACTGCTTCTTTTTAATCCTCTTTGGCCCGGGGTGGGTGCGTGAACTGCAGGTGTGCGTTTCGTCATGCTGGAATTGGTCATTCAACTCCCCAGAGGGGCGTGGCCCTCTGACTTTTCACAATCGGAATTGCGATTGCGGCATCCTGGAATTAGAGAGATCTGCGTGAAAGCTTAAATGAACCATTCTGCTGCGCCCATGCTGTCATGACGGCTGCGTTTGTCCCAACGTCAGACACAGCCCCAGACGTCCCAAGTAAAACTGACGACACTCCATATGGCCACAGAGGACAGGAGTAACACTTGGATTATTCCCCCTTGGTTACAAAGGCTGCAGCCTCTGCACAGGGTTCTGCAATAATGAGCCCTATCCTAGCTGCCATCAGCTTAAAAGTATTGGTTTACACGGTTTCAGAGCCCTATTGAAGGCCCCTTGTTTCTCCTGACTGCAGGAATTGCTCCTCCACTTCTACGATATATCCCAGGAAACCCAGTGAGCAGACTGGCTCTGCTCTGCAAAAACTCTGGGGCCTTGCTTGGCAGAGCACGAGGAAGGTAAAGGATAGTAAAATATGCTTTTAACTGCGATTAGTAGGCGTTACCCATAATCACCGGAAAGGTTACAAAGGTTTGCTTTCATGCACAGGAGCTATAAAAAAGACACAATGTCAACCTCGCAAACCTCCACCCCTCCCCTTTCCCTGTCGACATGAGGCGGATTTACACAGCCGCGCGCCAATCGCTCAAGACTGCCCGCCGCTGCTGCGGTTTGGCGGGTGAAAATCAAGCACCTGCAGCGATCCAGGAAAACTCTAGAAATGGGACGATTACGGTCAAATTTTAATCTACGGGTTTGATAGGTAAAACAGGGCCATGCCGCGGCAAATGAATAACAGGAGCAGGTCCTTTCAGATGGTGTTAGCTGTCAATGCACAAAACACAGGGCCTAGTAACAGCTGGAGTATTTGTAGTTCTTCCTGCGGTCTCAGCTCAGAGGTTGCCAAATGGGCAGCAGCTCCAAACTCTCCAAAGTGACGTTTTCAATAGGCCTCATGCCTAGTACGGAGTGTCAATAAACTGAGATATAGATTTTAGTTAAACCCCTTGACTGAAGGAGTGACGTCCTCATCAGGATAAGGTCATCTAAGTACCCCAACGTCAACGCCCCATGGACAGAATGAGCCAGGGCTGCTGTGCTGTTGAAGCCAATAGACTGCATTCTTTTAAAAAGTGGACACAATCCTCAGGTCCATTATATATTAACAGCCAAACAAGCCTGCCTTCTGTCACCTTTTGTTCTCATGATTACCAAATCACTAAGTGTTTTCTGTAATAACAGCCCAGTCTTCAGAACGGTTACAAAAAGGCTTAAACCTATTTTGTCTTTGGGTGGTCATTCACCATCCTGACTAACAACCCTGGCAAGAAGTGATTAGAAACAGGCTTCTCAATTCTTGTTCTGTCAGAAGGTTGTGAAACACTGAAATTTTTCCCCCTGTCATTTCCTCCTGATTAGATAGCGGATGATGCTCTTTGTTAGCCTGGCCAATAGCCAGCCAAGGAGTAAAAAAAGTGTAGAATAACATAGGACAACAGTGTAAAAGATGATACGAGTATTTAATAAGATACAAGGAAATGGAACTTTGCATAAAACGCGCTATTCATACTGGATAATCAGGAATTTACAAATAACAAAAGGCCATTTGTTCAAGCCCAAAGCAAGTTCTTATCTAAGGGTCTGATCAATTCTAAGACCCTTTGAAAAAAAAACACGAAATAAGGTATGTGTCTCTGTCCCATTCTTTCTAACAGGTTATAATTTCTTCTTCGTCTTGTTACTGAGTTTGCTCAGTATTCATTCCTCTGGATGCTCTGGTTTAATAATAATAATAATAATTGCTTACACTTGTATAGTGCTTTTCTGGACACTCCACTCAAAGCGCTTTACAGGTAATGGGGACTCCCCTCCACCACCACCAATGTGCAGCCCCACCTGGATGATGCGACGGCAGCCATAGTGCGCCAGAACGCGCACGACACATCGACTAACAGTGGGGAGGAGAACAGAGTGATGAAGCCAGTTCATAGATGGGGATTATAAGGAGGCCATGATTGGAAAGGGCCAATGGGAAATTTGGCCAGGATGCCAGGGTCACACCCCTACTCTTTTCGAGAAGCACCCTGGGATTTTTAATGACCACAGAGTCAGGACTTCAGTTTTACATCTCATCCGCCTGTTCACAGTATAGTATCCCCGTCACTATACTTTGGCATTAGGACCCACATGGACTGTGGGGTGAGCGCCCCCTGCTGGCCCCACTAACACCTCTTCCAGCAGCAAACTTTGTTTTTCCACAGAGGTCTCCCATCCAGGTACTGGTCAGGCTCACACCTGCTGAGCTTCAGTGGGCTGCCAGTGGTGAGATGCAGGGTGATATGGCCACTGTTTCCTCCAACAGTCCAAAAACACGCTGGAAGGTTAATTGGGTTCTTGGAAAACTGGCCCTGGTGTGAGTGTGCGTGTGTTTGTGTCTGTGTGTGCCCTGTGATGGAAAGTTAGAAAATGGATTGATGGATATTGTTACTTTTCGTAAACTCTATATTCATGGCCTCTGGACCTGAATGGACCCTTTTAAACCAACGAAGGCTGAGCACTGCAAACCAAATGAGGAAAATAATTTATTTAAATTGATATTTTATCAGCTTAGATAAAACTTAATGAGACACACTGGTCTATAGGGAGCTTGTTGTCTCAAGGGAATATCACAAAAAAAGAGAGGTAGGGTGTAAAGCACACAAACAGCACTCATAAACGTAAAAGAAATGAGTATCTGATGACAGGTATAGAAAGCAGATATTTACTGCATGCTTCGGTTAATACTTTCCACACATTCATCCTTGGATAACTATTCTGTCACATTAAGCATTCTGATTGGCCAGTGGTCTCCATGTAGGTTGAACAGAATATGAGGCCTGCTCCTAGCAACGCAGCCTGAGACTCACCTTGGAAAAGAGTCCCTACTCTGAATATGGCGGAGGGCTTTCTGGCAATACCACTTCAAGGAAATTGAGAGAAATGGGGAGTTGTCATGGAGTTACCTAAACCTAGCAAAGCACACAATATTTTGCTAGTTTGGTGAGTTCTATCTAGGCCTATAGTTGTGTAATGTTAGTTTTGTAACTGTTAAAGAACATATGAATTTATCAAAAGCCTCTTATGTAGCTAGGTGTTTAGCAGTTTTTGTCATGTAAAGCCTACCCTCTAGTGGTGAAGGAAGGGGGTGCTTTTCACAAGCTACACAAGTGTGTACAGTATGTTTGATGTGAAATATCGAGACACCTACTGAAAAGCGAACAATAACGATTTCAGTGTTGTATCACAGTCTCAGAGCACCTGATTAAAATGATTAACATACAAATCTGAAAAGGTGTTCCAGAATTTTTATTTATGAGCAATCGCTCTGGGGGAAGAAATTAACTTGCTTTCACCAGGTAAGAAGAATTATTTTTTTTTTGCATGGGATTTCCATATGAGTTTTGATAAAACCACAATATTATTATCATTTTGAATAATACATAGGCATCACGGTGCAGTAGTCAGCTGACGTCCTGAGGTGCTATCTGTGTGGAGTTTGTATGTTCTCCCAATCTTCACATGGGGGAACTGGTTTCCTCCAGATGATCCAGTTTCCTCCCACAGTCCAAACATACAGGGAGGTTAACGGGCCTCTGATAAATCTTGTCCTGGTGTGAGTGTGTACGTTAGTGTCTGTATGTGCCCAGCAATGGACTTGCAACCCAACCAAAATGGATGTACCCTACCCATGCCCATTGCTTGCTGGGATAGGCTATGGCTTTCCTGTGACCCTGTATGGGATAAAACAGTTTAGAAGATAGATGGATCTTCATTACATGAAAGGAATTCCAAAAGAGTGTGCTGCATTGCATAAAATAAGAACATCATACTTTTCATGTAATGCAGTTCATAACAGATGTTTGCAAATAGGGTAAATAATCTTCTGAAAACGTGCCAGCTCTTGGGAATAAATTACATTTAGTTGGACATTTTTCTGTGTTTGTTGGGCTAGCACTCTTCCACCACACTAACTTCACCTTAAATGGAGCAAGCTTGTGCCTAAAAGATGAGGTTCCAACATCCCTGTCCACCTGTCTGGAGTGTAGTCCCTTAAGCCAAGCATGTTGAAGCCACAATATCAATCATGCAGCAACTATATCACTGGAGTTGGTCTTTATCTTCTGAAATTATATGCGTGGACTGTCCTGCCAACCAACAGCAGATAACAATCAACCCAGCATCTGCTTGTTTCTCATCGGTTTTTGGGCAGCTCTTTTTCAGAGAGGTTTAAGTGTGCATTTTGGAAAGCTTCAAAAACTGACCCAGTTTTATTTGGAAAGATGCTCATGTTTTTATAAATAATTTAAAAAAATGTACGTTAAGATAAGGCTGTCTCTGTGTTTGCTCATGTGCTCTGATTGGAATTGTTCCAGGTATGCCAAAAATTATCTGCTTGGAGTAAGAATTTATGCCCTGGTATGAATCAGTTCACTGACCGTGCAATCTGTGACACAATGATGATTGATATTTTTTGTGTTGGCAACTGAAACACAGGTATCGTCTTTTTTTTGGTCTCATAGGCACGAGGTTAATAAGTGTCAGTTTTATCAGGAGGAAAGGAATCTGCTAGTTTCAAAACACCTGAGTTATCTGAGGGCTCAGATTTTCCAGACCTTGATTTTCGTATATCGAAAGAGAGCCGCAGAATGTTTGTGGCTTTTCCTGCACTGACTGCTGGGATAGGTCCTCCTCCCATATCCAGCCCTGTCCTTGAGAAGCTTATCTGTGCTAGTTTTGGAATTTGTTGCCAAGGAAACCGGTGAAAGTTTGGACAACAGACAAACGCAAAGAGGTGCAGACAGTTAGGCAAGATTTGTTTTTTGCAAACAATTACTGTTCTGTTCATGAGTCAATGTCACTTTATCTTTTGAATGCATTGCTTGTATTAATGCAGAAAATCTGCTTTCCTGAATAAAGGTCCCTCCATATAAAGAGAAAAAGGAAAGCACTTTTGACCCAGTGCTTCCACTCCAGTGATATTAACCACTCCCCTGCATGAGCACCTGAGGCAAGCCCTGCGTGACACACACAATCAAACTGTCATATACTACTGTGCTGGTGTCTGCTCCATTTTGTGCCTGGTGTTGTGTCAAGGCTGCTAATTATGATAGTCTAGAACTTTGCACATGTTTTTATTAAAGTGCAAGCCTTATTATTACAATATTATTAGAAATAATATGATATATTATTACAAGACAGCCTTTGGTGGTAGGATTGAGTCTAGTAAAAAAACAGTGGACCTGAGATTCATACAGCGGGCTCAGTGACAAAAATAGAAATGTCAATGTACCCCTCTCTTCAGTCTTTCTCAGGTAGTTTTAAGGAGCAAGTAGACCTACTACTCTTCAACAACAGGGCTTAGATGTCAGAAGAAAGAGAAAATATGAGACAATTCAGATGTCTCTGCTTCATTTATTATAAATTATGTAGACTTTTTGTTTACTTCTGAAGCTGGTAAAGGTTATTTTGTTTTTTTGTTTGTAAATGATTCTCCTGTGTGAAAGGAAAAGCCACACATAAATTAATGTTTCCTTTGTTCCCCATCTGCCTGGCAGTGTCTCATAGCTGCTGGGTTGCGGGTTCAAGTGACTGCAACAGTCACTGCCGTTGTACTTTGAGTGGGGTACTGCACTTTACCCCAGTGGCTCCAGTCCGCCCAGCTGTATAAGTGCAGACCAGCTTTTCCTCTCCAGGAGGGAGAGAGACTCGCTCTCAGTCTGCTTGATAGGAAAATCATGGCTCAGATATCATCTGCTTTGGCTCAGATATGGAAATTATCTTTTGTCTGACTAGTCAGATGTCCTCGTGTGTGCAAATGACCTGTGTTTTTTGTACCCTTCCTAGCCTGCACTTTGCTGTTTTTTAAGGTGCTGCTCACAGTGCTGTATTCCTCCAGGCAACAGCTTCTGCTGTATCGATACAAGTCGTTTCTTGCCCAAGAAACTGCAATTTATGCAGGAAGGAACTCAAACAAAGGATCAGAATCAACCATCCTGCTGGAGGTCACAATTAAACAGTTAGGGAACGTTTATTTCTAGTGCGTTTACGACTAGCAACATTGTCAGAAACAACCTGGCTAGCATGTCAGATTTTTGTCCCTTAAAAGATCTGTTCCTGAATTTGAAGAGTTAACTTTCATTACTGCCTGCCTGGCAGTACAGCCGCTGACTGACACAGACACCTGATCACCGGAGATCAGACACAGGAAACACCTGGCACATACAGTACCTGGATGCCATTCTAGTCATCGCTGAAGGTCAAACCTGACTCACCTGTGGCGAGTTCTGCACGAGTCACCGCCTGGACAGATAGATTTTTCACTTTACCGTTGCTTCAGCAGTGTCCCACGCCATGTACTCTCCATTCTGCGTACCACTCATCACAGCAACCGTGATCTGAAGATAAAAAGACTGAAATGAAAAGGGAAACACCCTGTTGTTTTTTGGTTTAAAGAGATTTGGCTCCCCTAGATCTGACAAAACAAAATCACTCTCGAGACAAAGCCATATTGCCTTGAAATGTATCCGTTTACCCAAGGCAGTGTAGCTACACTTTTGGAGATGGAAATAGCCGCATGCTGGGCTGGCAGTCTGCAGATTCACATTCTGTTCCCTTAAATGCAACAGCCAGTGTTGTAATGCTCACTATCACATCTGACACTCTTTATACTGTCAGGTTTGTCAAGCGAGAAGTTGCATTTATTGGTCAACAAAAGCCTCCAGCACTTTGGGTAGGTAGCACAGTGGCAGAGTGGTAAGCATAGCTGCTTTGCAGTGCTGGGGCCCTGGGCTCAATCTGAGTGCTATCTGTGTGGAGTCTGCATGTTCCCATGAATTCATGTGGGTTACCTCCCATGGTCCAAAGACATACAGCTAGGTTCAGTGGCTTCTGTGAAAATTGGCCCTGGTGTGAGTATGTCTGTGTGTTTATCCTGTGAGGGACTGGTGTTTTGCCCAGGGTGTATACTGCCTTGCTCGCATTGCTTGTCTGGATACGCTCTGGCTCCCCTGAAACCCTAAATTGGATGAAGCATTTAGAAAATGATTGGATGGATAGCCTGTTTAGTAGTTAGCAGTTAATTGATCTATGGTTCTTATTTGGCTGTCTCTTGAAGGTCGTCAGGGTATCGGCTTCAATGACATGGCTGGGTAGCTTGTTCCAGACTCCCACACCCCATTTTTAAATGCACTTCAATGCAGTGCTCGCGGGCCATAGTCATGATCCTCTGCTATTCATGATGTGGTCTGTCCCACACAGAGCCAGTTTCCTGGATTTTCGACAGTAGTCTGCTCGTTGCTGAAAGCCATTCCATTTAATTCTCTGGGGCAACTTTTCCTTGATGGGCTTCAATTCCGCTGATAGCAGCTAGGCATCTCTAATCTTTAATCAGATGGGGCATGTACCTGTCATTGTTTGGTATTGTTTAAAATTCTGCCTTATTAAATGGCTGTTTTTGAACTCAATTCAAATACCAAATACTGTGAACATGGCAATTTTAAGAATCCCATGACTTAAATTGAATATTTTGCTAATCCACAGAACAAACCTACTCAATGGTTTTTCTACAAAAATGTTTTTTTCACTATTTGTTCATTTGGATATTAATGTAACCTTACACCACTGTGTTTTCATTTTGCATTCAGATATATATGCCAGGCAACATACAGTGCTGGTCCTGGGGGGTCAGTGTGTCTGCAGGGTGTCCAGTCCTGGTCCTGGGGGGTCAGTGTGTCTGCAGGGTGTCCAGTCCTGCTCCTGCAGGGTCAGTGTGTCTGCAGGGTGTCGTCCTGGTCCTGGGGGGTCAGTGTGTCTGCAGGGTGTCGTCCTGGTCCTGCAGGGTCAGTGTGTCTGCAGGGTGTCCAGTCCTGGTCCTGGTGGGTCAGTGTGTCTGCAGAGTGTTCAGTCCTGGTCCTGCAGGGTCAGTGTGTCTGCAGGGTGTCCAGTCCTGGTCCTGGGGGGTCAGTGTGTCTGCAGGGTGTCCAGTCCTGCTCCTGGGGGGTCAGTGTGTCTGCAGGGTGTCCAGTCCTGCTCCTGGGGGGGTCAGTGTGTCTGCAGGGTGTCCAATCCTCCTCCTGGTGGGTCAGTGTGTCTGCAGGGTGTCCAGTCCTGGTCCTGGGGGGTCAGTGTGTCTGCAGGGTGTCCAGTCCTGGTCCTGGGGGGTCAGTGTGTCTGCAGGGTGTCCAGTCCTGGTCCTGCAGGGTCAGTGTGTCTGCAGGGTGTCGTCCTGGTCCTGGGGGGTCAGTGTGTCTGCAGGGTGTCCAGTCCTGCTCCTGGTGGGTCAGTGTGTCTGCAGGGTGTCTAGTCCTGGTCCTGGGGGGTCAGTGTGTCTGCAGGGTGTCCAGTCCTGGTCCTGCAGGGTCAGTGTGTCTGCAGGGTTTTAAAGCAGCAGCAACTGAAGAGCTGGAAAAGGCTGTTAAATTGGTCCAGTTAAGCCTGTTACTAGCTGGTTTATCTCATTACGATATGGAACCCTGATACAGTATGTGCCTCATGTAAGAAACGCCGCATAGTAGTTCTGTATGTAGTGCATTACTGCCATCTAGTGGCAGAAAGTAATTTTGTGTTTTCCACAATGAGGAGGAGCAGCCAGCGCATGTGCACGTACTTACATGGTCAGCTGCGATGTCTGATGGATACTTGGGTAATTTGCACTGCATTCTGTCTTCTCTCCCATAGCATGATGTAGGTGGGCTCAGTAGGGTATGGGCTTCAATAGCTTGGCTTGGCAGCTTGTTCCAGACTCCCACAACCCTTTGGCTAAAGAATTGCCCTCTCTTCTATGTTCTAGGTTTTAAACGCACTTAAACATAATTTCCGCATTATCCTCTAATTTGTTTCACTGTCTGTGAAGACATCCTCTGGGTCGACTTCAATGCCTTTGAGGAAGTACGTGAGATGTATGTGCCATGTGGAGTTTTGTGAGATCTGCCTTTGCTAACATGATCTTGTAATCTTAACCAGTATATTATTACACAGTATTATAGGCACGGTTATAAGATGTCACGATTTCAGGTAACATATCAAGGTGGAATGGCACAGGACACCTGCATGGTAGGTTTTGAAGCTACAACGAAAATGGAAATTCTTTGAATTCTCTTTCAATATTGCACAGGATGTTGAAATCGCCTGTCACAGAATGGGGCACAATGATAGACTCCTTCTGATTCCTTTCTGTGCTTGGACATCGCAGTATCACCTTAAGCTGTCATTAGTGATAGAGTTAAAATTACCGACTGATTCAATTCCTGAATTTATTTACAGTAAATACTGATTTATACAAATTCTGCTTGAAAAGTTCAGAAAAGAAAAAAATACTCTCCTTTTCCATTTAAAACCATCGAACAAACGTTAACGTCCGTTCAGTAGAAAGGGGAATGAATTCTCTTTTACTGGAATTAAAATAAACATAAATATATCTTCCTTAGGGCGGTGACTGCCTACTGCTGGAGAGGACATTTTATTCCGCGCGTACGCCACGGGCACGAATGCGCGCTCCCGGCGATAAGCACGTGACGCCTCCATCCGGGACTCTGACACGGACTCACTCTCCATCATGGCGTCGTCAGGTGAGGTTTATGTGGGGAGAGGAGCTGGGCCGGTGCGGGGATATAGGGTTGGGAGAAGGGCTGTCGGACGCGACTGACTCGACAGAATAAGGAGGAAGGTTATCCTCGTCGCGGGGCAGGCTGTTTGTGTGTTGAAATGGAGTCGGGCACGGGGCTGGAAAGTCCAGACTTCGCTAGCGGACGGAGCCGGGGAGGCGAGGGGGGGGGGCGGATTCGCGGCGCTTTGCCGGATATTATCCGTGAATCTGCGCCACATTGCGCGGGGTCTCCCTGGGGCTCTGCCACACCGAGGCCCCTGGGCTTTTCTTTTCTTTATTTTAGGCTAGGCCGGGATTGTCACATGCAGTGCTGTTGCGGCCCGATTGCTGCGCATGCACTCGGACCGATTGCCACATTGTGCCCCCCGCCCGGCGCTGTAGAAGCAGGCGCCCTGTCTGCGCGGCGGCGCAGGCGCGGTGACGGGCGGAGGTGTGTTGTGGGGCATGGAGGAGCTCCCCACGTGTATCTCGGGTGGGGGCAAGATCGCCAGCGTGCAGGGCGAGCTGGCGGGGCCGACGGGCAAGCATGGTCGTGTGTGCTAATGCCCCCTCCCGTACATGATCCCTTGAGCTCTCTCCTATCTCCCTTCCCGCACTGAGCCGTTCAGAGGCAAAAATCGGCATGGCGCGGCCTTAGCAGTGGGAGGAGGGGGGGAGCCTGTATCTGGCAAGCCAATCGCAAATGAGTTAGAATAAATGGCTAAGGCCTAGCTGGATTTGAGTCACGCGTGTCGGAGCGCTGTGAGGAACAGGGCCCTGTTTGCGATGGGCTTTTTTTTGTGTGTGGTGTGAAGTTCTGGCACCCGTCTGGTTTGTCCGTACGCGATGTCCCGATTCGAGTCGGCTGGTCGTGCTGAAGCATTGAGGCTTATGTTCATACAGAATAGTGGAACAGCCCCGTCCCCCCTACCCCCCGTGAGTGTCTCATCACGCGTTCCAGTCTGGACCCAGACGTGCTGTCAGAAGTCCAAGTGCTTTTTCCGATCGTCTGCTGTTTTCCCAACCATCCGCACAGATCGCTGACGATTCAGTTATTAACTTGGTTTTAGGAACAGGCTCTGTGAGCTCAAAAACTGTCAGATGAGAAGGGGGGGAGGGGATACAGGCGTAGTTCTATTTTAATAAACCGCTCCGTTTTCACCACGGTGAAGTAGCGCCTCCGTTTGATCACGCTTGTAGCGCGACTTCTTCTACAAAAGGGCGTGTGTATGGCCGTGGTCCCAGGGTTTATAGCTCCGGCGGAAGCTGCAGTCGTAGTGAAACAGCAGTTGTCACTGAAGATGCCTTATGTAATTGCTGGTTGAAACGCTGTCGAGTTACGTTGGGTGGTAAGTCGATCTCGTCGGTCTATACCAGTCCTTTTGTACGCCATCTCAAAGGCTGGGCGTGTGCATCACACCCTGCTTTGTTTACTACCAGGGGCAAAGCCGCCTGCTGTCATTCCGAGATAAAAAAAAGGCAAAGAAGTGAAGAGACGGTTTTCTTTGGCCTCTTATTGAACGTTTACACTCCTTCGCTGAGCTCCGCTCGTCTTGAGCTTTTATGTGGGTATGCACCAGTTAGAATGGAAGGTTTTCCTGCCAGCATCTGAAAGGACACCGAGTTGGTCTTGCTGGATTACCTAAGCATGCTGAGGTTACAGCTGCCTGAGCCCCGTGTTTTGGATTGTGTTGGGGGGGGGGGGGGGGGGGGGTCTTTGTGCCATTTTAATGATCATAGTAATGGTTCTTCCTTAGTTGATTAGATTAGTGAAAGTACTGAACACTAGCAAAATTCCCACTGGCAAAAAAGAGAACATTTCAAAGTCTTAAAAACCTTTGATTTTTTTTTTGTTGGAGTATAGGAGAGAATGAGATTTCTATCACTTTTTTTTTCTGGGATGCATTCTATCTATGTATTCCATTTTTTCTTTCTAATCCCCTTGTTCACTGCATTCCTGGGTGAAGTCAAGTAACCAAACGCAGGGGATGGTGCAATGCATGCTAGACCACAGTCTGAACATTTTTTATTAATCATCCAAAACATTTGATTTCCTGAATGAACATGTTGTGCTTCTAAACTGGTCTGAGATGGTTGTCTGACTTACGGGTGGACTTTTTTATCTTGTTTCAGATGTAAACTGTCTGAATGCACCCAGTTGCGGTTGACCTGCCAATAAAAAGACTTTGTTCTTCTTGTTTTTAACGTTAAATTAATCGGAGTAGCGGTTAGGGCTCTGGATGGCAGACTGGAAGATCACAGGTTCAAATTTTGTCTGGAGCAATACTGTTGTGGTCTTGAGCAACGTACTTCACTCAGTAAGCTTCACTTGTTCCAGTAAGTGCCCTGCTGTAAAACTGTGCACCAGTTTGTCCTTGTCAAAAATCATTTTTCCTCATGGAAATTCATTCTCGTCTTAGTGGTACAAAAATACTCAACTTAAAGGGCTTTGCTACTGAAGCAGATGCTCATTTGTGTGAGCTGAAGAATGAGACATGGTGATTTTAGAATTTAATTGAAGGATTATTTATTGATTCCAGGAAATGGCAAAATTGTTTTGAATTAAAGTAATTTTCAGGCTGTCGAGCCAGTGGAATATCCTGAGTAAGGAAAGGCCAGGAACACAAAGAGAAATTGATG